>NC_089635.1:714109-1428218 GCF_039881205.1 Euwallacea similis | reverse complement strand
TAGGAAAATATCCAGGGAATGTATCAACAGAAATGATTTGTTGCAATCCTTGGGTTCCTAAGATTACCATACTGATGACATATTAAGGCCAATGGAAACCAACCCAGCATAATATTTACTATCTGATGATCAATGAAAATAAAACGAACTAGCAGTTTATTTCTTGTTGATAATTGCAGTAATATTAAAAAGATGGGAAATCTGCCATCAGACAGAGATATCATAATTGTAACTGAACAAAGAAAACGCTTAATCAAGAAATAAATACATTTTCATTTTGATAAATCGAATTACGTATAAGAAACAACAGCATTAAACCCAGGCCTTTTTAATATTAACCAAAAACCTCAACTTTTTACCTGATAATACATCATATCGCTTGATGGTGGTTCCAGTTTATAATGCGGAGCAGCGCTAGGTTCTCCCATGGGTTCGCTGCTATTCGTGAGGTTCATCGATGTTGCAACTGCATTTCCAATGGTTCCACCTAAATATTTCCATGTTAAAAATGCTATATGCAAACAATTACTCACATAATTCGTGAAAAGATAATTAATTAATAAACGACTAGCATACAACCACCAAACGATGCTTCAGCAATTTAACGTAAAATGTACTTTAATTTCAGATTAACAAGCAATGTGGTATAATACGAACCTAAGTTGCCATACGGCATGGTACTGTTTAGGTCACCCATAGGCGTCGGAAGCGAGGCATTATGCAAAAGTACGCCTCTGGTGTCATAAGTGCTGGCAGGGTGTGCGTGCGCATGGGGGTGCCCGTAGTTCGGAAGGGCGTGGTGAGCCCCGAAGGGGTGTATCTCGCTGGGGTTGGGGAGGCTTAACAAATTTGCCAGGTCTTGCCAACGCTGCTCCATGCTCACGGTGCGCACGAAGGGCATGCGGCTCTGGAAACAGGCAATCGTTATTTTTTGCACGATCTGTCCGGATAAAAACTCCAAAGGGATAAAACAGGAATTTCGACAGGGATGGCTAGATCTTACGATTTCGTTCGTTAATATAATAAATTAAATACTTTCTTCTTTCAAAATTTACTCATGAATATCTGGTACAAATAGTTAAATATATTCATCAATAAACAAATAAGGCAAAATTGTCTTAAATAAAACAAAAACCAACATAACAAATCGATAAAGATTTCTTCTGAAAAACCGTTTCAATGATCATACAGCACCAAAGTTAGAAACTATTTGAAATAAACCCAGTCAATATCCGGTGTATGTAGCTCCCGACCGTGATCAGTGTATATGTTGAGTTGCCAATATTCGGGTGTTTTTATTATTATATTCGATATGTTTATACCGTTATTAATCATCCTCACACGCTGAGAAAAATGTAATCCATTGAATTTTTTCGAAAATACAACATGTTTAATAGAAAATTTCTCAAATTCTAGCAGAAGTAATGATTTTGATCGCTTTTAAACGAGTTATTGTGCGTTAAATTCAAATACAAAAATATGTGTTTTATCGAAGAATTAAAGCTAAACTTCTTGTGGAATATCCTTTACATAATTCATACAATGATTACTGCTTTTATTATTTTAGCTTTAAAGAGAGCGTTTCGTTAAATTAAATTAATCGGATAAGCACTTCACTCGGTTCTAGGAAGGTTGAAGGTTGACTTTTCTGATTGCAGTACATATTTATTGTAGCAAATTGAACTATTTAAAGAAACTTCTTCAAGTTAGTACATTGACCTCAACATACAATCTTATTATTCGATAGGAAAAAAATGTATGCCTACCCAAGTTCCACTCATTCATTAATAAGTTTTATCCTGATTTTAAGCACACTTCAGTTTGACAGGTAAAAAGATAAAAGTGACTTTGTCGCAGCGGGATCCACAGACCTTCCCACGAAACACATTGTTGCCCTTAAGTTACAGCCCACAAGCTAAGTAAATATTTTGGTACCGGTACCACAATGCAGATCGTTATTCCTCCCTGTATAGATTTGATTAAGAGTTTCTGGATTTATTTACTTTGGAAATTAATTAACGTCGGTTCAGAAATTTGTAATCTTCAGAGTCACAGGAAAGCCCCAAGGCTTAATTTAAGCTTTTGATCGTTTTAAAAATAAAAGGGCTTATAAGTAAAATCCTATTAACCCTCCCTTGTTGTTTTAACAAATTAACCGCATGCGGTTAGGGCCCTTTTGTGAACTTTTACCATTTTACACCTGCAGTGACAGTTGGGACAGGTACCGAACAATGCGACCATAAAAGATGAATGTGCCGATGATGGCACTTTAAAACCTTAACAGGATGATAATTTGACAAGAGGACCCATAAGTAACAAAAGGAGCCACTACCTCAGACTCCACAGCTCATTTGTCATAATAAAAATTTACTTTTGAAATTTTTACCAGCCATCCCGAAATGGGTTTAAAACGTAACTTTGAAGGAATTATCTGTAGGTATTTCAAACGTACCGCTGGGACTTGGTCGTAAACTGGTTGTTGTGTGTGTACGTACCCATTAGAAAGAATTCAGATTTACATTATCACAGAATATAATCCGTAAATTGAGGAACACATTAGTTTCATCTGAACCAAAATACGAGCGCGTGAATGTGTAGATGCGGAATATGCTGATGTTAATCTAACAAACATATCAAAATTATATCAGGATGTTTTATCTATGGTAGCTTTCAATAACATCTCCAACGAAGGTTAAGAAATAAAGGTACTACTGATCATTTCCCTTGAGAACAGATGCAATTTTTGTGTAGTAAAAATATATGTGCAATATTATTGTATGAATCAAAGGTATGGTTGACTAAAAACTGCTTTGTAACTGTTCATTCAACAAATACTATGGTTGAAAGTAATTAGGCACGAATTCAGTAGAGGTAATCACCTGTTAAATCTATAAAATATTCTAAGTGAAAGTGTTCTTGATCTTCAAAAATTCCATTATGTTTTATTTGATAAAAAGCCTGCATGTGACTGACTAATTTTCACAGAAAAAACTAGGAGGGATGTAAAATATGTCGCAATTTCAATGTTAGGCATCTTCCGCGCTGAAACCAACCCAACCGTTTTTCGTATACCATTTTGTATGTCATGGTTGAATGTTTTTCTTATTTCATGCGTCGGTGCTTTTGACTGCTCATGAAGACACGCTTGAAGAATACTCTACTTCAAACCACGTCGAACTTTTTCTCGATCTAAAGATGATGAAGAAAAGGAACTTACTTGGAAGGCAGCCCTGTGGTGAGGGTGGTGAAACTGGGGTGTTTGAATCATGTCGGCAAACAAATCAAACTCGTCCCCTAATTCGTTGCTGCTCGCATTTGCTTCTGAATATTGTTCCGCTGCTTTCTTGTTGCTCTCCTCAAGAGCCTCGAGACTCGCTAAAAGTCCTGAGGCGTTTTTCTGAAAATCCCAAATTCCCCATTTGCTCCTACTGAAGATACTAAGCGTATACCTGCGAATCATCGTCAAGATCCACTAAACGCAGAGCCTCATCTAGAAGAAATTCTGGTAAGGGTAAGCTGAGGTCTTCTAAGTCGCATGAAGAATTTGTCTCTGCCCCGGGTTCACCTTTTATCACATACTCTCCTACAGAAAACAAAAAATGTATCTAATACCGAAAATCCGTAATGAAACGAAAATAAAATGGACTAGGAAGGTATCGATTTAATTTTGTATAAGCAATTCCTCTGCCATGATACACCCGGACCGAACCCCAGGGGGTGCGGCTAATTATTACAGGTCTCTATCATCATAAAAGTACATAGAGAGCCTAGAAAGTAGTTCGCTTAATTACCATGACGTTAATTAATATTGTTATTTGTTGTTTAGGGATCGCTTGGTTTATTAAACATTGTTCGCTGTTAATAAAGACCATCCATTATAAGTAAGAGGTCGAAACACGTATTAACAACACTTGAAGTTGTTGAGGAAAATAAAAGAGAAATAAAATCGTAGGTAATCTGGAGTCAAAAACCTCGTATTTCACATGATCTGTTAAGGCAATATAGCTACAGATATGAAATATGAAAATCTGCTCCTAGAATTAACATTAACGTACGAAAAATGCGCAATGAAATTCGTGATTTTTAAGTCATAATATAACTTAAAAATCACCCCTTCTCTTTTCTATCTTAAAGGTGCAAGAAATTAATTCTACGCATGAGCACAAGACATTACATGGTGATCATTAAATTATATCTTCCAAACATAGCAGCATTTCGACCAAATTCAATATAATTATAATTATACACGCCATTTTACTTTGAATTAACGGGTTATTAAAACGTGAAATTGCCCATTGTTTCGTTGTTTGGAATTTACTAAGGGATGCCCGAGTGCGGCCATTTCCTACGTATTTGGTTCAATAAAATAACCTTTACAGAAAAACTTCTTTCGTTTTAAAAACCCAAAAAGTTCCCTAAAATTATTTAAACTCTGCATCCCACAATATGTGAGGAGTCTTTTGTCATCTGCAAGCGTACATCATCTAGTAGTTAGTAGCCATCGTCGAATTAAGACACTCAGATTAGCAGGCCTTTTGCGGAACCAAGGGTATTAACATCTGAAGACCTTGGTAATTTTTTTTATAATATACGTATTTCATTTTGCTGCCTTCGTTGGTCGTTGTGTTTCTATGTGCCAATGTAAAAGGAACAATTATTACTAACAAATCATCGATGTGCGCGCTCTAATAACAAAACGTTTCACCAAGGATGGGTGCCCCTCGAATCTAGAGCAATCTTTAGAGTGTCGACGGAACAAAAACAAATACTTTTCATTTAGTTACACGACGCGAATTTCTACTTTCTATCTTAGTGTCTTTCAGCTTAGAAGTATCCATTGACAGCAATTTTATAATATTAGTTGTTAGTATGTTATCCGTTTAACCCATCCCACTGATGGGAAAATTAACTAGGAGATAAGCCACGCCCAATTCGTTTTGCAGTATTCTCGATTTTTGCGCCTGCCAGAGTTTAATAACACCTGACAATAAAGGAGGCTAGCTGAGACGAAACTTCCGCATTTTCAACTTGTACCAAACACGTTAGGTTCTAGCGACTTAACTATCTACAACTGCAAAAGGCAAAATGCAATTATACGTTTTTCCCTGAACGACCAGGATATATTGAGATACGCGAGCCGATAAAGTTATTGACAGCTTATAAGATCTATTAACTATTCAAATTAATACCCGCTCTCGGCGTATAAGTAATTATTTTTACAATCAGAAACTTGATTGCATGATTCGGTACTTGATTGGGTGACTAGCAACGCATGCTCGGTATAATTTGTTTACCCTCTTTGGGCTCGCGAGAGTCGTGTTTTTTTCGAATCTTCCAAACGCTACGCTGTTTTGATATTGCTATTAACTTTACTGATTGCAAATAACACCTGGGTAATTAGTTGTAATAGGTTAATAACCGTTTTGATTCCCTGTATTGCAATTTGGTCTCGATTTTGTTTGAGCGTGATCTAAAAATTGTATGGGAAATGTATAACAATCACAAATTTGAATTAAGACGTAGGTGGTGTCACCTCAAAAAAAAAGTGGTGTCCTAAGACATGTGTTCAAACTGAAGAAGGCGTTGCTAACTAGGGTAAGCGAACGTGTGAAAGAGTTTAAAGACAGAGCTATGAAAGGCGAAAACATGTAGAGGGCGGGAACAGCACGTTGCCATAAGTCACAACGCCAAAAATCTATATTGCTTATTTTTTAAAGTTAATTCTAGAATAACTTTAAATTACACAATTCGTAATTTTCGGCTTATAATAGTGAAATAGGTCTTGCCTCAAAATAGCCAAGTTTTTAGAGAACAAGGTCCGATGTCGTCTGGCAACACTTATGTTGAATCGCTATTGCTGAAGAACTAACTTTTAGAATCAAAGAATTAAGGTGAACAAGTTTAGAATGACAAAAAACTCTGCCGTCGCCTCGAAAAATTCGAAAAAGGTGATTGTCTAAACACTTTCGAACCACATGTTCAATTTGAAGTAGGCGTATTTATGTAGAAACTGTAGTGTCAGGGATATTGAAAAAATATATGTAGGTTGGAGTCTCAATAGAGCCGATAAAGGCTGACAAGCGAAAAAGTGATGAATCCGTGAATCCTCTTAATGCGCATGCGCCGTAACCGCGGTACGAAATTTTATTTAACTGTGACAAATTTTAACTCCGAATGGCAAATATGCACCTGCTGTCACTGGATTTGTATGTTGATTCAAACAATAAAAATACAAGTTACACAATGTGAGATTTTCGACTTAAAATAATAAAATAACTGGCTTGCTGTTAGTTTAAATAGAATAAACAAAGGTACCAAAATATGCAATTGCTCCTAATCTGTGTAAGTGCCTAATAAATTGCATAACGGAACGTTTCTTCATATCGCATGAGATTGCGTCGTTGGAAGATAAGAACACAATTGGGGTTATTTATTATATTGTGTATTTTGAGTTAATGTTTGAGGAAAGTGTGATACAATGGAAAATATTATGCGTAAGTATTCAAGAGTGATAATAGTTTTTAAATTTATAAAACTACATTGAATCTTTTCATGAAAATTGAACCACCTGGTTCTAATTAAGAAACAAAGGAAAATGGCAAACGGGTGTGGAAATACTTGATATGAAATCTCGAGAGTTTTTTGAAAAAATCATATGAAATGTATCAAAAAAGTAACTTAGTTCGATAAATCCATGTACAAAACCGATACTTCAACGTGCGTTTTGGATCGAAATCCCAAAATATCAACCAAACACACATCTTTACCAATATACTACTTTTTAATTCACCTTTCGGATTTCAATTCATAGCTTCTTCTGGCAATTAATCCTGACAAATAGTATTTGAACACTGTGAGCAGCACTGTAATCACGTAACACCGAAATTCGCTTTGAAAACGGCAAAAAACTGAGACGTCTTAAAATGGCACTGAAAACCAATTTAGGAAAACCTTTCGTCGAAATGGGTCCACCGCGAACGACCAAACAATGGGCGAGAAAAAAATAATAACTGGTCGAAAGCTGAACATAATGATAGCCCGACGGGGGAATCAGCGTGACTAAAAGGCCTACCTGCATGGTATCTTTCCCCCTCCCCCTGCGGCTGTTTTAAATTAACTTCCATCCCATTGGTCGGACCCAATAAAATGTAACATATTTATGGGCCTTTATTTTCTCCACCCCAGTTCATGGTCTACTTTTGCGTAATTACAATGGCCGACGAATATCCGATATTATCCCTTGGTTTTTCGGTTAACTTTTCGTACAGCTGTTTCCAGTTGTCTCAATTCACCACTCAAAATTGATTTCCTTTAATCTTTTATTTAATAGACAGATGATACAGACATTATCACATCCGATAACCAATTTACCATGCAAACAATGCATATAACTCGGTGAAATTGTAAGTGTCTTCAAAACAAAGATGATGAAGTATTTTAAACTGATGCTTTTATTTAAATTTTGTGCGACCAAATGCCATTATATTTTATCGCAAAGTTTGAAATGTATACTGATAGTGAAGTTTGTTCATATTAAGTTGGATCATGCTATTAGATCTTTATTCAAGAGTAACCCATGAATCATTTTGAATATAGTTCTAGACGCTAATAAGAGACAGGTAGATAATCCTATCAAATATTTCATATAAAGGTTGAAAATAAGTATGTACATCAAAAGCACTTATTATAGAACCGTGAACAGTTGTATGTAGTATGGGAAAGTGCAATGGAGTATAGTGTATGTAATTTTACTGTCTGCAACAATGAACAACAATAGAGTGCAACAATGATGCATCCATTATACATATATTATTTTCTATCAATTTGTAATTATTTTCATTTTTTGATAGCAAATAGATAGTCCAGAAAAATGTTCTCAAATCAAAGTCTAAAACCACAGTTTCTAATAATTGTATTTCAAGTTTCCCTGAAACTTAATTTTGGAACCTTTTTAGGCCTTTCAAAGGAGTTTTTAGAAAGAGGGGCGAAAAGATTAAAATGTTAATATCGAAAAGATGCAGTACTCTTACAACAACTAAAATGTTTTATAATAAAATAAGTTAGAGAATTCATTGCGCAATTTCAAAACCAACTATTTTTCTTAATTTACCCAAAGAGTTTAACTAGTCACGTCGTCGGAGATGTTTCATACATTCTGCATTCACTTCGGGGTAAACCGCAGACAATTATTATTTAATTAATTGTTGCAATGCAAGAAACAAGCAAGGAAATTGTACGTTAAAAAATTAAATAATCCCAACATTTGACCATTTTCCATATGTCGCAGCTCCACATGCTTTGTTTGATCCTCTGAGTTAACCATAGACAATTAAACCGTGGTTGAGGCATGTACTAACTATAAAAAATAAATTGATTTCACTTATTCAAATGAATTCCTAGTGTCTGAATATGTTGCGGGTAATATCAATACAATACAATTACCTCTTTGAAAAATGACTAGACAATTTTTCTGCTGACCAAGGATGACAAGTTCAAAGAAATTTCAATTTTATTTTGGCACTACGCATATAACGGTCCGGATTAACAGGTGCAATGTAAATAATTGAATAAGCTTTTATTGTTATGTTTTTACTAGGCGTACCGCCTTTTAATGCGGTATATTATGTTACAGTTTCTTACCAGACAGTGAGACTTATTTGTTGATACCGTGTACACACGATTAATAAAACATAAATTGTCAATTGCGATAGGATAAATAACTTCAAAAATACCATGTGCATCAACAGCTTCAGTTGGCCATCACAAGCGAGCTTTGCTTACAATATTATAATTATTATTCTTACAAAATGCCCAGTTGTTCACAATGAACATTTTAAGTTAACAATTTTATCAACGTGAAAATCAAAACAAATAATTTTTTTAAATAACTGGCTAATTTCAAACCAACATTATGCAACAAGATAACGGTGAAAAATAATGTTATCTGTTATCCAGGGATTTTTATTATTTTGCAACATGTGAAATTGTATAAAATTCCGTCGTAGTTTTAAACAAAATTGAGATTCTCAGAGTTTTCTTCGATTAACATAAGAAATCGATGCCTGTTCGACAGTTCTTTAATGAAAATTAAATTCGCCTGTCTATAGCACACTATTAGTCACTTTATTATTATACGTAAGCGAAACGGACTTGTCATAAAATAGCAGATAAGTGCTACTGAATGCTACCTTAAAATCGAAAAGATCAGATTTCTGACGCCCAAGTACCTCAGCTTTAATTGCCTTAAGTAAGGAAAGGTTTCGTTAAAAGGAAATTCAAAGTTACATGCCAGAGAACTACTTATTACATTAATTGATGTATTTTTAATATAGTTTCCTCGAAACGGTTTGCTGTCATAATTCCGATAGGATTCAGTTGCCACAATTTCTGAGTAAAACAGGCACTTGTCACTGTTTTGTTAGATTGGCTAGGGCACATAACAATACCTTATCTAATAATTTTATCTGGCACATACGAATGAATAAAAAATTCTAGTTCAATAGAATTACCCAAAATGAAGCCATCACGAATCGGGGAAAGTAAAGGTTGTTACTTTTGGAGCTATTATAGATATTATATTTACCTGGAGGTTACAATAGTTGGGAATACAAAAGAATTAACTATATATACGCCAGGTATACAATTATATAATCCAATATACGAATATATTTTTACTTATTTGCTTCATCAGCATGTTTCAGCAATATTTCCTATAACAGTTCTTTGATGGGTATCTACATTGTCGCATAGGGGTTATTTTCGTAGCGAAAAGTGCACGCACAGTGGTGATGAAAATGGAAAAAACGCGAAAATTTTAGAAACGAGAATTTATTAAACGAAGAACCGTTGCTTCCCATTAAATTTATGTATAAGTTTTATCTAAACTTGCAAAAAATGGAGCTCAAAGTTAATTACGTACAATTAAGGCGGGATGCATTATTAAGGACCAGTTTTCCTCGAACCAGCCACTGCGTTCAAAAAAATAAAATTGAGCATATATTTTCTTGGACCTGAAAGCCACTTACGCGTAGAAGGAATGCATCATCAAAGAACACCGCCAATGGGAACCATTTTGTTCTCTCTATCTTTCTTCCTCGATGGGTCTGCCGCTCCAACTAACCGCTAATGAATTTGATTTGAAAATTACATCTGCCAATGGTCTCCTCTGGTCGCCAGTGCCGTACACTAATTTTCTTGCTTCAGTTTCTTCCATGGAAATTTCAATAGTTCGAACGAAAAGCCTAAATTATATATCGCACGTAGTTCAGCTTTGGTTTAGAACAGATAGAGATAGGCGGCAAGGCCCTATGAAGAGTGAAAGCACAAGCCTGTACCAACGACATGGCAGTACTCTGTAAGCAATAGATCAGATAGTTGCATCTCCAGCAATTATTCAGGGAGTGCTGGATGTAGTATGCTAGTGCGAAGGGCAAAAATCTGGCAATTAATTTCAAGAAAATGGTTGTTGCTCAGGTGAGTATTAGCATGAGCATCGACGCGGTCCCATTTTTAGAACGGAAGGGCGTTATGTATTACTGCGTGTACAGCCTCATTTGGACGACAAAGATACATCATGCGCCCTCGGCGTGTATAAAACGTCAAACGTCACGATGACGTTACTGAGGAAATAATGTCACCATGTAATGTCATGTCATCTTGGTTCTCAAAAAGGCCGGACCAAATTTCAAAAAACCATGCTACATCCACTTCCAAGTTATTGTGTATGAACTTAAAAGCGTTATTTCGGTATTATGGTCACGAGAATTCGGTGATTGACTAACTCTGAAGTTTATTAGGGGTATAAATTTTAGTCTTAAGTGTTTGATTTTCATGTGTTTTTACACATCTAAGTGCACGTGAAAATGCGCACCTATGATTAGCGTGTGAAAAATCACAATCGTAGAAAAATTTATTTTCCTATATTTTGTGAGGTTTTCTAGTAATTTATGATATTGATAAATGAAACGTGATTCCACACTGAACGAATGGAAAACACTAGCAGGATCTTGTTTTCCATTTAAAGAATAATCCCCTCGAGAAAAAATGGGAAAACCTTCTGCAGAAACAAAATGCGGACAAACCCAGTCCCAATAAAATCAAAATTCTGAAGTGTCGCGGATTTACCTTTACGCTGTATAGAACCGACGTTTTTTTACCAAACTAGGTATGACAAAACAGTTGTGAAGCATAAAAAGACAATTTACCACTGTTCTCGGTCGCCCTTGAAAAACCATTGCTAATGCGAAACGAGAGAAAGGATTTTTTCGACAAAATTCGTTATGGATCCCTCAAGTTACAAAATAAAACAGGAAATTAAAAAGGATTTTAAATGACTAATAAATAGGTTTGCTTTCGTTTCTAGAGGATTGGCTAGGCCTGTCCTTTATCGGGTTCGAATATCGCATACCCAAGGAAAATGAATACGATGTGAGTCTACACTATGCCGCCTTGTAGTTTTAAGGTATGATTTTGTTCAAGTTAAGATGTTAATTTGACACCCTTTATACAGCCTGTCGCCGTTCTCCGAAGCCATTTAAAATGATTCTAAATAAAGACCCAAAATTTGGCGCTACTTATATGATGCTTCGAAAAGATTATTATCTGAAATGTTATTAGACAGTCTCAAGTGCCTTTCGAGTTCTCTTAAATGTGGCCTGCTGTCATCAACGTCACCCAGTGTTTATTTACTTTCGTGGCCGACCATAGAAAACGTAATTTTTGACACTTTGCCCACTACAATGGAGTGATGGCCCTTTCGTAGTTGGATTCACGTCGCGCCGTAACAAGTGCTACTTGTCCTTTTTTCGAAGAACACTTGTGAAGCTCTGTTATGATCAGGTAATTATTTTGCTTTCAGAACAAAAACTAGATTCCACTTATTTTTTATTTGTTATATTAAACTTATTTAAATTGAACATTTTTGGCAGGTTTAATATATTTATAAGTTTTTCATGGAAGAGGAAACGCGTCTGAAGAAATTTTGAAGTATCAAGACGAAACAACTAAATGTCTTCTTATGATCTAAACCAGATTATTAGAAAACATCATCGAAGAAAAAAGTCCACTGATGCTCCGTTCCAAGATCATCCATAGCATATGACTATAGAAGACAAAGAAGGGTTTCCTCGTTTCCCGGAATCTACAAACACTGTAAGAAATGGACTGAGGAATTCAGATACCTATAGGAATCGACGTGCTGCCAACAATATAATTGTAACATGAAAATAAGCGAAGAAGGGTAGTACACGCCCGCGAATATGTAAACGAAATTAATTCGGAGGGTTGTATTTTCTTGGGGAAAATATTTCAATCTTGTAGTAGAGGAAAAGTCCGTTTATTTAGATCTAATGATTCAATATTCGATGCTAGAAACAAACCAAAGCCCAAGCTTTTTTGTTAACATTTGTGTGGCGGATAACTTTGATTAGTTTAACCCAGGGGTTTGTTGACCATGTGAAGGAAGATTAATGGATTAATGAATGCCCTTTATTGTTATGTACTGAACTGATAAGGTACTATCTGTTACAACCCTAATGAAGGTGATTTCCCTTTCCAACAAGATAACGCATCCATCGAGCTCATTGGAAATGCTCCTTACGAACAAGAGTAAAATGACCAAATACTAAAAGGCACTGTTTTAAAATGTCTATATTTTCCTTATCTTTTTTCTATGAGATTTTCTGCAAAAACTTCTGATGAATTTAATAAGCAAACTGCTCTTCACATTTTATTACTAAATCTGAGAATGCGAGAGCAGGAATTAATCCTGACTGTAAGCCATTATTATATAAGGTGTTTCAGATTTTATTGCGCAATTTTCAATCACATATTCTACGTCCGAAAATAACCCTCGTTTGCTATATAAACTACATTCCAAAAATGCTTCGTTAAAGAAACACTTGTGTAAGTTCCATAAGATATGCATCGACTTTTGTAAAAAAACTTCACACAAAAAAAAGTATTAATACTTTTTTTAAATCGTGATGAAATGTACGATTTGGGTAAGATATTTCTGTAGGTTTCTGAAAATTGGAATTTGAGATTCATTAGGGGAGTTTAAACAAAAATTTAATTTTTTAAAAATGTCTTTGAAACAAAGAACTGAAATTTGTAATTTGCTTTACTTGAAAACCGATAAAGCTTATGCGGACATGGCAGAATGATCATTTTCTCACGGTTTTTTTTCAAAATCTAAAAGATTGTTATGTCTAAAATCATGATAAAATATATAATTTTTGGCAAAGAACTGATGGAAACACTTCTGAAGTTTTCCAAGCATTAATATTTGAATGTAATTTTTGGGCTTTAAATAAGTTACGTTTGCATTTTGAAAAATGTGTTTGAATTTGACGTAAAAAATAGGTTTGAGATGTAATTTATCGGTAGATACGCCAAAAAATTATTTTTGAAAGCACACTGAAAACCTGATTCCCAACTAATCTTTAAAACTGCAGGTTGTTTCCTCATAGAGAAATTTTAAATTCAAAAACATTTTTCTGTCTAAAACCGTAATGAAGTGCGTAATTTTGATCTGAACTCAAATAAAAGTGTCATTCTATTACGTACTTGATTGCATCCTGAATAGATGGAACCGTCGGGTAGCACAGACAGTTTTCTGGCCAATATTACGTGCTTTAATGCCATTTATACCATTTTAATTAATAAAAAAATCAAATATTCAGTTTATCTCATAGAATCTCATAGATTTGAAATAATATAATAGATTCTACCTAGACGATTGTAAGGGTATGTCAGTTGAAAATAAACCCCGAAGGGCCGAAATTACTTCATTTTTCAAGATCAGAACTAATTTGACCAAGTCATGCAGCAAGGTCCCATGGGCTTACCTTTGCAGCTATTATACCTAACCCTGAATCATTAATCATAAATTTGGATACAATATAAGATTTTTGACGTTTCGAATGTGCGCCAAACAAAAATCATTAATATTTCATAGATATGCCCTATTGTGGGGGCTAATGATGCCGTCGAAATGCACGCTGCAGCGAATTTCGGAATGCATTTTTGAAAACCCTTGTGGTTCTACAGTGCCTACCTTGGGTTTAAGGGCCAATCCTGTGTTGCTGCGATTTAAACAATCCAGGAAGATGTCACATTAATCACTAATTTCCACTAGAACAATCCACCTTCAACAGTCATTTTGCGTAAGTCGATAAATAAAAAACAAACAACAATACACCGGTATTTTTCGAGTATGCTGTATGTATCCTTCGGATGAAAGAACGTTCACTATACAGACTGTGCCGAGTTGAAAACTGGTAAAGCCAATCAGAACAGAGGCAACAGAGCGAACTCGAACAACTAATATGGCCGCCATTTCAGACAATGGGGGCCAGGGAAAGGGAATTGCAGAGGGGCTGACACAAGGGGGGACCGGAGCACATTTAACCCCAACTATTATAGCGACTTCAACATTAATCTCTCGACTTGATCCAAGGAATTCGCCACTGCTTTTCCATTATATGTTTTCCCCATTTTATCCACGAGTATTAGACGTTTCGTTTCCAGGATTTTTTTTTTAAATACGGAACTTTTTTCTGTTACAGATAATGCGATAATATTTATGACGTGCAAGAACTTGGGCTATGTAAATCTCGCAAATTTATCGATATTTTTCCAAGCAAATGCTTTGTTAATAGCACATATTACTTAGAAGTTTTTTAAATAACGGTTATGTTAATACCATAATAGTTTCATTAGCAAGTATTGATTGTTGACAATTAAATGGAAAAATTAATGTATTGTTAGAAAAAAAATAACGGATGAACGGACATAATGAATTAAGATGCAGTTGTGCATGTGCAAAAACCACAAAGCAATTGCATCCATTTGTGGTTGTAAAAAAAAGATACTACATTCACTGAGGTTTCAAGATAAAAAATTTGGAATTTGACTCGTCATTTGATTTTTCAGTTTCGCACCATTTGTTGTTACTTTTGCGAAATATCCCACAGAATTAGTAAAATATCATTAAAACACAGTTTGCAAGAAAGTCAACGAGGGACAGATTTTTTTACATCCAAAGCTTCATAAAAATCAAATATGTCCACAGCTTTCTGTTCAAGTACTTTGCAGGCGCAGGAGTAGTGAATATTTCTCGTAACCGACATGTACATAAATCTAGAAAATAACTTGTGTGAGTTTTGTATTTAAGGTTTTATTAACTCAGAGTCTTCTGCGAACCCCTAGTTTAATGGCCAGCAATTCCTAAAACTACACTAAGCACCAAAATAAGTGGGATTGAAAGAGAGTAACCATCACCAGTGCATGGAGATTCGAATCACAGTGGGAACGGTTCACAATACCTTGCTGGGGTTCCCGGAGCGTCCGGTCTGAATCTAGAAGGAGGTTATGGTTTCATATATGAGGATTGAAACCTGCAGAGAAATGAAGCAAACACTTGATGTAAATTATCATTCGAAAATTGCTGGGTTCTTTCGACAAGACATTCCAATTGTACTATCGAAGGAGGAGAAGGAGGGCCCGAATTAAAGTTAAAACAGTTGAAGTGAACATTCCCAAGAGAGGTCACAGGACAATAAAAAGGTTTAGTATGCTAACGAATCACGAAAGATTTATACAGTCATCGATATCCAGGAAATATTGTTCTGGCCACGAGAGGAGTGAATTCTTTCATACACACATTTTCATAGAATACTCTTTCATTTATAAAGGGTAAGGGTCGTTTTACAGTGAGGAAGGAGGGTGGTCACATTTAGTACCATATACATGGTGGTATTATAGAGGTGAAATTTTGTTAATTGGGCAAGAACTTTCTCTACTCGCCATTTAATCACGATAAAAACTGAACCAGGAAAACATATCTGACGTTGACAAATCTAAAGCTTGTTATGGCTCCTAATCTTATCTGTTAAACCTCCAGTACAACTATCCCTAAATGACAGATCTGAAAACTGAAACATACTGATAAAACATACTTTCCTCGATCAGATTTCTGGTTGATTAAAGTTAAGGAATCCACTTAGAATAGTTGACTGCAATCGATTGATGTGGCGATATTAAGAAATCAATTAGTTCCCATATACCACCGGACACTATAAAAGATCAATTATCGCCACTTAAGCTGGCCACTGATCTTGAATCAACAATGATTAAACAAAACACTGATCGAAAAACCCTTTTGTAAAGAACTGCTCAACTTAAAAGTACCTCTACAGTGCAAGTCTGCATGACTTGGCCAGACTTTGGTGTTTTCCTTAGATACATGACTCTATACTTCGTATAGATTATATAACAATGTAAACACTATTCATTCAGTGGCCACTATTAGGGATAGACCTCATTCTAGACGTTCTGCAGACTGAAATGACTTGGTGTTTTCGTTTACACCTATCCAAATACGCATAAATATTAGCCAAATTATACTTGTATGCCTACGAAAGCGGCTCCAAATTGGAACAATATAAAAATTACATAAATTCCACTCGAGTGGCGTATTTATTTAAAACCGAATCAAAGACTTGACTGGTTTTATACTTCAAAAGCTCTGTCATTAAGTTGGTATCTTGTGGGCCTTTTTTAAGTGGATTAACTTTTAAGGTGTATGCTTTTGTTATGGAGTTCACTTTGTGTCTTCTTGCCTTGCGGTGAGTGAGTCCAAGGCCATTTAATTTTTACCTATCCATTGTTAATAGAGTTTTTACTGTTTCAATATCGTTTTAAAAAGAATTTTTAAGTTTGAGTTGATTGTATCTTCTGCAATTAGCATTGCCTTTTTTAAATATCTCAATGTATCTCTGATGAAACAATATACAGTAAATGAGTGATGAATTCACTGATTACAATACAATTAGTAAAGTAAAAAAAAAACCTTTAAAGAAGTATACCGTAAGGTGCGCTGAAAATTTTAAATTAAATAATTTAAAGGCAGGTGTCGGTATAAATAAAACAGCCAAAAAAGGCACTGGGCCTTCAATATAACTTTTTATCCGGCCCAGCATACGCCATGACTTTCAGTTTTGCTCATACGAATGTTTCTCAGAATACCCACCCCGTGTCAAGACTGATTCCTCGGCAGAAGAATGTTTCTATACACGGTGTTTTTATGAAAGCCTAATTAAATTTTCGTTCTCTTTTAAGCTGTTCAAGATGCAATAACCTCCGTCATAAGAACTGCATTATTGGGAACGCTGAAAAAGCAAAATTTCATTCTCGGTACACCCCGTTCAGGCTGGGAATCTTATATTCTTATCACCAACCCTCTGGAAAGAGAGATAGAAGGTCTTTTCTGTCCCCCTTGATTTTCCATCAATCCAAGTGTTCTTGCATTAGGGGGAGCATTCTGTCATAAAGGGTATTATCATTTTCCCTTTTATCTCTGCTTCGCTTGCCCCTGACGCTTGTTTTTTACTATCCATTCATTTATTTTTTTCTGTCAAAGTATTGCCCCAACCCGAGCTACATCGTTTGTCACACAAATGCAAAAAGTGCAGCCAAGCAGACATTTTCAGATATGTTTTTGCGAGGAAGAGGAAAATCTTGGATAGATTTATGGAGCTGCGAGCTTGGGTGCAACGCCCTGGATATTTCCTTTTGGAGGTTCGGTTAAAAAACTTTTCAATGCGGCTAGTTATTGAACGAATTTATTTTGAAAGAAATATGTTGTGCTATATTCAAGATTCACGTATACGGCTTTTATTTAGAGAGTGCGCTGTTTGGACGTTTATTTGATTACGATATGCAAAAAGTATTGTCTTAATATAAGGCGCATTTAGAAAAAATGAAAGCAAATAAGTACGTCTTATTAAGTAACTAATGCAGAATCGATCATTTTGACGCATTTAGTGCGCACTTTTCAGCGATGCCATTTTCAAGACTCAATTTGTTTAAAAACAAACTTGTACCATTCATTAAAGGATATCATATACCTACTGCTGCTCTCATTAAGAGACTGCGCACTTGAAATATATTTTTTTTCTTTAAGGTCTTCTAGGACCCTAGAAAAAAATATTGAGACAACTTGTACGGCTCTAAAATTGTAAGAAAAAATTTAGCCTTGACGATAATTATTCTTCAATTAAATTAGTCTACTTGGTAAGAGATGGTTTGGGTCTTTCGTCCCTTCTATAGGGCATTTTAACAGTAGCAATGGCGTTTATGACTAATGGTTCTTCTTGACATCCGATGAGATCAGCAGAATTTTTCTATTATCCCTCTCCCGTATTAATGATTGTATTTATTTTTGACGACTATTTTTTAAATCCCCCGGGAATAGAGACGTTTCCTTGTACCATTATCTGCGTCTCCAGGTACGCAAGGTCTGCAATGGTCATAATAACAGCAATTTAACTTTTGTATTTTTCGAAACTAACTTCACTTAAGGTTCAAATGCCACATGGTTCCTACGACTAATAGAAACTTAATTTGGTGCACATCCACTCTAAAAGACAACAATTAACCAATATAGCCAGGGCCAATGAAATGATTTACACATTTGCCACAATTTTCTACGGTTATTTAAATGGCCGCTCATGTGTCCTTTTAACAGCGCGATAATGATCAATTTTAAAATAAATTATCGCGATGATGGGTGGCTGTCATAATGTGACAAACCGTTTCATAAATGCATGAGTATCATGTATGCGCATTGATATGAATACCACACACGAGGCATTGTACCTTTCTTCATTCGGGTTTCACGGTTATATATTTTTTGAAAACCAAGACAAGGAAAAAGTATTTAAGATGTTTGAGTGAAATTTTAATTTTGCACTTTACTTACCAGTTTCTGTGTCGATGGTGTAATTGACCCCGGCCCATATGTCTTCTTCTGGTTGCTCGATTTCAGGTTCTTCTTGCTGAAAATAATATTAAACATTTTGTTTAAAATTATAGAAAAAAATTGTTTCTGTTCACGATTAAATTATCTCGCATTTTCGCAATTTAGCACATGATGATTTATAAATAATGTCTTACCTTAATTTTCTCATCTCTAGTTCCTTTCAAGCCTTCAGTGTCCTTTTCAAGTAGAAGTGATGTTGAGGCATCTGAATCATGCTTCAGCGAATCGGCAGCTAGTTTTTCTTTTTGCTGTTCTTCTTGCCTGGCTAACTCCAAGGAAAAACCAAGATCTACGTCTTGTTTCCACAAAACTTCTATAAGATCCATGTCCTAGAAAGAACAAAAAGGGGCATTTAGCACATATATCTAGGAAACTGCTATAAATTGTTGCACCACATTGACTAACCTCTGACGACGGTTTGTTTTGATTTCGAATGGTGTACACAAGAGTTATCTAACTTAAACGTATTAGCCTAAATAAAGGAAAAGACATACATATACCAGATTTAAAAGCACAAGTTCACTTACTATAAATTCATATAATATTCAATTTTTTAATTTTTTAAATTAGCGTTTTGACACGAAAAAATCACAGCCTTGGAAAGGAACAGTATCCATATTGAACTAAATTGGTCCCAAACAAGACAAGTGTTGCTAAAAACTACGTAAAGATAACAGTGGAAAGTTAATTATCGTTGTGTATGATAAGGATAAGACTATATTTTTCGGTATATATTCATTAACCTTGAATTTAACGTTTGTGTATTTGGGAATTGGTGTGAACACTTTACAATTTCATTAATAAGTGGCTTTTATCATACGCCATTTGATGGGCGGCGATAGGGGCTCGTATGGAACAGTATACTTAAACATTAGAATCTGATTAATTTCTGACTATATTTTTTACCTAAATTAAAAATCGAGTGTTTAATTGATGAAAAAAAGTAAAAAAGTCCAAGGTATTTTTTATAAGGACGTCAGATTTTTAAGCTGGTAATAAATTCTTTGAATTTTAGATATTTACAGTGATTGTTAAAATAGGTAGAGGAATTAAAATTTAAAATATGTACTAAGTTATGCGGCACTTTGTAATATATGATAATAAATGATATATTTTTTGATAAGCACTCTGGTGCCTGCTGTTCTTATTTATGGCCGAAAAATGTTCAAAAATGGAGATATAATTTTTACATAGGTAATAATATAAATTATATTAGCGAGTGAATTCCAAAACTCGTTTTATCTACAGTTAAAAAACTTGGAGAAACATATATCGATAATGGGGATGGAAAGTCTGCTTGTTATTTTAAGTTTAATTTACTAAAGCTAAAACTGCATTTAGTATGGCAATGGACGGTGGCACTAACTAATTTGGCAAATGAAGTAGGTTAGAAGTTAACTAAATGTGAAATTTTATTAGGCATATGCTAAATGTCTAAATGTTTGATTAAAGTTTAAAAGTAACCATTTGCCTAATAAAATCTGTAGTTTACTGAATTCCTGAATTTTTATTTATAGAGAAGAAAAGTTGGAATTCCGTAGGTTGTGCGGTGTGAGCTAGACAGATGATGTACGTTAAGGGTCAAATTATTGTAGTAATTTCAACTTCGGCGGGAACGTTCTGTTGTTAAATGTATCAGTATTTCACCAAAGTTAGTTCTAAACGATTTTAGAATAAGTAGGCAGATAAGTGACCCGAACTAACCTACCTAACGATTTTGAAAACGATCTGATTATGACCGAATCATGACGAAAAATTATAAATTAAATTACTTGTTTCATAACTGAAATAATCGCAATATATTTTCCAAACAAATTATCTGGCGCTTAAAAACCTCGGATGAACTGCAATAGTACTTAATCTTCACATTGCAGATACAGTCGGTATAAGTGCTTTCAAATTGTACTGTCTGGATAAACAGATAACTTCGCTGATAATATAAAAGATACGTACGTAGTTATTATACTCGGTAGGTAACTGACTGAAATTCTAAAAAAATATCAGATGAGTAAGTGATAAAACCTGAGAGCAATAATAATTATTCTGATAAGAGGCTGGAAACGAGCGTGGCGCGCACAACAAAAGCGATTTTAATCGCTTAATGCCAAATTTGGGAGGAGCATGTATAAAGACAATGGGTGTGATAGCTGTGGGGTAGCAGAATTACTCTGAACCACACCTTTGTCTCCCGCGTGGTCGTTCAAATGAAACCCGCGTTACAGAGCGGTCACGAACGGACGCCGCCATCTTGTCGACCCGCTGCGATACATCTATGTATTATACACATAGGCGGCGAAATACTTGCCGACATGTATTTTATAAATGTGTTATGTGCATTTAAGATGGATTGTTCGTTCTTCATTTCATTTTTTTGCAATAACGCCTCACACACCGGTAGGGGTGGTTGGAGCGGTGGAATTCCACACTCTTTTTAGTTAAAACTCGCCGAGAGTAATATTTATTCTACACTAAGGGCTCGGACGAACACCGTTGTCGTCGTTTCGCTGACAAATCGCTACACTCAGAATCCAGGGAAAATTTGTAAAAAATAAAAAATTAAGGGTAACCTGAAATATACGAGAGGCAAATATCTAAAATTTATTTTAAAATTCTGTCATTTCTTAGCGAACGAGAAGAGGAGTTTCCCAGTATTTCACACATTTTACATATAATGTTTAACACACTTTTATACACTCAACGGTCATAGTTATTAAAAATTAGCCAATGATGCCGAAATTGGTAGCACCACAACGAATTGAATAAGGACCGCATTGCCAGAAAACTTTTTCCTAAATACGACCCTGGGAAATTTTTTTTGTCGATTTTAAGACAACTCTTCATTACATACTCCCTAATGTACCACACCTAGTAATTCACGCAACGTTTTTATTTCCCATCATTTTCTATTATTTCACGTACCAAAAAGGTGAAAACACTTATTTTTACATCTACCCATATATTACCTAAATGGCAAAAGTTATTCAAATAAATATTCATTATTTTCCAAACACAAATAATATCTGCTGACTATTGCAGTTAAAACTTTAAGTAACATATTTAGTGTGACAGTTTCGAAAGCGTCAAGTTTCGTCTCAAAAATATATCAATAAGCATGACTTTTGATGCAACTCTGAAGAAAAAAGCCCAAGAGGGTAATGGCCGCAAAACGAACCGGCCAAGAATATTCCAGGTGGGTTCCTATTTACCTTTCAGGAAATCTATGCAATAGATGCAGATTAACGGTTCCTATTAATGATTATCACTAATGTAGAATCTTGCAAATTCGATTAGTTTAGCAGGCCGCGTTTAGAGTTTCACGTGATGTGTTGTCATTTACCATGACTTTCATGTTTAACACTAAGAATTCTCGATATTAGATAGATGAACAAATTTGGAATAACTAAAGTAATTTTTTAATTTCCAAAGTTGGAACGTCAATAATTTTATAAGTTCATGATTTTTTTAGAGGGATTAATAATCTCCACTCTAACTTTTGTAACATTGAGACGATTATTAAAAGCCGCCATTAATACACAGGTCCATTAGTTAATTGCAACTGATGCATTGTATCATCTGTTATCACCACATGCCAGTCTTTGATACAGTATTGCACAATTCTTCCCCGAATCTAATGAAGGACAAAAGTAATTGGAAGTGACACGACTTAAATTATTTAATTCACGGTTTACATTACAAATGAGCTTTTTGGTGAGTTTCATAATCTATCAAAATTTCAAAATTTGAAGCGTAATTCCGCGCACTAGCACTTTAAAAATTTCAAGATGGGGTAAGCCCAATAGTTGAAATTAAGAATATCAGAATTAAAGGAAAATCATTTTCTACGCACTAACTACAGTAATACTCGTTGTTTTTCGTAAATACAACATTAGTGGAGGTTCAAAAATCAACGGAACATGATCAAAAAAGTGTTCTAAAATACCACTGGTCTTTCAAATAATTCCAACTTTGAACAGTGATATATAAGGTGATTCACCTGTTTTGATTTTGCGAAAGATAATTACGATTATAGTGAAATACTTTTATAGTGACATTCTTTCAATTTTTAAGGTACACCACTGTTCTCGCCAAGTATGCACGTTAATGCCGGCTATACCTTTGATAGGTTTTTAGTTTCTTTTTTTTGTTATTAGCTCATGATATAACTCACGCAGAGCTTTAATTTTATACGTATACTAACCATAATGGAAAAGTAGGAGTTGTTTTGTTCTCTACGCCTTCTTTCATCTATCAACCATATAGACCTGCCCGAGTAAATGTTAAATCACATGCATATATCCATTAATCATTTAAAAAAAGGAAACGCCATTCTTAATTAATACTTGTTTTAAGCGGTAAACTATTCACGTTGCGTGAGTTTTTTGGTGATGCATATTTATTAGATGAAAATAGCTTCTTTTGAGATCGCCAAAAGGGGTGGCTAGAGTAATATTAATAGAGATAATAATGGATATATTCTAGATTAGACCTGAAGTCACATAAACACATTCGCAGGTATTGTCCGAGTCAGTGAAGGGTAAAGAACAAGGCTTTGTACAATTACCATGCCGAACGCCAATATTGTTTCAAGAGTAATTTCTTGCAACAAATTATTTCATAGGAAAAAAACATCATTACCATGTTTTCCGTGGCAATCAAGCTTAAAACTGAAAACGGAAAAAATCACCGAATAAAAAATGCATACTTCGATGACTTTCTCCTATGAACTTGAATGCTCAAAAAATCTGAACACTTTTCAATAGTTCTAATAAAAAAAGGAAAAAGCAAATTTCCGTCCTTAGCCAGACCAGAAAAAGTTTTTAGAATGGATTAACGTAATGGTCTAACGAATGTTAAAAGGAAGTAACCACAGCTTTTTACACTTCATAGGTTTGTTTGTCCTATTATAAACAAAGTACAATGTCAAAATATACAGAGTTTCTTGAAAAAGTTTATTCAATCATGGATCACAATACGAAGTAAAACCGGGTAAAAATAATTGTTTTGGTACGGCTATTACATGTCTGTTTGGTTCTGGAATAGCATCGCCAAGAACAATGGAACTGAAAATTACTATTTTTATTATTAAAAACGAATTTCAATAAGTTTTATTCGTTATCAAAACGCAGCGATCAGAGACAGTTATAATAGGGCCGTTCGTGACTTCGTTACCGATATCGACTGAAAAATTGTACATACACTTTAGATTCATATAGTTGCACCAGCTTTCTTTACTTACGGGCACGATCTCCAGGTCTGATAAACAAAATAGAAATAAACTAACAGTCTAAAGTTATCCAACAGCGCAGGTTAATTTAGATAAACCACGTAAAATAAAAAATGTGCACGTCAAAAGTTGACAACACCATTATAATGTAAATACCAAACTTATTAACTTGAGTACGTACCTTGCATGATTCGAAGTTCTATAAAAGGCACTAATCTTACATAACAATCGATTATTGCACGAAAACACTGCGATAATTGCATTGGATGCATTTTTGTTTTCGGAAACACTAAACTCACGGTGTGGCCAACTAACATTTTCGGAGACGACTAAAAGGTTTACGGAAGGTTCAGGCCCATAATGGTGTACCCCAAAATTGTCATGATGACATTAAAATTTGTCTAAGTTGCAAAATCATTCTCTTATATGATGTCAAGCCCACAGAAAATTTGTTCTAAGCTCTATAGTTATTATTATTTGAAGTGGGCATACCACAGGAATTAGATCTGGACAGCATTTGCATATAGACTTATGCAGTTGCTCAGATTAATTAATATTTGCATGAGTGTCAATGTTGCACATGCAATAAATTGCATGTTTCAAGTCAATCATCCAGATATCCGGGCTCTACAGGGTTGTCCAAATAATAACTTCTAAAGACACTTGTTAAAATCGACTAAAAATGGTTGAAATATTAAGAAAAACGAGGGTAAGTTGACTTTTCCTTATTGATGGAGATAATACAATTTAAAAAGTTTTCGCTCCTGCCAGCTTTCCAGTCGATCCTGCCATCCAAAGTGATACCGAGAAAGACGATGAGTTCTATGAGGGTCGCACGTGTAACAATAAATTCGAGAGTACTTGTCTCTGCCTTCAAATATAAATTTGTTGCACAATGAACCATTCAAATGTGTGAAGCCTAATATTCGATTTTTCATAGAGTGTCTTTGTATACTGAATTGTTTTAGTAGTTTTCTTAGTAGAATCGGGTGTGATGTGCAGTCGAAAGCCTTTAATGATGTAGTCAATAGTTTGTTTTCTAAAGATATTTTTTTCTACACTTAAACTGAGATATTGACAGCAAATTATTACTCTTTAGAAAGTTGGAGATTCAGTGGCTTAGTGTTGTCTCACTTCTAACCTGACCTAAGTTGATATTTATTGTTATATTATGACATAGCAAATTCGGTCGCCATTTTCTTCCAACCGGCAAAAGCAATAAGATATTTTACTTGATGATCTATTTGCAATAGATTTCGCTTCTAATGACACCAGAATTGGAAATTAGGCATCAATATATGTACATATACGATTTGTAGGAACAAAGTTACTATTTTTACTTTGAAAATTTCAAAATTCCAATTTTTAGAATCGCCAATTAACAATTCTTGTATAACATAACACATGAAACTGATTTATAAAAAAGTCGTTATGAATGCATTTTTTTAATTATTTAACAACCTAAATTAGTGACACTCGCACTGTAACGAAAACTAATAAATATAATAACTTTCAACATTTTGTTATAATTAAAAACATTTTTTTTTCGTTTTATGTAAAATATTAAAAACAAGGTCGATAGAAAAACTTAAGGTTTATTCAGAATCATTTTCATACTAAATCTTGGTTAGTGTAAGAGCTCATCAGTTGGCCATAGTGAACGAACCCACCGTCAGAACAATACGAAATCACATCTCTTAAATACGAAAGTATTTAAGAGATGGGTGGGGGGTTCCTGAGCTGAAACGATTCCCATCACCACCGTTACTAAAAATAATGGATCTTTCAGTTGATTAAAGTAAAATAGGGTACCGCTTCGGCTTTTATCCAATGAAGACGGTCGATAAAGCAATTCAGACGAGATCTGGATTCCTATTAAGAACTATCATTTATCATCTGTCTCCACGATACTCCACACAAATAAAAATACATACGGGCCCCATACACCCAATAATACAGGGTTGTATTCTCTTTCCGGTTAGGCCATATATTTCTATAACTCAATTATCAATATTTCAAGGGGAGGATGCTTTTAGATACGGTTTTGGTGTTCAAAGAGTTGGTATTTACTATAGATCTTACATGTTGGACGGAAATTTTATTTATAATGACTTAATTTAAACACAGAAAAAGGTCGGTCGCTGTTTGATGCAAACGTCAAGATGTTAATTATTCCTCGATTTCGCACGTAAATAGTGTGAATAACATTTACAAGTTGACTGTATAACAGAAGTCAATTAAGAAACCAATTTACATTAAAATGGCCGGATCAAAATTGGTTTAAACATTCCTTTGTTTCTAACCTATGGCGAGAAACGTTGAAAATCTGCATAATAAAGTAATTTATCAAACCCACCATCTTTTATTTTATATAGAAACGTAACGATGTCGGTGGTGCTAGATACATTGGCACGCAATCTGTATATATAGGTACAACACAAGAATTCATTTTGCATAATCAATACCACTACAAAATAGAACAAATCACTAATTACCTCAAGATTGTCGAGTGCACATTTTACACTGCAAAAAGTGTTACATCTCGCTGTAAGATGCATGTTACTATAAATTAACATCGAATGAGTGGACTTATCTTGTTAATTTATAGTCCCTAGCAACGGACTTGAAAGACATGCAAAATGAAGCCAGTTCTTTATATCTCTTTAGCTTATTAATCATTATTTGATACGGCAATCTTGAAAAAAAAGAAAGTAATCAGTGCTAATCAAAACTGTCAACAAAAAATACTTTTTTGAAAAATGTGTAGAATATCACGTTTTTTCACTGGACCAGACCAAAATAACACTTGCTGATCTCGTTTTGCTCATGGATATAAAATGCTTTACCAAAAAAAATATTTAATTTGTCCAAATATTTGACCGGTAAATTATCTATCAATTTGGAAAAATAAAATCATAACTCCATTCATTACGAAATTCCAAATTCCAGTTAAAATCAGTGTTATAAATTTGCATTTAGAATATAACAATTTAACGGAATAACGTAAAAAGTAGTTTATTGTTTTTAAATTTGTTCGTAAATTGTCGTTATTTTCAAAATTTAGTATACTAATCGTCCTCTATCACGTTTATTTACATGACATATGTCACTGAAATGTAATGAACATATTAAAACATGTACAACTAATACAGCCCTAGTATGAATTACGTTTTTCAATATCGCATAGATAAGAGATTCTCCATTGTTTTAACTTTGTAATATCAGATTTAGGCGAAATCCTTTTTGGCTCATTTAGCTACTCTTATGATCAATGCCTTGGAATCTATGTCAATTTTTTTCTTTTTCAAACCGTAAGAGTGAAACTTTTCGCCATATTACGCAACTTCCCTTTTTCCATTCCTTCAGCATCTTTGAACATACATATATCTGTTTCCATTACTTCTACGAGTATCATATAAGAACATTGAATTTGAAGCTACGCCACCACTGTGTCGGATCGTTCGTTTTAAAGCGGGGCCCCGTCGTGCCCCATGGAGATCGCGCTGTTGAAAGCCGCTCGCTGATTGGTCGGGGCTGATTATGTCGGCGTTTCTTTTTCCAACAGTCACGCTTCATGTGTTGCCGTCTGCCTTTGCTGACCTCCAGGCTCCGGCCCCATGCCTTCATCCGGGTTTCGACAACACAGAACCGGACCCAAATCGACTGTTCACGACAAGTTGAACATCCTCCTAAGCCACATCTCTTTCCATCAATGTGTCAACAGTCGTCATTAAGCATAGCGACATAACAAACGTTAATTGTCAATAATCGCTCTCAACACAGACTGGTCAATATGGTCTTTGACACTCTTTGACACTTTGACTGTCGAAGTTGTACGTTTATGTACAGTGCATATACACACATTTATGTGTGCAGTTCTAGAGACCATTTTGTATTATCATTTTGAGCTGGTCAATCAAAAGAAAACTGGTTATTCGTGGGCATGGAATCTTATGGCGTCTGACGTTGTCGGAATCACGTTTATGTGACACTAGTCTCGTGGCTATCTTGAATCGAAAATCTAAGACTTCGAATACGCGCTATTTTGATCTCGATATGGTGATTCCAAAAGCATAACACCTACTTGGTGCCATCGGCGATTACTCTAAACCAAAAGATGATCACATTCATGAAAAAATCTATTAAAGTCAAGTAATGTTTGATCCGTCTCTGTTGAAGATGAGAAATATTAACGACAAGAATGGATATATGTACAACCTCTCTGTTCAATTTCATCTTAAAAGGAAATATAGTTTCAATTAATTATACTCAAAACGATTTGTCTTATTTCTCGAAGTTGGCAAATCGAAATCTTCGGAATTTCAGCGCTTCACCAATAGCAAATGACCGGTTTAACAGATTAGCGTATCGGAAACTCGTTATATAGTTTACCTGCAGAGATGCGAGTGGATTCTGAAATGCCATTTTAGGTATGTAAATACTTACTCTTTGCGAGGTGGTTTTGAACTAATTTCTTGTTGCATTAATAAATAGATTTGACTAGAAAATATTTAAATCAGACATAATAAGACTATATATGGGATAGCAGGTATTTACATACTTACCTGTTTTACTATTGATATTCACGATTCCCAATTCAGATTTATTTCTAGTTGAAAACATCTACAATCATCAATTTGTGTTCTAACACAAAATCGAGATTTCCAGCCCAAAATCAAGAGTAGATAATAGTGATTTTTCCAAGAAGTCAAGCATTTTAAGAACTATGTGAGTAAAAATAGATGCATTGAGGTTTTTGCAGTATTCCACAACTCAACATCGACGTTTTCAGTGATTTACCATGATTTTTCCCAATTTTGATATTAGTGGAAATAGTTAGTGGTTCAGTAAAACATCTGAATGTCTCAAAAATTCATATAGGCAAGTAGCTAATTCTTCATTAAAATCAATAAAAATTCTTCAAGGCAATCCGGTGCACAGCCATATTCTCCTCAGATATAACGGTATCTCTCCTGTCTCTGTAAGCAGAGCACAGAACGGTGTACTTTTCATACACTCAGTAATAACTCGGACCGCCTGGAATTGTACTCTGTCTAGTTTGTTCTATTGACTTTCAGATATCTTACTGTAAATAAAAATTGATAGTAAATAATTAATCTCTTTGACAAAAAAAAACGGAATGGAAGTTCATTATCCTACTTAGAACTTAATTAACCATAATTATATTTTATTTCATGATTAAGCATCAAAAACGCCGAAAGATAAGAATACTATTAGCACTGGGATTAAGCAAATTGTAGGAATTGCGAACAGTAAAACAGCCACCTTATTTTCGTCGTTATAACGATAAGGGTAGCTGCTTACCTAACTACAAATCAATAAAAATTATTTTTATAAAACAAAATTGTTATCTACGAGTTCAATGTTCTATTTAAATTTGCGTAAGTACTGTGATTAAAATGAGTTTATCAAACTAGTTACACTTGCCTTGAGTTGACTAATGATTTATGAAATTAAATACATTCACCATACTGTCAGAAAAACGTATTTTTTAATAATAATGATTACTATAGAAAAAGAGTAATTAAACTCCTTTGTCTGTCAGTTGAAAGTGACAATTATAAGAAAACGAAAAGACACATTCCGGAAAGCAACATAAAGGTGCCTACAGGTAAAAACGTTTCTGGTAAAGGGGTGTAAAGACGTAGTAAACTGCGGTCAGACGATTAAGGATAAGGAAACAATTGCTCTTTGACAAATGACTTTTTCAAGTTATGGGGTGGCCAGAAGACCCAATGACAAATGATGTAAAGACACTTCGGACATTGTCGGTCTTTTTGTTATGGACGTAGACCACCTTAGCACAACATAGGTCGACTGTTCGATACTATTAATATTACTGTCATGTCTCGTATTATTTAAAAAATACTCGATATGTCAATGATACCGCATCACAATGGTTTGTAGTTTTATCTAGATCTAACCATGTAGGCCGGTTGCTGTCATCCTTTTCTTGATAGCCAGTTTAAACCGTTACCGCAATTCAATCATTCATTGCTGTGTACATATTATGTTTATTGAGAATAAATCGGGAAAAATATGCACTAATCAAGTTTTGTGTTATAAAAGAGTTCCTTTTTTCAAAGGAAAAACCTCTGGTTACACAGAAATTCGTTAACTAGTGTTTCCGTATTGATGAAAATATTCAACTAGTGTTAGACAAGTCAAAATAACTGTATTTTCAAGAAAATTTAGATCAAAACTCCTTCCTATTATGCCTAATCTAGGATGCCCAGTCAAGAAATAAGAAAATTATATTGCACCAAAATCCGTTTCATCTTGAAGAGTACATTTTTGTTCCTGCCCTCGTATAAGCTTACCATCTCTTTACATTATTGCCCGAGAGGTCTTCATTTATAGGCAACCAAAAATACATGTTAACTTACATTGTGGTTACTAAGTCGTGTCAAGGTTGGATAATTGTTATACAAAAGAATTCATTGGTGTTTAATTGACAAATAACTTGAAATTTCGATGAATATTAAAGAAATACTTGCATTAAGTATCTACTATGTAACATGAACATGGGATGAAACTTACAATCAAAATTCCTCAAAGATAAAATACCCTATTTGTCTCCATTATTAATCATACCTTAAAATAAACCAACGATGAAAAAATCGCATTATTATACGAGTACTCGTGTTCAAAAAGTAGAAAATTCCAGTACTACAAGCCTTGATCTCTCATCAAACAATCATACCGGGAATTACATATCCGTATTCATAGCTCATAAACATATTATTACAAAAAGTACACGTGGGGAGGTAATTGTTATAGAATCTAGATAGATGAAGATAGATAGATGATAATAGATATTATGAAGATACTATGATATAAATGGTATAATCATCTAATAATAGCAAATAGTCTTGTGAGATAAATGTGGTATTACGCAGTACGTGTCTCAATTTCTAAAAGAAATTGTTCATATTCACTATAATGGTTGGACTCGCACAGCTTGGACATAAAAAATTGTCTTGGAATCGAGAAAATTATTGTTTCCATTAATTTTGGCCGATTTTGTGAAAAGAGTGGAAATTGCTTAAAAGTCGCAAAAACCTGACTGCGGCTTGCACTTTAAACCGTAACAAGGTTATAGATAAAAAAATTGTAAGTGGTACAGTAACCAAAGTAAAAGTACATAACACTCATTACGCAGTGGCGCGGACTTAATGGAATTTAAACACTATGTATTTATAAACGAATTAAATAGTTACGAGCGATGGTGTATATTCTAGAAAAAATCTTGAGTTTCGAAAAATGTTTTCATCTGCTCTGAATGGTTTTTTTACTGTCGAGACCACAGACGCTCATCAATCATGTGACTAAGATGATTTCACCAGGTGAGTTTCCCAAAGTTCAGGGTTTAATAAAGGTATGTCGTCCGTGTTTTGAATACATGGGCATGGAAAACAACAAAGGCAAACTTGTCTGACCTGAACATATCTAAGGCACCATGGCTATACTAAGAACAAATTGCTAATACATCGGGGTAGTGAATTGGAGTCTTCACAGGTTATTGCAAACTAAACCGACATTCTTTGGGAATGGAGAACAACTCGTTCTACAAAACTGCAATGTGAGAATGGGATCCTCATACCACTTTATAAGGACATCTCTTAGACACAGTTTTTTTGAGGCCGCCTTTCTCCTCCAGAAGGAACTTCCGACTCCTGAATGAGATAAGATAGTCTCAGTCATGAAAAATACGAGCTGTTATGTAAAGAGAAAAAGGGATGAAAGAAGGTGAAGTAGGGAACGGAAAGAGCCCCTCCGTTTTACTCTACTCGTGGTAGACATTTTTTTGTGATCTTTTTTTATTTATAGTCATTTTCGATGTTTTTCCCTAATCAAATGGCACCAATGTCGGAACGAGGAACTCTAGTTTAACTCAATGCGGCACAAATAATAAACATTTTTTCATGTTGTGTGCAACTTAGTTAAGTACGCTGCCTAAAACTGAGATTAGTTCAGGTTAGTTCCGAAATATATAGAATGTTTAATGAAAAAATCAAAATTTAGGAGAATCTGCTATCCACATAATAATTATCAACACAGTTATTAGCCTGAATAATAAAATTTCAACAAATTACGCAATAATTTTTTACTGAATAAATCATGCTGTTGTTTGTTATCGCTTGAAGATTAAAAGACCTAACAGGTCTAAATATCATGACTCCTGATAAAATGTAAGAAAAATTGATAACAAAAAGAAATAAAAAGTACTCTGTGCGCAGCATTAAGGAGAAATCGCTTGTATACAAAGAACAAGCAGGCGCTCATGATACAAGGTTGGTTAAATGGTCTTACGTCACCGGTGACATAGTATGTGCATTTCAAATTTTCCACTTACCACGGAAACAGGTTAATCCAATCACAAACTCATCACAAAAACACAAAATTGATCACCTCAACGAGGCTGTAGCCGCACCAGACAGTACCAGTAATAATCAACAGCTTGATAAAACTGAAAAACACAACGCTAGGAAGCGCTGTCGTATGTTTATTAGTACACTATAACAAATCCTTGACTTTGTAATAATAATGCTTTAGGTACGTTTACCATTTAGAACCACGCGAGTTGGATACAAGTAATTATCGTTTGTATGTAATGATCGGACTGAAATACTTTTACAAAATGTGAATACTTGTGTGTTGGAAATTCTGGTGAAGCGCTACAGCAATTTCAAATCAGGCGCGAGATTGTAGAGAGCGCCGCGGGTGTGAGTCAAGATGATATCTGACGTCAATGCTTATTTAATGTATCAATCCCCCTATATTTTATTAATCACATGAATGGCGTGTATTATTGGTGCGAGCATTCTGTCGTGACAATAATAACCACGTGAATAGGAATAGCAACTTACACACTTTTGACTTTAATCACTTTCAAGATGTAATCTCCAGAATTATCATCCAAAAATCAAAATTTTTTTACGACACTATAATTTCAAAAAAATATATTTGTTATTCTAATCTTGAATTAACACGAGTTCAGCAACACAGCAAAATGATAAAAACGTGTACGATTTTTTATTTAGAGAAATAATTAGCAACTTTTCCAGAATATATAGACTCATTTTCATTTATGTCAAGTATATCTTTGTGAAATGAGCTTTGCCATATCTTTTTTTAATAAACAAAAAAATAACACGTGTTGTGTGCTGGTGACCTATTAATATATCCTTCGAAAATTGCATGGTGCAAGTTCCTAAAGCAGATCTAATACTCTAAATCTTTATTACAAAACAGCTTAAATCAAAATGCTAAATAGTATATAGTATAGAAATCTGTATTTCAAAAGGTCAAATAGTAAAGTCCTTATTATTATATATTATATATCAGCCTTAGATATGTGTATGCAAATTATTAATTCTCAAGGTGTCCGGCAAGCCTTTCGCATAAACGTCTTATTAAAAGAATATACACGTTAGTATCTTCGAATCCTACTTACACATACAACTTCCAATCAGCAAGACCGATTGATTAGATTAAAACAATAATAACTACAATCAGTAAATTTAACACAAAAGTTAGCCCACAGTATAAATTTAAAGCAATTCGGACACTTTCATAAAAGTTAGTCTTAATATTACGATTCAAATTCAGGCCGAGACCTGCTTCATAGTTATGTACTTAAAATTGAATAAATAAACATAATTAGAAACTCGTTTTGCTTTTATTCAAAAATAAATAAATCTTTGCATGCATAATCTTCCGGCCCACACGTAACCAAGGCAACGACTTCAAACTCTTAGTGCGGAATACACGCAAATGTAAAATTTTCCGTTATGGCGCCATCTAGATTTGGAACGGACAACGTGCAACTGTAGCGATTTGTAAGATCTAAGTCGTTAGGCAGGCTATGGACCGCTTCATCCGCACACCGATAGATGGCGCTTAGTTCATTAAATTTTAATATCGCAACATTTATACTTAATATACTGATCAATTTTTAATTGAAACTCTTTGACAATAAACAGTTTTGGCATTAAACATAGAAACCTTTTAGATAAATTCTATCGACTCTTAAAAGCACATGGCGTCTAATAAAGGATCATGTTTGCCAAGACACATGTTGAAAGAAGCAAATAAAATGCAAGTGCAATTTTAAAATCGAAAGTCGTTTCATTATTTGTTCTACCATTACTAGATTCTTAATTTAGGATATAATGTTTGCCACAAACCAACTTCTTGTTTTAACCAAATGATTATGCGAACTCAAATCTCAACTAATGCACAATATTAATAAAGTTTCATAAAGCAGGAAAACGTGAAACGCACTCAATGGATAAAACGTTTCCTATTCCTATTTTTAACTTCCTATTTCACTTCATACGATTTCTCATTCTGCCTTTGTTCGTTTATTTACTCATCGGCTTATTTTAGGTTTCGGCGCTATAAACTGCTAAGCGATTTCTTGAACTTGAACTTAAAAGAGTTTTGATTCATAAAAAAAATAGTTTTGGTTGGTAAGGTCAGTTTTAATTGGCACCAAACAGTGAGACTGAATTTCTCCTATTTTGTTGTGGATATGCAAGAAATCCAGAGAACAGGATTTTCTAGCACGACTTATTTTTTTGACAGAATTGTACAGGGTGGCCCACTTTTTTGTAGCTGCACTTTAATCATGTACGATTTGAGCGAAATGAATAGAAATAACATAATGCTTACCTCATAATTTGCGAACAACTTAAAAACAGATACGAGGAAACACAAGACAGGAACGCAAATAAGCACCTATTTCTAACCTGAACCGAGGCAAATTTGAGGATATACCTAAATATAAATGGTTAGTTCCCCCCAGAACCTCAAAAAAGTACCACCCAGTAGATTTAATATAAAATTGCGTTTTGAGAGCCGTTATGAATTTTAAAAACAAATATAACATGAATGGCATGGTCAATTTTTCGTGGAAATAAATAATTCATGGCCCCATAAAGAGACACCGGAAACAAAATTGAAGAAGTAGGTAAACGGGAAAAAGACGGTCCACAGTAGGGACACTAATAATACATAATAATATAATAAGATAATATAATATAATTAATATTAATAATATATATAATATATATCATATATATATATAATTAATAATAATAAAAATTAATATACACTCACTTTCACATGAAATACACCATTCAATAATAATAATAATTAAGTCTTGTAATTTTGGCAAAATAATGCTTCATAATAGAGTATCAAATGATCAGACTTTCAGTAAAAAAGAAAGAATGCTAGTGGTTTTTTTGTCATCGACCTATTAGATTTTTTATTCAATTGTAAATAAATAAAATAATATTTACATGGAAATATCAGTTTATTTTGTTGTTGAACTGTGAACAAGACATCTCAAAATACCCCCCAGTGAGACAGCGTCGAAATTTTTCTCACATTTCGGATTTCGATAGAGGGCAAATTATCGGCATGAAGGAGGGTGGACTTTCTTTTCGTGAGGTTGTCCGAAGAATGAATCGGAACCACACCACGATTGCGAGAATATGGTCTTCGTGGTCTGAAGAAAGGATTCAGCGACATCGTCCAGCTGAACGTCCTCCCCGTAGCAGCAACGCACGTGAAGATCGACTTCTTAGACGGATGGCCATTGGTGATCGATTTCAAACAACAATGTCTGTTGCAGTAGATTGGATGGGAGCTCTAAATCGTCGGGTGTCGATGGCAACAGTTTACAGAAGAATTTTATCTTTTGACCTGCATTCATACCGCCTAAATCTACGACTGCTACTAACCGCCCAACACCAAGCTTCCAGATTGGCCTGGTGTCAAGAACGAATTGATTGGAATCATGAGTGGAACAATATCGTCTTCAGTGACGAATCGCGGTTTTGTTTATGGATCAATGATGGTCGTAGAAGAGTCAGACTATACTCAGGTGAAAGAAGAAATTTGCAATTTTCTGAAAGGCGCCACACAGCTTTAACACCTAGTGTTATGGTATGGGGTGCGATATGTGTTGGTCGAAGATCTTCTCTTGTGTTCGTTCCAGGCACCCTAAACGCACGTCGCTACATTAACAATGTTCTGAGGCCAGTATTAGTACCTTTCATGCAAACTTTACCAAATGGCATTTTCCAACAGGATAATGCAAGACCATATAGTGCGAACATTACTTGACGATACCTGGAAGAAGCACAATTGGAAATACTGCCTTGGCCTGCACGGTCACCGGATCTATCGCCCATCGAACATCTTTGAGATATGATGAGTCGCCGTTTTCGAAATTTACCGAGGCTTCCAAACAATGTGGATGACCTACGACATCATCTTGAGGTAGCATGGAATGAAATACCCCAGAAAGATATTGATCATTTGTTGCAAAGCATACCGCGAAGAGTACGTGCTTGCATTGCCGTACGAGGCGATATCACTCATTATTAATTTTTTAATTATCAAATGTTGTATCTTTTAACTAAAAGTCTGATCATGTGATACTCTATTATGAAGCATTATTTTGCCAAAATTACGAGACTTAATTATTATTATAACTGGATGGTGCATTTCATGTAAAAGTGAGTGTAATAACATAATAAGATAGCATTCACTTACATCATCATATACCTCTGTGGATTGAACCTTCATAGTTTATGGAATTAATCCACCATTTCCATAGACCAGAGGTCTATGAAAATTATTCCATATACCACAGAGGTCTATAGAAATTATTCAATAGACCACAGAGGTCTATGAAAATTATTCCATATACCACAGAGGTCTATAGAAATTATTCAATAGACCACAGAGGTCTATGGAAATTATTCAATAGACCTCTGTGGTCATATGTCTTCGTGGATTGCACTTTCGTGGACATGTACCTTAGTAGATTGAATAATAATGACGTGACGTGACGCGACTTGGGCCAGTGAGGTCTTTGTGCTGTGTCGACACAATCCCATTTTAAGCATTTCAGATATTTTAAATATCTATCATAGATGGAAGAAACAAATACCGGTTTAATTAATTGATGACTGAAAAAGATGCTAAAGATTGTTTGAGATTGAGGCAAGACGCAGGATGGGGTCTCGGTGAGTAACTGTTAATTGTTATTAGTCAGAGCATACATCTTATTTATTTCTTTATAATCTACTGTGGCTGCCTGGGCGATCTTCTAGAACATCGCATTGCTTGAAGGGATATTTTACAATAAACTCCCTTGAAGATGTAAATTTGAATAGTCGATTGTATATATAGCAAACAGCCAGGTATTTATCAAATAGTAGCACTCATTATTTTTACATTTCAGAACAATCTGTATAGGTTTGAAATTTCAATTTAATCGTGTGTATATCGTGTATCTCAATAGATGCATACGCTCTGTATTCATAATATTAATTATCTTGTAAAAATACAGGTAATTAAATTTACTAGAAACACATGACTAAGTAAGTGTAGTGCCTATGATTCAAACATATCAATAACATCTATAACCTCCATACTGCTTAAACATACTAGCTAATATTAAGCCAGAGATATAGATTATTGTTCATTGTACAAATTGAAGTCTTATCATTGTTCACGATTATCCCTTTCTGATTTAACTTATAATATTTTTATATGTGCACATGTAAGTCTACAATAAATTAATTTGGCAAGTACTCGACTTTTAGACAAAGATGTGCATTTCAATGTTTCTAAACCATGTCTTTGTAAAATATATTTTTGTTTATTTGGATCGCAGTTCGTTATGGTTGTCGCTATAGTTTCTATAACAAGTATGACCTACGCAATAATTAGCATAAATTATTGGATATACCAACTCGAAGCAAAGGTGAATTGGAAACAGTCAATATACACGTGTGAGGTGTATAGCATTATGAACTCATTTGCCAGGTTGAGACAATGTTGTTGGCCACATGGTTATATACATAGACGCGAATGCTATTTTTGGCTCGAAGATAAATTTTGGCTTTTTGATTAAAAGTAAATATTGATTTTGCTTTGCTTTTTGGTTAGTTCGTAGTTTTTTCTCATTAAGAACTATCTAAAGTAGTTACATATATTTACTTGGCAGATTTCTAAAGTTCATTTACAATTCCTTATACGGTTTTAAACCAAATTACCATTGGCTTTATGTTTCAGTAGAACAATATATCCAACTCAACTAATGAATCATCGTTCACCTAACCATATAGAGGCAGACTGCGTAAAATTGATGCAACTGACCTGAAAAACGTATATGAGGTTCGCAAGGATTTATCTCAAGTTTGCAGTATATGGGTGTTGCCGATTGCATCGATCTGAACCTGAACTTCTAAATTTATTTCAAAAATAAATAAAAATTTTTTGTGAGGTTTTTGCCGCAGGTTCATCAAACTAGAGTTTTGCCCGACCTTAATACCCACTCAATGTCTGAGGAACAAATATCATTCCTTGAAATAATATTTTTGCTTATATCAGGGGCGTGTATTGAGTTTGGCACATTGTAGTTATTTGAAACCATAAATTTCCTTTCGTTCTGCACAATGCAACTACTGACTTTTGAAGTGTTTTAGAAAAACCTTATAATCAAGGGGAAAATATGGTTCTATCCTAATATTACATACAGGATTCTTTAAGAATTGTTGACGTAAATAATAATTACAAAGCAGATTATTTTCGAATTAAATTACTTTTTCGATTTATTGGAAATGACAAACTACGATCAAAGAAATACTTTAAAGTTAATATTTCTTATCGAACTATCCTAATTTATATAAATTAGGATATTCGTCTGTTATCTAATGCTTAAAACCCTTGAGTTGTATGTTATTATAGGAAACACGAAACAATGATTACCCTGAGTCAGCAAAACTAGTAATTTAAATCATGCCGCATCATCTTATTAAACGCATATCTATAATAACATGTAAGTGTTACGGTTTCATCCCAGAAAAAAACGTTACATATTGCAAAACATATTGTTAATGAATTGGAAGATATGAATAAAAATTTCCGAACATTAAGGTTTCTAATTATAGACCCATCATTAGGAAAAAACAGATGAATATACCAGTGCTTATATATCTCCGACCGATAGAAAAACTGTTTAGGTAATATTTGAGTCAAATTTGGTTAGAGTTATGATCTCACAATTAAAATTCTTCAAAGTAGAGGTAAGGAAACACTGGTGGAAATGAGAAGTCATAAATGTCCATGTTACATTACAAGCAGTGCTACCTGACCAATTACTTTCTTAGTGCAGTAACGCTATTTATAAACAAATATCATATACCCATCACAAATTGCAAAATTTCATTGCTAAAGTCTTTGTTGTCTCGGCAACTAAATTTTGAGATAATTTATTATCAGTAACCATTTTACTAAGTCATTAACCTGTTCACTGTTTAAAACTTTGTTAAACCATATCATTAGGGCCCACCCTCATTCTGCGGGTATTGTTTTGAAATAAAACGATTAAATTTCAAGCACATCACAGTATGCAGAATAGTTATAGTGCGTAGCAATATCTATGGATTTTATCATATAAATTTACAATGATATACACATTTAATGAAATATGTATCTGTCGTTATATCTCCTATTATCTAACATAAGCCTGAATAACTTTTAATAGTGTTAATAAAATTATTGATAAACCTACACACAAAATCAGGTCAAGATCTGATTAACGTATTGAGGCAAATGTGGCAACAGCTAAATAAAGCAAATATGATGAAATAAAAACAAAGAAACTGGATGAAAGATGCAACTCCATACATTGCATCTAAGAAATTGAGGCCACTCAGGCCCCATAAATCCCAATTATTGCAGTTATTTTTGATAATCGAGGTTGCTTTTTGTGTTCCCAACGGTTTAAAAATATGATCTTGGTTATTTGAGTGCAGTTGAACACACATTAAACTCAAAATAAAAATAAATTTAATTTTTTTACATTGGCACCAAGTCAAAGAATCAAGAATATAGGCGGCCATATGTTCGATGTTAACGTCTGGTCACTGATGCCCATTTTTGAAATTCGCAAGGACGATTGCTCAGTACGTGATATTGAAAGTGAATATATGGTTTCCTATTTTTTTAAAAAGCGCAGCTATCCCTACAATACTATTGATTCGGGTCGATTTAACTTGTTAATCAACCGAAATCAATGGTATTGCTCTCTCAAGAATTTCTCTGGTGCAATTAATAATCCGCGTCATGCTTGTCCTTGTATCAAGGTCCTTAGCCAAATACTTTAGGCCATGCAAAATATAATTAAAAGGACGTTGAGCAGTGAAACAATTTCGAATGTTGACATCCATACTTCAAAGAAAAAATCTAAATTTATTTAATTTCCATTTGGGCTTATGCCAGCATGGTGGTTTTTGCACTTAAAATACTATGACCAGCTATAGGTCAGTGGCACAACCTTGTTTTTTAGTGATGGCTTTTTAGTCACCCCAAACGGCAAAAATTATTGCTTGACGAAGCACTTCATTTAACTACTATTTTTATTCGAATGATATAAATTAATGGAAAATTTGGTTACTCAAAAAATCAATAAAATGGTCATATAACTGCATATAAATAATATTCAAATTTCGGTGGGTTATGTACAGGCACAAATTTGGACTTTGGATTACCAGCATTTAATAGAATTGCAGGTACTCAAGGTCAAAACATTAAAAAATATATGCTGAACACATGAAATTGAAGTACTTTTATAGAAATAGACATAAAGTAATTGGTGTAAATTTAAGAGTGAAACGAAAAACGTACCTACAAAAATAGAGGACGTTAACCTTCATTTTGGCAATGCCTCAGTCAAGGTTTTCTGCAAATGAAACGTGTTAACTATTTACAGATATTTGGTTTTCAGGTCAGGTGTTTTTATGGACATTTTTAGAATTAGATATATATTGATTTGGGTGATAAGTTCCATGGAGACGGCTAAACATACAGAGTTTAATATATTAGAAACGAGTAATCTGCAAACAGTCAAAAAGTAAAAACCCACTAGTAGAACAAATCTGAAAGCTAGATTTCACTTGAATAATACACCATAGCAAAGTCGTTAGCCTACGCTGATAAATGACTCGTAACCCATCAAAAAATACTGGGCAGGATTTAAAACAAACTTGAATAAAACCACATTCTCATTATACTATTGAGGATGTTTCAAAGCTGAGCTTCCAATATGGATCTTGGAGCATACCTATTTTACTTATTAGATATTTATGTGTACTTGTGCATACAGGGAAATCACCAATTTTATTTGTGGTTGCTCATAAAATAATATTCTGGTGGAGTATATAGACCTGCCTCATAATCATTCCAAATCTAACAAGATCCCACTTATTTAAATCCAAGTATCAAACAAGTAACCACACATAGTTATGGCAAATTTTTCGGAAAGAAATTGTTCTTAAATAAAAAAATTAACTTACCTCTTGAGTAAGTTCAAGGCTATCAGAAACTTCACTACTTGGTGGTGTCAGTACATCAGGAAGGTCATGGGTCGTAGCGTTTTCGACTGGTGCTGCTAAGGAATCTCCATTGTTCAATGGAGCCCCAGCTGCATTACGTTCGATGTTCAGCAAATAGGCATGCACATCTGGGTGTCTGAAATTCCCTCGATTGTACCTACCAAGTGAATTTAAATCCGCAAACAGTTCTCTCTCATAGTTCAGTAACACTGAATCAAGGCTCTTTGGATTCACATAGTGGCTTCTTAGGATTGCTGGTGAGGAACTCCTCCAAGTGGTTCCATTGCTCAAATCAAAGTCATTAAAGCCATTCAGGATATCATGGTCAAATACTGAATCTTGGTTTACTCTTAGAAGGCTTATAATTAGGGCAAGCTGCAAAAGCTCGTCTCTGTACACTTTTTTAATGCACAACATTTTCACTGTTTTTGTTATTGAAACTGGGAGATCACAACACAGTTTTTATAGCTATAGTAAAGTTAAACACTTTGGTTGGTGCACTAGGGAACTAGTTGTCTGGTTCTTCGTTTATTAATCATCGTTTTGTAGGATGTTTCATAAGGTATTTTGGAGAAATTCTACCTAAACATGTAGGGAATATCTATTCTCCGTCGTAGTAAACAAACACGAATCGGGATCAGCTGATCTTTTTAAATAGGATGACAGGTCAAAAACCGGCAAATCTTAGGTTATTTCACTCAAAAAAACAGTCTTTTTAGTTAAAAATCTCCTTAGAGTCAATTGGAAATGGACACACAGCACTAATAAGTAATTAGTGTTTTTATCTTGCACGTTGGATCGTAACCACAAGTGAGAATATAAATAAATTCACCAAATGAAATGCTACGTACGAGTCAGACAGTTTCACAATCGCATATTGCGGTGCGCAATGCGAATACACTTACCAACCTTTGGTGGGTAGAGGGGTAAACACACGCGGTATTGTTGATTTTCTTTTGTGCGCAACGATTTCAGAGAATTTTTAATTTTTCCCAAAAATAATATTTATTCCAAGGATGTGCATCAATCTAATTCAATGCGCATATTAATTAATATTTAGAGATATCTAATTAAATGATTAAAACACAACATTACACAACAGTACATAACAAAACCAATATGCGTTCGGATCGGTACCTACACCTGTGTAACAATGAAAGTTATTACCTGAGGTTCTACTTTGATGAGTGACTTCATATTGTGATAAATTACATCCGAGTCCATTTTTCCTTTAAGTACTGGTATCTATATAAATTGCTCTAAAAGTTTTACATGGTTAAAAGTAAAAAGGAATTCAATTCAAAAATTGGCGGAATGTGAACATTACGTTTACACGGTAGCATAGTATATAGTATGAGAACGTCACTGGAATTGTTTTATTCCATTTCGTTTAAAACAATAGTACTTGGTTGTCCTTTGCCCCTTAAGTTATTTTAATTGCAAAATGTTTCGACTGTGTGAAGGTAATTCAATTTCTCTGAAAAAGTAAAAGGAATAATTATTATTTGAGCAATAAGTTTACGTAACACTAACTTATAATTTTTAAATGGTCGCCCTATATTTTTGGATTCAGCGGATCATTTTACGTATGCCTATTATACCGTTAACTGGGGTGATACTACACTACTAGCTAAGTGGAACCACGTGGCCCTCTTGTTTTGACCATACGTATACATTAATAAATAGTGATTTATACTTCACCATTTTTTCACAAATTAGCGATTTTTTTCCAGAGTTATCATCTCAGAGCCAGTGTAAACCTACTAAGGCCACCAAAAAAATTGGAATTAAGGCATGAAGGAACATATTCTTTAGCGACATCTATTAGTGAATCACCCTGTATATTTAGACTAACATTTTTTGCAGCTCCCTCCACTTCGCTTTTCATTTCTTCAGTGACCATTTAATTATACCAACATCCATAGTAGAACTTATACTACACTCCCCAATTTAGGGAACTATTCATACTATGAAACACTAACATTCAACTTACGTCACTCACTTTTTGGCGATCTTAAAAGTCCAAGACCCGATACGCGATAACGTTGGTCCTTTATTTTTTTTTCTAGCAAACACAAACCTATCGTATCAACGTGCCAAAAATTGAGAAATGTTTGTTTCAATATTAATGATTAGAATGGTTTTTATCGTGATGTCAATAGGAGTTTGGCGAATTAAAGAGATTTATATTATGTAGCACAAAAGTTTTAAAAACGCAAACATACAATATTCCTATTGTTGATAAATTTGCTTATATCTATATATACATACAGGTTTTTTAAGCACTCATTGTCACATCAGTCCAAGTTTTGCTGTCAGAAAATTAGCAACTTCAATTTAATATTGTTCGTTTTTACAGCTTTTGGCCATAGTTGACGTAAATTTTTGACAATAAATACTATCCACATTAATTTGATTGCGAAATACAACGAAACAGATTTTTTTCTTTATTACAAAACTATATTTGGAAAACTAAGTCGCTACATAGTACAAAATCTTTAAAATAGAAAAATTAATCGAAAATCACTCAAAAATCAAACAACAAACTTTAAGAGTAAATTAGTTAATACAGGCCAAAGCCTGATTTACTACTGTCACCCTTAGAGTAGAAATCACTTCTATCCTTTCAGTAATTCATCCGTTAAGGAGAAACAATCGTGGTAATAAGATTGAAAATAATTTAATTCTTCAGTATCAAACCTGATAAATCTATACAGTTCAAAATGGCACTTTTGAGCTTTTCGAGGTATAAAGATATAAGTAAAAGCAAAATTACGGCATTTGTGTCCGAATATATTCATAACCTGTTTTCACCAGCGTCCGGAAATTTATGTTCTGGAGAAGATCATCTAAGGATGGATCATCGAGTAACTCATCAAGAGGTGGTAAAATATCAATAGGGTCAAATCCAAGATATACAGAAATATCCACCAATTTAAAGAAAAGAGTTTCTCGAAGACAGTCCAGCGGATTATCCAAGTTAGGAAAATTCCAAGTATCTCTTAATAATGCAGCTCGCCAAACCTAAACAGAATTAGAAAAGTTGCATTTAAAAAAATCTTGATGAAATTACTCGTATGTACCTGTAGAGTAAGTTCCGCTCTCTCATTGTCATCTTCAATAAAAGAAATTACATCCAAAGCTTTTCTGAATTCCAGTTCTTTAGCATCCACATAATGTGTATTAATATACAGAGACACTATCTGCCACGGGATTAATACTTTAGGTTTAGAAGCGTCAAATCCTTGTTGCTGTAAAACATAGTCCGGGATTTGTTCTTGAAATTCGATTAACTGCAACTTTTTATTTATATCTTCTATATGGTCGTCACTATCACTGGCATCTGGACCTAGAAATCACTTGTAATACAATGAAAATTACACAGATAAATCTAGTCTCTTACCAGCCAGCTTCGCCAATTTGCTGAGGCTATACATTGATTTCTGTGTCATCACACACTCGGTCTCATTTTCTCCTAATTGTCGTAGAACCTCAGAAGCAGATGAAAAGTCTTTATCACAAATATTTTGAATCCAGCTTAATGAAGGATAGGCTGTTAAAAATCGGCTAAGTCTTTCTCGGCCTTCTGGCAGGTGCTCCTCACTTTTGCAATACCTACAGAGAAAATATTCTAGTATTCTTAGAATGTACAAGGTGTTTGGTAACTCAATATATTCCTTTAAGGGAGTGATAGAGCATGAGGGAAGGACTAAATTTAACCCAACTTACCTTAGTACCAAAGTCGATAATAACAAAGATACAGGGTATCAAAGTTGAAAAAATAAATTATATTTTCTTTAGTATCTTGAGATTTCTTCAAGCTAATTTTGCAAAATTGTGTATCCGGGGGATTTTAAGAATGAGAAAAAAAGTATATTTTATTGAAGTTGCTAGAAGTAACAAATTCAATAAATGCAGAAATTATTATATTTTTACATAATTAGCTTTAGGTGCGTTTTTTTCGGAAAATGTTGCTTCTAGCGACTTCAATAAAGTATACCTTTTTTTTCTCATTCCAAAAAACCCCCGGATATACAATTTTACAAAATAAGCTGGACAAAATCGGAAGATATTAAAGAAAATATGATTTATTTTTTCAATTTTGACACCCTATATCTTTATTATTATCGACTTTGATACTAAGGTAAGTTGGGTTAAATTTAGTTCTTACCTCATGCTCTATCACTCCCTTAAAGAAATGTATCGAGTTACCAAACATCCTGTATAATTGTGTCAGTAAGTTATACCGATTTAAGAGCTTTGCTTGTTTTCCTTCTTTCATGTACCAACTATAAACAAACTCGGAAAATCCAGTATCTTTAAATCTCCTCATATATTCGTTCAATCGTTCTTCATCATTGTTTCCTTCGCAAATTGTTACAAGAATTTCATAATCTAAATATTTTTCCGCTAACATTAAGGCTTCTTCTTGGGCATTTAGTTCCACTAAAAAATTAATAATAATTGAGCTGTAAATAAGCAACTCAGGTCTGTTTCTAAAATAACTTCCGTAAATTGAACCCAAATGCAAACCCATCGTTAACTTACTTAAAGGTTTGATAAGTTTATTTCTGTCAGTACAATACTGCTTGAACAAAGATTTGTATCTTGAGGACTTAACCGTGGATAAATGCATCTTTCTTCCGTCTAAAATTATATCTGCCAACATCACAAAATCGTTTAGTAGAGTTTGCCTAACTTCTTTATCTCCTACTACTTTTAGGCCATAATTTACGGTGAGAGTATGCTAAATAAATTAGTAATGTAAAAACTTTTCCTTTCTCTAACAAATGACATCAATTAACCTGAAGCATAAGGGCATCCATGACACCTTCAGGTCCAGCCGCAACAGTCCAGGGACAATATTGCAAATTCATATTTCTCGAAATATCATTTAAACTAAAAATATCACTTGACAGTTTTCGATATTTAAGAACCGAACTCAAAACTGCGAGGACAATACTATTTCCATCGTGAACAACTCTAATTACGTCCGCAGGTTCTGCTGCGGAGTGGGACGAATCTTCACAGATTTTTGAAAGGCATGAAAACCCTTCATGTATGCGAGTAACTTCTCGGAAAAATATGTCGTGGTTTGAAAGGCCATCGCCGGTTGGAGTCGCGTAAGTCCTAACAGCCCTTTCAAGTGTATCTTCATATACTGTACTGGTCGGCAGTTTTTTCATTGCTATTGACGCAACAATTTTCTCTGCTAACTCTGATAGTACGTGGATGGTCGCCATATGGCTATTCCTTATTCGTAGACCAGTTAATTTTTTCCATAGCCCAGATTCTTTAAGGAAGTTTATGTATAAATTAAATGCTTGTTGTTTGTCTTGTAACTGCCGAATAACAAGCATAGAACGAGAACTCCCAATGCCTTGACCAGAACTCCCTTTTTGTGTCCAACGGGGGTCTCCAGTAGGAATATCATCTAGAATATCATTTCCTATCTTCACCACCGCAATATCTAAGGGACTGTCAAATGCTGGTAAAGCTGGTGCGTTTGCAGGGAACAGTTTGTTAACCACGTCATAGGCCTCAGCCTAAAATTACATATTTGTGAATCTAAAATCTAAAAACCCACTGAGTATTACACTCACCAGTTGACTTTTAGCATGAAATATAAAAGCAGCTTTAAGCTGACCATCAGTATCCCTGTGAGCTTCAAATATTTCTATGGGATCAAGATGATAGACTGATAGATTGGTAGCTGACTGAGTTTGTTCAGAAAAACTGTTTTCTCTTATAACTGAAGAGGTTCCAAAACCTAAGGTAGCTTCAATTTCATTCCCGGTTATTGCTATAAGGCCGTGTTGTCGCGAGAAAAATATAGGCCAATTGGAACATGCACACCCACCTAACATTGAAAGGATTTTTATTTTTAAGCTATCTAGTTCACCATAAAAACTCACTAAAAATTCGATCTGACGGGTGAAGAAATTCGAGTCGGTCTGGATCCTCTTGGGGCTTAATGACTGTTATAGACTTATTACTATAGACGTAAGCATTATTTGCACAAAGAATGAATTTATAGTTTAAGACCTCTCCTGAGTTATTATCTGTGTATAGACCCATCATTTTTAATAACAAAAAGTCTCTTGGTTGCGTTGGGGGATTAGGAATATTTACTGCAAATGAGATCATACCATAGTACACCTGGAAAGTAAAAAGGTCGTAAAAGTATTTTTATTCTTGAGTTCAAAGGTGAGGGTATGGTTATAAATATAAATGTGAGAGAAATATAAAAAAAACTATGTAACCCTCTAAAGCAATTCAAATTATTATTTACTACCTACCTGAGGAGCCATATGCTGATTAACTGCAGCGCATAACATTAAAACCCCCTCACGATCTGGTTGCATATCTAAAATCCATGCATCAATATCTGCAGGATCACAAAGTTCCCAATGTGATATATGACTTCTAAAAGAGTCTTTGACTAGTCTAGATACGTCTGCAGACCATCTCAACTGCTCTGGTACTTGATCTGTCAATGACCATTTTTGCAAGTTCAAACCAGCTAACACATAAATACTATAGTTCTGCTGTATGCCTGGTATTGCCAATAATCTTATTATTCTCTATAATACATTAACTTTTATTAAGTACTTAAAGTTATATGGCTTGGCTGAGCTCACAGTTTCATTTCCATGATCACTAGACATTGGACCAAAAAAAATTGATGATACTCTCCTGCTGATTCCTCCCAACCAACTTCCTTGAGTCTTTAATGTGCGGCATTGGAGTTGATGTCCGTAATTTCCTTGCTTGTATTGAATTAAAACAACTGTACAGGTAGTTGTGACAAGTATGCAGCCAAGGCTTCCAGCATCAATAAGGCTGTCACACTCTTCACCATTAAGTTCCAGATTTTCGTCCACTGAGCAATGGCCATGAGTGATGTCAGGCCAGTACCGTACCATACCTTAGCAAAGGTTAACATTTGAATGTACCTATGAAACTGATTTTAAGGTAGATACTACCTGAAGGTGATACAGCAACACATGATGGATGAGGAGATGTCTTGTTTACAAAGACAGAAATTAATTCAGCACGATGAGCAAGATCACTATGAGGTAATTTTAACTGATGGCAAACAGGGAATTTGAGCTGCATGGAGGAATTGCCATTTTGAGGAGAGGGTTGAAACTGCCATATTAACAAATTTCTGCCACAAACAACCCAGGCATAGCCACAGTCAGCAATTCTAGCACTGATTATTATATTCCCTGTAGAAAAGGTAAGTGGATTTAAGTAGTAATAATAGATTCATAAAGTAATTACTATCAGTGAATGAAAAGGCTTCCTCAACTAGAACTGGGGTTGGTAAGCCACATCGCTCAACTACGTTACCAGAGGATTTGAGCACAATATTTACTGAAGATGGTTTTAAGTTCTGTCGTCTGAAATTGAAGTAAAATACTTTTGTGGTATAAGTAAATTTAAGAGATAGTTACGAATCATTGAGGCCTCTAGTTAATGATATTTTACTAGGGGTCGTGGCGAGGGATGAATAGGACGAATTGTTAAACAATACCACAGTTTTTTTATCCATTTCAATATGTTGTTTTTGGGTGAAGTTGCAATTAATATACTAAAATTTAACTTTGTACTGAAAAGTAAGCGAAAACCGCTAAAATTAAAAACTGAAATTTCGCACCCACAACCTCACTTTTTGTATTGATTGACCGTTTTGACAATGTAATAACAAACAGCAGACATTTCATAAATAGTGTTTTTGTGATTCCTTTGGTACTCATCCTGCTCTTTTTCATTCACTTTTTGTTCTAACGTGTTGTGGACCAGAAATTTTTCAGATTTATTATTACTGAACAACATTTTGTGTGTAACAAAAATAAAACAGTCATATATTACTAAATTATTGCTATTTATGTTATATTTATTGCAATATGAATTAAATTAATTGAATGTGAGTATATAATTGAGCATAAGAAAGATAAATGGAGACAGACAAAAAATAAATAACAGCTCTACTAAGAGGTTTTTAATTTGTTATCAAGTCATTAGATAAAATTAGAAAAATATTCAGTCTTGCCTATTTTTTGCACATTCGTAAATACCGAGCTGTATCTCATGAATATAAAAATAGCGGTCCCCGTAAAATTTGAAATTCGTTTTGTGTCGAGGGCTATCGTTGATCTCTCCCACACAGTCAGAACTAGATTCATCTGTCTTTGTCGCGAATACTTTGTTTAGTTTTAGTTATTGCTTTGGCCAGGTAGGTCACTGTATTTTGTCAAAGTGCATCGAATGTCTAAATTAAAAATCGACCAAGTTTTAAATTAGCAAAAATCAAGAGAAAATGACCAGTTTCCACAAAGTAGAAGTTAATAAGACAGTATGGGAAGTTCCAGTAAGATATCAGATGTTGTCTGCAGTGGGTTCGGGAGCATACGGGCAAGTTTGGTATGTAGACTTTCATTATCATTTGATGAAAACATCCCAAGGTACAAGATCATATCATGGAATCAGCCAATTCATGGGTTTAATCACTGATTAGCCTGAGTCCATTTAACTCCACCTATTATTTTAAAATACTGGAAAAGAAGTTGATTAGGTTACATGCACAATTAGGACAATCTTTTTCACTAACTACTATGCTTATCCTGATATATATTAGTCATAATTTCAGCTCAGCAGTGGACACACAAACCAAACGAAAAGTAGCCATAAAGAAACTAGCCCGTCCCTTTCAAACTGCTGTCCATGCCAAACGAACTTACAGGGAGTTGAAGTTACTAAAACATATGCGACATGAAAATGTTATAGGGCTCCTGGATGTTTTTTACCCTAAACATGATAACAGTCAGGTAAATATACACCTGAAACAAGAATAGTAGTTACTAATGATCAGTCAACTTTTAGATTTATCTAGTGACACATTTAATGGGAGCAGATTTAAATAATATTGTTCGAACACAAAGACTGACTGATGATCATGTTCAGTTTTTAGTTTATCAGATTCTAAGGGGGCTCAAGTATATTCATTCAGCTGGAATTATTCACAGGGTAGGTTTAGGTGTACATTTATTCATACCTTCAATGGTCAAAACAGGGGTGCCAGTTATTAACAGAATATTCTGAGAAACAGTACTCTCTTTAAGAGATATCTCTTTTCATATTTATATTAGTCCTTTGCTGAATTATAAACAACATGAACTGTTATTGCACAATCCATTCATTAGTTAAAACAGGAATTGACAGCAAAAACAGGACTGTACTTAATTTTTAAAGATGCACTTACAAATGCCTCCTTACCAAAATAGAGTATCAAAACTACTTCCACATCATTTGAAATTCAGATATTCAAATGGGAATTAATGCCCTTGTATTAACCATGTTAACATCAGAGGTGCGGGATGTAAATTGGCATTGGAAATTTCCTACTGAAGGCGAACTTAGTTACCAAGGCACTGACACAACCTGACAGGTATGGCACACTCTAAGAAGATCCTCATGGGACTATCGAAGGAGAGAGACCACTCCTACTTTTGGCTCACATACACAGAATGAAGGAATCTGTGGAATCGGAATGCTGACTATGTCTTGAAAGAGGAGACCATGGAACTTCTTCTGTTCAAATGTCAAGCAATTGCCAGATAAAGGGTGTGGTAGAACAATAATTAGGCCAGAAAACTTAAACAGGGAGTTATTGAGAGAAATTGCTAAGTTCGCGAGGATTCTGAACATTCTAAAGGACAACCAGCAAGGTGTAACGGGCGCTTTACATTAGCTGGGCTACAATAGAACTCCAGTTATAGTGGAGGATTGTTTACAGTATACAATACAAAAACTCAGATTTCTCTTTTTATTTTCCCTTCATTCTTCATAAACAATAAATACTTGTGTAAAACTTAAAACATAAAACTATCAAATAATTTATCACATTCTCTATTAACGAATATTTTATTTGTATTCTAACAAGTGAAATTGTAAATTTTTGTAAATCATCTAGTTTTATACATTTAAATAGTATTCTTGTGATACTGACTTTCTATTAGTAATTACTATAATTTCTAGGACTTGAAACCCTCAAACATAGCAGTAAATGAGGACTGTGAATTGAAAATACTGGACTTTGGTTTAGCAAGGCCCACTGAAACTGAAATGACGGGCTATGTTGCTACTAGATGGTACAGAGCGCCAGAAATAATGCTGAATTGGATGCATTACAATCAAACTGTTGATATTTGGTCAGTGGGTTGTATAATGGCCGAATTACTAACTGGAAGAACCTTGTTTCCTGGCACTGATCGTATCCTTTTGTGCTTTAAAAAAAAAATTATGTATATTTAATCAGGAGAAGGCAGTCCTTAACAAAACTTAGATATTCATCAACTTAACTTAATTATGGAAATTTTGGGTACTCCCGATGATGAATTTATGAACAGAATTACTTCAGAGAGTGTAAGTTTTAATCAAAATGTCTGAACTTATTGAACAATAACTTTTTTAGGCACGAAACTACATAAAATCATTGCCTCCAATGCCGAAAAAAGACCTTTGTCAATACTTCGTTGGTGCAAATCCAAAAGCGATAGATTTACTTAGTCTTATGTTAGAAATAGATAGTGATAAACGTATCACTGCAGAACAAGCGCTGGCGCATCCATACTTAGCCGCTTATGCCGATCCAAATGACGAACCAACGTCCGAACCTTTCGACCAGAGTGAGGAAATGATTAATTATCCCGTCGAAAAATGGAGAGGTAAATCAACGTGAAAAACAGTTAAAATGGTTGAATTTCAGCCATTTCAACCGCATAGTTTTCTAGTTCAGTTCAGCTGAGATAAGTACCATTTTTATCCCTTGAATTAACGATGAAGGATATACATTTTTCTAGCTCATTGCATGAAAACGCTTTAAATTTCGGACGCACAAATGAAATAGATTCTTTTTCCGAGTTATGCTACATTTTTATTATACTTATCTCTGGTTGAAAAGGCGAACTCAACTTAAATTGTGGAGGGAACTGAGAGAAGCACATACAATACCGCAAAAAGCGGTCAAGCTTGATACATGTGACATGAGATCATTCCTCAATTAAAAAAATCTTTGTTAGACTTGGCTTTCCTTCTGGAAGCAAATAAATCGGCTGCAATATCAAGCAGCGAATTCTCAGAATCACCTCTACTACACAGTAACTCTAAGATAAAGCAAATTTTCGATTGAACCTCCGACTTATTAATTTTTTATGAAAACATTGCAATTTCTTATTGGAGATATCACTATTATTACTATATAAGAGTGTATATTTTAACATTGCTAAAATTTATTTCTGTTTACAGACTTAGTATTAGAAGAAGTAAATTCATTTGTCTATGTTCCAATGCCCAATGAAGAAGCGCGCGAATAGCATCAACGACCTCACAAAATAGTTGTAACATTGGTTAAAGCTCTAGTATAGTTAAACGAAATTAGAAAACAAAAGAAGTTTGATGTTAACGTAGATGGGTGCTAATGATGTCAATAACAGATAAATATTGAATATGTTCCTTTGAATTTTAACATTAAGTGTATGTTTTGCAAATCAAGGATGTCTAGAATGGTGGGAATCTTATAATTTTCTCTAAAGCAACCTTTTACATTTCGTCATTGAAGTTGGCACATTTTTTTTTGGGATGGAATATTTTATTCGTAGCACTACGAAACACTATTATTCAAAAATATAGTTCACGTGAATATAGATGTTTTTTTCATTTCTTTGCGTTTATTATATTTTGTATTATTAAGGGTTTATCTGCGAAATTGGAAACATTATGTAAGTAACAAACCCTTTTTTATTGATCTTTTTTTTTTCATTATGTTGGGCCATGTACGTAATATTATATGTCTAGTCAACGAGATAAACGGTACCTACCACAAATGAACATTGTGTTTCTTCAATTTTGGTTCCATAGGTACGTGTTAAATGTATATATTTGCCCCATATTTTATTGTTTGGGAACACTAATGTGTAATTTAGCAACGAAGGGTTACGATTTGTACAAAACATTTACAAACATTAAGTAAATAAAAGTAAGGTTTGTTCCACAAGAAAAATTTATTATTTTTTTGTAAAAATAGATAAAAGGTGATAAACGGACAACATGGATTGTCTCGCATAAATTTGTATAGCAATAATAATACTGTGAAAATATCGATGAATTTAAGCTATATCCAATTATGTTTCGATATTCATTAGGATATTAATTTTTTACAGGTGACTCGAATAATTAGTTAACGCATTTGAGTTCCTGTTACCTCAATTGAATATAGTTGATTGATTTAATTAGTAAAAGAAGCGTTTAACTAGCAGTCGAGCAAATATATACTTTCTTGTTCGATTTTTATTTGTACATTATTATATTTTAAGTACAATAGAAATGGTCATAATACTTACTTAAAGAGAAAAATTCACAGCTTTATTACACTAGTTATATTTGTTTTTTTATAAAATTGTTTATAATCTTTTCTAACCTTGTCAAGGAATACAATAAATGGAAAAATAATTTAACGTAAAATAAATACTGTTAACAAATAAGTAACTATTTATATAATAAAGACTAATCACAATGAGTTTGATGCTTCATTTCGAAATATCACTTTTTACACTTGGCTATATCATGAAGTTTTTTCCACAAATCGAATTGTTCGGCACTTTTTACCATGTGAATGCTGATCTCTTTTTGGACATTACACGGGGTAAATGTGACACGTTTGTTCAGAAACTCCGGTGCGTGTACACGTTTTATATTCAACCCGTTAGCTACAATTCCGGTTAGGAACACATCTTCTAGTTTTAGATAGGTGTGATTTAAGGCTGACTGGTAAAGCGGTTTTGCTAAATTGGCTGGAAGCAAATAGGCCGGACCTGTAGTGAAGTCTGGAAAGACTGGAGGCTTATATTGTTGGGGTGAAATGTAATATTTAGACTTTTTGTTTCTAATAGGTTTCCATTTTCGAGCCAAACGGCCGTATATGGTTCTTTGTTCTGGCTTATGTTTTGCGATAAACGCTAACAGGCGGGACACATTTATGAACATGTCATCGTCCGTTTTAAGTACAAAAGCTGCTTTAGGACAGAAATTATCTACCCACTCCAATATCGATATAGTTTTAAGAGTAAGATTGTCATAGGTGTCAACAAACTTCCCCCTAATAATATCACCATACAATATTTGTTCCTCGTCTAGTTTCCTGTTAATAGTTTCGTTGGCTATGGACCCTAACATAAAAGCTATAGCTACGTCCTTCCGGCTAACGAACGAACCCCAAGTCTTGCGAATTGCATCTCTGGCACTGTCATGGCTTGGTGCTGACGTGATAGCTATCAGCAGCTTCACACCTTTGCCTAAGTCAGCACAAACTTCGGAACTTACATCTATATGACCAGCTTCGTAAATATATTCGGCGGGCACTCCTTGAGTCAGATCTAAGTTTACTTGATGAATATTCGAGGAGTTATTGGAGTGATTACTAGAGTTTTGAGGTTGAGGGGGCGCCTCCGACGATGTGCTGCTGTTGTGCACACCAGGAAAGCTGATGTTACCTTGGATCATCCGCGATGATTCCGAAGTTAGGAATGATCTGGTGGGTGGTATCGTCGGTTTTAGGGTCGATGGATTGAAGGACAGCAAAAAGAAAACCAATACCAGTAAGGTGAAGGCGAATGCCAAGTGCATGAAACGCACTTGGGATAGCCATGGCACCCCCATACCTGAAATAACAATAAATTTAATTCTATCATCAGGGAAGTTTTAACGTCAGTTGTGTCCATCTCAAATGCGGGTAAATGGGTTTAGCTGTGCGAATCCTGTAATCTCGTAAACTGAATTCTTTTGTTAACCTTCATCGGACGGACCGGGGTCCAAGTGGACGCCATTGTTAGTATATTTGAAACAATTCAAAGTTTTGAATTCTGTCCTTTTCTCTAGCTATAGTTTAAACCTTGTAGTAGTAGAATATGGTGTGTCTCAATATTCAATGCTTACACTAATGTTAATTGTTTATTTTTCTATCTTGGGGTTCGCGTGAACCCCGGCTCGCTGTTTACGTCGGTCAGAATTTCGTCACAATTGCTGGGAAACCCAGAAATTGCACGCCTTCGTGGGGGATTTGCAGTATGGCGATATAAAATAGACGTTTGAGTTTAGTCGAGTTTAGAGGTAGTAGTATTGTAGTTGAATTGACAGGCATTATAAAAATGAGTGGATATATATTTACAAATCGGAACGGTCTTTCTGACGATAATTTATTGCACATTCTTGAAGAAGATAATCAAGAATATGATAATGTTGTTTCTGAACAAGTCTTGAGTGACTCAGAAAATGAGGATATTTTGTCAGAGGTTGAAAAAGTCGACGATGTTACGGTTATCGAGGAAAACTCTGAAGATAGGGAAACAACAATTACTAATAGTGAAGATGTTCGGAAATATATAGCCAAAGACGGTACTAACTGGTCAAAGTTTTCAGAAAATTATAAGATTAGGCGCCCAAATGCAAATATTCGTAGACACGACTTAGGACTTATTACTTATAGTTCGTCTATTGCTGGCTTGAAAGAAACATTCTATCTTTTTGTGTCCCAAGATATTCTTCAAATTATAGTAACAATGTTTTCTTTAATAATATATGTACTTTAATATAAGATGCTAATTTTAATTCCACGAATAAAAAAATATGTAAATATTATTGAATATTATATTTGGGGTCTGTTTGGACCCCAGTTCGTCCTTAACGTAACTTTTGAAATCTGTCCGATGAAGGTTAAACAATTAATATGTTTGTTTAAGCAAAGAGAACGATGTCGAATTTGAGGTCTGAATCAATGATATCAAAGACGGACTTTGATAAGTTGAGTGTCCGTCAAGTTGACATGTCAATTTTTTTTGAGGGTGGAAAACTTACAACAAAGCAAAAACTAAAAGTTCTTGTAAGATAGCCAATTCGTGGTTTAACGCCGGATCCCAATTCTTCTGCCGCCAACAAACAGTCCTAATAATGTAATTGTGGCTAATATTTTATGATAATGGCGGTCATCCTAAATTTCAGCAAATGAAATAAAATTGCTACATCCTTGAATAATAACAATGATACTGTCACGGCTATACGTTTCACAATTGCCGTATCTAATTTACTTGTGTAAAAGTATGCGTCTGTATTAATTGACTCTTGTATTGTTTGTTCGAGATTTTCTAGGGGAAATAAATTTTAAATAGTTATTTGTGTGCAAATGGTTTTAAAGAAACGCAATTTTGCAACAATTGACGAAATTCAAAATCGGTAATTTTAAGTGTTAAGTTACAACGAGTGAAAAATCTTACTAATACGTATTTTTTGTTCTAAACGCATGGTCTGTAACCCTTGTGGCTAATCTTTATTGTTTTAAAGCTCTTTTGAATATGGATGTGCATTCATTTAAGGATTTGCTAATTGAAAATGTAGGTACCGATTGTCATCGATAATGTATATATAAGGTGTAACTTTTCGTAAAGCTTTGCCAAATCGGAAACCTTGACATTTTCTTGCAAAACTGTTAAGTACTTAAACGTCCACACTTATTTGGCTGTTTCTGGTATTTAGTTTGTTAATTACATGTTTTTGTATTCACGACATACATGATGCCAATGTTATTTTGGTGTTTCGTTTTTACAAGAATAGCGGTGGAAATATCTACATTAAAGAATTAACATGATTACCGCCGCAAATAACTTCAATTTGTTCAACTTCAATAAACACAAGTTTATATTACCGTCGTACCTATGGGATCCGGTAGTTCGGGTATCAAATTACCTCCTGCCCACGTTAATACAATTTATCACGGCATTTTCACTGCACACTAAAATCATACAATTTAGAAATGTGCACTACCATACTAACTAAACTTACACAAAACATGAAACTTGAAACAAGAAATCGCTTTATGATGTGCGTACATGGCGCATCATAACGCGATGGGCTAGAACTGCTTCATACTTACCAATTTAAGTAGATAAAAATAAAGATATTGTTTGTATGTTTTGTATCAGCGACATGTCGTTCAAATCTGTAACAAAATATGGTTTGTTAAAAATATTTGCATACTCTTTGATGCAGAAATAAAAGACCTGCTCAAAGTGGATGGATTAATGGTATGAGTTTGTACCATGAAGCAAAATTGTAAAATTGGGCGTGTGAGGAAAGGAACCCTAGAATTTAATAAAGAATAAATATAAGCAGAAAGTTTTTGTCGCAAAGAGCGATAGTTGTTTGACATGCTAATTTTATTATAACGTCACGGAACTTTCATCAGGTGTAGAAAAACTCACTCTAAACTAGTTAAAAAACTGTGCTCACATACGCGTTAGACTCGACAATGTTTATGTTCAAGTAAACTTCCACTTATCAATAAATACAACACAATTATAAACAAGCTACCAGAAACAAGTGATAACTGAACTAAAACAAGCTTAATGTGACCGATTCACAATATTGAAAATCTAATGAAACATTATCTTAGTAGACAAACCGCCCACAGTTGAGTGAAATGTGAACTTAAACCTATCAAATTCATCACCTGGGAATACTAATGGTAAACATAAAAGCAGCATGAGAAAATTCATAATTCATTAAAAATGCCCATATTAACATTTATCAATAAGACCATTAATGCAGTGCCATAGTGCTAGTGGATGTTCCTGGATAATTGATAAATAAGGAATAAGCTTGTTAGATTCGGAGAGAAGCGGTAAACATGATCTAAAAATAATTATATTTAATTGAAATGTGCATTTAATTGATTGAGTTTCATCAAGTATCATTAAAAGTAATATCGTTAGTTGTGTATGTTAGAAATAAGTAGTTGTACTGGGAGGCGTTATAACACCAAGAAATGGATCAATGCTGATGTAGTTGCAGACCTTGATTAAATTCATATGCTCGATTTAAAAGGAAATTGTCTTTTTTTTAATTATGTTGCTTCTCTTGTTTATACTATTGTCTACTACGAAAGTTTATTAAAAAATTGTTCTATAGACATCTTATCGCCTTTAATTGAAGGATCCTTTAGGCCATGGTCAAATAATAAAGCATATTAAATTAACTGACCACCATTTGTCACCAAAACATGATATCTATGTTGTTATACAAAGTAAAAAACAGTCATTAAGTCAATGGGGACATAAAAATGAGTTATTTCGCTGTATATTATTTTACTGAGTAGTCGAGGAGCTGCTGTGCATTGACCTGTCTAGTGCTTTATTAGTCCTCATCTACGAAAAAAAGAGAGAAAAAGCGATATACTGTACGCCGTAGCTAATCAATATTCATAAGTATGTTGCGGAAGAGATATCTTAATTTAACCTACTAATTAATTATTTATTAAAGCTTGATCGTCCCTTTTGCCGAAGCATCTTCCATGCTAATAAGCCGTTATTAACCAGACTTATTACACGTTTTTAGGAAGACGCAATTTAAAATAAATTATAGCACAAATTTAATGACTCCAAAGGTGGAATTTGAAAACGTATAATTTTGTTTATTCTTCCCTTCTTGGATCCTTCAAAGCTTTTGTTCTCTTGACCTTATTCATTGTGTTTGACCTCCATTCCTTTCAGACGATGCTATAGGTTCGCTCATCATCTTTTTAATGAGCATCCTCCATGATGTTTATCCGCGAAAGATCGTTGAAAAGGAAAGGTTTTAAACAATTAATTTGACAAATGCAAATCATTGTACCAAATATCATTGAAATGTTATGACCATTAATTTCCACGCATGGTAGTAGTAAAACTTCTTGAGAGTTGTGTAGAACTAATAAACGCCAACAGGTAGCTAAAGCAATAACCAATTTACTTTTATATTAGGTCGTGTAGTATGAAATGAGTAGAATTGAATTGAAACTTTAGTCATTTTTTTTTCACATGAAATGTTTTTATTGTCAATCGAAATATGCACCACCATTATCAATACACTTCTGCCATTTAACGGGAAGTTCATTGATTCCCCTGCTGTAAAAGCGTGCAGGCCGGGAGTCGATAAACTCTTGGAAGGCAGCTTTGACAGCCTCGTCGGAGTTGAATGTTTTCCCTACCAGGAAGTTATCCAAATTTTGAAAGAAGTGGTAATCAGTGGGTGCTAAGTCGGGTGAATACGGTGGATGACGAAGAGTTTCCAATTCCAACTCCTGTAGCTTGGCCAAGGTGACTTGTGCGGTGTGTGGCCGAGCGTTGTCGTGCAACAATAGCGGTGCGCTTCGATTGACTAATCTTGGCTGCTTAACCGTCAGTTGCCTCATCATTTCGGTCAGTTGTCGGCAGTAGACATCAGCCGTAATCGATTCACCAGGTTTCATGAAGCTGTGATGGATGACACCTGCGTTGGACCACCAAACGGACACCATAAGCTTCTTTTGATGAAGATTTTTTTTCGCACAATGTTTTGGTGGTTCATCTTGATCCAACCACTGCGATAAACGTCTGGTATTGTCATATAGGATCTATTTCTCATCACAAGTAACAATCCGATTGAAAAATGGATCGTTATTATACCGGCACAACAAAGAAACACAAGCTTCGAGACGTCGTTCTTTCTGTATGTCGCTCAACTCATGCGGTACCCACTTGTCCAGCTTTTTCACCTTACCAATTTCAGCCAAATGAGTCAATATTGTTTTTTTGGTTGCACTGAATATTAACGATAATTCGCTTGCACTTTGACGTGGATTCGCTTCCACCACGCTTCCACACTTTCAGATAATCGTTATCCACTTGAGTTTCAGGTCGTCCACGTGGTTCATTTGTTAGGTCAAACTTGCCAGAACGAAATTTCATGAGCCAACGAGATACTGTTTGCTGTGAAGTGACTTTAGTACCAAACACATCATTAATATTGCGAGCCGCCTGAGCTGTTGTGGTTCCACGGTGGAACTCATATTTCATTAACACACGAATTTCACTATTTTGCATGGCTGCACAAAAATTTTTATAAAAATAAAAGTTTTCAGTAATTTTTAACACTTTAAACTCTGATCGAAAGAGGAAGAATGTGCCTTTTCCACATAAAAAAGTCAAGTCCAAATATAGATTTAGAGTGAAGTTATTCGCAGTTGAATGTGGCATTTCGAGAATCTACTCATTTCATACTACACGACCTAATACTTTCTACCTTAAGAAAGAGGGGAAACTCGACGAGTCAAAGTAACCGATCCAATTAATGCGTTCTATTGTGGGAGTGAATATACTATAATACTTTTTCCTATGGTGATTTCTAAGTGTATAAATACTTGTGAACCAGATTGCCTTGTCAAAGTTCGTGATAAATTAGTTAAACAATAGAGCTATAATGAGTCTAATACGAAAAATAGCGCTATTAAAAAACCATTACTCAAAGCTTGTCTATTCGAAATTTCCATGGAAGACTTCTTTCCAAACAATTGCGGGACGTAGTCACACAAAAACCAGGGAAAAACCTACATATTGATCTAGTAAACAATCTACAACCTCGATAAATTTTCCTCAGATTTAATGAATAACTGAAAAATCTGGCTGAAAGCCAAGGGAAGCACATACTCAAATCTCTAATTTAAAAATAAGTAATCATCTCTAAGTGGACTTTGATTTTCCGCTGTGTGACCGAGCTGATAATCTTAAGAAGTTTCGTTCCATTGGCCTTGAATTGAAACGTATAAAAATGCGATAAACAGTCAACCACAAACTTTGATTCCCTGTTTATAAAATAACGCATTAAAATCATTGGAATCTTATTATTTCAATCGAAGCATTTCCTTCGTCACTAAAATGCAACAATTTTTAAGATGTGCGATAAGCCATTTGCACGTCCCATTTATTCTTAGAACTAATTGTTCCTTATTATACAGGCTAATTTGCTTCCGAAAGCATACACAGGATGTAGTAGTGAATACCAATAACGTATGTTGAAAGAAAAAAGGGGAGAAGTGTTTTGACTTAAATATTTTATTTCCGTTTCTTCCCTACTGCACACCATGTGGGGTTGGTTCTTTCACTGCGAATTTTTCATAGACAAAAAAAACAATGGTTATAGGCGAGGATACCATAAAATATCACAAAAAAATATACAGAATCGGCCATAAGATGCTTATACTCCAACACTTATTTTTTAATGGGATACCCTATTTTGCGTTCACTATTTTCAAGAATTTGTCAAGGAAATTCATCACTGAAAAATGACATGACCAACATGGATCGATGAGGGGAGAATTTGGGGCAAGCGAGTTAGTTTAAATTTTTAAAACTAATTTCGGCAACTAATAAAGACAAACCCTGCACGAACGTAGATTTTTCAATCAAATGTCTGAAGTATAGAAAAGAAAACACGACGCTTCTTTCGAAATATTTGGCCAAGAGTAATATTCTGGCAGATCACAACATTCACAACCCCTGTTCTGACATGCTCCTGGAAACAATCCAAGACCCTGATATCCGAGGATACCGAACAAGACCTAGGGCGATTATAAAAAAGAACTGGTTGAACAAAAACATAAAGCTTTATTGGGTAATCAAGCAGTGCTCAAAATGCTTGACGCTTCCAAATTATTCTCAATGAGAATTACATGAGTTCTCCGAACCATAGTTGACTACATCAGGAGAACAAAACCGGCTGACCCTAGTATGGAATCTCAACTATCCGATTTTTTTAAACTAAAGTTGTCAAAGCTCTAAAAACATTTAAGAAGGAGCGAATGACCTGAATTAATCAGACTCAAAACAGGTATTTTTGTTGAAACCTTCCATACCAAACAACAATAAAAAAAAGTTAGAAGTGAGGGAGCTTTCTAAAGAAACCCGAATTTTCGGTTATCATACGTAATCAATTCTATAAAAGTTCTCTTGGAAAACTGGAAGAAACTCAGATGTGACGAAACTATCTAAACAAACTACAACTCATCTGGCGTTTCTAAACTAAAATATTCAAAGCAATTTTTTTTAATTTTCGAGAAGAAATTCTGTACAGATTAAATTTAATTTTCCGGTAATTCCACTTTCAAATTGAGTAAAGTCTTACGTTACTTGCAGAATTTTTTACAGTGACATTTTTGTATTGGCCCATAGATGGTTTAATGACCAAAAGACCATAATTGAAAATATGTTGTAATTATTATGTTTTGTTGCTGTAAATAAAAGATAGTTACCAATCTATAATCTATTAAAATCCTATTAGACACGGGGTAAGCACTGAAGGCGTCTTCAATTCCAAAAAAAAACTCTACGTAGGTATAACTTCTCACAAGTCTCCAGAAAGTAATAATTTCCATAAAAACGAATCAGTAATGACTGATCACTTTTAATAAATATTTTGGACCAACACTAGAATTCATACTCTTTAAAGGCCACTCAAGTATTGTGCAGTCATTAACTAATTGCTAATTTTATAATGTGGTAGTTTAGCAAAGGTAAATGTTTAAACACCGGTAATTAATATTATATGCTTAGTTGGAGAACTTTAATATGATTAGTATAATGCTGCTATGACACGATCAAGGACCCTCAGGTAGAATGGCACAAAAGACTGTACGTCATCGTCAATAATTGTATTGATTATTAGGAGACTTGGGCATTTAGATACCTTCTATTAGGTTTGCTCTTCCAATTTAGTCATGCAAAGCCCAACGTACCAAAAAAACAACATATTGCTGTGTTATTGCGATTAAAATTTGGGAATTTGAGCTTCAAAGGTATAACTTCACGAACCGAGTTGTTATGGATGTCTACTAATGACTCACCATTACCACCAAGAGAGCTCGTTAAAATTTTATACTCATAGGACTGAAAGTAGTTTCTTTAGCTATACATTTAGATGTTCTCTGCGGTTTTAACAGTTAATCGAGGCGGTTTACATAATAGTTCTTGGAAGGCGCATATTTTATTCGAAGGTGGTCCCTAGATTTGGGTGCACAAATTCTATACCTAATAATATAATATCGTGAAGGATTAATAAATTAGCATTCGTTGGCGCACAGAACTCGGTTCATTTTGGGCTAGCAGTTACTCATTTAGAAATGTCGCTTATTCAATTTCTGCAGCTCATTTCCGTTACAAGTCGTTTCAGCCAACTTAAAGCTGCTTCTGTGCGACAACTTGATGAGTTAAGATTTTCCAGCGCTGGTTTCGGGATAATTCACATTAATTATGAAAGCAGTCAAAAACTCTTACGAATATATAACCCATAATAATACATAATAGAACGGGTTTACAGAGCTTTTTGCCTGGCTTGAGCCCTGAGTACCCCTAATGCGTTTCTTCCAGACGATTTCCTGTAATAAAACTGTATGACACTAAAACGTATTATGAACATCTGGTTTATAATTAAAATCATAAGAAGTTTGTTAGACTTAACGCAATTGACGTCGTTCAACAGGATTGAACCTGAAAATGTCTATGGGTTATGAATCTGAAAGTATAAGCCACTTTTTCACGGCAAGAAAATGTTAGAGATGTACATAATTAGTTGTAATGGTCTATATTAAGCACCATTTAGCCCAGTCAATGAACTTACTATAATAAATCATTCGAAGAACTAGAGATTAAAATGAGGTATGCATGTAGTAGGAAAACTATTCGGATCAAGTCGAAATGAGGAAAGGAAATAGTTCAGACTTTTGACTGATAAACAGAAGTTATAATGTGTGCACATTTAAATATGGGTTACTTATGTAATATATTATGTATTGCGATAAATTATGGACCTGGACATCAGACCTGCGTAAATAAACGATAATAACGAGATCATTTGAAGTCTCCTATTTATTGATCATTATTGATATTGATATATAGATATTACTATAATACAGATACCTCCAAGTTCAACAAATCTATTCTTGCCCCTTACTTTAATATATAAGGGACGTGATTCGAGGAAGAAATTGAATTTCCTATTCTGAAAAGTCCGACAAAACGAGCGTCAAAAGGATTCTGCCTTAAGGCATGGGCTTTGAACTTTATCATGGCTAAACCATTCATTTGGGACGAATTTTTTATCGTTAAATCCCTCCAAGCACAAGAACTGACGGATGGATTTCCAACAAAGAGAGTCCAATCAAGTGTGTCTACATCCTAGGAGTAGGAGTCATGGTCTGGTGGTATTAGCATGTGTAGTATAATACCAAACGAACCGCTTTTCTGCGGCACAAGAAGACGCTCACTATGTTGTAAACATGTTCCACAATACAACTGGCGACATGTGGCTTATAGAACTGTATGAGATTTTTGCGTTTCAAGTGTGAAGTTCTAACAATACGTTAACAGCAGCTTAATAAATAATTAATATAATAAATCCACCGTTTAATTCGGAAAAATCCTGTTAGGAACTCTTGTGAATAAATTAATCTTAATAATCACATTCACCAACCATTGCAACGGCGGCAACTGAGACGAAACTAAACGATTATTGCTATACATTAAACTGGGTGTTTACCAAACCAAATTCCGACAGGACAGAATCGTGTACACGTCCCTGAAGTTTCTGGTTGAACTCTGATATATCTGATATGCATTATAAGAATATTATTAAACGGCGACAATTTTAATTAAATCGTAAGAATATTTTAAAATATGCTACAAAGCGATTTTTCCTAAACTTCATGGTTTGATTGCAGAAATAAAGCGATTGTGGACATGTTTCTACAAGCTTTTTTTCCTTTAAATTATTATTAACGAAATAGTCAAATAATTCATTACTCTCTTAAGGCAGAAGCCAACTGAAGATCTTTAAAAAATGGTGTCATAAATTTAGGAACTGGTTCCAATCATTTACGTTTCATATTATTGAAAGCCTTGCTGTCCCAGTTGAATCCAAGGTTGAATGAAAATTTACAGATGCAATAAACGAGCCAATGTGTACCAAGATTTAAGGTTTTGAAACTTGTCTCTTAATGTACGTAAAGTAAAGAGTAGAGTTGAACAGGATTAAATAAGTGGTTGGTTAGGCTACTGCTCAAATTTGGCAAGATGGCAGAAACACCTACAATAGGCCTTTAAGTGAATTAATTTGTTTCTGTATGATGACAAAATTAAAAAATTAGTTCCTACATATTATACTTTAGTTTGGTTTCATTGCAAGTAAAAGGGTTTTAAGGAGGTTAATTACCCAAATTCTATGATGCTTATAAGAGTTGTTTATATGCCGATTTCTAAAAATGAAAGTTTATTTTTTGAATTATGGAGTGGAGATTGATTAAATTTAGCGTGAATTAACACTTGAATTAAGTAAAAAAGTGGAGTTTGATGTCTAGCATAGCTTCCAACTGAAAGAGTCCTGTGCTACGTAGTGGAGCGCTACGTACCCCAATGTAGAGAACCCCATGTAGTTAGGAATAACATGATATTGCTGATTGCTCAGTGCTCTTTGAATACAAAAGGGCTATTTAACGCGTAGATGAAACGTATTTATCTGGCTATTTTTAGGTAACTATATTAAAGTGTATTAGTAATTATATAAGAATTTAAGCAAATTTAAATTGATGGTCAGCCTTGACATCCAAAAATACGGATACACGGGACTTCCTTCAGAATGTAATACTGACTCTACTTGAAAATCCCGCGAGAAAAATAGTATTTTGACAATGGAATTTTTATCTATTACTGATAAGATAATTTTACAAATATGAAAGAACGAAAATTATAAAACACTCACCTACGAGTTACCGTAATTTAATCACAGTATACATGATAAAACATACATACATAACCAAGCCATGATACGTTTCTAGTGATATTGAACTGACACGAATGACACACTCTACGCTGCATTGTCAAATAAGTATCGACAAACACATCCCTAGATTATCGACTAGTGAAAGGTTCAACTCTGTTATATACACAGCTCCAACTACTCCGAGTCCCCACGTAGAAGACAAAATGGCTGGGAGGCAGCTAGTGTAAACGGAAAGAAACTTTATTACGTTTGGATGCTAGTTGTGTGCGAGCGGTCACTCATTTGAAAGATTTCTTTCTAAAAAAACTCCACTCCATTACCATCAATAGAACTGCTAATCAATAGATTCTTAAAAATTTGGTTTCAAATCAAAAGCAAACTAGAAAAAAAATATGTAGACGATTAAGAGCGTATGCGAACAATTATTTTGCTAATTAAAATTGAGAAATATAAAAATATAATAACAAAACATTCTCTAGGCAAAATACTACATCATTCTGAAAAAGTAGATATGAAAGAAGCCTGTCAGTAGTGCCCTGCCTTGTCACGTCATGTCATTTCATTCATTTCTTTTCCGAGTCACGACCAATCAAATCACGACCATTCCCACTCACTACTCCTTCTTCATGAATGATTAGTGGTTTGCGCGTGTCCACTACAAAAGGCTTTTGCTTTTGAGTAGTTGAGTGAGAGTATACAAAAGATTGTGTAAAATTAGTTTTTATTTTGATTTATAATGATTATTGGGCAGCCGAAGAAAAACTTCATTAATTAACACTTTCTTGAGGGACAGGTAAACAAAAACTTTGATTGTCCGATAAATCAAAACAATACCAAATTCCAATGCAATTATTTTGCTGAAACTATGTATCTATTTGTATTGTTTAGTTTTCATGCTGCTGTTATTACCCAATTTCCTTCAATTTCAGATTCTAATGATTATAAAGTCATGACACACTACTGGTGGATGCACTGGTTTTGGATAACATTGTTCTTCAGTGAACATCTTTGTGGTAAGAATGTTATGTCAAATAAACTTCCTTATACACAGGTTTTGTCACAATTAAATATTAATAATAACCAAGATAAATCATTGCTATCTACATTAATTTTCAAATCCCAATAGGATAATCCCTTTAATTAATGTTCATTCTATACTCTCTAAGGCAGATAGGTATGTGAAAAGTACTATACCCTTTTCTGAACCACACAATATTCAAATACTATGACTAATCTAAGGAAACCTTACATGTTCAGGTAGTCCAGAATTCTAGGAATTCATAAGGTTGCCCATCAGGGTCTTCTCAATGCAACTATGCAATGTTATGCCAATATGTTCCTACATAATTAAAAAATTGTAACAAGAAATTATTGCAGTAATTTGCATTCTCAAAACAGACATAATCTACTTTCCAGTTACATCATGCAATCAATTTCAGACAATAATATGATTCAGCTTTCATTTTTTCCTCTTTGGGATAGTGAGTAATTTTTTATTGTTTAGGTACATGGTTTACATAGGGAGATAACTTTACAAACAAGTGGTTTTACGTCTGAGTTGCCTTGAGATGGGACGTATTACTGCATATGTTGCCAAACAAGTTTTTTTCCCTGATAATAACATTAAGACCTTAGTTATTTATTAATTATTGTGCAATTAAAATTTCAATTAACTTCAGCCTCTATCCAATACTTCATGATGTGCATTGGTGTTATGAGTAGGTATATTAGTAGGTAGTTAGTTATATGAATACACTCAGTGGTTTAAAAAATTAATTTACTAATCAATTCTTTTGTGTGATTATAGTAAAAAGACACTGTGTATTTGCTTCAGAAACAAAATGTGGCTCAGATGGAAGAATTTCTAATGATATCGAGATTCTAATGATTAATATACTCTTTGCAGTGTTTTAATGGTGACTCATCTTCATATTAATTTGGAGCCATTTTCTGGATTTCCTAGAGACTTTTAGAACTTTTCTTTGAGATTTCCAAGGGCTTCTTTTCTATACCTCTTTAAGAGTTTGCCTAGATTTCAGTCTCAGGATATCAAAGAACTTTCCTTCATAAGTGTTTTAAGTCTTTCTAAAAGTTCATTATAAATGTTCATTATAAATGTTCATTAAAAATGAAAAATTGATGAGAGATTTGTAGCTTCCCCTCGGAACGTTTCCTGGTATCTTCTAAGAGTGTTATAAGTTTTATAGCTTCCATAAGGATTTTGCCTTGATTCTCAAAATCTTAGGATTTTGGAAAATTCTGTTGCTTCAATTTTTTAGGGTAATTCGATGACTTTTGTTCCTTCTGAAGAACTTTTTGGCTTATGGGTATTTGTTTCAGCTGGAGGTATGTTGTGACATGTAAAGCGTTTTTCATAAAAATGGCTTCAAAAACTTACTTAGATTTATCCCAACCCATCAGGAAATCTTTCCAGAATACTTCGAGGATCCTTTTGCGTCTAGGCAACCCACAATAAAGATTTGTGTGCAAAATACATAATACCATTACTCTACAGAGTTCCCAAACCGTTTCATCGCGGGTTGGAAGTGTTGGAAGAAGCCTATTATTACTTACTTACTTAATACATCTATAAGATTCGAGAAACGTGCCTTTATATGCAAATTTAATGTGTCACATATCTTACCAATTTTCGCTCTGCATCTTCAGTAAACTTCTAACACATGAATTAATTTTGTCTGACCTGCTTTGCGCAATCTTCGAATCCACTATAGTGAACTTTCCACATATCAATTACTTTTGTCTGATGTTCTTGTCACATCTTTGAGTTCACCGAATATTTTTATTATTTCCGTAAAACGAAATTTTAATTGTTTTCCTAATTACGGTTTATTAACTGCGCTTGCCCTTGAACTTACTCATGAAGGTGTATTCACCTAGGAAAAAATCAATATAAATTAAAAATAAGGAAATTCTATTTGCGACTCGGTAAACATTGTTTTCAAAACAGATTTTCTCATTGGGTAGTTCAAACTACTTTCCTTTCTTTATTTAGTGTTGCCGCATACGTTGGTCAGTGAAAAATGCTAGTGCGTCAGTAATTTGATAGTGTGAATTGCGAATAACAATGGTTTTAATAATTATAATTTGTAGGTATTTGATGCGCACTGAAAGGGTTTTTTTTACGTTTTGTTGCAGTTATAGTCGGCCATTCATTGCTGACAACTTTACATTCCAACTTTTCAACCACAGTACTGCCCCTCACAAATACCACCACTCAGCTTGAAGCAAATAAATCGGAGCATAGTACTCTTCCAATTCCGCCCAGAAATTCTAGTCTAGAAATATTGAGAAATATTTCCCAGTATGCAAGAAATGAGTCTTCTAAATCGTCAGTCTATTCAGAAAAACTGGAGGTGATCCCCTTAGACGTTCCGACAAGCGACAACGCAAGCGAGTGGATTAACAACACCAATAGAGATTTACCTGTGATAAACCAAAATGTTACTGAACCAAGTCTGAGTGGCAACTTCACTGGATTTATGTTCAGTAGGAATAAAGGCATCACTTCGAGTAATCACACTGAAAACGGGACATTCCTCGGAGAAGACTTAAGCTATAATCAGAGTTTTGTACAGAAGTCAGAAAGAATCGGTTCGTTTTCGTGAGCGTCAATACTTTTTTTAAAATTAAAATATATTTTTGTTGCTTTAGGTATAGAAGAAGCGGACCTACATACTGACGATACTACAGGGAATTTGTCAGCAGCTGGCATCACTGGCATAACCCTGGCTTGCATAGTAATTGTTGGTGTTATATGTGGGATCAGCTTTTTTGTGTACCGAAACCAGGGCTTCAACAGGCCTCAAGTACTTAATGACAGATGTAGCAATCCCGATTCAAGTGGATACATTGATGATGCTTCAGTAAGAGTAAGCAGTTGTATGTTTAAAGGTTTGTCTTTTGGGCACAACTTTGAAATATGGTCATATTGCACAAACCGGCCCAGTAAGCCTTTCCTTTGAGAGATGCAGCATGATGTTTAGTCATAGATTATTGAGATATTGTTCTTTGTTGCTTTGAGCAAATTTAACAATTCTTCTTGTTACAGGATAATTCAGAAGAAATGTACAGTCTGGACAATGATTCTTTCTTGAACAGCTTGGAAGCAATGACAATTCAAAACTATTGGACAGACACTGTGAAACATACAAAATTGTAAATAAGAAAGGTTTTGTATAGAAGTATTTAGAATCTGTGATGCATATCAGTTATAGTTTCAGCTAGTAGAGTAAGGCAAACTTTTACACTTCTATTATTTACCTATTAATTAGTCATAGGCTTAGGAAATTGCATATTTTTAAATCAACCGTACTATACTTTATACGCTGAAATCGAGATTGAGTTATTTTAGTATTTATGCATTTCTGAATGTTGTATTCAGCAAAGTTTTATGTTGAGTTTCATTTGTTGAATCTACGTTTTTGGCTATGATTACCGTCTTATCCTTTGTGTAATGTATAAAATAACATTAAAGCAATAATTAATATGGTATAATTAAAAAAGGAGAAAAAGGTCTCATCCGTACTGCGTTTACAGTGATTTTTTCTATTTATAACTTTTTTACTTGTGATTTTTGTATATTTATTAAGACTCTGTTTTATTGTTTTAACAAGTACAAACTCTTTTTCTTATGTTTGTGTTTTTATCTGTCTTCTCAGATGTTGTTGAATTTTATTTCTATATAGGTATCACTTGTACTGCTATTTTATCCAAATATCATTTTGTTGCAACTGCTATGTTAAATTTCTTCTATTAAAGTGGAAGAAACACTTTTTTCCCACAATCTACTGCTTTAGTAAAGTAAGAATGCCATAATTACAACTGTTATGGAATTATTCTTAAAGATGATCAATGGTCCTCGAATAGGCGTTGAAATATCAGAGGCATGTTTTGGATAAGTTCACCTGTTGTTAATGTCAGATGGTTGATGATAAATAGTAAGTGGCTTAATCAATGTTCTATGTTTACGGGTCATCGCCTATTACGAGGTTTTTTTTTGATTACCTGTTAGTTTCTATCTTCTAAGTGCAATATATCTTCTTGTAAATCTTATCGAGATAGTTTCGTCCTTAGGTTACAATAAAACTTATTAAGGTCGTAGTGGTAGGTCTAGCAGTTTGTAGTGTAGGTGCAGCTGTATGAAAAATACGACTACACAAAGTTATAAATTTAACATTGCAAGAACCTGAGGATAAATAGAATTTTGCAGTTATTATCTGTTTTTTTAATGTATCTAACATCATCATTGCAATTAAAAGTTGCTTATACAAGGTGTCTCGAAAAAGAAGACCAGTTCATTAATCACAAGCTCTTTCATCATAAAGAAACCAAATAGTAGCTTGCTGTCAGTACCAAAATTTAATTTGAGTTTTCCTTTATCCTTATAGCTTATACAATTTTGGAAATATTAATCTTTAATTTTTTTCGTTCCACTACTTCCTAGAGTCCACACAACTAAATATTAAAAACTGTTTGTTAAAACGTGCAGGGTAATATTTTTTAGGGTCAAACCCCGTTTTACCACTGTTAAGGTCAGTAGCATACCACCAGAAATTTGCGCAAACAAGCATGCGGCTTTACGAAGGTTCTATACAACGAAATAAATTACCTTAATTATTTCATTCTTATTCAATCAGAAATCCAGCTACTTTGTCTCAAAAACTAATAAAATTTAAATTCATGAAATTCCCACTAATTAATGTTAACGCTCTAATCGTATACAACCAACAATACACCATAGTGTAATGTGGGTGGCACTGGAACGGAATTATTTCAGCTGTTTGCTGAAAATATCCTGCGATCCTGAAAGGACAATAAAGGGTAAGTTAAAGCGTGTGCTTACTGACACAGTTTTTCAGTGGCTGCTAAATTCGGTAATATACGTTATTGACCACCAAATTGTCTTCAGTCAGAAGAATTAAGTTGAATTTCTAGTGCGGTGAGTAATTCCGCATTTATTTTTAATTTTAGACCTGCAAGTTCCCTATTAGTGAGTGAGACGAGCTATTTTTATTAGGTCATATTTAAATATTTCCTTATTGGTTAATCTTATTGGTGTGTTGTTACAAAATTTGCAGGTAATTTAAATCCTGAACCTCTGAGATACACTTAATATTAGATTTAGTTATAGATCAATAGACAGCTCATGTTATTACCTAATAATGGATAAATAGGAGTAAAATATAGTGATCTAAAAATTAAAGTATATTACATTTTTATAATTTGAGTAATGATTTTTAGGTGGTCCCTTATTAAGCAACAGTCATACTACTTCTCAAGGCAGTACGTTTTAATACTTTTTCCAAATATATTCAACCAAGAAATATGTTTGCTTTGTGGTATTCAGTGCTGTCTTACAAGGAATACCGGTAAGTTAGCAAATTTGTTTCTAATCAATATCCAGAATAATTCCTGTTGTCTTACCTTAAGGCTTGAGAGTGTGCAGCTATAAGTAGAAATGCTTGAACAACATGATTTATTATAATTTTTAAATATTTGAATAATTTATGTAGTTGACCGATGAAACAGAATGAAAATTAACTAATTAGCAGATTTATTGTATAAATTAGTTAAAACTATACTTGACTATAACTGAAAAACATAATAAATTACACTTACATAGTCACGTTCCTGATGATTTGGTGAATATAAATTTATATGTTTTAACCCGTACATTATTAGTTCTTTTTAATTAATTACAGAAAACGTTCAGTGTTATCAAAGTTGCCAAATACTTTTAAGTTTTATTAGAGAAACTCCTTAAAATAACGAATGAAACATATTATTGTATGGTTAAAAAATTATGGTGAGTTGTTATTACTATTTAGTTAAAGGAAAAAAAATGCTCAATATTATATCTCAAATTTGAGAGTTTTCTTCTTTCAGAAATCCTACAAAACTATACAAAAAAATCATGGATAGATTGCCTTCAATTTACGTTTAATATTTCGTCACTTGTGGTTTTAACTAGAAGAACGGGGAATCTACTTACCTAAGAGTTAATATGTATATAATAGTCCTGATAACTTTACTAAGAATTTCTATGCTGGCTGACTTGTTAGTCATGTTACTAGAAGTTTGATATTTAACCTAATATAGTACCTTTTTTAAGGCAGTATACCGATGAGATATTCCCAAACTACGTGTATTTGGGATAAATAAAGAACAATATTTTTACAGTAAATAATACAGGTGACATAGTGGTCATAAGTACATGTATTTCCCGGCTTATTTAACAATTTTCAAACAGCTTGTCTATATAAGTACTAGTGTCAACGAACTGACTTAAAAATAAGTTGTTTCTACGTGTGAGATGGGACTCGACTTGGTGCATTTGTTATTAATGATGCACCAGATACAAATACATCTTTCCTAAAAATAGCGGCTCGTGCAGTACCTAAATGCCTTTATACTATTTTAGATTCGTTCTTTTTCATTTAAACTTTTATTTCTAAACGTAGCAATTTACTAAAATTCTATTTTTATTTTTTTATTCATTTGTTTTTTTCTTTTATTTTCTTTTCAAGAAATTCAATCTGGGAGAAACTAAGCTATAAAAAATCACCAGGGCCCAAAGAGACAGCCGTAGTTTGTCCATTACCCTCCAAAAAAAATGATCCAACATCAAGAATACCGATCGTAGAGCCTCCAAAACCTTCTCGTACTCCTTCCCCGCAAATCCCTGCAACCCCTCCCACTCCTCAACCCCAAGTAAGACCGCCACCTCTCGCACAGAAACCGTCAGCCATCTCAATGTCAAAACCTAGAACCCCAGAGTTACCTCCACCACAAAAAATTGAGCCCCCACCTAAACCACCACGTTCTCCTTCTCCTCACCCCATTAGAGCCGAAGTTTTTGACGATATCGAATATGAAGAGGAGAGTGAGGAAAGTAGCGACCCTGAGGAGGAAGAAAATTCAGTACTGGCTACCCCACAAAGGAAACCTGTAGCGAAATCTGTTAATGATTTTATCGATAGGGAGAAGACTGCTTAATGATTTGATAATTATTAATTTGTTGTCTTTTTTTGTTAAGTTTGTGTTTATGTTTGATGAGTTATGGGTCCATGCACGCTTAGCAGAGGTGCGTATGGATGAGCTCTGTGATTTAATACTAATATACATTTTATAAAATTATATGGTGGGGGCATACTTATAAATTTTGTAAGGTAAGAAGGGAAGCAAATAATTTAATGCATTCTAAGATGCATTTTAGAAGGGGCGAAATTAATAGGAGGTACTCGGTGGGGTGACGAAAACCTGAAGAAATATTTCTGTTGATTATTATTTATACATTTACAAGTGTGCCTAACGTTATACGTTGACCATTACCTGGGAAAGTTCTAAATGTTAATAAAACTGGGAATAAACCTTTTGCATGTTTCATTTGATGCACGTTCCTGGACCAGACTATTACATTTCAATGCCCTCTGCTACAGCTAAAGAGAAAAGTATTCCATTTCCATATTGATTTATATTTAAGGAGGGGCGCATCCGTCTTAATATGCTGCGAAAATACAAACTTTTCTGCCAGAACGCTCAATTTGTTTTCCAATATTTATATCATTTTTTTCTCCTATTAGGCGTCTTTGCTTGGGAAAAACATAATTTATCCTATTTCACTTGCAGTGTTCAGTCAACTAATAAATCTGTTTTGAAATGTGGACACTATACAAGTAAGCGTTTATATTGCAGTCGAGTCAATACACGAGTATTTATTTAAAGGTAAAACAACATAGGAAACTGTCAGCGAAACAACTAGACAATCTGACGATTAAACAATAAAAAATGTTTAATTAACGGATATTCACAGATGACTGCGTATAAAATAGGCGTGATGTTTAGAGGAGAGCCAAACTCAGTAAATGGAACAAAAACAAAATTGTATTCGCTTTTAGTCCTATTTGCATTTGTACAAAATGATGTTTGTTGCGCAAAAACAGATAAATAGCAACGAATAATAAAATAAATTAGGAAAAAAATAGCCTTCGATTTAAATTACGGGATTTTCTAAATAGTTGAAAACCGCACGAAATTAATGGATTTTAAGTTAAACATTGAAGATCTCCTCTGCGGTGCTGACTCTCTTCAACAACAAAAGAAAAGAGACATCACGACCGGAAACCGTTCTATGTGGCTTAGCCCCTGAATATCTCCAGACGGTGACCCATCTAGATTTCAAGTTATCCTGGCACAAGCACATCTCGTTCGAAACTGAGAGAGCCACGTGCGCCCTATAAAGGTGCAAAAGGGCGTCTGGTTGCACCTGGGGTCTCAACCCACGGGCTCTATATTGGCCCTCCTGCGCAGTGGTGATAATGAAGCTAAAGGCCGAGCATGCCACATATAGAATGCACACTCTCGTCTAGTTGTACATTTTGGTCACCATCGCATGTACAATATGTGAGATTAGGCTGCTGACAGATACCCGGCTCTTCTGATGGATGGCGATCAACAACAATTAAATCCTCAAACTTCTTGGAGGTCATAATAGCCTACCCCGAGGAATAGACATGGTCGGCAATAGAGTCAACTGGTACACAAGTGGTTCTATTTGAACGGACTGGTTGGTGTTTATGCTGGCACTAATGAAAGGGAAAAAGATTTTGCTGTAGTGCTTCAGGCTGAAGTGTTTACCGTTGATTTTAGGCGCTAACGTGGTACGGTTCAGTAAAGTTCTGGAGTAGAAAGCGCTTCGGAAACTCTGTCCAGAGAAAACTACAACTTTTTTTTGTGTTTCGGAACACGTGAAGTAGAGTGGCCATTAAATCTACCAAGAGAATTCGATTTGTTAACTACGCAAAATAATCAAGCCAGTAGGGAGGTAATATTTCTTTTCGTTTTTAAGATACAGGATTACTTTGATCAATTTTCAATATTTTGAGGATGGTATAAAATAGAGGTGCCCTGAAATACATTTTCAAAGGTCAGTGAAATGAATAGAGTTTCTCAGGATTACTTTAGGATCCAAATTAGTCGCTGTAAACGGAAAATGACACCTCAAAATTTGGAAATTTTGCTGATATCCTCCCAAGGGGGGAACCACCTTGAAATATTTTTTACTGTTACTAATCACTCTGATTGGCGTGTGCCTCTAAACAAGGATATACAGGGTGTAACATATCATCGTGAAAATAGTTTACAGAGCGATACTATTCTGCAAAACAAGAAAAAAATACTAATAGACCCATGGTGAAAAACGTATCATTTCCGATATACAGGGAGGTAAAAATTCACATTTTTTAAAGGACATTTTCAATATGTTTTCATAATTTTGTTTTCGTTTTCGTTTACATTTGTTTTTATTTTGATATTTTAATAACTGATCCGGATGATTATTTTTTCCTTACTTCCTTTACATTCTTAATTTGTATCGATAGATATTTTTGCAAATTCTATGAAAACGGTGAAAGATACGAAAATATTGCAAGAGACCAAAAAGTGACAGATTTGAAAGAGGAATTTAAATTTGGCATCAGAATTCATACAGGGTGTTCGAAAAAAAATGCAAAACATAAAATAGGTGTATGAAATTAAAAAAAACAAAACTCAAGGCTTACGTAAAAAAACGCAAAATATGAGAAAAAATGTGACACTTTGTGTGTGCCCTGTACACCAAAAATGGTGCGTTTTTCGCCATGGGCCTATTAGCATTTTTAATTATTTTGTATCGGCCCCTGAAACATCTTCACGATGAAATGTTACACCTTGCATAGAGTACCGTTAGGGGACCCTCAAGAGATAGGACCCATTGTCGATATAGAACCAGAAAACAACTTTCCATTGCCTCGATATCATATCTATTTTAAAAAACAAAATGTTAGCTCATTCACATTCAAATGTCAGGGATAATAGAGCACTGAAGCAAGCAGTAAACGCGTGTTTTTGCCAAAAATTCATGACTGATATAAAAACACAGTTATGTAAGTTATCACATGATTTTTCCTTGATTAATCGTGTGAAAACAGGAACTTATAATGATGGGAGTGCGTCGACATGTCGTGACGATATCTGGGTTGTCTCTATATTGGGGCAAGGGACTAAAATGTACTCATCAACCACTGAAAAATCAAGTTTGATCATTAAATTCTGGTTTAAATTATTAATAGATGTATGGTCTGACTAGACCAGGAAAAAGAGGGCGATGCGGGACTCTATCTGGGAACGTTCTCGCTCCTCTCTTTCTTAGTTCCATTCATAGTGAATGTCATACAATCATACCGTAAACTTTATTTGGCACAAATAAAACCAATTTCTTCGAAATTATGTAATTTTTCTGTATTTCTATAGGCTTGGACAAGCAAGTGTCAAATTAACCAAAATAAATTTCCAGGGAAAATATCGGCAATAGGTATTTTTGGCCTTTGGAAACACTGAATTTTGCCAGCTGGTTGATTACGAAACACATTGAAATTGAATGGAGCAGAAATACAAATGTTTCTTAATATTACGATCAATTGGTTTTCATGAGTTTCACGTATGTGGAAAGATGAATATTCCGCCTTGCTGATAATGTTTATCAATATCCAAGATAGAATACCCGAAGAGAGATTCTGAATTAATTTTTTCCCTTCGCTTCTTATCTCCCTTTAAACATTCCTCAGAAATATATTTAGTTTTTTACTTTCAAACTGACCTTAAACAATATTTGAAAATCAAGTTCAGTTGGGCCTAGTTCTGCATAGTTTACGTACTATCTGTAAAGCGATATTTCGAAGAAATAAAAAATTCGTGCAAAAATGACTGTTCCCGTAGATGCCCCTACCTGCTCCATTGTTAAGTAAGTTACTTTTTAATTTTCCTGAATTTTGCCTTTTGAACAGGCTAATAAAATCAGAGACATGGACAAGCTTAATGTTTAGCCTCTGTAAACGAGGGTAGACATGCTGAGGGTGGCTTAGTAACGAATTTAATTAAAGTGGGGGGTGAAATTGCGTTAACGTTGTGTATCTACAGGGCGATTCATTAACAATGGAGCAACCGAAAGCTAGAGACGTCAAATGGTGATTATTGGAATAAATACGCCTCATCCGAAAGTAGATAATTTCAGATATACATGGTGTTGATAATTAAGATTTTAACTTAGTTGTTTGCCGTTATTTTGAAAATATCTAGATTAGATACTTGAAAATTTGTTAAGGTAAGTTTCTTTAGGTGATGAATAATATACGTTTTGCAATTTCCGCGTTGGTAATAGAGGGCGCCACTTACGGTTAATTTTACAAAATGTACAGTCAAAAACTTTTTACCTTGTATGTCTAACATGAAGTTTGATTCAAAATTTGAAAGAGCAATAATTTTTCCATTAATTATGTAATTTCATTTCGATGTCTCGATCCGCTTTCGAGAAAAATCTTTTCAATAAACACTATGCTTGAATTTGATAATACAAGAAATTAAACGTGAAACAAACCAAGAGTACCTTCATTTTATAGGACACGTAAGTCGTCACCTAAAAAAAACAACTTTAAAAATCTTCAAGCGTGTAACTTAGATATTTTCGGAACAACGGCAAAAAAATGAATTAAAACTTTAACTCTCAACACCCTGTATATGTATATCCGAAACTATTAATTTTCGGATAAGACATATTTTCCCCAATCGCCACCATTTGACGTTTGACATGTAGTATTTCCAGTTTTCAGTTATCCCTTTGTTAATAATCCACTCTGTATAGGCTTTAATAACGCGATGATTGCGTTAGCTTTTGGGTGTATAAAAATATGGATGTATAAAAGAAATTTATTAACAAAGATACATTTATATTTCGCAGACGACTCTCAACTCCACAAAACACACAATTAAATAATCAAGTTAGTACGTTTATGTTTACCTGAAGTTCCATATCAAAAATTAGTAACATTAATAATTATTTCCCCCCTTAATGCCATGTGATAACATTGAACAGCACACCTTTCTTACATCCTTGTTAAGCTAATTCAAAAAGAGAGCAAAGATGAGTGGTACTCGACGATTCTTATGAATCATCAACAGCTGCTTGCGTCGAAACACAAGAACGGGTTACTATATGACCTAGTTGGTTTTTCTTACCAGTTTTGAAGTTGTGGGCTTGTGACTACCTTCTCATGACTGCATTGTTCCTTTATGCTCTAATAATATTTTTATGATTCAATAAATTCAAGATCTAACGTTGTAATGCGGATATCTCTCCTGAGAGTGTGACTGGTGGTACGTGCATTAAAGCAGGTGTTGCTTTTATATCTATAGGCATTTTTGGTGATACTGTTGATTAGGTAGGTTCCTTTGAGCGTTATGTGTGTGTCGGAGATTTAGTAGACCACAAGTTTTTAGTATTATAGTAGTAAAGTTGTTAATAGGATAATGACAAGGAAACTGACATTTCGGAATGAAGCATAGAGCGATTGTGGATTGTTGAAACAAATGAAAAAATGTCTTAGGCTGGAGGGGGTGCAAGCCGAACCGACATACAACGTTTTTCGGTAAAGTGTAATATCTTTCACACTGCTTTAAACCTTTATTACTTTATAAATTGCATTTTTTTTTAACCGTTAACTCTAGCAACTTCCAACAAAAATACATTTTTTACACAAAATTGAATAAGGATTAACATTTGCTCTTCAAAATGTCAAAATATCCACGAGTAAAAAAAAACGAGTTTGGACGGTCAAAGTGCACTGTGGACAGCGCCCTCTATGTGATTTCGCAAAAATGATGGCATATTATGATTTTTCATTGAAAAAATACGCTTATACCGAATTTCATTAAAAACCATCGATTACTTTTCGATATATTAAAAAAAAACTAATTTAGAAATGGAAATTTGACACTCTGTAACTTTTTCAATATCAACTTTTCAAAAAAAGTTTACATGAACTAGTATACTTATTTTTACGTCTACTATTTGGATCCGAAAGATTGCCCATATGTTCTAGGACACCCTATAGAAGGGTATAGGTGCAGTCGAGTAGTAATAAATTTGTTGGTTTGGCTTTTAATATTTTGTTATGACTTCTATTAACTATGGAGAAAGTTCCCACTATTATTCCATCGTGTACAGGGTGTTTCATGTGTCAGAAAATGAAGGGTGTGATTCTTTGACTCATTGTAAGGAAAAAAGTTTCTATTAACATGGGTCCGAAAACACACCGTTTTCGAGATACAGGATGTCAACTGTTGCAACAACAGGACAAAACTGTTTTTTTTTTCAGTTTTTTGACGATATCTCAGCAATCGTTTGAGATACAGGAGTCATATTTTGTACACATTATCATTAATATTAGTTATGTTTTGAGCGCTACTTCAATTTTTCCCCATATGCCAGAGGTAGAGATTTTAGAGTTGCGTGAGATTTTCATATTATTTTCATGCTTATTCATGTTGCTAATTTCTTACAAGTTTTTCATCACAAAATGTCATTTTTCTCGACAATGGTTGGCATTAGAGTTTTTGACCACGAGTACTGTTTTTGTGTAGGACGCACTGGCGGTATAAAACGTGCCTCTAAAATGCTAATTTTCCCAGCGACGTAAAAATTAGGGACAAAAAATGTCACGCAACCCTAAAATCTCCGCCTTTGACATATGGGGCAAAATTAGAGTAGCGCTCAAAACGTAACTAATATTAATGATAATAGGTGTACAAAATGTGACTTTTATATCCCAAACGATTCTTGAGATATCGTCAAAAAACCGAAAAAAAAACAGTTTTTTGACATCCTGTATCTCAAAAACGGTGTGTTTTAGGACCCATGTTAATAGGAACTTTTTTTCTTAAAATGAGCCAAAAAATTATACCCTTCATTTTCCGACACATCTATTGAAACAGCCTGTATATAAGCGTGTGAATTATTTTAAGTTTTTAAGTAAATGTTTGTGAAGAATTACAGGTACTATTCTATTTAGGTGTACCGATAGAGAGAGATGTACATAGAGGAAATGCATGCTACTTTTCTATTAATCCATTCAAAAATCGCATTTCGTGTGACTTAAAGATTTGCTTATCATCATTAATAATTTACTTGTTGATCTAACTTTTTCTTCGTCGGCTAACAATCAGATTTGCTATTACTGACAACCTCAGCAATCTCGTGATGTTGAGAACGTAAAACATTAAATGCCCCTGCAGGATGTTTCTCCCAACACCTGTTTTATCAGAAGCTAATTTTAGTACAAAGCCCATAGCCGAGGAAATTTGCCAATTTAAATACTGCTGCTTAACGTGAAAGTTAATTATCTTTTTGTGCCAAAACAACGGTTCCAAATTAATATGAGGTAATAATGGTGTTTAATTAAATCTGCCTCATTTTTTGATACAAATTCATAATTTTCCTGAAAAAAGTACTTTTTCATTTTTCATGGCTCAGGCAATTTTGTACGCGGTTATTCAAACTAGTTCATAAACAGAAAATAAAACGTTAATGTACGACTTTGACTTCAATACGAGTTATGTGCAAAGTGTTATCACATAATCTAAATTTACAAACCTTTTTGGCTAGCCTCCCGATTTACAGCCCTGGCATTCAAAAATTTGTATTTTAGAAATCGAATTTAGTGAATTTACTTTGAGGATATGCTAAAAAGTATGAAATCAAGTTGCTATAATTTATCCGGAATCTGTAGGTGCCTATTCTACCTTTTTTTAAATATGTGGTAATATCAATCGAGCTTTTCATTTATTGGATGAGTAAACGTCCCAAAATTCTGATTTCAAGTATGAATGAAAAATATAAAAAACCTTCGTAAATTGGGAAAAAGTGACGTCATTTAATCAAATCCCTGCGGATGTTTAAAATTTCAAGGAACGCTCTGAACGAGCATCAAATAACGAAACTTCTGCCCCATTTTTGATCTAATTTGTCCCTTAATCGTTTTTCCTTTCCAGCCCCTGTACTCTTGAAGTCCACTTTCAATTTCCACTTGAATTTTCTAAATAATTCCTTGAGATTTCAAATTCAATAAATTAAATTAAATTGACAACGTTTATTTACTGCCGTTGAGAAGGTCCTGTATGGGTGGGTACCTAGTACGAAATGTTCGTACCCTGCAGCTCTTGTAATTTTCAAAATACTCGTTTTTTACCCATTTTTTGTCCGTTTTAGACATTTATACTTTCCTACAGTCAAATAAAAGCATTAAGAGCTTAGCCAGGATAACAAAAAAAATATCTCAAAAACTGCCCCATCGTCTTGAAAACGATATATTATTTAACGCTTCTTATTTTTGATCACATAGTGAATAACTTCACAATTCCACTGGAATCCAAGTATTAATTATGATAATTTTTAAAAATTGTCAAGTACTTCACGTGACTAATTCAAGTAAAATGCGTATTTCGTCACGTATCAAGTTTAATTACACCCAATTTTGCAAGCTAAAATTTAATTAAATTAAAAAATGATCTAAGTCAAATAATTGTTTAATTTTTATTGTAAAATTAATTAATCTCTCCTAAATAAATTAAACGTCAGACGTGTATTGTTGATTTCAAATTGCTCCTTGGCACACAGTCAATGTTTTAGGTTCTAGATTCTGAATTGCAATTCTAATTTGTTAATGACAGAAACAATTTCACTGGCACGGGCTCTTGAGTTCTCTTACATGTTTTAATGAAGCCTCCTTATCAGTAATAAACAAACATTACGAATAACTCAAGTCACAAGTTAAGGTAAAACCAATCAAGTTCCAATATTCGTGTCGTAATGTGTTTATCTGGTACTCACTAATCAAATCAATAACATTAACCTGCTGAAATCTTTGCATGGAAACAAGACTCAGGAATATCTAATTTTAAAATGTATTGAAAACTTGGCTGGATCTCGAAAATAACAACGAGTGATCATTAGATATCGTAAAACTGGGGTATTATAATACATATTAGATAACTTCCTGTAATTATATGGGGAGATTTTTCTTTACTTAACATTTTATTAAAATGTATTAAACTCTGTTCTGAGTAACTTGTCCTAGAAACTTCAACATTAAGCACTAGGAGAGTTGACGTAGAAGGCTGTTAGGCGCAATTTACTGCTACCCGCTTGGATCTCTTTACTAACCTAGGTTAGTTTCGTGACATGTAATCCATCTCCTCAAATGCAACTGCTTTCTCAATACTGCTATTATTTCAGCAATAATTGCTATATATTTGCATTTTTATAGTTGCTTATTTTGTTGGATTTCGTTGGATTTCACACGAACCGAAATAGCTCCTAATGCATTTTACATTAACCCATAATCAGCCTAAAAATCCCTCGAGCTTGAGATATGTATTTGAAAGTCAATGTAACATTGAATAACCATTATTACTACTAAGGCTTTAACTGAATATAGTTATATAATAAATCGCTTTGTAGGCTTGGCCAAGATCCAAGAATCAATAGATATAATGGAGGGGTATTTTGTACTTCCTTACCACCATCAACCTAATTTTGCTGTCTGCAATACTCAAATTGGAACTGGTGCAGGTGTACCGAGCATTTGTGCAAGGTAGTTCCCCTCAAATTTGTTTACAATATTTGTTACCAAAAATTCAGTTTTTCTTCAGGTATATCCACATTTTACCTTTTTTGATATACAGGGTGTCCGGAAATAGAGTCGAAATATTTCGTGAGATGATTCTAGAGATTGAAATAATTAAAAAAATTCTATAAACATCTCTCAAAAAATGCTTCTTAAAGGAGCTAAAACTCTTTAAGGGGGAAACTCTGAAAATGTTTTTTTCAATATTTTCGGTATGCGCTAAAATTATGAAATTCGGTATATTTTAATAAATTGGAATGGGAAAACTTTTTTGTGTTAATAATTGTAAATTTTTGTCAGTCACATACAGAGGGTCTCCTATGTAAATGTTGCTCCAACTTTTTTGTTTGTGACTTTTAAAATTATTGGAATCAAATTACTGAATCCCAAATATTTTTAAATAAAAAGGGCCTCTTATTTTTTCTTGTTAGGATAGACCGTTTTCCAGAAAAATGAGTTTTTATAAAACGATGCACAATTACACTAACATGGAAATCTATAAAGAAAAGAATTAGAGGACGCATTGAGGTGAATTGAGGCCATTTTTAACATTTCTTGTGAATAAATGATAAATCCTTAATAATATTAGTCTTGTGATTGATGGTCAATAAAAAAAGTTCTATTGCAAGGATGCTGACTATGTTTGTCAAGATACATTTCGATGCTCATGTAATCCTGTATCGGTTTATAAAAACAATTTTTTCTGGAAAATGGTCTATCTTAACGATGAAATAAGAGGGCCTTTTTACTTAAAAATATTTGCGTGAAATATGATGCGGAAATTTGATTTCAAAAATTAAAAAATGTAAGAAACAGTTAAGCCAATATTTACATAGAAGACCCCCTGTATGTAACGCCCCTGACTAAAATCTTCAATTGTTAACACAAAAAAAATTTCCCATTCAAATTTATTAAAGTATATAGAATTTCAAAATTTTAGTGCAGATCGTTTCGAAAAAATCATCTGCAGGGTTCCCTCTTTAAGAAGTTTCAACTTCTTTGAGCGATTTTTGAAGTATGTTTATAAAAACTTTTTTTATTATTTCAATCTCTATAATCACCTCACAAAATATTTCGGCGTCATTTCCGGACACTCTGTATATCTATCAACCGTCACAAATGTAAAAAATGGCAACTAGTGAAGACATGAGTTGATAAAACGTTCTGATTCTTAATTAAAAATTGTGTGTGTTAGGGGACCACTTTGAGCCATGGCCACTTTATTTGGAGAATCACCCCAATTTCCTATCACCCAGATTTAGCGAGCTATAGGTAGATATTAAAATGAAGCTTATGCAACTGCACCTTAAAAGAGGCCTCAACTTTCCACGTCCCAGAACTAAGAAGTTTAAGCCCTGATTTAGAAAATTTTTAATGAAAATCGCAATAATCCCGCAAAAATCGCTGGTTGTAACGTATGAATCCCTAGAAATGAAACGGTTGATTTACGGATAAACCATTGCAGGGTCTGGCATTAGCAACAATAAACAGCGGTAATCTAAGATAACAATGAATTTTGGAATCCCGGGCATGCCCACAAAGGCTCCCAAGTCCTGGGAACCCGCAGAAAGTAAAAATAATTTCTTCAGTTGCACCCATCGACCAGAAAAAAATCTAAACCATTTAAATTTTCGAATAGGATACGTAAATTTTGTCGATTGGTTAAATGCACCTTACGTCATAGGGTAGAGTGGGGTTACACCAGGAGCTCATCTACACAGAATTTTCCTATTCAGAGTCACAGTGGGTTCAATCCTGGTGGCGTGTGTTTCGGATATAGTTCGAAAGGAACAATATAAGGTACGGAGTGTTTGCTATTACAGTTGTTCATGCTTATTCAGCCCATTAGTATGTTGCTTCCGTGGCGAACAAGAATGATGCTTTTAATTTATTTTGCAGCAATTTTGTCATCTCCAAGGCATTCGTTTCCTAATGCCAGCTTGAAATGCTAATTTCTGCAGTAAATTTAAGTCGAAACGCTTTAATTCATTGCTGCAATTTTAAATGTGTAATCAATTTAAATCTGCCTTTAATTACGGATTTTTCGAGGGAACTGCGCGAGGTGGCAGTGAAGTTTTAATCTCACTTTCACGTGTTATTATCCATAGAATAATCCCCACAACCATTCTCCTCACATGCTAAATTAGCAGGCATTTTCGGAACGCGCCACACCGAAAGTTTGAACTTGAAAAATCGAATATCCCTTACGTAACTTTGAGCCGGTATGAGTAAACTGCGCCAAACGTTCGTGGGGGCGGCCAATTGCTGCAATCATCTTAATATCTAACTCAAGTATTCAATAAAACTTTATCATAAAGAGTGAATCACGAGCACTTCCTTCGAGTTTGTCCATTAAAAATCCGAAACATGTTCCGTCTGTTCGGGCAGCCATTACTAATTGCGTTCGAGAGATCTGTTGTTGGCCAACGCAATCAGGTTTTTTATCAAAGGTAGAACCCAATAGTCAGGTGCTACGTGACTGCGCTCAAGCCGCTATCAAATAAAATAATCGACAATGGGATCTCGAGAATGTTTAGTCACAAAATTGCCGTAATTGCATAAATGGTGCCAACGCATTATAATGCGAAAGTGATGATGTCTTAAATTTATGATTTCCACTTAAAATATTGAATTGCGGTTACGTTCCTGGAAGACCGGGAACCTATAGCTTTTAGCTATAAATTGCTGCTACCTAAGTTACGTTCAGCCATAAAAATGTTGCTAAAGATAACGGGAGAATGGGTTAATGACATTGACTTTCAGCCCACTGCATCGGAAGTGCTTAACTGTCTGAGCCTTAATTGAATGGCATCCAACTATCAATCCCACTTTGATCATCGAGGAAAAAAAAAGTTTATTGCATTCTGAACCATTGCTGTGTGTCATTGAATACGAAATAGTCCACTAATAACATCTATTGCAGCAATAACAAATTGCATTCATGCATTAATTTTCATAATGACAACTTTAGTGTATGCAACCAAACATACCTCAAATTAGTGTTACAAATCAAATATCCAAGACATCTTAACATCACATCTTGATCGATGTCATCTATCTTTAACCCGGTCAAGCTCATAATTCTCGAAATTGGAGTAATGCTGTTTTTTTGTAGTTTGTTGATAAAAACCTCAATAGTTATTAAAAAGTATTTTTTCGAAAGTAATTTTTTGAATCCTCGCTCTAACCTGAACTAACTTGAACTACTGAGGAAACTTTGGAACATTTTAGCATTAGAGCTGTAATAGAACTTATGCAGCTTTTAATGTAAAGTAGAAGTTTTCATATTTTCAATATTCGCCAGGGAATTTTAGCGAATTTGACAGGAATTTTGAGCAGATTTTTAAAAATTATAAACATTTTTAGATGTCTTGACGATTTTTTGGAATTGTTGGGGAACTTTTTGACCCGACTTTTCTAAGAGTCGTTGAGAACTCTCGATATTTTTTTGAAGCCCCTGGGAGATTTTTAGGAGTTTCTTGAGCAGTTTTTAACATTCAGAGATTCTCTATGATTTTAACTTATTAAATTTATTGCCATTTGTGTAAGTCATTCAAAAATCAAAGGATAAACTGTGGATTTAGTTGGTTGACACTAATTTATTGCAGGAAATATGGAAAAAATTTTATGTTGTTTATTCTTTGCATGTGTTGTTTATTATTAAGTTAAAATACAAAATTGCATACGATGTTTTCTATTGTTTTGCAGGCCTTGGAAAGCTTTATTTCATGAAAAATTTAACAGTAACTTAATTATATTTAACTTTTATTAATTTAACTTCATCCAAATTAATTAAACATAGCATGGGGTTTCATTTAGCAAACTTTAAATTCCTCCGGTCCAGTATTTTTGCTCTAATTTGACTAACACTGCATCTTTCATAGTTCCCAAAATTTCATTTTCCCAAAAGTTTGAGAATAATTTTCTTTACATCAACTAAATTTGTTTTCCGTACTGTATTATGAAAAAACAATAATCATATTTAGTGTTTTCTTACACCGAGTTTGCGTTACCGCACGATGGAAATTAATTAATTGGTTTTTCAATTAATCATCCATCAGTTTTGATTCTGGTCGGTGGTGCGACATTTCAAAAGTTCCTCAACTTTATTAGGTACGTACAACGTTGCTAGATAAATTTCAAATATGCATCTCTAAGAAAAATCGGAATATTTGCTTGATTTATTACAGAAAGGTTCATCATATAACAGCATTCTTTTAGATTTACACAACATGAATATTTTCCACTGTTACCGGCTAATTAGTCATCTAAATTAGTCACAGGGTTATTTCACGTTATTTAGCGCAATGTCGAACATTAAGACACTTTAATAATTCACATCCTGTAGGGGCATCAACGAGTTCGGGCTTCAGAATGGCTATTTGCCTAACTGCAATAGATAAAATATATTCTTGGCATGTGTTGGCACCTTTTATCAAATTATGGATTGAATGGGCTCAAAATCAGTTTCCAGTCCTCTTACGAGTTCAAAAGCTACATAAAGTTTGGCATATGCCTCTTCAAGCGATATCAATTGATACAAATATCCAAATTTATGTAAACTCGTATGTTCATTAGAATCCACAAATTTTTAAATTCTAGTTACGGTTGCCTTAGAAGACTACCTCAAACGATGCTGTTGAAATAGCTTAGTGACATTTTTTTTTTCAGAGTTGAAATTTATTTATGCTCAACTAGATAGGCAAATAAACTCGTTTGTTATGTGCATTTTCGTAAAGGCTCGTGAGAAAACATTCTCAACTCAGTCCGATAGAGCTGGAAACTTTCTATCCAGCGAAATCAATTTGAAGAAAATGGGTCAGCTGAAAAATGCCCTTTTCTGGTAGAAATAAGGCACTACTGCCAAATCTTTCATTCATAAAATATGGGTAATTTTAAATTTCGTTTGAAAAATAAAGCACAAAATTACATATCTACATTTCTGATCAGTACCGGCTTTACGGGTGGAAGGGGTGAGGAGGGAGGGGGGGACTTTCCTGGTCTGCGGTTTTTCTTGGGGGCAGGGGGGCCGTGATTAAAAATTTCCCCCAAGGCGCTATACTTGCTAAGGCCGGCCCTGTTCCTGGTCAAGAAGTGCCAAAATTAAGTTGATATACTGGGAGAAATTTGCGAATGTGGTGGAGGTGCAATCGTAAGTAATATGACTAGTTCATGATATTGGCTGAATATGGCCTAATCGATTTTAACAAAACCTGGATTTTTGTCCTTTTTATTGCTTCTGAATGCATACCTACTAATTCCAGCAAATCCTCCTACCTCTGCAGTATCTGCACCTAATAAATTCACCATAAACTGACTAGAAATTTTAAGGTATGAGTCAGAATACAAATGCGTGAAAAATGTTAAAGACTAATTGCTAAATTAAAGCTTAAACATTGTGAATGACATGCGTTGTGGAGTTTTTAAGATCTCCGTTTAACACGTTAACGTAAATTACTCTTGATTCCGTCTAAGTGCGCGTGAATGGTTAATTTACATAGACGATCTAAGACGCAAAACTTTTGCTAAGTATGGATTAGTGAAATGTGGTTAATCGTTTCATATTTTATTTCTTTTGGAAGTTTGTTCCTCGAGCAGGTTAGAGGTATATTAGTTTGAGATCGTCGATCGCACTTAAAAAGAACCGAAAACGAAGCAATTAAGAGTCTCCATGGATTACACCAAACAGGAAACCACAGCAGAATCATAAAACAAATATTACTGTTCAGAAATAAAAGCTATAAAACTATTGCTAATGCAGAAACCGCGGTAAGCTTTATGTGGGTACGAATACAAAGCCGACCGAGTGGCGTCAGTCTCTTTGGTGCGTGCCGCCTAAGAGCGCCGACAAAGGGTATGACTGGCGTCGGTACCTTTTATATTTAAATAATTCCGTCTTGAGCTTCGAAGCAATTTGTTGCCCTTCTGAGCCCGAGTGTCGAATTTGACAGAAGCTGTCTGTATATTTCTGTCGGCTTGGAGCTGGATTGTCGATCCTTCTAATAATGTGGATAGGAACAGTCGTAGCTTTTACTGCAGTCCGAATCGGCTCTGAGGCCAAGGTTTAGTCATTGAAGCAAACTGCGGTTAAACTGTACAGGTTCATCTAATGTGAGAGTACTGACTTGGGTTGTGTTTGCTGCAGACTTGTGGCTTGTGTGAAAAAAAATCACAAAATTTTAAGGGTGACCCACTCCTAAGCCACCCCTTCTTGAACTGCCAGTCACTTCAAGGTTCTACCAACTGAAGGTGTCAGTAAAACAAACACATTTTCGAAATTTGGTATTTTTATGTTTCGACATTGCTGAAATACTGAGTTTTTTCGATTCCCTTCAGATATTTTTAAGCCCAATATATCAGTGATCGTAGTAATCGTAATAATGTATCAATAATCGTATAATGAGAATTCTTTTCTGGAAAATCGGCTTGTTTTGAGGCTCTTGATACGCACACGCTTTGCAAATCACCCTGTATATTTGAAATTAAAAAAATACTATAATAATATATAATGATCAAGATAGCTATACATGCTTTGCTACAGTAGAGAGCAAAATTTACATAATAGAAATAGAGTTATCAGGAGCACGTTAAAATAAAGATGTTTTTTAAAAATCCGAAGCTTACTACATATAAAATCTTTTGTTGTGCTTTGAATTATGATGAATGATGATGAATTATACCTTTGAAACTAATACGGAAATTTTGCTTTTCTACATGGAGTGGCGTAACAGTGATAGTACGAAATATCAGGTGATGTCATTTTTTGTCGATTTTGAACAAAGTGTAAATATCTCGTCATCCATGATATTTTCATTAATGCTATTTTTTCATTTTCTGACTTCTCAAAGATGGGCCTTTCATCGGGCGAAGTATTGTCAAAGGTTTATGGGACATCCTGTATACAGCTTGTCTCAGTAAAAAAATTAACTGGTGTAAAATTTTTCAATTCCGAGTTTAATTATTTCATAATATTTTGACTTGACTTTCAGCAAAAATGTATTTGCGACAATACTTAACTACCTAAAAATGAAGCGGTCGCACCGCGGGGAAAGTTTTTTCGAAAATAATCGTATTTCTGAAACAGTTGTAGACCGTGGTGAAGAGATCATTTGCTCCATCCTATTTATAATGCTTTAAAAATAGACCTACAAAAAACACACTATTATGCAGTCAGAGGGAAGTAATTCAGTGCATTAACGTTAGTTTATCTTTGAGTTTACTCGCATATACACAATGAGCATCCTAACAAAGTTTCAAATAATGCTCCTACAAATTTATTATTTCTTCCATACTTAATTTCCCCTTCGTAATTTTAATGTAATTCTACATATATAATTCCTTTCAGTGGCTTCCCCCCCAATGACTTATCATACTGCAGCTTGCACTTAGCCCCTATCGATTTATTTAGCTATTTGCAACATGAAACAATCACCAACTCATGTAGGGTGGCTTTTGCCCCTACATCCATCATGCTTTTGCATTCATTTTATAATTGCAAATACCTATTTTGAGTGCTGGTAGGGTTCTTCGAAATGGGGTGTGACGCGTTATAGTTTTCCAATAACTAAGCCTATTAAATATTTTTATTGTAACCTTATCAATCCTCAGTATAAATTAGATTCAAACATGTATATATAAGTGAGACGTGAAGGTATTGGTATCACGACTCATCGTCACAACAAAAATCCTTAAATCAGCTAATACAGCCAATAAAAGTGTTATAGGAGTATTTACTGCACCTTAATATATTTATCAGGTCCTCGATATGGAGCTTATTTGCCAGCTTTAATACGTCTGCTATGTAGATCTATGTATAGCATCTACGGTTTTTGTATAGTGATAGGTTATCAAATTGGCAAGTCACGCGAAAGTTCAATAAGATGAAATTTACTGATCGTTCTCCATTTATGCGCTTTTGAACTTTTTGGATGAAAATTGAAGTTAAAATTGTTAATAATTTTAAAGGAAACTTTGCTGCTTAGATGTGACTTTTGCATTATTGATTTTTTCCATTTTTGAGGAAAATAATTTGTTTTCATAATTTACTTTTTGTTTATTACAAAAAAATTATCTCATGTTTTAAATTTTTTGATTTTCGAAATTTTGTATTTTCTGAAACTACATTGACGGATATCACTTTAAAAATTAGTAAAAATATCTTTTTTAGTGACGTCACTCAAACGAAAATTTTACCAACTTAACACATTTTTGTAATACTCAAAATCCTAAAAAAGTATCTCGTCGACGACGTCACTTAGGTGCCAATTTCTAAAGTAAAAAATACCTCTATTCCAGTGACGTCACTCAGCGTATTTAATGAAATTTAAGACCTTTGTCGAAATTTTACTTAAACTTAAAAAAAATCAAAATTTCAATGCTATTTTTTGAAATTAGGGAAAAAATAATTACGTTACTAAGAGGAAAATTTGTGCAATTAACATAACGTTTTAATTTTGAAAGCTGCTGGAGGTGACCTGAAAACTTTTCGGTCCGTCTACATCAATTCTATTAAAAAGTATTTGAATAAATTATTGTAAGTGTAATTAAACCATTCTGGGCGTAGGTTAATTTGCATGGAAGTATCGTATAAGTTAGTTATTGAGTGACTCCCATGTTCTGCGCAAGTCCACAAGCTGGCGAAACGCTAAGGCGTGACTTAAATTGACAATTTTGCACGTGGAGGTGTCAAATTAAAGCATGATTAGACTTAAGCTTGGCTTTTGGATATATGATGAATACGGTTGTGAATAAAACAACTAATTCTGTTTAGCAATTAAGCAGAAAGCTAATTGTAAAGTATTTCATCAATGAGACCGAAAAGAGTATCCTTTAAAGCTCTATTTGGTTACTTTCATAGTCCTCTAGCTTTATCGGTCTCGTAAAAAACTGCTGTAAATAGGGATGAACATTATTATTCCCCCATAGCACAGACTTTCTGTATGTACCTGTATTATGCTGTATATAGAGCATATTGGCCTAATATCTAAAAAGCAAAGTAATTAGCGAAGATTTAATCAATTTGTTAGAACATGATTATAAATGAGTATTGCATAACCTGAGATCAATTTACTCAAAGCTGATAAGATCAAACTTAATTCGTGGCAAAATTGAACGGTATAACTTAAAAGCCTCCAATAAAACGGATTTTCTAGCGATAATGAGAAATCCTTTTGAATATTTGAATAATTTGAGGTGTTGGTGTTATCTTATCCTCGTTGAAATCTTCGCCTATGCGCATCAAAGCTAAATCGAAAATACTAAAAAGCTTGTTCAGAAAGTTTATACAACATTTGATTAGTGGCTGTGGTACGGGGTTAGACGGAAAAGTACTTGATTATCATTCGCTTAATTGATTCACTCGAAGACGACCCCTGCCAATAAGGGGGGTAGTGTAGTGTGAGGGACTCTGCTTATAGGGGTGGCGAACTCGGGAAAATTCGGGACAGTTGTCAATAAAGGAGCTTTGCCATTGGTCGACGACACGCGCCGAAAATGCGTCTATCGATTTCTATAAAACTGCGCCCCGTTTGCGAAAGTTCGATTTAGTCAAACGAAAGTCGGGTTCAGGAGGTGGCGGGGTGTTTTTTAACCCTTACGCCTTAGGTTTAAGGGCGTCGTCACAATCCCATGAAGGATAGCTTTTCCATCCATTTAGTTATAGTGTTCTTTCAGTGTTTTTCATATAGCTAGTTAGATTTTTTTATTCAAAATGGGAGGGTGCGCTTCGAAGGAAAATACCGCTAAAGAGCAAAAAAAAGAGGATGAAACCGGGTTTGTACAATTCCTGTTGATGTCTGATGCATGGGTCAATAGCACGATGTCCATGGGACGCGCCTGGAATTATGTGGAAGCTTCTCTATGTGTTGTGTTACCTGTCTCTTGGCTATCTATCTTAAGTATGCATCTTGATTGCTTTTTCTAGTATTATCAGAGGTCCAACCGGTTCCGGCCGGCTTATCGCTCCTATAACCACATATTTTCCTTTTCAGCAAAATCCGTTACAAATAGCATGATTTTTACTTTTTACTTTCATTTAATTTTCGATTTTTCATGTGAAATAACATCACTTTCCTTTCCTCACACAGTGGCGTAACTACCGCGGTGTTCACGGAACACCACGAACCAGAACTTTTCAAAAGTACTTTACGTTTTTGGAAGGAATTTTTGCATTAGATTTGTTTTTATTAAAATACTCTTAGTGATTGTCCTTTTGTGTGGTTTGTGTGTGTGTGTTTTTTAAAATTTATTTCTTGTAATAGAGGAGAAAAATTTTTCCCTGTTTTATGGAAAATTCAAGAACAAACAAAATACTTGTCTATGATGATTCCATTATCAATAAAACATTTGCCTTTATTTTATCGCAGACGACAGAAGTATTAAAGTTCAAAGGGCGTTTCCATCACGAAAGTATTAAAAGCACAAGGTTTTTATTGCTCCAATGAAATATTCACGTAGCGCTTCGCCTTTGAAACTTTGAAATGTATTTATATACGAAAAATGCTTTATCATACATAAAATAAAAACTGAAATGGTTCATTTACGCCGAAAAAAAACAGCAATAATTTGAACTACTGAGTGTTCTGCTGCAATTTATTCAAATTTGTGTACATTTTGAACATTTTAAAATTCCAAGTAGATGTGGGTTTTATATAAAGGCCTTTCGGTGTTTTATTTGAATATAGTTTGCAGAATGTTATCGTAGATGTAAATGTGAGAAGTTCAACAAGTTCTCTTAATTTAAATGCAACATCCTGTATATTAGTGCCGTTTTGAATTCACCTTTAAATATTATCAATATTTCACACGTCATATATGTGAGGGTGATAATGAAATTTTTGCAGTTTTGAATATTTTAAAATATACCGTTTAAATCGTGAAAATTCTGCTAAAACCAGGTATTCTGGGATGAGCAAAATATCGTATTTACGTTCAAAATATGCATAAATTGTGCCGAGGAAACTTAAATTCATTTCGAATTTGGATGATAACATTTTTGATTTTTTAGCCAAATACACTGCTCAAAAGAATTTAAAGAACAATCATACTTTTAGCTATAATCTTTTTATATAGCGACAGTAATTCACAGTGAAATTTCTTCAATACTCGGTGTTACGACTACGAGCATTAATAATAGATATCAGGTCGAAATCTAAACCGAGGCTGTTCCAAACATTGGCCCATTCTTCTAGACCTCAATGTTGGTTTGGTTGGTTTCTTCGCCCAAGCCAAACATAGAGCCCGATTTCCTCGACGTAGGGTAGGGACTCGTATTGGGTGACGAGGGCGTAGACCATATTCATGTAATGGATTTCTAGCAGTCTGGTCCGAAATCAACATCCCGTGTAGTTCGTGTAGATTTCCAATCCAGATCCCTAGCTGAAGCTGCTCTTGTACTCGAAGGACTAGAGAACAATCTTGCGTTACTGTTGTAATACGTATATGGGCAATGTGTCTTTCTGCCATATTTGCAGTTTCTTGGTATCGTGTCCACAATCGACTGATACTCGACCGAGACACACGAAGTATCGGCAATTTTTTTATCATAAACCAACAATCACAATTATCCTTATTTTCTAGATTATTTTGAGCAGCATATTCTGGGTTCTGCACGTAAGGTATAATAGACTCTAGAATACTTCCTGTGTAGCTTTCAAGCTGAGGTTCAGTGCTATTAAATCAATAGAATTCTGCTCAAAATACCGCTCATTTCTGAACTGAAAACGAATGTCCTGATCTCGGTAAACGGTTCAAATCAAAGAAAAAAAATTATTATTTTCAATCCAAAAGGTTAAAGAGTTTTGCATGTCGTATTTTCTGTTGTGTAAAAATAAGCAAATTTAAGCTCTTTTGCTTAGAAGAGACCTAAAACTGGCAATAAAAATTGTTAAATTAGGGTTGTCATTCACAAGGCGTTACTTTTAAATTATAAAGTATACGACAGGTTAGTTCAGTTTATGGGAATCTAATTACCCATAATAGTTCTAAAAATGTTACAAACATCAGTATTACGATACTTCTATCTTTAACGAATTTACATGATATTTTTCATAGTTATTATTAATTAAATGAAACTATTGAATCCTCCTCTTAACAAGCTTTTTCTTCGCCTTATTTGTCTAGTTAATGGATTCTTCTTCATGTAAAGTAACTTTTCTACCTCTAAACTTAAAACCAAATTGAAAGGTCTATGTTCGTTTGCAGAAAAGACACAATGGTCGATGCCGCAGTCCTTGAGAAACTTGAAGCTGGCTTCAAGAAGCTTGAAGCTTCGGACTCTAAGTCCCTCTTGAAGAAGTATCTCACCAGGGAGGTCTTCGATGCTTTGAAAAACAAAAAAACTTCCTTTGGATCTACTCTTCTGGATTGTATCCAGTCAGGTAATAGGCAAACAAAGAAATTGAGCCAAATTGTATTATTTAAGTTAAAACCATTTTAAACCTTGATCCTGTATATTTAGCTAAGATTTGTTTTGCTTGCCATTATCGCGGCCCTACTGGCAAAACTCCAATTCTTATTTATAGAGATTAACTGCTTAGGTTCATATTTACCAAAAAATTTGTTTAAAATTCATAATGCTTGTAGCAATTTCTCCAACTTTCAAACTTATTATGTAATTCTTTTAGGTTATGAGAATCACGATTCCGGAATCGGTATCTACGCCCCTGATGCTGAAGCCTACACAGTATTCGCCGATCTCTTCGATCCCATCATCGAAGACTACCACAAAGGGTTTACCAAGGGCGACAAACACCCACCCAAAAACTGGGGTGATGTCAGCGTGTTCGGCAACCTGGACCCCAACAACGAATTCGTTGTTTCCACCCGTGTGAGGTGTGGTAGGTCTATGGAAGGATATCCTTTCAACCCCTGCTTGACCGAGGAGCAGTACAAGGAAATGGAACAGAAAGTCTCCAGCACTTTATCCGGACTTGAGGGCGAGTTGAAAGGAACTTTCTATCCTTTGACTGGAATGAGCAAAGACGTTCAGCAGAAACTGATCGACGATCACTTCTTGTTCAAGGAAGGTGACAGGTTCTTGCAGGCTGCCAACGCCTGCCGTTTCTGGCCCTCTGGACGTGGTATTTTCCACAACGAAAACAAAACATTCTTGGTCTGGTGTAACGAGGAAGATCATCTTCGTATCATTTCTATGCAAATGGGAGGTGACTTGGGACAAGTTTACCGTCGTCTGGTCACAGCTGTCAATGACATCGAGAAGCGTATTCCCTTCTCTCACAACGACAGACTTGGATTCCTCACTTTCTGCCCAACCAATTTAGGTACCACTGTCCGTGCTTCAGTACACATCAAGGTACCCAAACTAGCCGCTAACAAGGCCAAACTTGAAGAAGTTGCTTCTAAGTACAACTTGCAAGTCCGTGGTACCCGCGGTGAGCACACCGAAGCTGAGGGTGGTATCTATGACATTTCCAACAAGAGGCGCATGGGTCTTACTGAATTCGAAGCTGTCAAGGAAATGTACGATGGTATTGCTGAACTGATCAAAATCGAAAAGGAATTGTAAACCCCGTACATTCGTGATCATTACGTATAAGCAATGATATGATAATTTTTTAGTACTTTTCATACGTTTATTGGTTGCCGTAGAAGCGGAGAATGCTTACTGCAATCGAAGCTTCTCAAATTAATAAGTTAGCGTATTATTCGTCAAGCTTTCTAGATGACATTAATTCTCAAAAACGTTTTATTTTACAATTAATCTAATGTCACACATAGAAGGTGTACGTCTTGGTTTTCTTTTTGTCCGTAATGTAAAATATATAAGTATTATTTTAATTGCAAATTTATTTAAAAAAATGTCGTTTAATAAAAGACGTCCAGTATATATTTGTCGTTTCATTTCCATTAGGATTTCACATCTCAGGCAAACCGAGTATCTTAAACCGATTATTTTTCCACAGCTATTGTCAGTTGTAAAAATGTAAATCCTAAATCTGATTCGAACTTTAATCGCAAGCATAGTTCGACTTATCAATCTAGCGCCTTGGGCTTCTATTTCTACGTTCTAGTAAGACTTGATAGGGCTAGATGTATACATATAGTATGTAGGTATGTATGTGTGAATTGTGTATAGATAGAGCAAATTCATATTTACTGTATAGAATCCCTTGTCAATTAATATGGTAATCGTGTATCGATCTGTCAGTAAGCAATTGTGCATTTAAAATGTAACTTTCTACTCTGTTGCAGTCTAAGTGGACTCATTCAATCTTTTTCATTAGGTTTTTCTTAAGCCGAGAATTCCTAAACAGACAAAGAAATCCTCAGCCATATGTCAAATTGATTACAAATAAGAAGTAAAACTTATGCTTCAATCACAGGAACTATGGAAATCTGATATCGATCTCTGAGCAAGCAGCTGTGAAAAATACATTGCTTTTGTTGCTAGTCCAAGTTCAATAGACACAACTCTCACCGCATAGTATTCCTCTGACATCTCTTCCTTTACACCCTAAATGTGGCTCACAAATTTGAGCTGATCGTCAAACAAAAGACCTAAAAATTTAACAGACTCTGGTATCAATGCTTGAAATATTGCACTTGCAATTTATAATTTTATTTAATAATGATGGACAGGAAATTCGATATCTACCGTTGTGTTAAGAGACCATAAGATTGTAGCGTCCCTGAATGTCCAACAAAACCAAATCGTTTGTATATGAAAAGAACAGTATTGCCCGTGAAACGGAACTTTAAACAGCACAGATGTACTCGAAACTCCATCTTCAATCCTATCCAAATCGCGCAATCGTGCTCTATAAGACTCCACTAAAGTATTCAGAATACGAGACAAAGATACAAATGGACGTCTTTAATATCTTATCCAAGTCAATGTGTGTAAAAAATGAGGAACTAGTTTAAAAAAGTAAAAAAAAAAACAATTGTATAAAAGCAATTTATTTATTAAATTAAATTAACATCACAACATATATCTTAAACACGTCATACCGTTCTGTATCGAAGAAGTTAACTTTATTAACTAATCATCATTTTTAAAAAAATGTGAAGCGAAAGCTGCATTTACGCAGTATATGAAATAACATTTTCAATGCCTACGTCATTCTTGAGTTTTGAAATTGAGGAAGTTTAATAGAAGTAACAAAAATCGTGGTTTCTCGACATTTTATTTTACTTATAAAAATACAAAAGCTCTTTGATGTTTTCAACCAGGAGTGATATCCAAGAGTATTTGAATTATTAAGAAAATGAACTAACCCGAAAAATATACGCAAATGTGTAAAATAATGGTCTACGCTTCCTTATAACGTGAAAATTCCAACTCCATGTGGGCGTAAAAAATACAAAAATACTAAAACACCACTTCTTAATAACCTACAATTCAGTCTTATCGGACTTTGGGTTTCCGCTTCTGTCCCAGCCTTTCAGTTCGTTGGTTGCTTCCTTGGCGATGTAACTGATGAAATCATTTATCTCCCGTCCACCCTATAGAACAATTAAAATCACTTTATAAAACAAATCTTTAAGCAATGAATGAGTTTTATGTACATCATATCTGACAGGACTATCTTTCTGGTTCTTTGGAGCCCAGTAAAGAGTTGGAAAACCACGAACATCAAATGGACCAGTTACATCATTGGCCGTTGCATCCATCTTCACAATAGCGACATCTTCTTCTTTAAGCTAAAAATTAAGAATACACATGTGTTAAGAACCAAAATTTTGAAACTAATATGATTAGTAATCACAATGAGGTGCATAAAAAGCACGACTGATAAGAAAAATAAATTCGTATAATTCATTTTTATGTCTAAAAAAAAAAAACAAATTCAATAGTTTAATTGCTTACCTTTTCAGCTAATTCATCGAAAGTTGGAGCCAACTTCTTGCAGTGTCCGCACCAAGGAGCATAAAACTCGATCAACGTGTCTTTTCCATTGTTGATTACAACATCATCAAAGTTCCTAGCTACAGCCACTGTAACTGGTCCTTCTTGAGTTTCAGGGATAGCTTCCGATTTTATGTATGCTTCCAAATTTCCATCTAATAAGTCGTTTACAAAGGCCTCTAAAGTGTCGACACTATTGGAGAAATTTATTGAATAACACTGGTTAAAAAAGCACATATCTGTGTCTTACGAGAATTCTTCGCGAAGAACGTATTTTTTGTCACTGGAGTCACGAGCTGCAACTCGGGGTTTGTCACTCTGAGCAAACTCAATGCCGAATTCATTAAGTTCGTGGGTGAATTCATCATTGGCCGCAATTGCAAAGTTGACTTTGCCTTCAAAGCCTTTGGCTACCTATAATAATCACAATTATAGCTTATAAAATTATAACAATGACACAATCAAACCTTCAAAACCCTGTTACGCCAGTAGTTAGTTCCCTTAGGGTTCTTTACGTAGTCAACACCGTAGTAGACAATGACTAAGGGTTTGTTGAATTCTCGTTGATTGTCAGCCTTGCGCACACCCACCAGTCCATGGCTAAAATTGTAACGATATTGAAGGATGTCAAGAATAATAAGTCAAAGGTTATCTTTAATTAGAAAGAAAATTGGCAATAACAAAAGTTCTTGCAAAAATAATTAACAATTACTTACAAGTTCTTGGTAACGAAATCGTTTAAATCAGCAGTTTCAGCAGAGCCAGAGTATGTAACTGATTCAGGCTCAAATTTGTTCTTCAAGTGGGCTGGGCGGAAGAGAACTACTCCATCACTATAGAATAAAATCAATTAGAATGTTAATATATAAAAATTAAAGCAACAATCACCTCAAGCCTTGTTTTTCTAACACTTCCTTAAAGGAAGAATGGGCAAATTGCACTTTTTCTCTCAATTTGTTTGCAAGTTGCAAGAAAGCAGCCTTAAGGTCTGATTCCTTTTCAAAGAAACCAACAACTACAGATTCTTTTTCTGCAGCCAACAATTTCTCTAAGTCAGCAATTGCTTTAAGTTCTCTTGAAGCTGGTCCAACTTGTGATTTCATATATTTTACAATACCTTTAATGAAAAAAATATGTAATATGAGTCCAAACTTCAATAAAATTGACATTACCATTGGCTTCTCTAGGTCCATTATAATCTTGAGAATATTCTCCATTGCGGAAGATTTTCAGTGTGGGGTATCCATTGACGGAGTTCTTGTTACAGGTTTCCTTACCTGCTTCAGTACAGTCAACTTTTACTAAAGCAACTGGAGGGTCATTTCGGATCAGGTCTTCAGCAGCTTTGGCATATTCTGGTTTCAGACGTTTACAGTGACCACACCTAAAGGAAAATTGGTATACATTGTAAAATTTGCAAAAAAAATTATAAATATTATCACTTTTGGTGCCACATGAAAATACAAAAATATAGTTATTATTATTTGCTGATGTGTATTGAGAATTGGAAAGTTTGTATTTATTCTATATTGTGAAAGTAAAATATCAACCTTCAGTTTTTTTTTTATCATATTTAGAAGTGGTAGCATATACTTGAGTTACAAATAGTATGAATAATATGATTATTGAATTTTTATAAAAATGTTTTTTACAAAAATTTTTATCTATAATGTGGAACTTATTTTTAGTACTTTATGTAAGGTGCAAGGGCCTTCTTATGGGTCTCTTCAGAAAATAAACTAAAACCTCCCTATAAAAAAAAGTTAAACTTTGTATGACGAATATACCTACTAGAGGGATAACTAGACCTTTGCTTTTTTATCAAGTAAGGTGATTGACTTTATACCAAGTAGTACTACTGACATATCTTTTTCACTTCTATATTGTCGGGTCTATATTTTGATAGTTATTGATAATTAAGTATGGTGTCTTGTTGGCATTTCATTTGCTTGGCTGTACTATTTTCCAACAACAGAACAGAAAGGAAATGATCGAAATTGATTGTATATTTTCATTTGAATTGAATTTAGATATTTATAGCTTTTACAGTTATTTTTTAGATATTTGTCTCAACCAATGTTATTAGTAACTTATGTCCTAGGATTTAGGGCCATTAAGAGTTCTTGCCAACATACTAAAGCATATAGGTACCAACAATTACACCAAAGCCCTAATCGACAAACTTTTTGTTTTGGGGTTATACATTTTCACTAAAGTTAACAATTTTGTTAGGCTCCTACAGTAGGTATGTGATATTAGAGAATTAGGGCAATTAAGCTCAAAGGTATCAGAAAATGGGCAAGAACTTACCATGGGGCATAAAACATCACCAAGGCTGTCTCATGTTCGGCAAGTTTGGAGTCAAAATCGCTGTCCCCCAATTCTAGAACGTCCTCTTCTGTTGCCAGAGCACTGGAAGCTATATAAAGCACAGCAAATAGTTGCAAAAGGTACATTTTCTCTTAGTTTTGCACGGCAAAATAAATCCAAACCGGCTTCGAACGTTCCACTAGGATTTTTAAGAACTGTCAAAAGAAGTGATGGGATTTGTACGTGGCCACGATTATATCGAAAGCTCATGCGTTAGCCTTTGTGTTGTCTCATTATGATTGGCTGGTTGTCACTAAGGCTATAAAAATGTAACACAGCCATTGGCCAGGAATGCCGGCTAAATTCAAATGTGGAGAACTGATAAACCAAGTTAATTAACATACAAATAATTATTGAAATGTTTAAAAAAATAAGATAGATAAATACTTGTTTTATAGTGGTTTATTTACTACGTTTCGTGATTCAAGGTGAATAAGTAGCTTTAGAAGATTTGGGATAAATAAACTTTGCCTTGATTACTCGAAAATTATGCTTGGGCGTAGGTTTAAGTGAATATCCCACATTTGTGAATTTTAAAAAATGTGCATTTTGCTTTAGATATAGATAAGCAACGTGGGAGTGTAATATAACGTTTACAATTATCGTTGCAATGTAACTTATAAGAATTTAACGTGGTATTAGGCTTGTATGAATAGTGCATAAAATAACATATGATATTCTGTATAATGATGTGCATTCATTGCATTCATTTATATTTGGGTAATACAAAATATGGCTTTTAATAACAGTTTTCATCAAGTTTATAACTATTTAAGCCAATTTTCCAACAGCATGCTAAGCACTGATAAAAAGGAGAAATTTGCCTTCACCAAAATGACAAGACACAGTTTCAAAGCCGAAAATTATATTTTTTGCTAATTATTGAATAACTAAAAATTTTACTTATGAATTTGCTATAGTGACTCTTGCTTCTTCAATGTTTCATCCTAAAATTGATCAAGGAATATCGACGTTCTAAAATATCTTCATCCGGTTATAATTAATTGATTCGTTCGAAGAGGTGAACTGTATTGTGGGTTGCCTAGTATTAAATCGAGGATAAAGCATGAAAATTAATACATTTACTACGTGTCCACGTAGATTTTAAATCGTTTTGAGTTCAGTACTATTTTTCATCTTAATTAAGTACACGTTAGTCGCTTTCTTTCAACTTGTGTTTTCAGATCAAAACACGTTACGATTTAAAAATAACGTGATTTTTAATTCACGTAAATTTTGAATCATAACGTGTTGTGATTCGAAAGCGTAAAAAAAGCTGCTCTTCAAATTGAATTTTTCCCGATGTGATTTAAATATTGAAGGGTACCATTAAACTAATCTTGGATTCAATTCCAGTTTCATGGGATATTAAATACGAAAAACAGCAATATTTCCAACACTATTTTCGAAATTTTGGGTTATGCAGTAATAAAATAGGTATTTCTGTAAATGTATGTCAAGGGTTTCTATACCTCGGGTATGTACGCCCAACTATTGTAGCTTTTTAAGTTTTAGAATTTGGATTAAGCAGAGGTTATATTTTCATGAAATGGAGTTGCAGGTACGCAAATTAAAATATAAATTTACGTCCGATTATAATATATTCCCAACGACATGAATCTTTTTGACAAGCATTAACCTAGAAGGAATTGAGTTAATCAGTAAAGTACACTTAATAAGTAGGGCGCAATAAGTGGCTGAGATAAATCATAAGCAGGCCCTCGCGTAAGACTATGTTGTCTCGGGACTACGTCTATACCGGCACCTGGCATCGAAATCCGAAGATACATGGGCTATAGAATCTTAATTAATTTCGTCTTCGTAATCTCGAGCAACTAAACGGCAATTTCTCGGCAAACATAAAGGATTTTTGAGAAGGTGGCTCGGGAAGCGAAATGGAACCGGGAAATACCGCCATAATTCATCTAACCTATAAGATTACTGATCTTTAATCCCCTTCCTTTCGTGCTTTTCTCTCTTTACCGAGTCGCACACTCCTAAAAGTTGAGATTTACTGCCTTCTTGGAATTATATTGTTGGGCTTGGGAACGTTCCTGCAGATCCCCGCTTGCAGTTTACCCGAAATTATGATGATATATTCTATACAGGAAAAACTTGTACTTTACGTCTTTAAATAGCTCATTTCTCGCAACTAATATTATACGCTACTATTGTGTACCATACGTATCTACACAGTAACATGTATAAAAAATCTGGATTTGCTGATTGGAAACATTATGGTTATCCCGACATACAGTGAGGGACGAAAGTATTGGCATCACAGAAGTTCTAATATAAAATGACTGATTTTGCTACATTAGCAAATATCAAAATAAATGAAAACTAATTTATTTAAGCCTCATATTTTAAAGTATTAATTACCCCCGCATTTAGTATTATATGATTTTTCTAACAAATAATACATTGCAAATACGTAAACTAATTATAGAAATCCATGAACAAGAATATTGGCACTCTTTAGTGACATACATAATTAATTACAACTAATACTTTGTATGAAGACTTTCTTTTTATTACTTCAGCTAATCGTCTTGGCATTGAATGTACTAAATTTTGAGTAAAATTTGGTTCTATATTTTCCCATTCTCGTTGTAAAATTCCTTTCAGCTCTAGTTTGCTTGAAATGTGATGTTTCCTTACTTTTTTTTCTAGTTCATTCCAAACATGCTCAATTGGATTGAGGTCTAGTGACTGTGGAGGGGTATTTAAAGTGTGGGGAACATTAAATGCGATCCATTGTTTTACGATGTAGGCTGTATATTTCGGATCATCATCCTGTTGAAAATAAAATCTAATTGAAGCTTTTCAGCACTCTGCTTTAAATTATTTTTAAGAATATCTAAAAAAATGATCTTATCCATCATATTATCGACGAAGACAAGATTTCCAATTGAAGTTGTACACCCCCATACCAAAACACTACCACCTCCATGTTTGATGGTCTTATGAAGATTTTGTTGTTCAAGTTCTGTGTGCCATACGCACACTTTACCATCGGACTGAAAAATGTTGAATTTAGATTCATCGGAAAATAATATATTGTCCCAATATTGGTTGCCTCGGTCAATGTGCTCCTTGGCAAAATTTAGTCTCTTCTTCTGATTTACTTTACTGATATAGGGCTTCTTTCTGGCTACCCTAGCTCTATATCCGGCACGATGAAGAGTCCTGCGTGCTGTTTTACTGTCAACGTCTTTACCATCCTCTACTCTTAAAATAGAGGCAATTTCTTATGCACTGATCCGAGGATTAAGTTTAATTTTATTGACTACTTTTGTCTCTTCCTGAGCAAACAACTTTTTTGGGCGGCCACTTCTGGGTTGATTCAAAAAATCATTACTATTTTCAGATCTTTTTATAACATTTGTAACTATAAAACAGCACTTTTTTACTATACTTGCAATGTCTGAATAAGATTTATCATTTCTACATAAGTTTACAATTATTTTTCTTTGACTAATAGTTGTTTCTTGACCCTTGCGTCCCATTATTATCTAACTACCAACACAGCCCAAATATTTTTAACTTTGCTTGTCCCTAAACACAAAGAATTTATATTAAATATATAAAAAAAGTAAACAAATTGTTTGTGAATCAGGAAAATGATTTGATTATGTACATAACTAAAGTGTGTCAACATTCTTGTCCATGGATTTCTATAGTTAGTTTACGTATTTGCAATGTATTATTTGTTAGAAAAATCATATAATATTAAATGCGGGGGTAATTAATACTTTAAGATATGAGGTTTAAAATAAATTAGTTTTCATTTGATTTGTTATTTGCTAACGTACCAAAATCAGTCATTTTATATTAGAACTTCTGGGGTGCCAATACTTTTGTCTTTCACTGTATAAATCTTGGAGTATCATAACTCTGAAGATAAATAAATTCGACAAACTGTATAAAACCGAGGTATATTTGCGGTTCAATTGAAGTTATTTGAAAAGCCTCTTGACTCCTTGTCATCCTGGATGAGAGATCACGGAACATCGAGATACGCTTTTACGTAAATCCTCGACTGCCTTTTAGCCTTGTTACCAAAGATCAGGCCAGCTATCGAGTACCGTCTAAACATGGGATTTTATTTAAGAGTGGGATTTGAGGATGCAAACCGAAGCAAACATTTCCGATTTTCCTCAACAGGAACTTGGTAAAAGGTATCTGCTCAGTGACTTAGGCTTATTGATTCAGTTTAGCACTTAAGATTTCGTGACAAAGAACACATTTAATTAAACGGAAATTATCGGAATCTAAGTGTAGGTCTGATATTTTAACCTTATTACCACTTGCCCTTTACTTCGCCCTAGTGCAGGTAAAGTTATGATCTGGCTATTAAAGTAATTATCGAAGATGTCGCCAGCAAGGTCCCGACAAAATCAAGTTACCAATTCAATTCACTTTGTAGCTTTATCCTATTTGGTGAGTAAAACTTGGATGCGGTCTCCGTTCGAATCTGAGTTAGATAGAATTAATAATGCTCATGCATCAATAGATCTTTATAAGTCGAAGACCAAAGGGAACTCCGCTTTCAACTAATTAAGTAGAGAGGCCTGGATACTTAGCAGTTGCGGCAAGGCGGTGGGGTCGCCTATCTGACCACATACACACCACTTTCTGCGGCGCCTCGAGCACAAAATAACCCTTAATGGCCAATTAGAAGTCTTTAAAGTCCACGCTATCCTCTCCTATACGGTTTTCGGAAAATTAATCTTTTTACACTACCGACAGGACGGTTTCCACTGTTTATCCCTCTATGCCCTCAAACGAGATAACCTGTTGCTTTCCCGGCTCATCCCTATTTAACAGCTTCCCCCGCAGGAGAAACTGATATTTAACACTTTATTTCAATTCTCCTGTTTTACCCTAAGTAACGTGACTGCGTGAATATCAAATGTTCGAATACTCTAATAATTTCGATAGCATCAATACCGAAATAGGTATCCGATATTCAATTAAGACCCACGTTAAAGTAAACTCTCAGACACAGGACATTACGTTTGGCCTTATTATACCTCCGATATTAAAGAAAAATTTAAACTCGTAATACACAATAAAATTCCCAAGTTTATCGTTGATAAGCGAACGACAGCAATAAAATATGACAGACGGAACGTCAAATAATGGCCAACCGTCCAAAAAGCACGCGAGCAGTCTCGGTTTTATCTTCTAAATGTGTTGATTTTCTTCCATTTAAGACACATAATTTCATAGGAGGCAGTGCAGATGCTGACAATTTACTATTTAAAATGTTTTCTTAGGCAGAACCCAAAGAGATAACACTGTGATAAATGCCAACGGCGTTCTGATTGAATTTTAATTAAATTTTGCTTCACTAGATATATTTTTGATGAGTATTTCAATACCGGTGACGGTGGAGAAGAGTGTATTTTTTGATTTTAGTATCGCCCTATAATGTACGCTTACAACAAGGGCGAGGTATGGCATACTGCGAGTGCAACAACTTGAAATCTGCGCTAGTTTGGAAACGACATTAGTCTCATAATTTTGGTGTGTATGATACGCATTTAGTCATTATTTTTGTTTACGCCTCAGCACTTATCAGTTAAGTCATCGATGGGGTCCACATCACTTTAGCCCCACTAAAATTAATCATTTCTTTTTGGAAGAAATGACTTCTTTGATTGTAATGCACGATTCTTTGCAAAAAATTGCGGATCTTTTTTCATTATTTTTCATATAAGTATCTGCAGTATCTCGGGACCGTGGAGTGAACTGGGGTACTGAGTGGGGTAAAATGAATCGAAAACATAGTTGGATAATGGATAAATCATGTAATAAACTAATCGTAATCAAACCCACCAAACCCTAAACTAACCCAACTAAGTTAATCTTACCCAAATAAAAATAAACTATCATAATTGAAAAAGTGTTAAAATACATATTAAATGATGATTAAAAATTATTTTTTTATTTTTTATTGTTTTTATTTGTGCAAGAATGGTTTAGTTGGGTTAGTTTAGGGTTTGCTGGGCTTGGCTACGGTTAGATTAGATTAGGTTAGATTAGTTTCATTACACAATTTATTCGTTATCCAACAATGTTTTTGATTTATTTTGTCCCACTCAGCACCCCAGTTCGCTCCACGGTCCCGAAAGCTTGCAGATACTGCAGATACTTATGTGAAAAATAATTAAAAAAAAGAAAAAAATTCGCAATTTTTTGCAAAGAATTGCGCATTACAATATCAAAAAAGTCATTTTTAAAAAAATAAATTATTTCTTGAATGACTTGAAAAAGAGAAGGTTAATTTCTGTTGGGCTAAAGTGATATGGACCCCATCGACGATATCTATAGCCAAATTGCCTTTACTTATCTTCCTAATGAAACAACATTTCCATGCAGAACTCTAAGACTACCCCTGGTAGCCGAATCTGGAAAAGCAGTTAGAGTTTTTCTTATTAGCTTCTTCGCAAACAATATGCGGTTAGCTGACTCGAAGTCACAAATGCACTGTGCTTGTCTCCCCTTTTTAAAGAATGCCAACAGGAAATTAATTCTCAAAAATGAAAGCTGCCAAAGTGGCCCGACGCTTGCCACTCCCAACCGATAACAACGTATACGTCTTATTTCATTTAATAAAACCTCGCAAAGAATGGGTTATCAGCGTTTCTTTCTGTTAGCATTTGCGATAACTTCTCAACGAATTATCGCCCCATTTAGTTTGTACGAATGATTTTTCTTTCCTTTCATCTAAGCAAGTTGCAGATATTTGTTATTTGCTGAACAAGTGTCTTAATCCCTTATTAGAATACGTGGTATTTCTGGTTAGAACAAAACATAAATGAACTTAATTATATGCATTCCCCTTTTTGGAACTACAAATTCGTTCTAGCTGCTCTACATTTACGTTCTCTACTCGAGATTGAAAATACCTAATCTCGAAGGAGTTTTGGAAGTCATGACCTGCGAAATTGTAAAAATTGGCACATTTCGAAAGCAGTTGAAAATAGGGGGAGGGTAGATTATATGAAAAATTATTAGAATTTTAGAATTTTCACGGAGATTGCAATACCCTGTATATATAACAAAATCTTACCACCCTATAATAACAGTAAGATACGAAGTGTTTTTCCTGCCCACTTCTTTGCCATTAATGTTTGTGCATTAAGTCCCACCGAAAGTCGTCAATCGGTCATAATTTCTTGTTTAAAAATACAAAATCGTCAATGTTCGGTGAAATGCTGTGTATGACCTTTGTGAAAACCACCATTGATCATTTTGTCAAGAAAATGTTGCTTTTTACTCCTGACCTAATCCTATAATTTCTTAAATAGATAAACTCATCTCAAAGCCTATAAATTTCCTGCTAAAGCGTCTACTAGCGTACATCGCAAATCCTGATCAGATTCTTAAAACCCGGGGTTCTGATCCGATTAACTCGTCATGGCACGTCTTCCCAATCTCGGTAATGATAAAAACGGTAATAAAAATTAGGGATAATAGGGAAGAGGAGAGCCGAAAGGCAAAAATTCATTTCCAGCCACCGGATTTTGCCGATAACCCGACGCTGGTATATACGGAGATAAGCAGAATTGAGGGAATAAAATTATAATCGTCACCTGATGACAGGGTTTCAATTTAACTGAATTTAACGCCAATTTAGTGGAACGTCTTTTCGGATAATGAAATGGAATGATTTCGTTTTGAAAGGTCTTCTGAACAAATAAATTTACGATTACCATGGAAACATCAAGATACTAACGCAACAGGAAATTAACCTGTCTTATTTTTAATCTAAATATTTTGTTCATCCAGGCCTCAGTTCGTTCCGTGGACCCTTTCGAATAAGGTCTGGATGATATGTGGTTAAGTTTAGTTACTTTCGGCGCACTGTATGGAGAAAGTTAATCCCCAGTTAAGCCTAAATGACTTGTGTTGTATAAGATTAAAGTCAAGAAAGCGTGTGCAGCAAATAAAGTCCAAAAAAAGGCAGTATATCACCTGGGATAAGGCTGGGGTGATTACGAGGTATCGTGCGGAGGCAGCAACGCGGAGGCAGATTAGAACTCCTAGTTGGCGGCCCGCGAAATGCTGATCGCCATGATAAACGGTTATTGAGTTAAATAAACAGTGTACGGCGAAGAGCTCGTAACTTATAAATATCTATCCTGTTTCCCTTGCTTTGGACTTAGTCTTGATATATGGCGGTATAGCTAAAAGGATTATACACCTACTCCTTTCTTCTTCATAAGTTTGCTTGGCCGTTTCTCTCCAAGTCGGTATCGTTCGGCCTTAGGATATCTTAATAAGATTCATGAAAGGACGCCATATTTTATATTGGCCCTATCCAGGGTAATTCCTTGCGAGAGGCTTCGGGTCCTCGCTATTACTGGTTCGACCCCTTGCTTGCATAAGAAGATAATGCAAGAAGAGGCGCAAATTCCGTTATAGGTACCTTTAAAATGCAGTTTTTATTTTTATTACGTTAAAATACTGTAACGTAGTTGCGATCGAATTTTGTAGCATATTTGAAAGAGCTCATTCACCAATTTGGCCAGAAAACAGTTGGTATTTCTGGATGATTCTGTATATAATCTAAGATACCCTCGGTTTAAATTATGAATTTAATTGGAATAATCGGATTGGTCTTATTATCTGTACTCCATTTCTAATACCTTCTTAAAGCTGTTCCTATCATCAAAGATGAGAAAGATTCTAAGTACAATATCTGCGCGTTCTGTTGTGTTACATAAAAAGACCTGAGCAATATAAATCTGAATTTACGGAGATATAATTTCTGAGCTTATTACGAGAACAAAGGTAATTATACTCTAAGGCAGGGTATATTTAGCGATTATGCTTGTATCGGTAACAAGGCTTTTGATTTTGCTTTTCCGCCTCCGTTAACCTTTTGGTCTGGCCACGTTTTGACTTGCAAAGTATAAAATTAATGAAGACTTTCTTGCTTTACTGCAGAAATAGCTTTCAGCTCTTTAATAATAAACATTATATTTACCAACCAAGGCAATTCAATTAAACAGAAACGAAAAATAATCCCTATTCACTGATCCTGGAGAGATTTATTACAAAGATGAGGATCTAATAATTCCCTGCCCCACCTCCGCCGAACTAATTACTCACTAATTAGGATTTAGGAGTAGGTGTCCTATAAATCGATACTTTCGTCTTGGAAGTCTAAGGAGTAAGTCCCAACGATAATCCGACCATCGCATAAATATGATCAAGTGTGAAGTTGGGGCTGGAAGTATTAAGCCTGCAGCTTCTAGTTTGCCATGCCCCAAGAGACCAGCTGAGATGTTAGGTTAAAAACGATGGGCCGATAAAGTTATGGGTTGCGAGTAACTTACCCTAAACTCTAGGGCAATTGAATTTCTAATATATTCCGTAGCACATTTTTCTCCATCTTCAACAACAAATACAAAACCCTCAAATAAATCTAGATAAAATAATCCCCATATCAGCCCAAAGTTAGCCATTCCCATTATGAAATACGATCATAACAGAATCCTTGTTGTCCGCCTGACTGGATGACTTCCTACTTTAACTGGAAGGTCCAGGACTTAGCCTTTTAGGTCAATATGGGATTTAGAGAATTTAAATTTGCTGATTCTGATATACTGCAAATTGCTTGAAACGCGCCCCAGAAATCTCTCTATATTCGAACAGTCATTACTTCATTTCTGAATTTAAGGGTTTATTAATCTACGTCTTGATTATTACCGGACTATCATATCCATTCAAGTTATGTGCCTTCGTTTAATAGTCTTTTCAGTGGAATCGCGGACTTTTTTAATGATTCCTTGCCGAAACTCGTGTCATTATTTTCAATAAACTTGTAAAACTTCAATTTATTGAAAATTATGAATCGAAGCTTCAGTATACGGACAAAACTGGGTGTTTTAAAAGGAATTTCAAGTAGGCCCTACGTATTATCATAAACATGCGGAAAAAGTGGAATTATACCCTCTAGTGGCTTTCCTGTCCTCCCACGCTCCACCAAAGTAGGAATTTACAAAGGGTTTTTGTTTTCCTTCTTCACCTCCAAAAATCTTTGGCTTTGGACGAAATTCTTAATTCTGAAGTTGAAAAGTCATAAAAAAGTAAGAAGTCGGGCGTATCAACGCCGAATTCGAAATTGTTAAAATGTCAAAGAGTCATTTACTACTTTATATCAGGAATTTGCAAACCAGAAATTTCAAACTAATAAGATCAGAGACGTATAAAATATAATTTTCAAGTAAGAACCACCTACAAAAATATGAATTGAAAGATATCTAAATTTGGATAGTTCCTGGGTCTTAAATGGTTTAGTTGCGCCAATGATTTAGTGTGCGCTGAGTACTATAATTAAGGGTTCTCTATAATTGAAAAAGTTATTGCTACAATATTATGTAAAATACAAAGTGTCCCAGAAACATTGGTACAAATGAGTATAGCGCATTAGTGAATGAAAGAATAGAGCGAGTCGGCTAAATATGCGTTGTAAAAAAGTTTCTTGTTTGTATGTGTATTTTTTATTCTTTAGATTGGGAATAAAGCTCACAGTTGATAATTTGTCAGCTTGAAATTGCTTGTTTGGTTGTTTTTGGGGTATGGCAAATTCATTTAAAATCTTTGTTCCACGCTAGTTGGTGTGTGCTGTGCTTTACCAATGTACGAAACATCGACTTATGTTTTTTATCAGTGTATAGAAATAAAAATATTGCTTTGACACCCTGTAGAATAAAAACAAGTAACTTCTGTTTACTGCAAGATTAGCTGAATCGTTCTCCTTTTTACCCTTTAGCATTCAATACTCATTTGTACCATTGCTTGTGGAACACGCTGTATACAGGGGTGTATCAAAAAATGTGGGCTGGCTATACATAGCGGGCTTCTACGTTTAAAAATAAGAAAAAAAATTACATCAATATGAGTCCGGAAGCGCTTCTTAACACAAATACAGCCTTTTAAAAATGACGAGTGGTTTTTATTTAATATCGTTGGAATTACTTCAGGTAGAGTTTTCAATTTTGATAGTTCTGGATAGTTTTGATGGCTCAGGATTAGGAGTAAAAATCCAGAGCGCCCCTCCCTCAGCTCCGCCCCTGAACATGATAGAAAAATGTGACTAATTGTTAAAAGGAGGTATTAATATTAGCAAATATCGTACCAAAATTGAAAACTCTGCCCAAAGTAATTCCAACGATATTAAATAAAAACCACTTTTTGGTCGCCATCTTTAAAGGGCTATATTTCTGTTAGGAAGCACTTCCGGGCCCATGTTGATTAATTTTTTTTCATATTTTTAGACGTATAAGCCCGTTATGTATAGCTAGCCCACATTTTTTGATACATCCTATAGTATATACAGGGTGATTCATAACTAATCTATAAAATTTTAGGGGTAGGTGTGTCATGAAAAACGAAGTCAATTTTGCAAACAAATTTTTTGGAAAATCCTTATAATAAAGTTTAATCATTGTATAATTGGACGACTGTAATGTTTACGTTTTTCTGCAGAATCCCTTTTACGTTCATCAACCTTACGTATAATTTATAGTTGGGTCTCCCACGTGTCAATGGTTGGGAGCTGAAGACATGGGTGATCCGACTTAAGGGTAACAATTTATGATACCAAAATTGCTTACACATGTAAGCTCGCTTCTTTTATTTCGGGTGAAACAAAAGTACCCTTAAGTCGAATCACCCATATCTTCAGCTCCCAACTATTGACATGTGGCAGTCCCAACTATAAATTATACGTAAGATTGAGAGGGTATCCAACAAAATTCCATGGCGTACGTTAACCTAAACATTACAATCGTCCTGTTATACAATGGTTAAACTTTAACAATTTTTTCCGTGGAAATTATAAGGATTTTCCAAAAAATGTTCTTACAAAATTGACTTAGTTTTTCATGACACGCTTACCCCTAAAATTTTATAGAAAAGATGTGAATCGCCCTGTATAACAATCAGAGTAAAGGTGCACTGGACACAATTGGTTATTGAGTAACAGGGTGTTCTAGATTTAACCATTACGCCGCTGTAATGGTTTTAAAACGAAATCGTCGGCAAGGCAATTTAACAATTTTTAAACGTTGGGTTTTTTCCTTTCCGAAATTCAAAACATTTTCGGCTGCTACAGGGGCGCAACTATCTCACTCTCGACGTTAAAGCGAAGTGGCAATGGTAAAACGTAAAGACTCAAATAAACCCTTAGAAGAAATGTGGGTCCCAAATTACATAATCATTTATCAAAATTGAATAGTCCATGTTCTGCAATCTAAAACAAGTTTTCCAGCAACAGAAGCTGAAATTTATACACCTTGAATTCACCCCTAAATTAGCAGTTGCAGCAGTGCTCGGCACTTGAAACATAAAATCCATTTAAAAGGCAGTTAGATTTGTGCTACATTCGCGCTATCAGAAGAGAGTTTGAAATAGTGTTTGGAATGTCTTTCAGATGTCTCAATTCGTTAGATCAGATATGGGGGTGACAATTGGGGTATGCCACAAAGCGTTTACGTCAACGCAAGCAAGTTTCCAGTTTACAGGAAACAACTGGCAGGCTTGATAATCTGTCAGTTTTGTCGTCAGATAATGTTGTCCATTTAAAATGGTCGCCACTAACCCCTAAAGTTAGACACAGGTCTTATCCCTGTGATAATAAGGTAGGTATTTCAATTAAAAGATAAGTTTAGGGGGGCGAAATGTATTCATCACAGCCGCAAGGAGACTGGCTGTTATGTGTAATATACATACCGGCATTAATATAATATATCGGTGTCTGTTTGACCAGGGTTTTCGACTCGCACAATGAATTGGGAATGGGCTTAATTTTCACCCTTTAAACCATAAAGAAGTTCGGTTTTTCTATCCGATTACAGCAACATCGTGAAATGTATGATACCCGGTCGTTCGTCGCTGACATATTATGATCTAATCCCGTCATTTGCCTGACATCATTTAAGTATAAGAGGAAATATTTTTGTTCCCCGAGTACGAGATTAATTTGCACTTCCCAAGGTGTTTTCACCGATTTAAACACTCTGAATGGAGCCGCAACATTGTATATTGAGATGTACTTCCACATTTACTCCCTCAGGTAACTGTGCGGAGAATTATCTCCGACGTTAATTCAAGAATTGGATTCGCATGAATTTTTTTCTCATGAATAAAAGTGAAAAACACAAAGGACGAACTGACCCAGAAACAAGGCGATTGTCTTAATCCCGAGGCAGGAAACTTTCAAAACTAAGTACTCCCCAAACAGCACTGAACAAGGCTAAAAAACGCCGAAACAGGCAATAAAAGCGCAAGGTGCAAGAAGATGATCTCAACGGACTCCATTTAAAAGCCCTTTATCATGCGTTATAGTAGTATTTCTCGTTTTCCGCCGCTTATGAATAATAAATACTGATAGGAAAGCGTAATCTTACGACCAAGAAGCGCATATTCTCGGGCTCTTCTTGGCGAGAGCTACTTATCAGCTCGCTGCTAAATTAAAGATAAAAAATATACTGTCACGTCCATTCTAAGTTGGCTTATTCAATTTCCATCTCCCATCTAGGAGTTTTGGCCCGAGAGTTAGTGGGGTGATAAAGCAATAATGGCCTTAGCTGAGTTTACATCGAAGTCTCTTCATCGCTGCGTTGCTTGTGGAGAAATGTTCAAAATCAGATTTTAAGAAATGTGTATCATAATATATCAGATTATGGAAGTTAGTCAGTCATAGAAGTAGTGGCGAAAAGCTCTGGTGTAAAGTTTTTTGTTTTGGAGTGATCAACTCAACGCCCTCAGATTCTCGCTCAGGTCATTCGACTCAGAAAAATGTTTAATATCAAATTTTAAGAAGAGTGTATCATAGTGTGCGAGATTATGAAATTTGGCAAGTTATCGAAGTAGTAGAGAAAAGCTCGGTTCTGGAGTGTTCTGTTTTGCGGTTTTTGACTTAGTGCGTCCATATTTAATAAAAGCAACGAAATATACATATAAAATCAAACTCTTCTACGAATTTATTAGCAGAAAAACTCTTAAGTTTTGGTCCGCGAGTTAGCGGAGTGATAAAATAATAATGATTTTGGCTAAGTTTACATCGATCCTTTTCGTCGTCGTTTTGCTTGTAGAGAAGTGTTCCAAACAAGTTTTTAAAAAGTATGTATTATAATATGTCAGGTTATTGAAATTTTTGAACCGCCTCGTAATAATAAGCACATTTCGCAAAACATATTCTATTGGGATATTTTACTGACTGAGAAATATCGTTGAAATTTAACGAGTGTTAAAAACTCAAATGACAGACATCAGATGTCATACGGCCTTATTTGCGATTCCCTCTAAAAGGAATGAGAATAAAAACTGGAACATCTGAATTTATATAAAAACATTAAATAAGCTTACTTCTATCAGATTGAAGAACTCATAGATTATGATGTATTGGAATAGGCGTCCTTAAATGGGCCACCCTGTACATCTATATTTCACAGAACATTTTTAATAACGCACACACAACTGCACAAATTAGAAAAATACATAAATCATCATCGAAATCGCGAAAATTGACGAGAGACTTTAATTTATTTAATGGTTTTTAACTTCCAGTCGAATAAAAGAAAAATCCTTAACACAACAGAACTCAGACCGACATTAAAAAAATCTAAAGGTTAAGCCTGAGATTAACATCATAATTTGGAATAAAATTAGCGAAACAAGCTCCTTATCGAATATCGAAACGAGAGCCATTTAAAATTAAAATCATCATCTATTGACTTTGGATAAAGGCTCTAAAGGGCTTATCCGAACTGAGTGCAAAGTACGGTTTGCGGGAAATCCACTTACAAGACACGGCCTTAGACTCTGGATGTGGCTGCTTTAGGTTTATATACATATCCTTTACTTAGTATTAAAATTACTTGTTTCATGAGATATTATTTTGGGACTCGTTTGTACATAAATACGATTGTTTGGTTTGTAAGCAAGCCGTGTAAACGTACCTCATCTTAAGGTCAAATTTGTGATTCAATTTATGGCGGATTCGGGCACCCGCACCATGCTGCACATTTAATGCGATAATATATCCGATTGTTTTTTACTGTCCTAGTTTCGTTATGTCGTTTTGTAACATATTTTGCCGGCCAAATTACCGCACAGGAGTAGGCATCCGATCTCGTCATTAGTGGTTACGATGTCAGCATTTAAGGTTGTTGCTGTTTTTATGAAGTTTGTAACCTATCGAGAAATAAAATGAGTGATATTAAACTGCACCAGTAAAACATCATGATCATAACTACTTGAGTCTGGAAATTAATCGGAGAAGCTCTTATTTATCAGTATTTTTTTAAATATTTCTAACCAATTTTCTCTTTTTTCGGCTGATCACAGGGAAATAAAATGAAATACAATCAAAACTTAAACCTATAATTTATTTTTTACACTAATTAACATTAAACTTAAAAACAAAACAACATAACAAAAAGGATCTTACGGCTTATCACACATCACTTTATTCACAATTACAGTAACACCTATAGTATTTTGATATATCGGATATACAACAGGCTGCTAAAAATCGGGTCATGTGAGCAACATTTTTTCCACCAAGTGTGAAAAATAACTTTTTCACATAACACCATTTCTGATGTTTAAATATAAACGTACATATTTACAAGTACTTAAGTACATAAAGCTGACTTGACGCTTTTTATGGCATTTGATAAATGTAAGGATCCTTGTAAATTTTAAAACATTCTTGCCACACCCTTAATAAAAATAAGATTCTCATTTATTAGGTTTTATTGAGAATTCTGAGGTTACATTGCCTTTTTAATAGCTTTTAGCTAACCGAAAACTAAATTTTTTTTGTTTAAATATACTTTGAAAAATAAATAAATAATCTATATCTTGATATAACTAGAGGAAATTTTAGTACCTAAGCCTGATCATCGCCTTGTGGTATATGCCTAAAAATCTTTGGTATTTTGTAGTATCAAAGTCAGTACAAATATTTCATTTCAGCAAGTAGAGTTGTACAACGGATTGAACCTAAGTATCATTGAAAATAAATATTAATAATTGAGCAATGCGCAACACTACTTTAAAACACTAAAATTAAATTTAACAGGTATGAAGACCTCTATATTTAAATCGACAGACATGTAGGTATCTTAAATAGTGACTGAATAGTTAATAAGCTGTTGGCTGAATGTCTTAATTAAGAATGCACAATGAGATATTTTGGCATTAGAAATTTGTAACTCAAATCAATATAAATTAGTGCATTAGTGTAGGCTTCATAAAGGAATCAGCATATGGCTTACAACATTAACTTGGAAACTGAGACTGGCTTCAAAAACTAGTTTAAATTATTGTCTAAAGTTATCATTTTAAAAGATTTGGTAAAAATCACGTTTTGGATAAAGTCAAATAGATTCACAGGCCTTCAACCTATACCAAATCAGTTATTACCAATATTAGTACGTGCCGACCCATTTACCATTGGAGAAACACCTCATCTCGGAAAATAAAAGAAATACAACAGAAGCATGATTGATTTTATATATTTTATATGAAATCTATAATTTATGGATTCGAAGATGGAACTTAAAGGAAACGGACAAAGTTGGAAAAGCAATGGAAAAAGAATAAAAAGGCAAGATAGAAAATAAGAAAATTACATAAAATCGTGAAAAATACGTTATTGTAATCAGAAATAAAAAATCAATAAAAGTGGCCAGGATTACTTCATTGTAAAAATTTGGAGTGAGAGAAATGCAAAAATCAAAAATAAAAATAAAATGAAAAATGCTGTATACAGTCTGTCTTAGATTTGGATGAACAGCATGGGGATCTCTGAAACAGTAATAGATACAAAGTGGTTTAAATTAGGAAAAAGTTGCGCAATTTAAAGTAAATTGATAATTTGTTTTTATACCGGCTAAAATCCGAATGGTTACGAAGATATTCGGAAAAAAACGAATTTGGCGGTTTTGGTTTTTTGCGAATAACCCTTATACGGTCACAGTTAGAGGAATAAAAGTTTTACACTATTAAACTACTTTTTTGAGAACTTCTTGGCAGTGTTGTCAGTTTTCTTGTTAAATCCTTAATTTTTGGAGATAGTTAAACTTTTGATTTTTATATGGACACGATATCGCATATTTACATTTATACAATCGTCATAAAATGTCCTTTTCAGCTATGTATTACAACTGGTAATTTTTCTCAGAAACTCTATAAGTAATAGCCATTAAAACGTTTTTTAATAAGTCGGCTATAATTTGGACCTATAGTAATGGTATATATTAAATAAATAAACGCTATGGAAACGTCAAAAATGTTTTAACCTTAAATTGACTTGACGTTTGCATAATTATGGTTCAAAATTTCCGAGAAAAATACCAATACATGTAATACATGGCTGAAAAAGAAATTTTATGACGCTTTTAAAAATGTAAATATTCAATATCCCATCCCTATGAAAATCAAAAGTTTAACAATTTATCTCCAAAATTAAGAATTTAACAAGAAAACTGGCAACACTGCTAAAAAGTTCTCAAAAAAGTGTCTTAATAACGTAAAACTTTTATTCCTCTAACTGTAACTGTACAAGGGTTATTTACAAAAAACTAAAACCACCAAATTCGCTTTTTTCCGAATATCTTCGTAACCATTCGGATTTTAGCCGGTATAAAAACAAATTATCAATTTGCTTTAGATTGCGCAACTTTTTCCTAATTTAAACTATTTTGTATATATTACCGTTTCCGAGATTCCCATGCTGTTCATCCTTATCTAAGACAGGCTGTATATATAGGGTTTGTGAAAAGAACCACAGCCTCTAGATATGAACTTTGACAAATATATGACGGTTTTGGTCCTTTTAAGGGCCAAATCTCCATAACCCATTAAATGAAAAATTTAACATTCTAGGGAAAAACCCATCAAAATTTTAGTATTAAGAATGAATAAAGACGGGTATCTCATTCCAAAAAAAAAATCAAATTGATATGTGTATTGAAGAATCTGTAGATTTCACAACGTTGCACATTCGAATTTTATATAAGTTGTATCGAGAAGTACCTAGACACCTAATATTTTCCATTACTGGACTTGACTGTTCAAATTCTTTCGACAAACCCTGTATATATTAGGGTTCAAAAGTATTTTCGATGTTTTTTATCTATCCGTTCTCCTACATTTATCGCCAATATGTTGAAAGTTATGGATTTAAAAGTGAACTTTTTTAAAATAAATTTCGATTAAGCCGAAAACGACGTGATCATCGACAAATTTGCATTTTAATATTATATTTGCATTTTAATATTAGCACCCCTATGCTACGCATGAACTAAGGCATAATGCTGAAATCATCCCAGTAGGTTAAACATGTGCAACGTTTCATGTATTATTATAGTAGGAAGCGATTTCGTTGGTTCTATGGCGCCTACTATTAAGGTTTCAGCATCATGCCACAGTTCATGTTGCGTTAATATTAAAATAAAAATATTTGAAAAACTGCAACAAATAATTAAGAGCTTGTTGAAAAAAAAAAGTATCAAAATTTAAAAACAACAACTCGATAATATGTAAATTTCTCCATAATGACGCGATTTCGAAAAATTTTTGAACAATTTTTTCGAAATGAGTTTCCCACCATATTTTTGGAAATTCCCTATAGGCCTGTGAATTTTAACCCACTAAAATTGCATTAAAAAATTTTTAGTCTCGATCACTGTGGTGATACTGACCGGGTTGACCATCATAAAGAGACATCTTTAGTCTCTTACATTTGGCCCTTCTGTTTTTAAACCAGAACTGTACATTCTTTGGTTCCAATCGAGGAAACTTTTGTCTGTAGGCCATACAATTGAGCTCCTCTGTGTACTTGATAATTAAATTATGAGAAGGGTGAGTATTAAGGGAGAACCATTGTTCTAAACGCGGCACCTCCGTAACAGGATCAATGAATGTCCTGTTTCTTTTGCGTCGCTCATCAACGGTCAAACTTGACATGTTTAAGGCGCCAGAACAGCTTGAAGGTACTGAATGTGCGAGACTAGGGATATACTGGCTCATGTACATAATGTTGTGGCTGAACATGGTATTGGGTACCAAGGGGAACCCCGAAGCAGCCATTTGTTCTAAGCTTTCATGGCTTCTTGGCATCAGATGATTGTTCATATCGGGGGATAAACGGTGGCGAATTGACCTACTTGGAGACGTGACGGTGTCATCATAGTGACTTTTGCTCTCATCTTCGGTTTCTCGATCGGTTTCGTCTTTGTAGATTATTTTGTTGTTATTCATATGGTCGCCAGATGAGTAATTTACTGGCTCCTCTTTGGGTTCTTCCTTGCAGTTTTCAATCTGAAATCAAATTAACACGTTTAAGTTTATTCACCTAGGGATAATCCCAAATAACAATATAAAATGTACAGTGTACAAAATATAAAATGTATAAAAATGTACAGAGAATCTTACGTTGTTCTAAATTGAAATATCTTCCGTAATTTTTGAAATTTTGGGCGCAATGAACAAAGCTGTACGCGAGACAAATTTGAAGAAGAATGGATTTGAAGAATACCTACTTTTAGGTGGAATACTATTTTACGAAAAAAAAATAATACTGAGGGTATCAAGCAACGAGTTAAATTGTAAAAGCAACCTCCAACCCCCCCCCCCCCCCCCCATCCTCCTCAAGGAGGCCTAAAATGGGCTTTTTATGAGTTTTCCAAGAGACAAGAAGCCTAATGTGTAAACACTATCAATTAACCAAATTTATAATTATTTATCTTTCTAAAACTACTTTCAAAGTAATTGAACGCTAATTAACACACTTAAAATCGTTACTTGGGTTGGATCATATTTAAACAAGCTTGGGTCGCATCTGATCATTAAAAATTGTCTACAATAGCATGAACTCAGATGCAACTCGAGCTTTACTGTCATTTACCTACTTGAATATCTGGATTTGGTGAAGCTGCTGATGTCACAGTTTTAGGACTGCCTCCCCTAGATTCCGACTTCCTATGGGTGGTCAACGATAAAGGAACTGAAGGGCTTGGAGATTGGTCTTCACCCAAATCATCATCTTCCATATCTGATCCCACATTAGAAAACTCATCGGACGTATGAGAGTTCTGAGGGCCTCTCCTTGGAATACTGTTTTTTAATCTGGGATCTGAGAGCCTTTCTGAGTTCAGATAGCTATCTCCCAAGAGAAATCCCCCATTTGTTGGACTAGGGCTAGTGAAGCCATTGACGGACAAATGCAAATTGGGGTTGATGTTTCGAACTTCCGCTCTCTTTTGGGCTGCCCGGGCGTTTTTGAACCAATAGACTACATTGTTAATATCCAGAGGCTTCCGACCACGTCGGGATTCAAGATTATTCAGCTCTTTTACATATTGTTGTATTTGTTGTCGGCTAGGATGCTGGTTCTCAGTAAACCACCTTTGCAACTTAGGTAGTTCCAATTCCGGATCAAAACTGGTCCGCATCCGAGTTTTCTGGGTAGGAAATTGGTTGTGAACTGTTTGCATAGCCGGATGGGACTCCGAAATAGTTCTATCCATAGGGGGAGTTGGTTGGGAAGGAACTGAATACTGGGTGGGGTAGGTAGGAATGAACTGCGATCTACTGGGTGGCATTTGCGAGTTCACTTGGGTGGACCACCACAGGTCGAATTTACGCCTGGTCTCCTCGGGTATTTCTGGGCAGCTCGCAGACGCTAATCCGCTTCGGCAAATCTGAGACAGGATCATCTGGAAACAACATGCCATTGGTTCACAAAAGTACCATTAAATACAAAAATGAACCCTGTAAAGTCTTAACAACACCCCTTCCTGAATTTTGAGACTGTTTTATTCTCACGATTGAAAAACAGAATAAACGACGATATAATCGCGAAGTAGGGTTTCGGAGATCAAGCTGGCGTGCTCTGTGCCATGCAGAAGGATTTTGATCTTATTAATTCCATGAAATAATGCTACATAATCTTATTAAAAGCGAGGTTACTGCTATTCTCTGCACCCTTAATACATTCATTGCCGTCTAATTCTTAAGATGTAATTCATAACCTTGTTAAATTCAGGGCGGTAGCTGTAACATTTTGGTCGATAACATTTTAGAACAGAGACTTGTGTTTCACGGAAAGCTAAAATTTTCATTTATTCTTACTGCTGGAAAGGTAGTTATTTGGGTAAAAATAAGAAAAAAATCATATGAACGTGTATTCGGAAATGCTTCTTGAGGGCACTATGAAGATATGACTTCGGTTTTTTTTATTATTACTTTACTACACAAACCCGTTTCCGATATCAGAGAATTTGTATTGTTATCCGTGGCGCCGAGTCAAGAATTGAAAATGTGCTTTTCCTTCTCGATGCGGTTTCCCCAAAACCGAGATTTTTTTAAGTCAAAATGCACATTGTGCCGCTTTTCGTTTCTTATTTTTAAAAAGCACAAAATGGGCGCCCAGTTCCTCCATCTTAATTCTACGCCACTGACGATGGTACTGATTTTATAATAAAACAAGATTTGCTAAAAATATATGCACGTGATTTCCGGACACCTTGTACTTATATGAAAGAGAGAATACACAATAAACGTGTCGCTTCAGAATACAAAATTACAAACTAGTTTTGCTAAATTTTTATGGCTGAGTACGCAAACCTGAACCCACACCTAAAAAAGTGAAAACAAATCGGTGTCACTAGTATTCCGGATTCACAGTTCTAACGCAAAGTAAGTCAAACTGAAACATTAGGTCCAGGGCATGTCACCTAAGCCCATAAAACGGAAAATATGTACCTTAAGACATCTTTTCGGGGATTTATGGCATATATCCGGATGTACCTATATCAGCACAGCCTCAAGAGTTTTGAAACCATGAAAAAACACTGCATCGGAATCGTAAAAAATAATCCCGATAAAGCCGAAATTTCTTGATGACGTAATTTCCGATTAATCAAAAATTTTGAAAATAATCGAAAATTAGTTTTTTTCCCAATATTTTTGATAATTGATTTTCACTTGTTTTTAGTTGATGGAGGACAATTTTCTTTTTTATAAATGTTGAATAATAAGAGAGGTTGATCCAATGACCCGCTTACGGCAAACACCCTGTACATACCAGCACATTTATCCAATTTGTTCTATCATGCCATAGGAGACGCAGAGTCAATTAAATAGGAAAAGTTTTGAAGAATTTTATGGGAGTCTCGCATGATCTCTTACCGTTTTTTGGAGAATCAACAAATGTGATATTCTGCATTTTAAATTCTGCTGTGTATTTCTTCTAGCAAAATGAATCTCGAACTGCGTGATAATGTGTTGCAAATCGTGTGAAAGGCGGTGTTTTGCGTGAATGTTTACCCCTTTCTCATTCCTATCTATTTTTACCGACTTTTCGAAATTAGACCTTCAACACGTAGGACCATGTTGGGACACACCGTATTTCAACATTGATAAAAAAATTGCGTAATTGTCTTCCACTGGGAAAAATAATTAAAAAGCATTACTCCACACTTAGATGCAAAAAGCGTCAAAAGGTCCACGACGAAACAGAAAATTATTGAATGCGGTCCTGTTCACGTTTGAGAGCTCGGCATTGTCTTAGACATCAGATTTAAGTATTGTTGAGTCGAATCTGGTATCAGGACTAACATCTAATTAGCATTAGAATAATATATACGCGTTTAAAAATTTTATAGGAATATCGAAGGTTTTAGGCCGCTACTTTCTGTCTTTTGATGGGTAAATTAGTTAATTAGCATCGTTTTACATGGGCGATGGTGTCGAGCTTCTAGTTTTTGATCGGTAATTTATGAGGGGATAAATACCATAACTTACACAAAACTTTTCTTGCTGGCAGCCAATTAAATGAATAAAAATAAACTGAAACATTTGCGGTTCAATCTTCAGATGCGTGTTTATACAACGAATTCTAAGCTTCCAGGCCCTAATCTTAAACATTGTATAAAACAACACGATGCACGTAATATTCATATTCAAAATGTTGTTATTACCTCGAAGAACATGAAATTATATGGTATTAATTGGCTTTGGCTTAACACAATCGAATATCTGCTGCTTACGGAAGCTTGGAATTAAACTATGGTTACTTAATTAAAACGATGTGTCGATTTAATTGCATGTCTTGAAGATTGGAGTACAAGATCTTTTTATTTTGCAACTGCTGACTATTCCTTAACACGCTAATGCTCGTACAAGTGTAAAAGAAAGACTCTTCAAGATTACAATCTCTCTTTAAGTAGTGTTTATATGTATTTAAAAACGTTTTAAATTGGTAGAAAGGTATGGGGCACCTACATACATAATCAATTCTTATGTGCCTGCAGCTACCAATATAGCACATCAATGCTATTCAGATGTTTCCAAAAGCTTGAAATTACTCAATGCCCATTTATATAATTGGGTAGAACCCATTTATGTCATCCTCAGTCATAATCAAGTGAAAAGGTATGAATTATAAGCCTGCGTTAGCGAGTTCAGTTGCAGATTATTTGGGAATATAACATACTTAGTTCTTTTATTGCATTTTGGAGAAAATTTATTTTGTCCACGGATATTTAAATATACGGTCATTATCATTCATCGGTTCGTAGACATGTAAGGACGGGCTTTATTATAGAGCGTCCCAGAAAAATATACAAGGAGAGAAAAATACTAACGTATTTCTAAACCGTCTGAGTTTATTTTGCCAAATTGGTCAATTTTTTATTATCAACAACTTCAATTTTCCCATATACAGGGTGTAACATATCATCATGGGGATATTTCAAGGGGCGATAGTACTCTGCAAAATAATAAAAAAATACTAATATGGTCAAAAATCAAACTAAAACTGTCAAAATTCATTTCCCATATACAGGGTGGTAACGTTTCACATGTTTTCTCATATTTTGTGTTTTTCTCATGTATACTTTGAGTTAATGTTTTGAAATTTCATACGTGGCTCATGTACTATTTTATCTTTTGTATATATTTATGGAAAACCCTGTATGAACTCTGATACTAAATTTTAATTCCTCCTTAATTGTTTAGTTTTTTGGACTCTTGAAGTATTTTCGTATCTTTCACCGTTTCGTAGAATTTGCAAAAAATATCTATCCATGCAAATCAAGAATTTAAAAGAAGTGAGGAAATAAAGTATAATCGTGCGTCTCAGTTATCCACTTTCTGAAGTAATTTGTAACATTTAATCAATTTAAAAAAAAATAAAAATACATCTAAACGAAAACAAAATAATAAAAAGTTGAAAATGTGCCACCCTGTATATCGAAAATGGTGCGTTTTTAACCATGTGTCTATTAGCATTTTTTTTATTGTTTTGCACGAACTATCGTTTCTAAAAATATCTTGGTAATAATATGTTATACCCTGTAGATCTCGAGCAACCTGACACAGTTCCTAACTTAGTTTATTTGAAATACTCTTTGTTCAATTTGGGCAAAATTCGGATTAATTGGGGTTGGTAAAAAAATATTTTAATAATGCAATTTAATTTTTTTTCCAGTAAAGGGTTGCTTTTAAATTATTTTTCGCTTCCATCATTTAAAAGCCCAAACAGAGAGATATGGTAATTATTATGAAATACTGTAAAAGAGTATCGTTGTCCTTTTGAAAAACCATAAATATATATACCAAAATTGTATAATATATCTACAACAAAGCGTTGTAAATTACATTAATTAAAAACAATTAATTTCATCAAACATCGAAGGCCGCTAGCGGGAAATCCAAGAATTTTCGAATATAAGTAATGTAAGTTAAATCTGTCTATTTTGACCTAAAGACCTTGGTGGTATGATTTTGTCCATTTTTGAGGACTCCCTGCATGCTCATCGTATAATATTTTTCTCAGTTTTCCGCTTTAAATATTACAAAACGCATGTGGTTAACCTAGATATGTTCATGAAGATAAGTATGTTAATTGAAAAGAAGTTGTTAAGCACCACATAAAATTGATATCAGAGACCATGTCCTGTATCGACGGAAATCCACGTTTTTATTTATAGTTAAGCCGTAAATCTTCAATCAGCTTAACTTAACTGGAGCTTTATTTCGTTTGTATTGCAGCTTATCTTAAGCCGTAACAGGAAGTTACGTTATGAGCTTCACAGAATGCAGAGCCAAAAATATGTCTCTAAGACAGTTGGTCAGGATGATTAATAACGGAAATACGACTTTAGCCTGTGAAAAGAAATAATGTCGCTTCCAGATAATTCTCAGTTGTGTCTAATGAGCTACTTCTACCATATCTTGACCTTTTTATTTGCGTCCTATAATAATATTTAATTGATTGACTATCAAACGGGTATAGGCACTTAACACGTCGGATTAAAACCATTTACACAACTTATTCGTTAGTTAATGATATTTAGGAAAACGAGAAAATTACACTTCTATTCCAATAACATTCCTTAATTTATAAATATTCATGGCAAATTCACTAATTAATTGTTTACTTGATTGGTGACATTTGGGTATTTGATGAGAAAAAAAAATTCCTTCACATTAGCACTATTTCACTTTTTGCTAAATTAATCTTGCCGGCCCACAGTAATTTATTCGGCAAGATTGTCACAATCAAATCAATTACCTCATCCAAAGGACATCCAGATGACAACAAAATCCCATGAGACTGCAGCAACAAGTACCTCAGCAGCTTATCTTTGATGTCGTTCAAGGACCCGGGCTTCCCCCGAAATACCTGGATCCTCAATGTAGCCACTGTGGACAATTCACTCAAAATGTCCCCCACAGTGACCAAAGGGTCATCAGAAATCTGATCGAAATTCAGGGATTTCCAGTTCTTTATCAGTACTGAGCCTTTGGCGGCAGCAGCACTTTCGGAGGAGTAGCCCAATCTGAAGAGGGCGGCTTGTACTAGGTTGTGGAAGGGGGTTCCTATGGGGATGATGACATAGGTGTCTGTTTCAACCATCGGCCTTCGCCTCCACACACCTTGATGGAAGCGGTTGTCTTCTAGTACGGAAATTGCTTCTACTATGCAGTGGACTGGAATTGATTTTCCTACAAGAAAATAAGGATACTAATTAATTTTTTTTGCTGTTACGAGAATGTTGGGTAAATGTATACCTGTGACGTTTAAATACAACTTGCATGTGTTTATGTACCTGCTAAATTGTTTTAGTGGAATTCCTATACCGGGTGTCCAGGCGAATCCTAGACACAGGAGATTAACATCACATTACACACAACAACACATCTAGAGCCGTTTTTGCTCAAACCGTCTTCAACTTTGAAAAATTTGAATGTCCCGCGTAACAGTTTGAGGCCACGATTGGTCAGAGTCAATGTTAGTGTTAAATAAACACAAATTAATTGGGTCTTTACAATTCATAAATAGAAGCTTCTTGATAAAAAATAAGTTTATTTTCAAAACCCGTATATACAATTTTTCAAAAATGATCATAAGGAGAAATGTGTGTTTTGCATTTAATCTAAAATTTCCCACAGATATTCTGTCTAGTGAGTGAGACAAAAGATATAGGTTATGTCTTTATGTTATCCTCTTAGGTTAATAAGAAACTTGTTTATTTACCGTGGAGCTGTCAAAGCAGATCACATGATAATTATCCTCAGGTTTTCCATTGATTTTTCACCGAATTAACTCGTCAATAAGTTAAATATTGCTTTGGAATTAGCAAAAAAGAAAAAAAATCATTTGACATGGGGTTTTTACTCTTTTGTTATTGGCGACTTCGTGTTTGTTTAATTCTGATCTTGACCCTGACCAATTGTGGCCTCGAACGGTTACGCGGAACATTCAAAATTTTCAAAGTTGAAGGCGATTTGAGACAAATCGCCTCCAAATTACAGAATTGAAAAAATTGCGGAATAATGGCCGGTCTTGAGTACTATGACCTCCATGTAAAAGTTTTTCAATTGGATAAATTCGTGCGAGAGCAAAAAATAAAAACCGATTTCCAAAGTTAATCTCCTATGTCCAGGGTTCGTCTGGACACCCGGTATAAATTTTTATGTAGACCGTCCCAGTTAGTCTAAGTTAATGAAAGCACATTAACCCAAACAAAACTGATTATAGGTTGAACATGTTACTTAAGGTTACTAAATGTTACGCAATATACATATGTTAAGGTGATTTCTCAGACGTGAACAATAAATCTAATTCCATTTTCAATGTCTGCCTTTGAAGTAGGTACTTAAGAGGAAATAAGTTGGCCTTGTATTAAAAGCTGAAGAACATAATGCTTATATGAGTTCCCAATTTTCCGGCGTACGCCTGTAATCCAAAACCAATATATTTGACATACACCTAATGAATATATCAGCTTGGACAAGGGAATCTGTGGCGTTGGGAGATAATCCTGTCCAGAGAGGCCTGGCAAATCCCAAAACGTTTATCTGCTTTTCTCGTTGATCCTGCGGAATCCACTGGTCGCGATTTCCTCTTTTGAAACCTGTTCTATATTAAATGGCCTTCCAGCTCTATATTTTATCCGATACCTGCTTATGGTTAAACCGTAAGCTAAAGCTTATGCTTTATTATTTTCTGCTTATATTGACTTCCAAAAGGATCTTGTTTCGATACTTGGTGAGCTTCGTGTCTATATGTGGCTTTGAATTTCTGTGATCTTTAGCCATTTTGCGGGATTGGGAAATAAGTATTGCATGTTCCGTATCTTGTAATTTTATGAGTTCTGATAAAGATCTTTCGGTAGATTAATAGAAAGAACTTGGAAGGATAAGCATGCAATTAGGATGTAATTGGCGCTCTGAAAATTAAAGAGGATTAGGGCGTTTTAATTAATTCCAAGGGTAATTATTATTCTCTTGGTTATTACTTTAATCGGTTATCTTTTTCCATAAATTACCAGTACATTGAAACCGTTTTAACATACAGAAATTTCAGCTGCTTTTTCAGTACATCTTAAAGATCTTCTGCCATCCGTTTTAAATCAGTATCACAAATCCACCGTGAAATCGTATTAGTGCGAGAACAGAGCAGAGACAGGACTTGTAGTACAAACAGTATTGCGGGTTCGAAGACCCTTAAAACTATATGGGAGCCCTTCCTCATTGTTACCGACTGCCAACTCTTTCTAAGTTGCCAGAATTAAAACTTTGGACTAACAAGTCTTAAGCTAATAAGAAAATGGATAGAAATAAGCCGTGTTGTGTAAGTCGCTTTGGCCTTGTTTTAGCAAGCCTTGTGGCGTTATTCGGAGGACCTATTTTAAATCCTCCAGCTCATAACTCTATACCAGTGACGTCCGAATTTTATTCAAAAATACAGCTTTCTTTAATTAAGACATTACTCGACTATAATCCTGCTGCAGAGTTATGTTAACCTGATTACAAATGCTTTAAAACCACTAATTAAACGTTACCTTCTACACGTTACTTGCAAGTGGAACTCTGAGCTCATCACGCGTTTGTTAAATAGGCCGAAAATTTATGGTGTTTTATCCATACTACATAACAAACCTTAATATTAATTTGACCAGATCAGAATGTTAAGAAACTTGCTTATGTGGAAGAAGGAAGGCAAACTGCATATCTTATTTATGAAAGCGAACCGAGACAAACAGTTCAACCAATTTCGTTAGTTAAACATTTTGAGCTACCTGGCCAATAAAATCGATCACAGCGAACGAATTTTATTGTTCGAAGTATTCTTCTAACTGAATCCTGGAAGTGGTAATTATCGAGTAACAGTTAAAAATGTGCAAATTGTGCCTACTCGATCGAGATTTCAAGTAGCCTAGTTTCCCCATAAATTCGTACCCTTAATCAATCAATCAGAGTTGCAATAAATTTACAAATTAGGTTAAAACCCGATCAGTTAACAAAGGGTTCACTATGTATACCTATTTGAACTTGGATCAAATTCAGGAGCCCGGTATCAGTCTTCTAGATATTACTACTGTAGTTTACGTTCTCTGGCTTCACTATCGTCGGAAAAGTGCGTTTGATGCATACAGAGTGTCTCACCAGTGCATAGTTGGTGAATATCTCTTAATATTAGAGTGAAATATGAGAATTCTAGGAAGACATGTTGCGCATATTTTAAAATTATCGGAAAATGTATAGGATGTCTCAAAGAAGGGTAAGTGAAGCGTCTCTCAATTATTCAAAAGTACCTACTTCCGGGTAAACGATAAAAATATCAAAGTTAAATCGTTAAATTATGTGCTCTATACTCTCAAAATTTTTCAAGGAAAACCGATTTCGGCTCGTACTCCTTAGTGGTCGATATCTCTCTAGGGGGCTCTAGGATAAATGAATAGAGGAACTTGTCGTTTTGTTTTAATGGGTTCTATATAAATCTAGGAAATTGCTCATACAGCCTGGAACACCGTGTATATAATGAAGACCATCAAGTTTCACCCCAAAAATTTTCTCTTTTCGAGATTTTAAAACGAATTGTAGATTTGGGTGTTTTGTGAAACAAGATAAAAAAGACATTTTACTTGGAATTGTCTCATTTCTTCTTCTACCACTTATTTGGCTATTAATTTTTTCCTTTTTTACTGTAATTTTTACGCAATTACATTAAAATGGTTAAGGTGAGAGCGAAACGGTTTTTTCATAGCTAACGTGACTGTCTCACTTGCACCTGGAACTCGCCATTTAATTTATCAAAAAGCAGAGGCGTACAGAAGGTCCTTTCTGAATCTATAAAAACAGAAATATCTTAATTAATTTAACTTATTCTTTTTAGAAAGAAATTAGATTTTCAATGGACATGCCATGCCACTAATTATATAGAATTTCAGTTACTTCCATTCCCAATTCACAAATTGTGCATTTTAAATAAAATAATTCAGCAGCGTGGTGAAGAATAATGTTTCAAAAACTATGAAAACATATTTTAATAAACACTTTTCAAAAACTAGTTATGCGTTTTGGAAATTTGTTCCGCCTCTGATTTTGTGAAAAATCAGTCCGCGAAAATTCTTCGCTTGAAATGCGCGATAATTGTAGTCCTATTACAGCTACTTACAGCAATTTATTTTTGATCCTAAATGTGCATGCGTGTAATAAAAATTGAAGGAATTTTTAGGAACATTGCAAACCGTAAAGTGACCTTAACTTACCTACATGACCACTTCCTCCCAGCGATGATCTCAAACGGTTCTCGAAAATCATTTACTGGTCCATCGAGTGTGGGAAAGCCTCTAGCGAATTTTGCTTTAATATCTCGATACATATGAATATTAGAAAAGAAGGGGTGAAACTTTTGGTCTATACTGTATATTACATAGATACCTTAATTTTTCGATTATCTCAAACGGAAATTTCTTAGAATAAGTCGGGTATAGATGAGAGAAATAGGAAACTGAGTACTGGTTGGTGGTGATAACTTACTCTTCATAAGAAGAGAGGCCGGAGTTTCGACTATTTATCCAGTATTCTTCAGGGCGGAAAGCAGGAAAGTGCCGTAAAAGGCGTAATAGCAGACGAAAGATTGTTCACAAAACATGTTTTCGTAAAGAATAAAGTGTTTTTATTGTCCTCAACCTGCGACGTTGGATTCCATTAGTAAGATAAGAAAGTGAAGTTAATTATGTTGTTCTCTATATTTTTTAATTATTTTTGTTGCATTGTAGTAGCTATTTTTTCTTCAGCACATGGCAACTCTGAGGGTAAATTGGAATTCCTCTGGAATGGGATAGGTAAAACCACAACGCCTCAGAAGACAAGTGGAAGTGGCGTGAAGTCGACAGTTAGTAGCAAGTCCCCAACATCAACTAATAAACCCACGCGTGGAATTAGATCCTTTAGCCTGCCCTGTCTATGCTAATCTTGTTAGGTTAAGAAGGTTTCTGCATATTACAGAGCTTTAGCCTAAGGCGGGGGTCGGGCGCTTCTCAGGATTAGTTGAGAGCTTAGGCCCCACACCCTGCCAAACAAAGGCCTCTAAGGTATTGTAAGTCGGTCGACTTATTTTCCTTTTATTAAGACCAGTTCGGACGACAATGCAGATGCTGCGAGCCGCGTTCTCAGGACCGGAACTGCCGAATAACAATGCCGGCACTCAGGAAAACCCTGCTTTCTTATCTACAGGAATTATCAAATCGTAATTATACTTTCGGGAGTAAGTCTGAACAGTACATTTTATTCACTTATCACTTCCCAGCTAGATATAAATGTTCTTAAAATTGGTTCAATCAAGCAAACAAAAGAAATCACTGGGATGTGTCAAACTTATCTTTAAATGTGCCAATTCTAACTAATAAATAAATAAATAAATAAATAAATAAATAAATAAATATATATATATATATACAGATACGAGCAAAAAAATAGCGTCACCTACTTTTCGATTTTGTGTTTTTTTGTAACTTTCTCCAACATTTTCTTTAATATACGACACACCGACGTCAAATTACTTGTAGATAGTTCTTAAAAGTGTTCAAAGAACGTGTTGTGTTTATAATTTCACTCATCTCAACTGGTAGAAAAATATTCAACTTAAAGCTGTGAGCGCATAGGTGACGCTATTTTTTTGCTCGCATCTGTATATATTCTATTTTATAAATAGCAACCTCACTTTTTGATGAGACCATTTGAAAGAGAACATTAATCCGAAACGTGCAAGAGAGCCATATAATTGTCACTAATATAAAAATAATAAAACAAAATGAAGGTGACAGTTAAAAAACTACAACTTCTAATTAGAGCAACTGCGCATGCGTTAATACGTGAATATTTTAAATGAAAACGTCCCACATAGTACGTGGCGCGCAGTAGATAGTTGCGTCGGAAAACTGTTTCGGCCTCCTGCCTTGAAGGATTTATATCGAACTGAGTAGCTTCACTTTCGACCTGTTACGAAGGACTGACGTTATCCTAATATTTCTCCTCAATCTACAGATATGGCTAGTTTCAACCGAACAACATGAAATTTGTCGCTCTTTGAAATGAAAATTTAAAAAATATAAATGTTAAACATTTTTCTGACAAGAAGAGAAAGACGAATTGCGCACGTGATTAAATAATTTCGAAATGTATACAAGGGTCCGTAGAATTATCCTCTTATCTCAAAAACTATAAAAGTTACAAAAAAACTTTAATATACAAGTTCTTTAGTATATTGTCAATATAATTTTTAAAGTATTTTGGATAGCTCGTCAAATGAAGAAAGAGACGCGGTTAATCGTAGATTGGCGTGTGCTTGTGGCTTTGCGAGAGACCCAGTTCAGGTAATCTAGGTTTGTACGGTGAAATAAGTTCGCTTTAATAAGGTAATATGGTTGGACTATATAGAGTCTTGTTTCGCAGCTCGTTCACCTCATCTCCTTCCCTCCGAATGCGCCCTATCTCTCGGGCTTTCACCCTGACCAGTAAAAATCCTATGTTTTAAGTTCACCAAAGCCTCAAAATACCATTTCATATCAACAGAAATAGTTTTAATTAATTACCATGTAATTGCCCACAAATAAGTAGTACAGACTAAGCTATAAAATAAACCAAGTTTCAAGGAAACGTGAAAACCTTGCAATGAAGTCAATAACAGGAAAATGGAAAATATAAAATACAGCGTCGAATCAAAATTTAACTATATGGACAGTGAAGTAATTTTTTACAACAGTTTTTAACTTGCCTTAATTAACAGCTAAATCTCAACCACACGGTTAAGCAAGTTGTTCAAAGTTTGTGGAATTGCATCGTTTTTATCCTGGAGAACAGCAAGTTAATTGTAACCCAAATTTTACCCCGCATGTTTTAAACTTGGAAGAAATAGTTAAGGGATAGTTCACCTAAAACTTTTAAGAACGCCCTTGAAAGTGGTAACTTTATTGAAAAATTAAGTAAAAAATAGCAATGTATTTCGCTTTGTGTTACTTGCCTTTCAAGCCATATGTTAGGCAGTTGTTACGTAGTATGGCAGTACTGTTGTCCGTCGGTATTATTATTAGTATTTATATAAGAACCAAACGAATAATCTGGTTGAAGTAGCAATGACCCCAGAAGTAGATAATTTAGTTATTATCATGTAAAACAAAACTAAATCCAAGTACCTACCTTATTGATTTTTAAACTCCTACAAGATTTTACCACTTGAGCAAGTTTGCCGTGTCCAAGGCGACTTTCTTTCCTTTCTCTCTATAGATTATATTGTTTACTATCTGTACATTCAGAATTTAATTTGATAAACAAGGGGGCGTTAAGGAAGGAAGACCTTTAAGGGCCCGGTCCTGGATAGTGACTACAACAACTCCGTCCGGCAAATCTCAGGGATCCGGACCAAGACCTAATCCCACGGCTCACCGCTCGCTCTATAGTCCACTAGCCGCTAATCCCACTGGCTCTAATCCAGCAGGGCTGACCACCGTCTTAACTGGGGCTCATATTGCCTTCCGGTCCTTTGTTCCTGCTCCACTGATCAATATTGCAACCTTATTAAATAATAAGACCAACTATAATAACTACTGTGTCCGAAGTAAGCTTCATCTATACAAGATTAATTCCCGACGTAAACTTTCCTAACCCGTTCTTAAAGCACCTCTTCTTAAGGATTATTGTTTGTTGCCAAACAGTCTTTGTTTGTTACCTGGACAGGGCTCTGCAGTGATCATTGGCGTACTCCGATTATTCCTGTGGCATACAATTTTGATTCAATGAAGTCATTCAGAAAACGTATTTTCATCACAGACTCGTAAAGTGTGTTTTTTTTTGTTGGATGAGTCAGTTCGTACCTATAAGACATTCGATAAAAAACCTTATTTTGGGGCAAATACGTTTTATAATTCCAAGTATTGGTACGCGCTTGGTTTTTGAGATATCTACAGAAAAAATTGTGTTCTTGCACTGGTGTTTTTTAATATTTTAATTTCACAACTCTCGCAGTTCTGAGATATTGGATTCAAATTTGTATACTGTACGATAAATTTTCATTGAATATCAACAGGCGAACAAAAACCTACAGGGTGATTTCTTGGTGGTCAGGCTGCGGTCACGAATCTTCGCTTGATGAGTACGTATGTTTTACTGCTTTATAAGTTTCAAAATCATATTGATATGTAGGATTTTATGGACGATGAAAAGTAACTTAAAGTCCAAATTTGAATGAGACATCTCTGTAAAAATTACAAAAAATTTAAATTGACTATTTTATAATTTGCTTGGGTCTGTTGAGTACGAGTCCAGTAGGATGATAATAAAGTGGTGCTATAATTATTCATTACTGAAAATGGTCGGTTTAGGGTGAGCTCATTTTTTAAAATTTTGCACACCAATTATCATCAACGAAGGAATATTTTTTATACAAGAAAATCATGGGCGGCACTACGGGGCACGCGTGATTGTTAGGAATTTTGACTATACCCCACAACCCCACTCCTGAATTTCATTTTTTTTTATGCCGAAATGTACCTGCTTTAAGCCTGAAATGTACCTAGGAAGCAAATTGGAGGACTTAACTAAAAACACAGAAAGATCTTTTTCAATGCAGGTACACCCCGTACCATACCTCGACAGGAATTTGAAAAAAAAAGGGGTAAGATCATGGAATTGCAACAAATTATCAAAATTCCTAATAAAAATCTTTTCAAACTTGCCATTGTGAAAGTGAATTTGTCAAAAACTGAGGCTTCGTAGGTAGAGAATGTACAGTTGTGAGAGAAAGGTAGAATTAAGTAGAGCGTCACAGTTTTTTGTGCAAGACCGAGAAATTCAGATATCAATCTGGAAAAACATAGAATACGGTTCTTGACATCAACATTATTTACCTTGGTAATTTAGCCTTAATATCTATGGTCAATGTAGTTCCAGCATTTTCGACAAGATTATTTTTCCTTTCTCATGTTCTCTTCTCGCATAAGCTTTTCGTCTTTCTTTGTTTTTTTTTCTGTCCTCATTGTTTGTTTGAAAATCCGCTACAGAAGTTTCCACTTTTACTTAATTAGCTAAAAACTCCTCACCATTATTTAGGTCAGAAAGTTTTTCGTGTTTAAATGCCTACGTAAATTCGAGAAGAAGGCTTTCTCGATTGGAGTGTTGAAGTCTTTGCATTTGCTTCAATCTCCCACTTCATCAGTGAATGAATAATTAATTCCAAAGCGATGTTTACACACACATTAATGGTCAATAATTTGTCAATCGATAATACTGATGACTTTGTGAAGCAAACTGCTCCTGCTTATCCATTTATTTAATTCGGTTACAAGTAATACAGTTGTTCCTTAGTTTTTAATTGGCAGAAGCAAATATTCCATTTTAAATGCACAAGTGCTTTAATTGTTCTTGATTATCTGTTAAATTTTCTAAAAATTGCTGGAACATCATATACGTGGCTACCAATAGACTCATAAATTTTTGAAAGTGACTCTAATTTCCCGTAAGTGCCTGCACGCAAGTAGTCGCAAACGTAAGTATCTATAGGGTGTCCCGGTTTGTTTTGGACAAATTAATATGGGAAATAGACCTCATCATTTTAAGCAAAAAATTTCATATGAACATGGGTCGGATCTCGATCGGTAGGGGAGTTACGGGATGATCAAATTTAAGAAAAAAAAAAAAGGTTTTTATTTTATTGTGCTGGACTTACTGCAGATAGGCCCTTTAAATTTTATATGCATATTAGGGAATAGGTACTGCTTAAAACGAGAGAAAATTTCCTTCGATTAGCTTCATCCATTACCATTTTCCCGTATTTGTTGATGAACAACTTGAAGTGCTTTGCGATTGACTGATCTCCTTGCATTCTTATTGCCATGGAAAATCAGTATGTCAAATTGAGATGTCAAATGACGAATGTGGTAAAAAAATGTAATTTTGATAGTTAAACTAATATGAAGTGTTAAAATAATATGAGCTTCTTAACGTGTGTAAATCCGCCTGAATTTATAAATGAATTATTAATTTATGAAGAAATGAAACAGAATACGATCAAAAATTAAGAGAAACAAAATTTAGGTAGTAGATGGGAGAAGTTAAAAAATATTTAAAAAATCACCAGTGGCGCACGAGCAAATTTTTTCAAAGGATTTTATGAATCGAGATTTTGGAAAATGCAGGATTCTATATAGTAATTGTAGGAAATTTACTCTCGTTTTAAGCAGCACTTATTACCTAATGTGCATATAAAATTTCTAGAGTCTATTTGCAGTAGGTCAAGCATAATAAAATAAAAACCTTTTTTTTTTTTTTTAACACCCTGTAAATTCGCTACCGATCGAGATCCGACCCATGTTCATATGAACTTTTTTGCTTAAAATGATGAGGTTTATCTCCCATATTAATTTGTCCGACACAAACCGGGACACCCTGTATAGTAGTTGGATATAGCGATAGTAATGCGGGTCTGTGTGAACTAAGAGGGATAATTTCTTATTTAGACAAGACTAGAAATTATCTACTGTTAATAGGTAACACTTGTTTATGGTAATTAATTTAATAAAAAACTGTTTGCGTCAATATACGTAGGAAAATATTGTCATCTTACGACATGTGTGTCAAGCACATTAAACGTACCCGCTATTATACTAAATAATGAATCAATAAAATGTTTTAATTGTTCAACAACAACATCATTATTCTGTTCAACCCAGAAAACGAAAAGGAATGAGGATAAGGAATATCGTTAGTCTTCCTGCTTCTTCCAAACGCATAATTAATTAAACCATGACATATCTTAATTAGCGAGCAAAGACCAAATTATGAGACGACTGGTTAAAGAGATAAATCTAAGAGAATTTGAGCGTTATAGCCCACCTGTCAGATGATCTTTCCACTTTTAGCCAGGACCGTCCCGTAAGGTAAGTTTCACAATATCCTGAGAAAATCAGAGTTGGATCGGGATTCGATAAATTGTGTGTTGATTTAATTAATTACTAAACATAATCCCTCTAACTACAAAATCCTCATGATTGCCAGTCGTTTATAATCGTGGCCAAGCGGAGTTCAATAGAAACAATAGATTTCGGCAGAGAGGGATTTGGAGGGTTTTCCTATGCAGGTTAGTTCAGGCTGGAGCAACTTTGACGCATAAACTTTAACAAACCTACAAGGATTTTTTTATGTAGGAATCTTTTATGAAAGTGGAGACAAACAACATTTCCAAAGCTAATTTCAGTTCTGTATAGGTAATAACAGTTATAAAACTGTTTTATAACAATTTTATTATTCTCCTTATATGATATTCAGTTTACTTAATATCATTTTACTTGCAATGAAACACTTATAAAAATAAATGGTATTGCTATAAGGTGCTCACTAATGCAATAAAGGTACATAATTCAAATAAATAGGTTTTTAGTAGTTGCTGAAACAAAATATCGGAAACGATATGGCCGTTTCATTATTGAAAATCTCGAAAAGAAGTAGATGCTGCGTACTTATCAGTAAATATCAACACATATATATATATTTATTTTTTTAACAGCTGTACCTTCTAAATGGAGTATTCCTGGATTCATTTCATTCACCTATCTTAATTCAGTAAAATACACTACTCTGTTTAACGGTAATATTTTGTATTTATTTTGCATATGTAAGTGTCATAATATGTATTTTAAGATATCACTTAATACACCTCTGTACTTTTTTACAATATGAGTCCACTTGTTATTTCTTATCCTAGTTTTATATTTTATAACTATTTTGATTGCTCTTGCGATGTCCATTATAACGACAGTGTAATTTATTTTGTACTATACTTGTTCAATATGCTTATACAATGTATGCATTGCATAATGGGTTTGTTAGAAATTAGCATATAATAAACTAGCTCAATTAGAATTCTAGTATGTGCAAATTACGATTTGTATAAAGCACCTATTTTTTTCATCCCATAATTAGTAAGTACTACATTATACACAGTAAAATGTAATATTTACATTTTATTGTATTAAATTTATATACGGAATCGTACACTGAATCATACTATAATTCTATTAATATTAAATATTAGTTCTAAAGATGTTAAAATAGTTGTTATTACAGCAGTGGAATAAAACTTTTATATAACACTTTATATTTATAGCTAGTTTATTGAGTAATAAGGACAAATAGATTTTTAGAATGTTTGCATACCAATTTTGAAGTATATATTTCAATGTTTTAGCAGAAACGCTCTTTATAAATTCCTTCGTTGATTCAAAATTTATCGCTGTAAAAGTTTCTGTACGAAGTTATTTAAAAGTTTAAATACAGCCTAATATCTCAGAAAATATCAAACACAGAATCGTGAAATTTGGTACACTAAAGTTTACTACGCATGATCTACTGATAATGCAGGTGATGTTGTCAAACTTACGCATTTTTCCTTTGATACCCGAACTTTCTTATTTAAAACGACTCACGCAAAATAATATTTTCCTTTTTGGATTCCACTCGCCATACTAAGTATTACCTACGAGGATTGCTCTGTACCTATCTTTTATCGTTTTCAAGGTAATGAGGCCTAAAATTCTACACTCTTCACGCTTCCATGATCTGCTGCTTGTTAAAGGTTTGAGATAGAATAATTTAGTTTGCACTATCCTTAATTAGTTTTAGAAGAAAATTCTCAATCATTTAAAAAAGTTTAACAAATTTTTAAACTTAAAAAAAAAATTTAATTCGATAGATCGTTCACAACTAATATTGGACAGTGCAAACTGTATTATTCTACTCTAATCGTTGCCCAGTTGCAGATCATGAAAGGGTCAGACCGTCAAATAAGATACCAACGTCTCAAAAACAGTAGGAGGCAGCTAGGACATTATTCATAAAAAACATTTTCAGTTAACAGAATCCAAAAACTTCGCAATCAGACATATCATAAGTGAATCGGACGTAATAGAACTAATCTTCTTGAATTTGTATATGATACTTTTTAAGATATTAAGTCGTTTTTAGACTTTTGAATAACCCCGTATAGTACAGTAATTGCGTTGTTTTTAAAGTCAACAGTAATATTGAAACTTCGCTTAATTAAAATAAAAAAAATTGCTACTCGGGCTATTATTAATGTGGGTACATTCTAACGTAGGAGGCATCCTTTGAATAACACGAATCCGATCCTGGAATATTAGCACGTGTCGTAAAAATAAGGTTTATCGGATTGCGGATGACGGCCATGGGGCCAAATCCGGGCGGGAGTGTGGAATAAAGCTCGCGGCCTGTTTGTCTAGACTGGTAAAGAAAAGATGAAAGACCCATTTGGACAGATAAGCACGCACTGGTGGATTAGGTCAGTTCAACCGTTGATTAGACTCTATGCGTCTTACAACTTATTAAAATGTAAATGGAGTCGTTTAAAAACCACCCTCCTTAAACACACAAATTAGTCTTAGGAATCCTCGTTGCCGCAGGCCTTTGATAAGTTCAATAATGGATCCTTAATGAAGTAAGCGTAAGAATTTTGAAGGACACAAAACCCCCTGAAATGCGCCATATTTTACGTGAAAAGGAAATAAGGAAACCTCCGTTGGATGGCTCCATTTACTGTCATCTGTTCACTCTGCTATCAATTGATCTGTCTGTCTGTCTGTCTTTCTTATCACTTTGTTACTTTTCCGTTTTACACGTTCGTGTTAAATTCGTTGCGGGTTAGGGTACCAACCAGCGGCGTACTAAAATTATCTTTTAAGAAACCACAAGAATCCTTTTGAAGTTTAGAAGGAAATGTATAAAATAAATTCAAAAAGTTAGATGATATCGGTTGAAAAGTTTCAAATTGAATTTTCATAATCTGGGGTCAGATTCTGGAATTCGAGGAGTAGAACATTTCCAGGGGAATGACGTGAAAATGACGTGAATTTGTTGATATTCTATATGATTACATAGGGTTGACTGAACTCTTTTGATGTCATTTGCAGGAAACGCTAGTTTCCCCAGTTTCAAGAATCGGGCCCCTGGAGAAATGGTAAGGTGAAGATGGACCATTAAAAAAAACGTAAATCTGACAAACTTTCATTTCAATGTGGTGCCACCTCATAATGTCGAAGCAGGTCGTTGATGGTTTTTTTCACTCATCGGAAATGTGATAGCTGGATAATGAAATTTGAAGAGACATGAAGAAATAGGATTCAAATTACTCGTTAAATCGACATTTTTAGGTGTCTACTTTTTGCTAGTTTTAAAATTGGGAAAAATAATTAAGTCTGAAATTTTTTATATCAAAAATTATCAACTTTCGTGTAAAACAAACTTAGTCCAATCGTAATATTTTTACAAAAAATTGTGGACGAAGTTCTTCGGTGGAGACCACGCTACACACTGACATCAAAGTACTGAAAAATGTGCCATGCCTTTAGTTGCCGATATTTCGTTCTATTGAAATATTGTCGAGCAAAATCCCAGTTTAATGATGCAAAATGAACGGTTTTAGGATAATTTTTGGTGGGGCTTCTTAAAGTCATAGCAACTTTTCTTAAACTTACGGACCAGAACGATCAAAGAAATAATTAAGTAGCAGACCCGATGGTGTGCTTTGCTTTACATTCCTTTTTATCGTTAACCTGCTTATTAATTTATATGGCTTGTTGCCGAAAAATCCGCTTACTTTAATGCTGGCTTTTGTTTCTTTTTGCGAGAAATAAGGGTCTTTAATCCACTAGTGTATTGAATATTACGTTTCTTAGATGCAGCCTTTCCCCGATTAGCTTCCATGCGGGCCAATTAATTAAAGTCATTTTTGGGCATATTACACGACAGAGAATGGTGATTTATCTTGTAATTTCCACATCCTTCACTTTCAAATAGTCTCCGGGCAACATTTGCATATTAAGCGTGCACCGTGCACCCTTTGTACGATCTTGGCAATCTCCCTGTGTAGCGTCCCAAGAAGCTTTAATGCGCTTAAAATTATATTTGAGGGCCGCATATTCAAGTTTCAATTTTTCTATATCTGATCCCCTGTGAATGTTAATCCATCGCAAGGCTTAATCCTCCAGTTCCCTTCTCAAAGCAGACAGAGAGCGGGCAGGAGAGAGGCCATGGCTCTCTAATCCCGGCTTTCTCTAATTCCCTACCTTTAAAGCCTAATCCAGCTTTAACTGGCCTACCAATGCTTTCTGGATCAGTTCCCGCTCCTGTTGAATTCACTTGTAAAAATAATCACGGCATCATCAAATATTCTACCTCTAATCCCTAATTGCAGCGAAATATTCAACCCTGTGAAAGATCTTTAGTAACGTATTCTTTGGCATAAGCGGGATCGGTGTATTTCTGGGCAGTTCCGATAACACGCATCAATAGCCTAAATCTAAACCCTCATCCGAATTAATCATTTTGCAGGATGTTTACAAACTACAGAGCATCGGTATTAATACCTCTCTATGAAACATCCGGAGTTTGGTGCCAATTCTGTCTTATTGTCACCTAAATACTTATGCATAAATCCAACCTACAACCGTCTGAAAAATTTAAGAAGGCTTTAGCCAAGAAACTCCTTACATCCTGTATTATGAAGATTAAACGTAAGTTAAGAGTTAAACAGGTTTCGAGTCGCATTCAGAGGCCAAAGCAGCGTGTGACCCCGTCATATCGAAGGATTAGCGGTTCCTCTGATCCTTAATCGCGGCTTAACGTACCCAAAGAGACTTGGGCTTAGTTATAGGACGTCAAAAGAAATGGAGAGGATTTGAACCGGGAATTTAATTCGTTTGTTGGCATTAAAGCTCGAACAAATACCTTGTTCTATATTGAAATATTACATTATGCACCGAAATTGCGAATCACATCATTATGGCCCGACTTTAAATCAAGACGTGAGAGCGCCGAGGATTTCAGAACTGTGGTCTATAGGGTGTCTCAGAATTGAAGAGACAATAGGCAATTGGAAACCTATTAGATATTGACGAGCAATTTGAATGCGAAAATTGTGGAAGCCGAGGGATAAGCTGAACATAATTTTACCCATACGAGGTGGGTCCAAAAAGTGCGGCAGCATTCAACTTTTTTGCCTTAAACCGAACTCACTGTCCTCTAATAAGCACCAGCTCAGAAATAGAGCAGCGAGTTTTGCGATTTAAAAAATATATTTTTTTAGAAAATTCGGTGTTTCAAGGGCCAGATTCTCGATTTGGAGGAATAGAATGCCAAAGTGAATTGCGTCAATATTGATGTATGTATGTTCATTAACTTTCTATATGCCTGATATGGAACATTTTTTCAATTAGTATGCAGAACAACATAATTTAGTTTAAACGGCTATACAAGTGGGTCTCCCGTAAGAGCCCAAACTTCAGCTACGTGTTCTTTCTGCAGCTCTAGTTCTGGCGACTGTTAGAAATTGTCAATTCTAAGGTAGCATTTAAGTGAGCAACTAAATGCACAATTTTGCCAGAATTTGGTTGACCCACGCATATTTTATAGTTTCAGAGCCACCCTATATAGGAACAGTGACGGATAATTGAAAAATTACGGAGCAGTTTTGTTAGAGTCACTGTTAACCGGTTCTTTATTTGCTTCAAGATAGAAAGAGAGACATCACATTTCGCAGTATTACAACATGCACACTATTGGTGCCAATTAACGCAAGTAGTGGAAAATTAGTTACCTGAAGAAGATTCCTCTTTTACTGATTGAGGAGAGACAGTATTTTCCAAAGGAGTAGATGAGGGCACAGGAGCAGGGGTACAAGTTCGCTCTGCAGAATCCCTGCTGGTCCTGCCAGTGGTCGAAGAGGGTGGCGTTTTGCTGCTTCTTGTTAGAGCCAGTGCTTGACTCTAAAAAAGAAAAACGTGCCTAACTAACCGTGGGTAATAGTGACAAGGTCAAATTTATAATTTCCCTTCGCAGCTAGTAAATCGCATTCTACATTCAGGAATTCGTATGTTGTTTGACCTCAATTAACCCAGATTAAGAGAGCAGCAAATGAAGACGAATTTGTGCTCAGATTTATCTAATAGATAATATTGATAGCACTGCATTGAACTCCAGGATTGTGTACTGTAAAACGAAGCGAGAAGCGAATGGTTTTATTTAATAATTTTTTTTAATTAAACGTCCTCTGCATATCTTCAACCATTTTTTGGAGATTTTTAAGAATCGGTGCTGCTACAGTTATTTGGGACAGCTAAACTAACACCAGTTTTTGCTTCTTAACTTAATAGAAAAATGAAAATGGTTTAAATTAGATTAAGTTCTGAGGTTTGTCGGTCTATTGCTTCTTCAAGAAATATAGGCGTGCAACCTAATTTTTAGACGTCTTAAGATTTTTCATTTTCTAAGTGTTGACGCATACTCTCCAGGTACGACTATGGTTTCTGTTTGATCAAACTATGAATTTGTACGTATGCACTGATTATCCTCTAGTTTAATTCGCCTCCCTAAACCAAATCTGCAACTTTTACTATTTGACGAATTATCACCAAAATGAGTGCAAAATACGTTAAAAACCAAAATGAAATTTTAATTTTCAAAGTTTTATTTACGCATTTTAATCTCAACTTGAAATAAGAATAACCTGGCATGACTTTCAAAAAGGTTTCCCTACTTTTGTAATCTGTAACCTTCATCCGTTTATGTATGACAATTAACAATATAAAATAATACATATAATTATTTGCTTGAAACACATAGTAAATTAAAAATGTAACCAACAAAAGTAGATTCGAAATGGTTGTAGAAGCTCAGATTAAGTAAAATTGGTTAATGGTGTGCTGGATAATGTCTGTTTACACACAGTAAAAGTTAATCTATTCTAAAATAAAGTTTTAGATAAAGCGAAATAAAGTGAAACAGTAGAAGACGGGATTAGTTGGGGAAACAGAGCTGCCTGTTTTTTGATGATTAGGTACAATCTTGGCTTCTGTCCTCTAACATTATCTTTATTTTGCTTAAACTTTTATAAGGACGTTTGATAATATTTAGGGGCGTGGAAAAGTGGGCAAAGCCAAATAATATTTTCTGTCAATAATTATAAAATCCATAAATGCATCGAGATAACAGTTTGGTAAGAAATAAAAGGTTTCATTTTGCATTAAACGGACAAAACATCCATGTGTAACAAAACGTGAATATACTTGTAAATACCACATTTCAATATACTTTTCATAATTTTAATATTCCGTAATCACTAATTTTTCATTTTAATATTATAATATCGTGACTAGATTTGGACACTGAATTAATAAAACACATTTAAAATATAGAATATAAAATTATTTTAGTAATTAAAAAGCCATTACAAAATTTGAAATTATTATTAACATTTGGCTAGTTATAATGGATTACCGTTTACCTTTTACCTATATATGGATTTTAACGTCCAATTTTAAATTTATTTCAAAAACATTCGGCCCGCGACGAACAATACATTATCTTAACAATATGAATTCATGAAAGGTATTAAAAATCAATAACATCGGGGAATACTAATTTATGAGCATTTAAAAGGTTACCTCCAAAAGTCAAATATAGCATTATTACGAGACAAGAGAATAGAAAAATAGTTACTAATTTTTTACTTTTTGTTTATGTAGCAATGAAAGAGTCAGAATTTTTTTTTCCTTTTTGTCGTTAATGAAATTTGGAATTAGATGGATTTAAAAAATATTTTCGAGCCTCCTTCAGTTATCCATATTCAGAATTACCAGCTATGGAATGAGACGTACTCGAACATGTAGTGCCAATTAATTCTTTAATTTTGAAGTAAAATATTGAATGTCAGAAAGCTGTGATATCTGTATTTTTCAAAATAATTTGAGAACCTAATTCGTAATCTCGAAACTCTTTCTGGTCCAAATCACAAGTTCTAAAAACAATATTTTTGAATTTTTTTATTTTTTACATTTCTTTGGATCTATTGTTACCTACGTATGTATAAGAGTCATTTTAAAAGGTGATTAATATGCCTGTTCTAAACACGTATTAGAAACATTAAACGTTATGAAATTAATAAATTAGTAATGTTAAGAAAAAGGAAGATACAAGTGGCCGAATAACTCAATTGTGCAAGAATGAAGAACTAATAGATACGAAGGGAATTACGCTAACAAACAGATTATTCCCATAACAAAGCAGAAAGTCGGTAATAATAATCGACTGACCAAAGTTTTAGTCATTGATAATGTATCTAAAATTGATTGAATTTTCGAAAACCGGCTTTACTTGTTTGTTTTAGAAAACCGAATTTCCGCAAGTATTATACACTTAAAACCAGACTTTCTTATATCTTCTCAGGCTCTAGTGGACACTAAGGGACACACTAACAAGTATTTTAACAGAAAATCAATATATCTTCTTTATAAGGACCGAATTATGAGTGTTCTGGCAACTTTACCACAAGCTCAATTTCAATTAAATGACTAATTTGCGGTTCTGCAATGAGTAGTTTTTCCAAGGCGATTATAAGTATTTGATAAAATTAGAGTCACATTAATAGTATGTACTGAAACTAATACTCTTTTTCTAAGAACCAAATTATTAAAGTTTAGACAACTTTATCATAAACTTTCTTTATGTTCAAATTACGAAATTGAGGTTTTCTATTAATCAGTTTCTACGTTTCAAAGCCAATTATTTTTATAATAAAAATAGTGTTACACTTTCCCTCATAAAGAACACATCTTTAAGGGCGCTATTATGAAGTTCTGGCAACTTTAATTTAATTTACATGAAAACAAAGAAGTTGAACAAAGAAGCTGGGCTTGATCAGCTTCCTTTTGCTTCAAAAGCAGTTATTTTGTTGACAAAAATAGCATTATAATGATACTCTGGGAAGACAAAGCTATACCTTGTCGAAGGGTCTAATAAAGAATTTTCTGACAACTTTAACAGGAGCTTAGCTCCAGGTTAAATGATGAAATTGAGCTTTTACATTGGTCAGTGTTTTGATTTGGGAGAGGGTTATGTTTTTACGGTGAAGTAGTTGAATTGTTTCAAATGGAAACAATTTTTTTAAGGGTGTAATAACTGCCGTTTTGATACATTTATCCGGATCTTAATTTAATTTTAAACGCTAAAATTGAGATTTACCTTAGTCAGTTTCCTCGTATGGAAGGTAGCTAGGTAGATCTAATACTACATTATGAATGATTTGCTATTTTTATCTGGAACCAAATTTGCACAAAAACGGTAAAACAAGAAAGAGCAGATAACATAATCGATATCTGACCTCATTCATAAAAGGTTGATATTTTGCTATTTCTAACGTCTGAAAAATTTGCTTTATTCGCGTGCCTTAAGGGCTGGTTTTTTGTATACTTTCACACAATTTCCTGCAAAATTTGAAAATTCTTGCGCAGCTTTGAACTTCTACAATGTTTAAACAATCGCATGAAATGTTGGGTCCAGACACCAAAAAAGCTGCACTGAATAAATATTTGTTATTGAAGCCACACATACATACATACATACAAACGTTTTTAATCTGTGCGTATTACTGGAGCATGAATGATATCAGGCTTGCGGAAATAGTGGTAATCCCACTCACAGGAAGCATAATACAAACTACGGATAATCCTGATATATAATTTATTTTATTTTATAAATCATGGCCTTGTATGCACGCACTAACACCCATTATTATCAGAAAATGATTTTATTTTGCTTTGTATTATAGTGGAGATATTTTTGGATTAAATCCTGCAAAAGTTACATATGTAAAGCTTCTTTGGTTCTCGTAGAGTTTGACGCATTTTAGTGCACGTTTGAGCTCATATAAACAGCTTAACAAGATTTAAAACTCATGGATATTGTGTAATTTAGAGTGAAGCAAACTTTAGGGCCATTATAAATAATTCAACTGCAGATTAAGATATTTTTTGCTCTGAAAGTTTATCTTGCGGCTTCCAAAAATATTATCCATTGTTGGCCCCTAATGCTAGCATTACTTGATCCCTCGAAAAAGCTTAATAAAGTTACTTAATTAGCATTCCAAACAAAAGCCATAATAAACGTTGTTTGCTTTAACGTCTATACAGGAAACTAATCTGGAGAAGTACACCTCTATGTAGATGACGACTGTGTGGAAGATTATTTTTATAATACAAATACGACGGAGTTGCTCTTGATCAGCTTAGTTAATAATTTCAAAGACTAAGAATACTTAGGGTTTAAAAATCGGGCATACAAATGCTTGTTATATAGGGATTAAGCGAATTATGAGTCATGCAGATCTTCTTATATCTTAACGGGTCGTACGAAATAAAAAGGGGGTCTCTAAGGATATAAAACGAGAGGGTTAGACTCCAGTCTTATCATTTCCAGAATAGAGCCGATCACCCCTCTTCTTGAGAGAAAACCTTTTAAGTAGTTTATACGTATTAGACTTTATCCATCTGAGTGCCTTGTTTATGGCCAATATTTTCCTATAGTAACACTCATAAGATTTTAGTGTCGATGCAATTGGTGTTAATTTTTCTATTCATCTCAGTTCCGAATCTTCCCTAACCAACCAGAAAGTGGATAATTTAGGAAGTGTTTAGCTTCGTAGGTAGCGATTATTCGGTTTCACCGGATAAACTAATAGGATATGTTGTAGGGTTAATCATCACGGAATAAAACTATTATATACGAATTTAGTTGAAGTTGAATACAAATACTATGCCATTGAAATGGATCGAGGCATAGCTTCAAAAATAAATAGCTAAAAACAACGGATTTCAAAAGGGATATCAAATGAGGGAAATGCGGCAATATTTTATAGAGAAAATAATCTGATGCTATCGCCAGTGGTGTAACTAACGGTTTTTCGTGGGGTTATAGATACCTTGGAAAATGTTTAAATCAAATAACTGCTATCCAAAAGGTCAGCGCTGACCTCCTGGTTCGTTGTATGCCCCTAGTTATTATTTTTTTATCATTAAATTAATCATAAATTTATCCTCATTAGAGGTTTATACTTGAAAATAGACATGCGAATATTGAATGAGTGAAATGCGGCAAAATTTGATATTAAAAATAGTCCGATTTGTTGCATACTAGTGCAGTGGTGTATCTTGCGGTTTCAGCCTGGCGTTAAGTGCGAGATGAAATAGCTTGAAATTGAATTTGCTTGAATTTAAACAAAACATTAACAGTGACGTTTCTTCTTTTCTCTACCATTTTTCGCTATTACGATGAGCTGTCTCTGTACAGCGACGCTACACAGCGATGTGCTGGTAGGCACACCATTGGTGCGACTAAAAAATTAATATTCGTTGCTTAATATGCACTTTCCCTCATGGTGAATTCTACAGATTTTCATATTGAAATGAATCAGAAAAAAATCATTTGAAGGCTCCTACTTTAAGGGGCCATATCTACCTAAGGGGACATTTTCGGAAAATGTTGTAATATGGTTTTCTTCGTGATTTCACTTGGTGAATGGTGGTGATAACGAGTTCTGATGAACACAATTACTTTTTTAATTTTTAAATTATTTGAATATTTTTAACTGCGTTCTTCAAGACATTCAAAGCACTTTCGAAGCTATTCCTGGTATAATAATGGTTAGTGATTAAGCGTCACTCCATATAAGTACCTCTTGGTTCCACATATGCCCGTTTAATTAGAAAACTTAGAAGGGCAAAGTACCTTTTGGTTCCACCCTAATATAACTATACGTTCCAATGCCGTTTATTGTGTGGGTCAGGCTGTTTGAAACAGGGTTATGGGAATTCTTATTACGTTAGGGGATCGCATGTAGTATGACATTATACAGGTGGCATATACGCTTGACCAGACGCCATTAAGCAGCTGACTAGACGGTTTCGGTTTTACTTCTAATACATAATGCAATACACAGCAAACTCGCTCTCGCAGATTAATCATTAAGGGCTTTGGCTAAAATAGGCATATAAAACATTTTATCTTAATGTGGACTAATTTAACAAACTAATCCGGATTATTACGCATTAAGCCGAAATGTTTTTACACGTGTTTGCACAACAAATCGGTTTCTATTCAATGCAAATTTGGGTGATGGAGTAGGTAAAATGCCTACAGGCATTTGTATGTGTGTGTACGTACAGCTAGGAACGAATTTGTCACTTAAGGTTTAAAGACTAAAAAATGCCGAAATAATATTGGGAGGAGATGAAGAGAACGCTGCAAGCAGGACTTCAGGATGTCAAGGCATATAACTTGGAAAACGAAGTGTAGTGTCTGAAATCAGCACAAGCTAGATTCCTGGCAGGCAGTTCGTCCAAAGACCATGTTTTTAGAGATTTATTTAATGGAAAAAAAGCTGCACAAACAAAAATCTTGTAAGTGATATTAATAGTTTATCAGTATTTGAAAACATTTTGATAGCAAAACGATCAGAGGTTCTGAAATGAGTTCGTTTGAGGCTGAATGGTAATTGTCTTTTTCATGTTGAAACGAATCCAAGCTTTGGCATCTGCTGTAGTTCTAACCTACAGCAGAATCGAGATCGAACCCTGGACTAAGAAAGGTACATTCTATATTCAGCCTTCAAAAGGTTTTGGGCTTATAATTTTTCTTGAGGTAATGAGTAGCTAAGTCTTGTAGGAATCTTGTAGTACGTTTTGAATCTCACATCGGACTTTGACCTTATTTTATATGACGTTTAAAGCACTATTTAACTGTGGAAAAAATTAGATTCAGGTTTACATCAGAAGTTAAAGTTGATTAATATTCATCGTAATTGAAGTTCAAAAAGAGTAGGAAATAACTATATTGCAGATAGTCGAGTTTGAATGCCATTTTGAGTTTCCTTAAAGAGCCTCCTTCGCCGTGCCGTTTCGAAAAACATATAGTATGGAAGTTTTGGATGGAACAGTGCATATAACTAAGATGCGGAACATATGCGGCGAAAATCCTTGGACACGTCGGTTTTTAATTCATGTATACAGGGTAGTCCAAAAATCAAGTACGACTACCAACGTTGTTTTTTCAAATGGAAACGCATATTTTTATTTCATTTTTGAATTCTACGTAAAATTCTAAATATATTTCATGTACCATGTCCTATACCTAAACGCAACAGGTCTCGAGAAATTTACAATTGAACATATCAAAAACTAAAACTTTTGATTTCTTTAAAAATTTATTTGGTCTTGAACAGGACCGATTTAATACAAAATAGCACCCCCTCATTACCACGTTGATGGTAGAGCTTATTTAAATAACATTTTTCCTGAACGCTGGATTGGAAGGCGAGAGGTAATTGAAAGAGCGGCACGATCACCTGACCTCACACCTTTAGATTACTTTCTATGGGGTTATCTTAAGAGTAAGGTATACTTTAACCAGCCAGCAACCATCGAAGCCTTAAAAGAAAGAATTCATAATAAAATAAGAACAATTATCCCAGCAATGCTTCAAAATGTCAAATAGAAATTCATTCATCGTCTTGCTTACTGCCAAGGAGTAAGTGGGATCCAATTTGAACATTTAATTTAATTGTTGCTTGTTGTTTTATTTTGTATTAAATTGGTCCTCTTCAGGACCAAATAAATTTTAAAAGAAATCAAAAGTTTTAGTTTTTGATATGTTCAATCGTAAATTTCTCGAGACATGTTGCGTTTAGGTGTAGGACATGGTGTATGAAACGCACTTAGAATTTTGCGTAGAATTCAAAGATGGAATAAAAAAATAAATGTTTCCATTTGAAAAAACAAAGTTGGTAGTCGTACCTGATTTTTGGACTACCTTGTATACATGAATTTGCAATTAAAAAAACTGTAAAAAGAAATAAAAATCGACGTGTCCGAGGATTTTGACCGCATATGTTCGGCATCTTAGTTATATGGACTGTTTCATCCAAAACTTTCACACTGTAGATTTTGGGATATTTTAAAACAGTCAAGAATATTTGCCTGTTTATATTTAAATAACTTTTACTTACAAATGTTCGAAGTATCATTAGAATATGGTCATTTTTGCTCCACCTATCCCCCGAAATCAATCAATTTTATTAATACCTAATCGCTTGTAGGTACCCTATTCAGTTAAAAATTATTAATAGTCATAATCTTTGAGTCTGCTTTTAATTATGTATTTTTAATTATTGTTTACACAGATAAAATATATTATATCGGTTAGAGGATTAACATACGGATTGAACAATCATTTTTGTTTGATTCCATTGGTCCGATTTACCAACGCTAAAGAGAATTATTCTGGTTCAAAATTTAAATACATATTATTTTCTGTTAATTTTAGTGACAGGATTTCTGTATTAAAATAATATTGCGAAATTTAATAATTAGTTTTAATCGCTTCGAGCACATGTGTTTTTTTGCAAGCCACGAGTCTATAGTACTCAGGGCTAAGACTTTGTAGCAATTCTTATCTACGGCTCCACGTGCGTAATTATACATATGCAAGCTTTTGCCTTGATGGGCCTCCACTGACTATTTGTGGCGATTGAAAGTAAATATTTAAAAAAAGCAGGGTGCATATTAGTCAGAGCAAATCAGCAGTAAACTCAATTAACCCTCTGCATAATTCGATTTTTCGTATTTTAGTAAATTCATTTTGTAATTGGATTTATAAACACATATATTGTAATCGCAAATTTCCACTCTCTATATCCGGATATACAATATTTTCTAATTTGCTTTTAGCCAATTTCGCGAACAAAAAGTTTGCTATATATTACGAATATTTGCGTATTGTAACGTTACATTTTTCAATGCTTTGTTACATAATGCTAATTTTCAGATGCAGATCAGTACACGTACCGCTGAACGTAAATTCATCCCAGGGCACATTGGAGGAAGGTTTGCAACATTAACACATGCATGGAACGCACACAAGCTTTTTTAAAAGCAATCAAACAATCCGAAGCCGACCTAAGGCTTATCTGTTCGCGTGATTATTCCCGATACTTACCCTACTTTAACCTGTACAATAATACATTTTAAAAAATCATAGCACGAATTTACTTATGCAAAAGCTCCTTATCAATAGAAAAATGTAATACGGCGGTATATTTCATTAATCTCGGATAAACATGCGGCTTGTAGATCGTGTTTATTTATTTCTGATAGCGGCCTTATAATTTAAATCAACAAAATGGGCGACGTATAAGGAAAATAAAATCTGAGAAAACACTTGAAACGCCGATTAAATGGATTATACTGTAATCATTTCGAAATTTCGTTCGAGTAGTGATATTAAAATTGAGAATTTTATTTATTCCTACATCGAATCGTTACAGTAATGGATTTTTAAGGCTTGCTTTACATTAACCCACGTATGCAAAAATTGCTTGGAAAATTGAAAAAGACATTTTACTCTTCAAACTTTTCACGAGCATGTTTCTTTCTTTAAACAACGAACTGGCAAAGTATTGCATAGCTGTTTAGATTGATGACTGAGCTAATGAAAAGTATTAGTGTCACCTTTTCCATTTCTTAGAATCGAACACGAAATTTGCCACATATTTCGGTGTTTGTTTTGACACTCTACAATTATATTGTGCTGTATTAATAAAAAATAATGTTGTACATTTGATGAGAATTCCGTGGGGTCAATCAATTTTATGTGCTTCTCAGAAAACATTGGATAAAATGAAAACAATCATGCGGGGTATAATAAAACGGGTATACAAAATAGGTGCGTCATTACTTAAAACTTAAAATGTTGCAAGTCGAAGATAAGCCGGGTTTTTGCTACGAACTTATTCAGGATAATTAAGGGGATTACGGGCTCAAAAAAAACCTAATAATGTGCACTATTTTATCATCAAAGCGTCAGTAAACGCTATTTTAGATTTTATTCGTTACGAATAGCAATTAGTTGAAAACTCTCAGATAAACCTAAGCAAAGATATTTATAATGAGTATAGTCAGTTGTTTCGACGTTGCACCAACAGACTTTTATCGGAAGATTAAGACAACTACCCACCAGATTTGACCCAATTTTTAATGTTTTGATTAGGAATATCTATAGAAACACTAGCCAAGATTTCCTCATTTTTGTGATAAAAGGAATATATTGGTTTTTGATTCAACAAGAAAGAAAGGTGATTAAGAAATCAGGCCTTCCGCATCGAGATTACTACCGCAAGGAATCACTGCCCCGAAAAACGCAACAGAGTTGTATTTGCCGAATTTTCAGTTGTTAAGACCAAGAGCTTCTTACGCACTCGCGTCTCCCAATATATCATGAAGATTAGATGAATTCTCTTGCGTGCTTTCCTAACGAATTCAATAGAAAGCGGGATTCCTCCGATAATAAAATGTCATATCGACACACGTTCGGGATTATCGTCAATTAGAAAAACCAGCCAAACATTATAGATGATTTTCAAAAAGAGAAAACCTACTTTTGAACATTTCTCCATTTTTCGTCGTCAATATCTCGGGAAGCTGTGAAATCTGGGTCAAAAAATTATTCAAATTAATCGTCTCGATGAGCTTTAAACGAGGTTGTAGTATCTCTTAAAAATTTCGAGATACACGAACCCACGAGGCAATCTAGCTCAAGAATTACATCAAACGAATTGTTTAGCGGGACCATAAAATATGTAGAGCTTTACAAGTATACGACAACGAGGTTGTAGCATCTTCTTAAGTTTCCGAGACGCAGAGGCAATTTTTAATTTAATGTACAATTTTGGAACCGTCTTTGGAAGACGATTCTGGCTACTCTATTTCAGTGAGAAACGACAAAATTTTCAAATTATTTCGCAAGAATTTTCAAAAGGGGGATAGGCGCGGAGGGCGTATTTCCTGACGTTTGCCAATTTTCGACCGTCTATATCTCCGAAACCCACGAAGCAATCTAGCTCAAAACTTATATCAATTGAATTGTTTCGAAGGACTTTATAAGCATATGTAAATGATATTCTAATATCTCCTTAAGTTTTCGAGATACCGAGATGTTATTAGTTTATTGTGCAATTGAAAGTGCTTTTGGGAGAAGGTTCTGGATACTGCATTTCCAGAGTTCTACATGCTCATTGGAGACGCTCACGGTCGATATAGGGTGAATATCAGACAGATGATTAGAGATAGTGAACAATAACTTCTGAAAATTTGGAAACATTTTTGAGAGGAGATGACTCATTCTTGGCCTTTTCTAATCTTTGACGGTAGATGTTGCCGAAACCCATGGAGCCATCTAGCTCAAACATTGTATCAAATAAATTGTGTCAAAGAGCTTTATAAGCTTATGTAAACGAGGCTGTAATATCTCCTCAAGTTTATGACATACAGGCCACTTTGTTACTAGTAAGAGAAGGCGCGGCAACTGCACTTCGGAGGTCGCTAGTCCGCATATGTGGTTCCCAGGGTTGACGTCGGTCCCAAATTAGACGATAACAATGAAAAATAGCACTTTTTTTCAAATATTTTGAAAATTTTGTAAACATTTCTAAAGGGAATTTTGAGTATTAATTGAAACTCATCTTGGTAAATTTTCATTTCTTAAATTGGACGCAAAGCGTCGGAACAAAATGTTAACTAAGTTTCTTTTCGCCGATACATTAAAAAAAAATAGTTACATATTTCAGAGAACTATTCCAATTCTCTATGTAACATCTTTGTAAATATATCTACAATTCCATTTACAGAAGTGGTCTTAACAAGTTTACACCTTAAATCGACGAAATACTGAGCTTGAACGATTTGTACCCGTTGTGGAGGGTCGAACAGAAAAATGCGGGATCCAAATTTCTAACCGTTAATTGATTATATTGACTTTTGGAGTTAAGACACGAATTTATCAAAATCAAACAAAGCAAAAGACAATATATCTGGAACAAGTTATCATGGTTTCAAAACTCCTAAATGGAAGTCAGGAGTAGTCAGGATAAGTCCAAAATAAAAATACTTTGGAAATGTCACTCAACAAGCTATGGTCAAGATCTTCGCAATCAATTAACCGCATCACATGTTAATCAAGTCATCCATTATATTACCAGGATCTCCACACTCCTGAATGGGAGTCAAGATTAAAAGGACATTTTTCAAGATCCAAAGAAAAGTTCTTTGGTAATATAATCCAGTATCAGGATGAAAATAATATACTTAAATAAACTTCTATGAAGATCTTCAACGCTATGCACGAACGGCATGGAATGATAAACAATGACTCTTATACACATAATTTGGTGAAAAAAAAATTTGAAAATTAATTTGTGCACCTTCGATGGATAAAACCGTTTGTTTTGTCTGCTGGCAAATTTTTCACAGACTATGATAAACGTATATCACTTTTATTTAATTACTCTAAATGACCGTTTCCTTGGGTGCGTAATTGGGGCAGAATAAAAACGTGCCCCTCAGATTTACCATTGCATATCATTATGACAATTTACTTAGTTGTCATTGACGTCATTAATTAAATGGATTATTAAAGAAAATAATTATTAATACCTCATTTTCCATTAAACTCGTGTAAATAATAAGTAATTGCTGCGCAGTAAACAAGAGCAAAAAAAAATCCAGTGTCACATAAAATCTAATTGGTTTTAGCAGCATGAAATGTAGATAGTGCATACGTCAAATATCGATATTATAAATAATATAATTAAGTGTAAAGTTCTAAGATCTAAGGTTTAAAGTTTAAGCTATTTTTTGAAGCCTTGAATCATTACCTCCGTACCATTTTGCACTAATGGATGGTTAACAATAATTATTGTCAGTTAGCAAGACGTTAATATAATAATTGCTCTTAACCTATATGTATATTAATAAACAGTTGAAAACAATTATAATGAGGCTGGAAAACATGTCCAGTGCACATTTTTAATGGGCAAGCAACGCTATAGGTTTAAGTTACATGTGAACAAAAAAAGCGCAAAAATCACTTTGACCAACTATAAAATTAGTTTCCAGGCTTTTTGTTGTTTAAGGGTCTCATTACGTTTTATGTATGTACAGAACATCCAAAATAGCAATAATTAATGGATCACTATTGTTACCACCAAACAAATGTTTTACTAACTAATTTCGACTTGAAAGCGCATCAACAATGTGGCAAATAAATACCTAAGTGACCTATAACAATATTATATCGTTTAAGACGTTAAATTTGAGGCAGTATCATTGGCAAATAAATGGAAAAAAACAATAAATATTCGAAATAGAGAGCTTACTGCCCCTGATCTAGAAACGATATTTGGCGATTTTTAAATAATTTATCGAGAAAAACGAACGAACAGGCACAAATCCAAAATTATCCTTTAATGATGATTCAGCGCAAAGTGAAATACATCGATTTCCATTTATAATACAATGTGCTTATACACGGCTAACCTAGGATTACCCCAATCCGGTATTAACGTGGACTATGGATGAATTCCCTATTGACGTTTCACCAACTCATTTACATCGGAAATTGTTGCCGGTAAACACACAAAGACCCAATATATTGCAAATTTTACAGTTGAGCAGAAGATTTTAATCAAACATTACTAATTGACTGAATGCACATTAATTGAATGATTAGAAATCACACCTAACACTCGAATAACGTTAACACCAAGAAGTGTCGCTTGTGATGATCAGCCTTAATGGAAAAGAAACAGAGGTGTATCAATAATATTCTCCATTAATCCGTTAGTGCCATATTGCAAAAACGATTCGAAGCCCTCACTGCGAAAAATATTCATTTGATATTTAATAATTCCGAAGATTTTTATATCATTAACATAAAACAAGAAAAGTGTAATTCAGTTAACGTATTGCCCTCCAATAATTAGCAATAATTATTTTTAAGTATGCGTTTATGGCTAGGTATCTAATTAAAACGATATATTAGTTTATACGTGCAAAGTACAGACACGCGTGGTAATGTGCATTTAAGACACTTATTTTAAAATCCGACAAGGAGAGTGAGACCAGGAACGGTCTTTATCACCTCAGATTCAAACTACTGGTAATTAATTTGTAATTAATGCTAATTCTGGAAAATTATTTCTCTCAAGTTAGTATGCTCAAATCCATTTAGAAGTAATAACTTTTAACTGACAACATAAACATATTACCAGTGAATTACCTACTAAGAGTTAAACAGAAATTAGTTTATCTGCGACTACATTGGTAAAACCGTCCATCAAGGGATTTTTGAGATTTTGCTTATTGGTCGGATGAAGTGCTCTTTAAATGATGAAGCTCGGGATACAAACATTTACTCAATTTTTGAAAAATCTTCTAATTAAAGCCAATGCGCGAACATTTGCAGATTCAGATTTGAACGTTGAAATCAATTTGGGGGTTGGTAACGAGTGTCAAAATTCTTGTATGCGTCAAAAAAGAAAAATTTAGACACACATCACATTTCATAAGTTAACTGAAATAAGTTTCTTCCCAAGTTTCCTTAAGGTTTCCATGAAACTATCTATCATTACGTTTTTGAGATATTTGTTGAGACTACAGCAGCTTGTTACTTTTATTTCGAAAGGATAAAATGTCCTTAACTTGTTGAAGCTATAGGATTCAGACATTCTTTTGTCTGTAGTTGAAATTCGCATGAAAAAACTACAAATTAGCATCAAAAATCATAATTAAATGCATAAAAAGCTTTCTTAGAGTTGGTGAAAACGTCTATCAATTTGTTTTCGAGATATTTGTTTATAGACTACAAAAGCCTGCGCTCCAATTTTGGAAGGATAAAATGCTTTTTACCCCATGAAGATAAAGGATATAAACATTAACTCATTTTTTTAAAAATGTTTTAAAAATATTTTGGATTTTTTTTACTGTGGCTTATTTGAGTCCCTAAAAATCCACGACCTCCAATCTAAACCCACTGAACATTGCCAAAATGCCAAAAACAACTAATTAATAGGTCCAATATTGATTCCCTTGATGAACTTCAAAAATACAATACTTCTCTGACCGAGACCGAAGTTCCCGTAATTGGACCATTATAAAAACTGAAACACTAGTATTAAAAATAGCCCTAAAAGAAATTAGGCCCCCTGATGAAAGTATTTTTACCTGAGTGACGACTTGGAAGATGAAAGCTCTTCAGCTCCTTCTTCGCGATGATTTTAAACGTTATTCGGGCTGGGATTATCTTAAAGATTTTTTATCTTTTATCGTAAATTCAGGTTTTGAAAATTGCTTCAAAGGCAAAACACTTGTAGAAAGATTGAGTAACTACCTTGTCAGACATTTTTGTAAACTTAACACTAGCACAGCTCAACGCGTCTTTTTTTAGGAACTTTATACCTAGAATAGTAAGCAACTGCAAACTAGACACATTCAGGATTAACTCTAATTTCACATAAACTTTTCTTAAATAATATCGCATGATTGTCTCATTCAGCATGATTGTGTGCGATAAGCCACTATATGAAATAAATATTTATACCATTGTAACTATTTACAAAAATATAAAGAAATTTCATTAGTTCTGTGTATTCAATTTAAAACGAACATTTTTGTGCAAAAAAGTGGTATTTTGCAAAATTCTTACTTGAGTTGAAACTTCCGAAATGGGAGCCCCCTTGATGCTGGCAGCCACCCAGGCCTCCGCGAACGTCTCCATGGCACTCTGAAAGTCCATTGCCATCTCTCAAATCATGCGAATTTTTAATGATCACAAGACATTTTCAAGAGTCCCCATACATCTTCAATTACGTCGACAACGTGACTTTTGGTTTGAAATGCCGGCGAGCGAATGCCACTTATGCGACGGTTAAAGCGATACTGAATACTGAGTGAGCGCGCGATTCCGAGTCCGGAGCCACCGGAATCGGGAAGAAAACCACGACGGTGGTGGCAACGGACAGCTCCGGAATTCGCACCACCCCCGAAGAGTTTCGTGGTTGCCGGATTGCCCCTTCCATTAAATATGTAATTGCAGAAAATTTCAGTTAGACATACCTCATAAATAGGTATTGAGACGGGCATGTATGTCTCATTATGGCATGCGCCAATGATGACCGCCTGAGTGTGCGCAGTACCTAAAAAAATGTTATGTTTCAAAGGCGGAGAGTTACGTTTAAGCTTATCAAAAACCCAATGAATTTTGAGATCAGGTGCAATTTTTCAAGGTCTCATATGACTGTTGAATACCATGTGCAAGTAGGTATGTCTTTTCATGACAGTGAGCAGTAGCAAAAAATTATATTGCGTTGTGCATTGTCCTCTTTTAAGAAAGAAAAATTATTTTTGGTGAAGTATGGAAGTTTTAGGTTATTTATGTGCAAGGAATTTTAAGAGATACCGCTTCTGGTTAAATATCGATACACTTTGGATTTATCTTTGATATACGCATTCTTTTAATGTCAAATTGAGACCGATTATCTTTCTAAACTCGAAAATATTAAAGTAAATTTTGATTGAAAATTACACTTGTTTATTGACTTCGGAATCCCACTTTCCAGCGTCTTGCATGATAACTTATGACAAAAAGTAATTGTTTTTCGCCCAAGCTGGAACAGACTGCTACTGTGATTTTCAAGTAGCAGTCAAGCAAATAAGCTATTTGGAAAATCCTCTCTCAGCTCTAGCTTCCGTTTAAGTTTCTAGATACACCAAATTCTGCTAAAAATAGAGCGGCTTCCCCAATATGCATTCATATAACTCAAACACAGTGTAGGATTTCCCTTATCTTTCAGCATTTCCGAGTTGGGATGGATTATGGAATTCAAAATTGTCAGATTTTTGAAGTTGAACATGTATGTAAGTCAGATCTATAAAAAGTGAAGGACATAGTTGCATAAAATTATGGCGCGCGATAAAAATGTTCTGAGCAGTGAAAGGGAAACTGCTAATTAGTGCAGCTAATGAAGTAGCCGACAAAAAATAACATATATGCCAAATTTGATTTATATCTCACGAACTGGAAAATCTTAAAAGGAAAACGGAATATTATTTCAATCTTTAACACCCTGTATCTCCGTAACGAATCAAGGGCAGCTACCAATTAACATGATTTTTTTGCTTATAGTCGTTCATATATTCACTCCTAAATTAATGACGTAATGAATCCTCTAGGATATTAATAGCTGCGTCCACCTCTCAGAAAATCTATCAGTGGAAATTAGGAAAGTAAGCATTGCGCATCTTCTCGAGGGGTATCAGGCACATACGCGCGTTTTTCGAAATTTATCGAACGTCGAATGTGGTCAGTCATAAAGGGAGCATTTTTTGTTGCAGCTTCCGTAGAGGATGTTCAGTCTAGAACTTTTGTCCTGGAAAAGCAGGTCAATTCGGCAACACTGTAAGTGAGCCGCCAAGACGTTTAACGCTTTTTAAAAGCGATCACCCGACGCTTTTTCTTAATGAATATGGCCGTCCTGCCGATATCCCGCCTGCGGGATTCAATCCGATCCGATCCTGCGACACCGGGATCAATCGGTGAAATCCCCGCGTGGCATCTCTTTCACTCCCTCTCGCAGTTCCGCTATTTTTCCGCGTCGTTCCTCGAGCTAAGCGTCCCGAACATTTAACGAAAATATATTCTTAAAGAAAGTTTGAAAAGGTAATCCGACGCCTGCGCCCGGTGGCGTCCAGACGCCAAATGAATAGATATGTAGGCGGGGTTTTCTCGCAGGAGAGAGGCGGTTCGACGGCAAGGTATGTCCCACAGGCAACAAAGGGTTCAGGAAAATTATTCATCCCTCCAGATTTGACGCTCTCCTTTCGCGGATCACATGTTTTTCCATATTTTCGCATCCATTTGTCCGCTATTCCCTTTACTTTGTGCCCTCGTTTCCACGGCACACGAGGTCTCTGGAAGAATAGCTTTCAAATCTCCTTTGTTTAAGTTTAACATATTTAGTAGATTATTGCAAACGTTCACATTCAGAAACATACGGAGGGGAATTATGAAACAGGTAGTTTCGCTGCTAAACATATCTAAAGATTGATTAATGCTCCTCAATGGTGAGAAATCTCTTGAAAATCATAAATGATTTTGACTAATTGAAAATCACCTAGATTTCGTCAGATTCACGTATTCAAATAAATTTTTAAAGATATAGGAAATCAGTGAAATGAATGAGCGTTTGTCCGTGATTAATCTGTCTACACATTTAAATGCTCGAAATTTCACATGTTCCAATTTTTACATTAGAGCATAGGTAAATTCATACAATAATAGGTATTTTCCAAGAGTTAGCAATAGTTCAGTAGTAGAACTGACAAGCATGCGCATTAGCCGTATACCGTTTCAAAATCTATTTATTACTCTAAGTAGAAATATGTTGATAAACGATTATCAGTGAATAAGTAATTATTAATTTGGTAACTAACACCGGTAAACACAAATTTTGTATCCTGGTTTTCCTAATCTGATTCGTAATCTTCTCACCTATCTAATTATAGAAAAAATTGTTTTAACTCAAAAAGTTTGCTTTTATGGCAGCTGCAATGAAATTAAACACCGAATTTACAAATTTATTAAATTTACAACCTAAATTTGTTTTTATAGACATAAACAAACATTAAAAAGTTCAGGCTAGTTCAGGTCTAAATTCAATTGTAGACAGAGGTAACTTAAAAATGAGTGTTTTTGATACTAGTGGATTAGGAATTTCAGCTCCTCCGCGCTCATGGAATGTCTCTCATAAGTGTGTAGTGGCCGTATAAAATTATCCGTCTTGTATTACCGTCTTATTACAGAATACAGGTATATCGTATTTCGCATTGGAAGAAGCTACCAGAGTTCAGTAATATGTAGGAAAAAACAACATTTTACATGAGTTTTCCTTACTAATTATCCAAATTCTTATATATTAATAACCTCTATTTTAAATGGCCATAAAAACTGAAATTTCTATCTATTGATTCATTAAAGCGCAAATACAAAAATTAAAGGCTATTTGTCGGCGCGTGAATTTTCAATTTTAGAAACACTTTTTATATCAGTTTTAAAGCAACAATTTGGTAATGGGTATGCCTCATAGTTCTATTACTAGAAATTGCTCTCTGTTGGAAAATACCTAAAAACCAAACCACTTAAAAAAAGTATCAATACCATTATTTTTTTTACACTTTTGTCCCCCAATGTTGGCAAATGAGACACTAATCCATGGCGGGAAATCGAGGACATGGCGTCACAATAACCCCTTATGTCTTATAATCCGCCGGTTTCGCAGTCATATGACGCAATTCTAACGTCAAAATGATATCATATGGATAATAATGAATGCGGGTAATTGTTTGCTGCGTCCATTTCTTCTAGGTCGTTAGATTCAGTCGTCTCCTATTACTTATAGAACTTATATAACAAAATTCTTTCCGTTTTAGAAGAATGCAGAGTTAAACGAGATCTCTAGAGACTTGAAAAAGAATATTCTAAAATTCTGAATTTGATGCAATGATATTAAGGGTTTACCCTTGTCTGTCATTATGTAAATTTATCATCAAGAAGTTAATTTTTCAGTAACTTATTTGCTGTAAACTCCAATAGATGTTTTAGTATTTTTCGGAGAACATGATGATAAAGCAGAATGAACTAATAAAACCCGGCGCCATTGAAGCAAATTATGTAGCAAAAATGAACTTTAGCTTAAATCTTAACCATTACTTAAGCCAAAATAAATATTACCAAATAGAGATAATGCTGTTATAAATGACTTTTCCACAATGGCTGCTTGTACGTATTACGGTAGCTAAATAGTATGATTCCTAATAACATAATCTTCTGAATAAATAGTGAAATTTTAAGTAAACCAAACAGGATGATTATACGAGAAACGTCAGGGCTAAAGTAGATTTGGTAGATTTATCTTGTTGATTCTGCGTTGTTGATGTTAAATTAAGGACACTATTTCTAGTTGTTAAAAACATTTTTTGTGCATTAACAAATGGTAAATTCGAGGTATTCATAAAGGATTATTCCCAGTGTCACGACACGGAACGGATGGATTAAGTCTGGCTTATAGCCCCATAATTCATACCAGCTCAACATAATCTTTTAATCTGAAAATCTACCAGTTTCTTTTAAATGCAACGTAAAAACTCCAACTTATTTACCGGCTGGTATATTTAAATCGGCCCCAAACGCGATGATCCCGAGTTTACGACTATTAACTTTGATGGATAGTGAAAATCAGGTAAAAATGATTATAGCCCAGACTATCTCTGGGATAATCCTCTTAACCATCTGACAGAAATCGCGTTTCATATTCTTTTGTTCAGCTTTTTTCCGAACGTTTTAACTGCATGGATGTCTTAATTGCAGACATTTTATGACTAATTTTTAAGGTACATACAAAGCTGAGGTGCGTTAATTTTGGGACACCCTGTATGCAAAAATTGCAAAAAAAAACGTTATTATTATTATTTAATTCTACAGAACAAACATCTTGAACAAATATTCGCCAAATTTTCAAGGGGGAGAGTGTAGCTGTGTATGTTATAAGGTATGGTCATTCCAAAAATAGTATCAAAAAATTTCTGCGCTTCTAAACAGGTTTTTTTTTTAATTTTCTACTTTTTGTTTTTACCTACTGCCATTCCAGTTAGCTACTCAAAAACGTAATTTTTTTCTTTAGTTTATGTCCTCATAGGAATCGCATTTAAAGACATTTTGCATGAAAGTGTATACCACCTTTAATTTTCTTGTAAAGCTTGAAAATATGTGTCAAATATAAAGCCGTAAAAAGACTTTGTAAACTTTTCTTAAGAATTTTATAGTATTACCCTTTCGAGATATGAGTAAATCTTATGTTTTAAAAAATTTGACGCTCTATATATTATTATTTCTGGAGATGAGGGCCCCATTCCCTTAAGAATAATGTGCTAAACAAAGAATACCGTTGAAATAATGTGAATATTTTGAAACAAAATTCTTCGTATCATGAAAATTAATAATGACGAAGCCAATTAAAAGCTTCGATTCCATAATATTCGCATAAGTTCAACGGTATTTTTTATCTAGCACCTTATTCTTATAAAATAAAATTTCTTCACTGCGTCAAAACCATTAGAGAAGTAATCATTGAATTATATACTTTTAAAGTCAAAATGGAAAGCCTTATAGATAGAAATAATAATATACCTGACGTACTTGCTTAAAAAATGTAAATTTCAGTCAGATTTTCTAAAATCGAAGTGCAATTGTTTTTGTATTTCGACTTTTTGTATTGTATTAGGTGTACAACTTTGCTTCCGCCGTTTTTGAATAGATGTATGTAGCGGTAAGTAATGATCGAAATAAATAACCCCATGTGGGCATGCAGGAGCCTTGGGCACCTGTTAACATAACCTCATAAAAATATTAGTCTATTTGTGTCTTCATCATAAAGTTATTCGCAATTGAAAATGTCAGTGTACGAGCCAAATTCTCGTCATTTGCGGGAGGTTTTACTTTTCTGCTTCAATATGAAGAAATCTGCTGCTGAGGCTCATCGAATGCTCTCAGATACTTATGGGGAAGCCACTATTAGTGAAAGGACATGTCGTGAGTGGTTTCAGCGCTTCAAGAACGGTGATTTTCACGTCGAAGACCAACATAGCGGTGGAAGAAAGAAGGTTTTCCAAGATGCGAACTTGGAAGCATTACTTGACGAAGACTCGTGTCAAAGTCAACAAGAATTGGCACAATCATTGGGAGTGACTCAACAAACAATCTCAAAACGCCTCAAAGACATGGGAATGATTCAGAAGCAAGGATATTGGGTGCCGTACGAGTTGAAACCAAGAGATATTGACAGGCGTCTGTTCGCTTGTGAACAGTTGCTTGCAAGGCAAAGACGGAAGGGATTTCTGCATCGTATTGTGACTGGGGACGAGAAATGGGTTCATTACGATAATCCCAAACGCAAAAAGACTTGGGGATATCCCGGCCATGCTTCCACGTCGACGGCCAAACCGTCTATTCATGGTTCCAAAATCATGCTCTGTATTTGGTGGGATCAACTCGGCGTAATATATTATGAGCTGTTACAACCAACTGAAACAATCACAGGTGCTCTTTATCGAACCCAATTAATGCGTTTGAGCCGAGCATTGAAAAAGAAACGGCTGCAATACAACGAGAGACATGATAAAGTGATTTTGCAGCACGATAATGCTCGACCCCATGTTGCGCAAGTGGTCAAGAAATACTTGGAAACATTGAAATGGGAAGTCCTACCCCACCCGCCATATTCTCCTGACCTAGCTCCTTCTGATTATCACTTGTTTCGATCCATGGCACATGGGCTAGCTGACCAACACTTCCGGTCTTATGAAGAAGTAAGAAATTGGATAGAATCGTGGATCGCTTCAAAAGATGTCCAATTTTTTCAACACGGGATTCGTATGCTGCCCGAAAGATGGGAGAAAGTAGTGGCCAGCGATGGACAATACTTTGGATCCTAAAGGTATAATTAGTTTTTTACAATAAAATCGCGAAATTCGGAAAAAAAACGGCGGAAGCAAAGTTGTACACCTAATACATAACGTTAAACGGGACACATTGCATAAACTATTATTATCATCTATTGGGGGTTTTTAAATTTTATAAAATTTTACATACGGCACTTTTCAACGCCACTTTTAAAAATTTTCGCCAGAAGTGATTTTGTGTTTATTTTTCACGTTTTCGAATCGTCTATTTCAATGGATAATTTTAAGCCTTTTCTTATCTCTATCTCTCGCAAAATATTATTCCATCCATGCAGTTTGCAACGTCATATTAGGCTCAATTCCAGCGTGAGGTATGTGATATAATCTAAAGTGTTTATGGCTTCGATTATGCCTTTGGTTATGGCCTTAGCTGTAAAAACGATTAATAAAAAAATCTCCAAGAACTTAAGCAAAAGGTGAAACCTGAAGAGTCAGTTAAGTTTTGAGAAATACTAAAATATTCTTTAGAGAATCGATAGGGAATTTGCATATGCTAGAATATCAGAAAAATATAAAATATTACGCCGTATTGAAGTTTTCAATCACATTAAAAATCAAACAAACAACATGTTGCAGAAAATTTGTAAAAAGTCGAAGATCTATAAATTTTTATTCATTAAATGTTAAAAGACACATTTTGCTGATCTATGTGATGATAATATAATGACGTCTTAAATATACTTCCTTCTGTAATCCGAAACAAAATTAATTTGCCACATTTCCAACAAAACTGGTTCTTTTAATAGTGAATAACCGAATAACACTTCTTCACCTGATAAAGCATGAAATTATATATTTAATTCTTCAGATTTAACATATGTTTCAGATTAAGAGCGTACCGTTTGGACCCCCCATGGTTTTTTATTTCCCTTAGAAGGTTCTTTACTGTAATAAAATATGCATTAATGAATTTGAAAAGAGAAAGCCTGTATATCATAACAATAATCAGCGATATGTGATTCTGTTTGATGAGCGGAAATTTATGGGTTGGTGATATTTTAATAGATGTGATTAACTCCTAGATTCACTTAAAGGATGATTTGCCCCATTATGCTCCATTGAAGGTCCTTCTGAACCTGCCAAACTTTATTCAGTGTTACACCGCTATATGTGCAGTCCAGTTGTTACTGCTTGCGTTCAGAACGGAACGAGTCAGAAATATATGCAAGAGTAACGACCTGAGTGCGCATGTTTTTTGACAGGTTCTGGCCAGGCTGTCCAAATGTGTTTTTGAAACAACAAGTGAACATCAACTTTTTAAAATCTGAGCGAAAAAGTCATTTTGAATGTTTTTCTTTTTAATTTTTGATGATGACATTGTGTCCGCGTTAACGAGAAGTATTATGAGCTGAGACTGAAAGAAACAGTTACCTTTGTATTATCGATGTATGTATGTAAAAAAAAACGATATCGACAATCAGTTTTTCCAAAAATTCATGTTCAGTCGTTTTTTGGATGAGATATTTGAATAGTTCGGAAAAAAACGCTGTGAGATACCTACTTTCCTTTTTATGCAAGTTCCGCGATAAACTCTTTTTACATATTGTACTTTTTATTGGTTTTTGGGAACTTGATTTATTTTTCCGCAAATTTGTCAAAAATTCAGTTCAATATTGTTCTATATATCAAAATTGCGATTTATCACTGTCATTTACGTTACATAACAATATTGTGTCTCTAAAGCGAGTGTTCGACATCTACTTATATCCCTGCTTAACTAATACCAAATGTTTCCAGATATGGTACTTAGTAAATAACAACTATCTAAACAGAAAACAAATATATAAAACGCTCTTTCTACCCAGCCCCTTAACATTGATTAGAATTTCAATTGAAATTTCCCATATTATTTATTTGCAGTTATTAATAATGAAACTCGCCAGCTAGCTCACTCCACAAAGCAACACGTGTCATCGTTCTCGTGGTATAAAAGCTACAAAGTTACATATTTTTTCATGGATTACTGATTTTTTTATCTCAACGGCATAAGAAATATTATTATATTACGATATAATGCATATAGATTTTGTTGTTAAAGCTTCTAGAAAAATCTGGTTCCTATTGACGTACTAAACAATGATGAATTAAAAAAGATGCGTGTACTCTTAGAGGAGGCGCTAGAAATTCGGAGTCAGATTAGTATTGTCCATCTTAAATTAGAGTGTTACCGTATAGTGTATCAGTAATGGACAGTTTCAACAAAAATTGAAGCTAAGATGTAACAAAAATAGATCTCACCAATATCCTTTGGGGCCACTTTCGCATGCTCTCCCCTACACGTGGAAACGTGTCTCCATAATCGCTAATCTTCAATTAGTTATTTACTTGAACTTATTGTTAATACGCATCTTATTGCAGATAAGCAATCGATTAGCGGAATAATGCTTTTAACGTTTATCACTTTAATAGTGTATGGTAATCGATGATTCAATTAAAAATATACATACGTGGTATGTATGTATGTAACTAGAGAATTATTCGCCAACGTGAAAAATACCTTTTTCTACGACTCTCAGAACATTGCATTGTTAGCGACTCAAAAACGATATCAAAATAACCTCGATTTCCTTATACTGTGCGCAAAGATAAGGAAATAAGCTTATTTCCCACGGCTTCGTACTGGTATCCACAGCAACGAGCCAAAACACGCACACGTCAACAATTCAGTTGTTACTTTGGTGACTTTTGTAGAGAATTTTCACGTTTAAAGCGTCAGTACTAAGTTCCTTTTATTCTTCACAAATTGTGTGTAGTCAGAATTTCCATAAAATGGCCATGGTTGCAACCACCTGGAGCTCGTGCAAAATGAATAGCATATCGTGCTCGTTGTGTATCTACAGAGTAATCATTTAAATTTCATATCTAGCCAGCTAGGGAATTTTACACAAGAGAAATAGAACATAAAAAGTAGGTCGTAGCTTGATCATATGCCGTAAAATGACGTTAAAATTTATTTTTGATGAGGGAGCTGAGTGAGGTTATGCTACTTTATTTGCTTTTATCGACATACGTTCTGTTCTTCAACAAATTCCACAGCTTACTAGATATGAAATTGAAATTATCTCTCTGTATAAGACGTGCATGTATAGCTCATATATATCTATGGAATATGTTCCATCTGAGTGAGGGTTGAGGGAGAAGTGTTAAATATTTGAGTGAACAATTCTTGTAGCTTTTTTTGTGTCTATTTAAATCTCAGGATTAGTAAGGCAAAAGTTAGAATTTAGTATAGAGGAAAACATTTTCGAATGACCAAATTAGAAAAATTGTCTTCAAAAATCATTATTTTTTCTCAAAAAAAAGTGATTTTTTAGCTGATGAGTCTGTTTCCGTTTGATCCTAATCAAATGGGCCTAATTGCTTTGTTTATGCGAAAACACACAACAAATCTTTAAGAAGAAATTTAGTTAGTTGATTCGTAAATCTCATGATTTTTTTCATCATGAAGAGTAACTTCTTCTGAAAAAAAGATCAGAGAAAACTGGACAGAACTAAATTTCTAAATATGTTTTTCAGTGAAAGTTGTTAAATATATTTAATATAATATAATTATACAATAAATATTATAACAACATACTAATTGCACAGGATGAGGTATAGAACAAGGTGATAACAGGGCCTTCCATTAAAAAACACATAATTTAGGAATGGCGTCTCTGTACAACATCCCGTGTTTTTCGTCTGTCATACTAATGCGACACTCTGTATCATAAATCTGAGTTCCGTAAAATATCTTTATTAAAACAGAATCAAACGAATTATCTAGTTTTGTAAGTAATATTTTTTCAGTAATAAAGGAAACCTTATTCGATACAGAATGCCGTGAAGATTGGTGAAAGGGTTAAATTAAGTAAATTTCCATCAAACCTTTTCTTTGAAAGTTCTCAAAAAGACGGTTAAATGAGTTATCTGGTCCCGTGTGCACGCAGTACAGACGTGTAAATTGAGTTTTAGAGTTAAAGCCTTTAGGTAAGTACTTAGTAATATACTTAGCCTTTGGAGCTAATTGTTGCATAGGCATAAGTCCCGCTCCGGCTCTTAGATGGTGAATCGCTCTTTGTGATACTTCGGACATTATTATTGGGAGCTAATGGATCTTATGAAGGGTTGACTTCAGTTTTAGGCATGATACTTCGGGCAAGGGCACAAGGGCTACTTTGCCTTCGATTGGAGAGTTAAGAATTTTAAATCAAGTTATGCCGTTTGATGTCGGAGTCTCGGGACCCCACAATAGCGGGGATTAAACTAATCCTGATTTGAATTTCGAAAGGTGCCTCGATATCGATTCCCTTTGTTTACGCACTGCATATAGACTAGTTTTATTTTTAAGAAACATCAAAGTGCTTCAATAATCACTGATAAGCCCTCCTAATGATCTGCTTTCTGAATCATTTTCAGACGGAAAAGTATCTTTTCAAAGAACTAATTGCTAAGATTTCAGTTCACTGCACCTCGTATTTTAGTATTTCTGATTCAATTTATACAAAATCCGATTTGCTACTTAAAAAACGCCGTAAAAGAGCCTCTAATCGTTGTATATATTTTAATAAAGGGACGTAATAACCTATTTGCTGCCCTTTGACCATGATTTGGCTCTTAATACCCGGAAAGAGCACGGAGACGAAGAAACACTAACGCAACCCCAGTTTATAATTTTATAGCCCTTGAATTAAACGGGTTGAAAAAACGTAATCGGTCCAAGACGTCGTATCCTTGGGGGAAGATGTCTGTGAATATATTAAGCGTGGCGATCATTGAGGAAAGAGTTGCTTCGGCATTGCCAAGCTGGAAGAATTACAGAACCATTATACGAGGATTAAAGCGAAATCACGACCGTTCTTAGCTCCGTATTGTCTCGGACGGGGTTGTTTGGAAAAACGAATAAATATCTTTCTCTCGTGATTCTTTCCTACAGGGTGAATAAGGCCGAATTATAATTTGAGGTGGTAACTAGTAAAAGGTTTGAAAAATATCAAGGTTTGGCTCCGCAATGATACTACGAATTCCTTCTTGGAACTTGATTTAAAGCTGAACGAGGTTTCTTGATGGCGAAAGGTTAAAAAAGGAGGGGAAAGTAATAGCAGCCACCCCTGTAATTTCCTCGACTATGGGGACTAATTCTTGGGCGATGTGGCATAAGACCATTAAAACTCTAAACGCAATACGAGCCGGGCTTTTATTATTTGTAATCTAGCGGGACTTATGGAAAAAGTTTCCATTTATTTTTAATTCCTTACATTCCACCCTTTATTGAAAGCCAAGAAATACATCTTACCTAAGGCCCCGCCAAATCCCGACACAACGAATTTACGTCTTTTTAAGTTCACCAAACCGTGCCGATTTAAAAACCCTATTAAAAGCATCGTCCCTCTTTTCGGATGTAATCGTTTATGCTAATACTGGAGTTTATTCAATAACAGAAAGTACGTGATTATTGATCTTTGACGTTCCCTTTTTCCACGCTTCTTTTAAAACTCTCGGGGATGACAAAATTTCGTTGTTGACAATAAATAAATGTAGAGAAATAAATGTGGACTCATTATTGTCTCTCAAGTCGGGCCTTATAGGATTAACGTGTCGGCCTACCGATCAAAGCTTATACCTTTGAAATTCCTTAGGTCAATTACGAAAAAACGGTTTCAAGTAGCTTATCGGTGGAGAATAAAGCGAGACATCGCCATTTAATCAAATAATTACGGATATTTGTTGATTCAAGCACTTATCTGAAAAGTATTAGTGAGAAGTTTTCAACGAAAGATTTCGGTGGGTAATCATTAATCTGAACTATATTATCTAAAGTGTGTAAATTATATCCACTTATCCTCGATCGGCCGCTTTTTTGCTGACGACAATGGTTGTGAGTTCAATACGTTTTATAGATTATGCCGATATTAACAAAACTTTTTTCAGTTCATTTCGTTTTTCTCATTTTCGAATACCTTATCGCTTTCAATGTGTTCAGTAGCAAGCATGTACTTATACTTACAGAATAAATTATTTTGGGAATCATCAGATGGCTTGCTCCTTAAAAATTATGTTCTATCTGCCTGGCACCGTCATCCTTCTACCTAAAAGTACTAGTTTCCGTTCCTATTTCAACTCTTATCTGTTCTATAGCTCATACTTTCCTTCTTGTTTCAAAAAAGTCTCTGACGTTTTTGCTTCTCAATCATTGCGTCCAAAAGTGAGTGTGTTTTGTATAATATTTTACTGGATAATCTGAGTTGCAATTGCACATAAATTCAGTAGCTGAAACCCTTAACAACCAACAATAACTAGACTAAACCGAAATGACTTTAATCTGGTAACTGAGAGTGTCCTGATTTCAAAACAGGAATTAAGTTCTAGGACGACAAACAACATGTGTAATGTATTGTGCAGGGGTGTATGGTGGATTGCCTCCCTATTACCTAGCCCTGGTAAACTTACAAAAGCGGCATTGCCGATGTTTAATTTTTATCTGCTTTTCCCGCTTTTTGAGGCAATTGGATCTAGGAAACCGCAAGAAGTGCAACGTTGGTTAAGGAGGGGTAAAGATGCTGAAACGAAATACCGCTTGGAAATTAGAAAAACTGAATGCATCACCAAATTTTACGAATTGATTTTTCCATTCTCTATTCTTATTTTTCCAATTTTAAATGGTCTCCATCCCTTTGTTTTCTCTCCACCATCAAACAAGATGTTTCTGACCTTTTCTCTTTTCTTTTATTAACGTCAAAAGATTAATTTTATTCGGTGAATGCCTAAATTACGGAATAAATTGGGTATAGACCGGTAATTAGTTTTGAAGAACTGATTTGCAAATTTTCGGTTTTTTGAGTATCTCAGAAACCACTCGGAATTTTCTAATACCCAAAATTGCATTTTGCTCGGTGTCTAATTGCACAACGTTTCAACCGACTTTGTATCTTTTATAGATTCCCAGATTCCAATGGAGGTTCTTTAACTTGGACCACTTGGAGTTCCAAAAGTCGAGAGTCACCATCGGAATCTTGGAAATCGTAAGAGCTACAAAGTCGATTAAACTGTGTAAACTCTGTAAACTTTTCGTTTTTTCATTTTCTTTATTAAACTCACACTTCTTATGAATCATATGAGCTTTCCATTATAATAAATGATGATCTTAATATTATGAACGTAGTCATGTGAACTGATTTTGGGAAAAATAAAAATGAAAAGCATAGAAAATTTTAAACGAAGGCCCGACAAAAGAAAGCGGTCTACAGATTCATTTATATTATGAAGACCATCGCGAGATTAAAGCTTTGACTGGAACCATTAAAATGTCGTTTCCATTATGAGTGCTTTCTAATATACCCCGTTAATAAAGTAAAAAAGAAAAAGCGATGATAGAGTCTGCTTAAGTGGCAATTGTTATGCAAAACGGAGCACGGAGCCAAATCGGCACCTGGGAAGGGCCTTTATCGTTTATCCTCATCAAGATACTTATTTTGCGGTCGGACAGGGCAAAGCCAATCTTTTGTGTTTTATTCTATTTTGCTGGCAAAGTCTCCAGGAATTACTGGCTTCTTGGCCTGGAAAGAATCGCCATCTAAAAGGTAGTTAGAATAATTGCCGCGAAATTTAAAGGGAGCGTTTGAATAAAAGGCCCTTTGAGTCCACACGCGGCACTTGCAGCTTACATCGTTTAATATCGCCTATTATTATTCAAATTTTACTTATTGTTGCAAAATGCATTTCAGTTCTTCAGCAAAACCGTAATACGCCTCTGGAAAAATTTAGCAAATTAGACTTCGTTCCGTCACGCTCGCTTATATCCAGTCCACAAATCTTGAGCTATAAAAACCTCTCGGCAAAGAAAGACCTCTTTCATTTTGGACGTTTCGTGAATCTCACAAATATCAAAAAGCTATACGACCGGGATTATACGTAATGAGGAGGAAAAGCAACAGGAAGAGGAATCGGGACAGAACTAAGAGGATAAAGGACATGATAAATATTTATTATTTTGTATAATTGTTCTCGGCTAAATCTACTCCAATGAAGAAGTGATGTCACTTGCGTGGTATATACTAAGTGAACTAATATGTGTCCTGAAATATTAATGGAACATGGTGGTTTGGCACTTCTATGTAGGGTTGCAACCTGAAATTATATAATGAATTATATAATGAAATACATTTCAGTAAGAGGGAGGTGTCCAATTGTTGTTGGTTTTTCGAGTTCAAGTTAGTTCAGGTTAGTTCAGGTTGCCACCGTTACATTACTATCAAAAGAATAAAAGAGTCTACAATACATAATTGACTTTTAGTTTTAGAGATTTAAAAAAAATTCATAAACAGGGTTCTTTCTTATTAAATTTAGAAACTACCTAGATGAAGAAAAATAGAATTTTCTCAAAAAACTTTCCCAAAAATTTTCCACGAAATAAAGTGTCTTACGGGACCGTGGAGTGAAAAGGGATGTTGGGTGGGGTAAAGTAAGGTAGGTAGGGTAACCAAAACGTGATTTTGAAAATTTTTAACGATACAAAGATTTGCATGGCCCCTGCGCAAGGATGACACATAAAATCGTGAAAGTTAAGTTAGATGGTAATACTGTTTGTGGTAATCCTTGCGTAAGGGCCATGCTAATCTTTTCCGTATTCTTCCAATTTTAGTATATGTACCGTCGAAGCGAGTACAACCTAACCTAACTGAAGCAAATATACACATAAATCACGTTTTATCACCTAAACCACCCAGCACCCTTTTTCACTCCACGGTCCCGTAAGACACTTTATTTCGTGAAAAATTTTTGGGAAAATTTTTTGAGAAAATTCAATTTTTCCTCATCTAGGTAGTTTTTAAATTTAATAAGAAAGAGCCCTGTTTTTGAATTTTTCAAAAATCTCTAAAACTAAAAGTGTCCCTTATGTACTGTGGATCCGAATAAAATTCATCTTCGCGACGAGGATAAGTCCTTCATTAGTTACAGCTTTCATCACCAGGCCCTGAAATACGAGATCGTTTTTGGGCAACTTTGAAACATCTTGTTCAGTACCTTCTTGCAAATGATGTTTAGATTTAATGATGATATTCTCCATCTTTCCGTTACTTCTAACGAACATTAAATAATCAGGCAGAAAGCATCAGATTCCATGTATATACGAATTGAAATAAGTAAAAAGAAGAAACATACGAATCGTAAAGACGCCTGTGAAAGGAGATCAATATCAGTTTTTATTTCGAGTCTAAACAACGTTTTCCATTAAGAAATATATTATATCTTTCATATTCCCAAACCCTGCCTATGTTAAAGTAGCGTTTCGATTCGTGCAATTGAAAGAACGAACTGAAGTAAATCAACCCAGAATGGGATCTCTACTTTCATACATTCATAAGCCATATTTTAAACATTGAAATTGTGTACTTCCTTTTAGAGCGTTGTGGAAGATTTTGTGGGATTGATTTGATTTGTAGTTTTGAAATAATATTACTCCCGTTCGCTTGTTTAAGACGTTTTGTATAGCGCAGCCCGAAACTACCCATCCCAAGGGAGTAGTTCTAGGTAATATATTCATTTTAAATGTGAGAGTAAGTCCATAACGCTAAGTGAACCCCATATGTATGTCACTGATAAATTTTCTTATGTATTGGACGGGGTTTAGGCAAAAACACAATCGTCCTTATGTTATTAGGATATTAACAAAAAGTGTGTGAAACGTATTAATTTTAATGCCATTGGGAAGTCAAGACCTACTAATTTTCTAAGAAGTCTTAATCCACACTAATCGGAAAATCGAAATTACTGCGAGCCCGCATCTGTAAGGTCTCTGATTAAGCCAATTTTAGTATATTCCTTATACGTTACAATACCTTCGTTTATGGTGGACTGAAATTAAAACTGCGCCATGAAGCTTAATTCGCAATAATAAACACTATTTAGCATGAGATATCTACTTAGTACTTACATATGCCAGCACCATCACAAATCTTTTGTCCTAAGAGTTCTCCATCGTTCATACATGTTCTACTATGTTCATTCATGTCACTCGCAAACTCACATGTTACCTCAGAATTTGATACTCGATTGTAAAGCTCTTAAGCTCCTGCCAAGATTTCTAAAATTTCTTTGAAGTCCTAATAGATATGGTCCCGTAAAGTGCGTCTCCTTTATGAATAATAGGAATTGCATGAACTAAGTGGTTTAATCAATTTTATGTGCAAGTTAATTTGGATTAAGCTAGATTTTCCCTGTTCAGCTTGGTAGGTATCGAATGACTCGGACTGAAATCTTTGCAAATGAATAGTTTAGGACAAAGCCGAGGTAACCTGAATTGATCGAAAAACATCGCAAATCCTTTAGAGGCCTCCAGAACTCTTACTTGAAACGAGTTCCTGAAGAAGAATTCATTCAGAAGCGTCAGAGGTTTTCCTTGAAGGAGTTTTAACTCTGAAAAAATATGCCCCAAAATCCTTACTTTGATTTCAAACGTATTCCTGGAGAAATTTCTGATTCGCTGTGACTTTTGAAAAGGCAGTTTAATTCTGGAATTTTATTCGCCAAGAAAGTTTGATTTGATTGCATTCTTTTGCGGTATCTTATGTTAGGGATTTCATGGAGAGTTCCTGACTTTATGAACGTTTCATTTGAAGTTTTTCTCATCTGCCAGGCTAATTCAAGAACTTTTACTACTATTGGTAAATCATCATTCAATAATGGGACATAAAGTGTAAATATAAGTTATCTTTTGAATACGGAAGACAATCCGAGAATTCTCTAGCGTTCTCGCAAAAAATGCAGGCAAATGAAACGTCCTCCATTTTCTGAATGAAAACGAGTTTGAAAAATTCTAATTAAAGCATCACGTTGTGAAAATCAAAAAGTACTTCCGTTTCGGAGCAATTTTTGTGGTCAAAATGGTGAACGTAATTTCACGCGACGCAATCCTTATTATAGCTCCCTCATGTTCCTGGAGATTCTCCCAAGTCTTAAAATTCCTAATCTCCTCCCGATTATTATTTCATTCAACCTGAAGTTGATAATCCTCTTGCGGAGACGAAAGCACAGCCGAGTTGTGACGCTTTCTGGGTTAAGTTAAGACGTTGAGATTGACATCGAGCTCAGGTAAAGCATGATCATGCTAATGCCTTTACTATGCTCAGCGCCGCAAGGGAAGCGAGAATTAATTCGGTATTATGTCTAATATGCGAAAACACATTTGGCTAATTCCAGAAAGACATGTATCGCCCCCTTAATGTGATCCCGGCTTCGCTACAATAGGGAAATTAAAATATCCGCGCTTTAGGTGGAAGCTCTAGATAAGATGATTGGGTTATCGAGTTAGATACTTCGCTCGACTACACTGGAGTTGCTCTGCAAACAAATATTTGCTCGTAAGATGTGATTGGATATATTTCTCTATAGTTTTAACGGCCAGAACGCTAATTTAGACTAAATAAACTGGTAAATACATCCCTAAAGCAGGTACACATAAACTCGGGTATGTATATAAAAGCCTTCGTAACGCTTTATAGAATAAAGGTAACAAGAGATAGACCCATTTCGCTAATATACGCGGCCTATGCCGCTTTGCCTAATATTTACTTTGCTAGAGTTAGTTGACGCAAATACATGGGCTGGCAAATTTTCCACTCCAAAGGAATAAAAATATTCCTTGTTGAGTCGAGCATCAAAAGCTCTATATCCAGAGACGCACTTAACTAATTGGCTGCACCGGCATCAAATGAGGGAAAAGTAAACGACGATAAACTGGCTGAGAGGGAATTAAATACAAGGCCCATGGATAAAGCAAACTTATTTCTTAGGGACCTTTTATAAGCTTACTAATATAGAGATGGACTTTCTATTTGCTGAGCCTGGATAGCTATTACTGACACCAAGTCAAAGGGTGACGTCACGGACTCCATCTAAGAGCCATTGCATTGCGTTAAGAGGACCTTATCTTTTCCCGCAAGCTTATCAAATTAATTGATCCATCATACGCATAAGGGCCTGTTTATTTTGGAGACAGCGACCCTCTTCATTTCGTGACCCTCAAAATAGCATATAACTCACTTAGACCTGAATTAGCCTATGACGTCGCCTGGTCGATCAGTTTCTGGATTCAATTACGTTCTTTGAAATAGTGTTTTTGCTTTGACTTGGAAAATAAATAGGATAAAAATCTTCTCAAATAAAAACCCATCAGCAAAAGGAAGAAACTGTTTACTTGGACGTTAACTTGAATTAGACAAAGAATGACGGGTAATGAAGGATTAAAAATTCTCGCCTCGGGGGGTTATTTTTTATTAGAATACTCAAAACACCACTGATCTTTTAAATTGGTGCTCTTAGAGAGGGGTGTCATCACGCCTACTGGTAATTAAAGCTTTGTGTACAAAATTCCCGAACTCTTTATTTAGTGGCTGATGGAAGAAATTAAAAACGGGATTAAAGATTTTTTGCTCGGATCTTGAGCGAAGGAAACGAATGGGAAGGGCATTAAGTTGCTGCCTCATAATTGGCTAGAACGTTTTTCTTAATTTTTGTATGCAGAGGCGCTCAAATGACCAATAAAGCCTCTTCTAGTTCCCATTTTTTAGTCACCCAATAGGTTTGCTTGTCTTATACTCTGTTAAAATTAGTGCAATTTCTTGTTACGAAACCTCAATTAAGTATAAATTATTGTGGGCGCCGCAAATGATGCCGGCACAACATTGGAGTTAAAAGGGAAGAAAAATTTCGGATTCCGCCACTGGTAGGGGTAGAAGTTCATCGTCGGCAGCCGATTTGTTCCGGTTACTTAGTATTTTTACCAGTCCCGCACCGAAGCCGGAATCTAAGGACAGGGGATTAAAATGTAATAACTTTGCTGCAAGAGAAATTACATTTTTAATTTGAATAACTTATTTTTCGTGTTGATATAAGAATTTGTCCCGAAGAGCAAATCCCTCTAAGACGTGCTCAAGCCGTAAAAATTCCTTTCAGCCCTAACGTTTAATTACAAAATCAAATCGTATAATGCAGCTGAACTGCCGGAACACATTCTTTCACATCCTAAAATTTGGAATCTCCAATACATAAAAAATACCTGCTTTAGAAATATCTCCTTAACTAGGTGCTAATTACGGAACGGAGTAACTAACGCTATATCAAGTTGACTAAAATCTGATCACGTTCTGATTTTGATCTCGGCACGTAATGAAAAATTACATTTTCGTTAAGGCACTCTAGCCGTGGGGGTTTTGAAAGAATGAGTAGACTTTTGATGAAAAAATTACCTTAAGGCCTGTTAAACTCTAAAGGAGAAGAATGAGGAAGCCTAAAAATTAGACGGGAAAGGAAAATGGATGCTGGAGGTTTTGTAGTCAACGGCTATGGAATCTTTTTCGAAATTTGAAGCTTCGCATAAAAGCCTGGACAACTGGAAATACGATTTGAGTGGGAATGACCCAACAAAAAGTGGTAAAATAGCAGTCTGTAGATCCTGAAACTAGTGGGTGTACCTAACGATGTATTCCCCAAAAAGCTAGCTATATCAAGCTATTATTATAGCCGTTCAGCTGCACATCTTATAAACTCTGGGAGCTGATGAAAAAGGTTTCAAAAAAAAGTAAAGCCTTGATGTTCTACATCTTGGAAAGCAGCTATGTGTTTATACGAAATTTTGGCTTTATTTTTGGGTGTATAATAAATGCTTTTAAAAATATTGATTTCGGGACACCCTGTATAGTTTTCATAAACATGACAAAAATTGTATTGATTTTTTTTAGTTGGGCAATTCTTCACGCGTTTTAAAAGCCCGCCTTGGTTAGTCTCAGACAAAATAATTGTTCTGTTTGATTTCCAAATAAGATGTCCAACATTTGTCGTCGAAAATTTGGAATGTTATTCTTTTGGCCGCTTTCATACCACCAATAATAAGCGATGGTAGTTTAAAAAAAAATCATTACTTCCAGATACTAATTAGACCAGGGTAATTTGCAGCAAGTTTAACCTTATACAGGCTCTACTCCTGAGGGTTATAAATCTCGAGTAAAGCAGTCGATACTTCAAAAAGGTAGTAAATCCAAAAACCTTAATGAAATCGCAGTCTCGGTTATTGGGCCCGAGTTCGGGTAAAACTTAAGCACGTCTTTTTTCTCCTAAATCAAAATTCTGTCAACCCACTTCGCGATACCGCTAATATCGTATGCAGAAGCCCGCACAGTTCTGTTATCAAATAAAATATATGGCTAGTTTATTTACTTAAAAACTGGGGAAACCAGAGATTATCTGAACCCGGAGTTTCGTTTTTGAATTATTGGGGAAATAAGATTGTGCATAAAGAATATGGGGTCTTTAGGGGAAATTTATGAATGAGAAAAATAACGGTGTGGATGCGAGAATACGCAATTTTATCTCCTCTTTTTTCCATTCAGCAATTATAACTAGTCACATGATTAAAGAACTGCTACCCCTATTTATTTGCTCCGAGTGACTTTAATTCTGAAAAATGCAAATATTTAGCCAAGTCCTTCAAAGTGGCCCATTGATCCACTGGAACGGTCGCATAATAAAAGCTTATTTAAGGTTCCCAACTTATCAATTTTGCTCTAAAGATTAATCCATAGAGTCTAATTTTAAACTTGGCAATTGGATAATAGAGCATATGGTATTATTTGTGAAACGATGCTGTGCATGGCAGAAGCAAGCAGAAGTGAGTGCGAAATGGTGCGAAGCTAAACTAAAAATTTTTATATTTTTAACATTATTTTAAAATGTCTTTAGAGTTCACGAAACCCTATATCAAACAGAATTAATCTTTTTCTACGGCATTGTTTCCTTATCTCACTTATTTATTCGCTAATTAGTCTGGCATGATGACAGTAATTCAGTGCGCGACTACTGGGCTCTTTCGCCCATAGATCAGTAGATTTCTAAAACATGCAATTATCAAAATAACCAAGTTTCAAACCATCAATGACATGGATATTGCCATGTTAAACGAGGACAAAAAAAAGCTCTCAAAGGAGGCAAGTGCTTTCTTACCAAACGGTGATCGGCTGGCAGTGTCAAGGGAAATAAGCATAAACGCAAAAGAGACTTCTTGTGGATTATGGTGTTTGAAAGGCAGTTGGTTGCAATCTTTTGCGAACAAAAAGGCCTACGTCATTTTGTATGGACTTCTAGGGTGCATATTTTCAGCTTCGTTTGCTTACTTCAATGGAACTATCACCACCTTGGAAAAGAGATTCAAAATACCAAGTAGGACCACAGGTACGCTTTCACCATTCAAATTCCAACATCTAATAACTCCATTTTTAAGGCGTGATATCGGTAGGCAATGATCTGAGTCAGCTACTAATGTCAGTCATACTTAGCTATTACACTGGCAGGGGCCACAGGCCTAGATGGATGGCCTTGGGAATGTACACAGTAGTGCTATTTTGCATAATGACAGCCATGCCTCACTTTTTATATGGGGCTGGGCTAGATGCTTTATCTCTCACCGAAGAGTATCAAACCTACAATAACTACTCCACAGAATTTATTCTAAACCAACAAAAGAAGTTTCTATGTGCCAATAACACGAGGAAAGACGTACATTGTGAGAGGGAAAGTGGCAACTACTTCCCTCAGCTGATTTTGTTTACAGCTCAATTCATATCTGGAATTGGGGGGTCCCTGTATTACACATTAGGGGTGTCTTACATGGACGATAACATTAAGAGGTCCAAAACTCCCGCTTTGTTCAGTAAGTATGTAATACGATCTGAAGATTGTTTATGTTACTATCTCTTTAAGATGACGATTTGCTATGACGATATGATAATAAGCCAAGTTAAATATTTGATATTTCAAACCGTATTGTCACGAAGCAATTTTCAGTAAAATTGTCATGCTACTTTCAGGTTTCTCTTACTTCATAAGAATGTTAGGCCCAGGAATTGGACACGGCCTAGCCTCCGTTTGCCTCAAAATATACATAGCCCCTACCTTAACCCCAACGATAGACATCAAAGACCCCAGATGGTTAGGGGCTTGGTGGTTAGGGTGGATCATATTAGCTCTAATTCTCTTTGTGTTTGCTTCTCTACTAGCCCTGTTTCCCAAAACCTTACCTAGGGCTGCTATAAGGAAGGAAATTAAGAGGCAGGTTTCTAGGCTATCGAATAAACCTATGGAGGCTGAACCTCCTTTACCTTCATTTAAAGGTAGATAACACCAAGTATTTTTCCTTCGATGAAAACATCGTGCTTTTAGATATGATTAAAACCTTCAGAAGACTGGCCTCAAACCGCACTTTAATGCTGAACAACTTCGCAGCGGTATTCTACTTCTTAGGTTACATGCCCTATTGGATTTTCCTGCCAAAATACATAGAAACTCAATACAGGCAATCAGCCTCGGCTTCCAGTCTCATAACTGGTAGTGCTGGATTAGTTTTCTCAGCCATAGGGATTTTGCTATCTGGGCTGATTATTTCAAAATTCAAACCGAGAGCCCGGTACTTGGCTGCCTGGAATGTTATAGTAGGAGCTATATCGGTTTTAGGGATTGTCTCATATGCTTATTTGGGATGTGCTGATAATGACAATAGAGCACCTTTGTTGCCAAATGGAGAGTAGGTATTTATTGTTTTATACAGGGTATTCTGAAATTAAAGTACAATAATTAAAGGGCAAATTCTACGTTGGAAAATATGAGTCCATATAGTCTATATGTACGGACCCGAAAACGCTTTATTAGTAAAGGTATAGGATGGTAGAATATGTTTTGAGATTTTGTAGTTCCAATTTCAAGTGGTTCTAGCACGTTCTGCCGTTTCTAGATAGGGGTGGATTTTTTGAACTTCGCATTCCTAATTCGGTCAAAGATGCCTTTTGAATCGTCTTTGAATCTCTAACCATCTTCGAGTTGTTAGAGCAACATACTAGAGCAAAAGAATGAATAAACGTGTTTATGGTCGACATTTGAAGTTCCACTTCAGGCATTTTAAGATCGAAAAATTTCCTTATTTTGCAGATTTTTTAAAAATTTCTACCCTTTTAATGCAACTATAAATAAAAAAGAGATTTTGCTTTATAAGTATAACTTTCTAGAGAAAAATTAAAATCTTTTTAGTTGAAGCCTTTTGTAGTAATGCAGAACACTATTTGTATACAAGCCCAGAAGTGTTTGGTTTCTCATAGTTAATTATCGTCCCTAATTTGGACTTTTTTTACGTTAATTTAGCGCTTTTCGCCTTTTGTGTTAATTATATTGCCCTCAATGAACGAACTTATTTAACACCAAATTGCCCAAAATCAATAAGTATTTAGTGAATCATGAAATCTGAAACTGGCTCGATATGTTCAGAATCTTTTTTCTTTAATCGCAATTTTCTCCGATAGTATCACATTAGAGATTAAGCTTATTTAACAAAATAGCATTGGTCTTTCGCAAAGATATTTTTCATTTAGAAAAAAATGCACTTCATTGGTCACCATTTTTGCACCTACACCCGGTATAATGCACCCTCCTTTTAAAAGGTAGTCCAAGCCTTCCGACATCACTTTGTCTCATTCCAACTAACTTTCTGCAAAAGCTGGGACGTTGTAATTGAGTGTGGGCTACTTTGTATATCCGACTTTGAGCGGTGAACCAGCTAAGGTAATACAATCAAATTTCTAGACTAAATCCAATTTCCAAATGCAACTTCAACTGCCACTGCGACTACGTGAAATACAATCCAGTTTGTTCTGCTGATGGCAGTTCCACCTTTGTGTCCGCTTGCCATGCTGGGTGCAAGAAAGTGCTAGATTTGAATGGTACTGAGGGCTTCGGAGACTGTACCTGCATAATAAACCAAGCAAAGAATGTAACAGATTCAATTGAAATAATTGACTATGTGAAGGCTGGAAGTTGCCCCGTGAACTGCTTGAATCAATTTTATATGTTTTTGTGTGTTTTGTGTATTTTGAAGTTTAGTGGAGCTACAGGGAGAGCTGCAAATTTCCTAGTAACTGTAAGGTAAGTTTTTGGCTTACAGCTCTACAGCGCAGATACTTAAAATCTACAATAAAATCTAGATGTGTGGAAGAAAAAGATAAGTCCGTGGCCATGGGATTTGGACTAATGCTAATGAGCCTATGCGCTTTCGTGCCTTCTCCAATTTTGTTTGGAATCATTATGGGTACCTGCAGAGCAAGTTTCAATATTCCATACTAAATCACTCTTAATTTTAGACAAAGCCTGTTTAGTCTGGGGAAAAACATGTAGTGGAAACGGCAATTGCTGGCTATATAATGGGGAAACACTTAGGTACACTGTGAACTTCACTGCAGCAGTTTTTGTCTTAATTGGGACCATTTTTGATGGTGGAGTGTGCTATTATGTGAAAAACTTGCAAATATTTGATGAAGAAATTGAGCTCGATGAAGACATTGCCACAACAATAAATTAAGTTTCGTTAATCACAATGTGTTTTTGTAAGACACAGACTACGGGCGAAACAATATATATTATATACACTTTATTAAATTTAAAAACTAATTTGTCCATAGAAAATTTGTTCGGTAAACTCAAGTGTGGAAAACTGTTCAAAAATCTGTTTCCACAATATTATTTTCCAAACTTCTTACTTTTCCAGTTGGTCGCCTTACACTTTCAGAGGATGAAGGTATTTCTTGACTGCTGTTTAGCTTATTTTCCAACCTCTTAACCTCCTGCAACCTTTGCAAACTCGAAAAATCGCTATCATGATCGTCTCCCACTGTATTTGCTATAGCTGAAAGTGAGGAGTTCGTTAGGGCTGAATTAGTGGTTGAAGTCCTTGAGGTGGATTTGGCAAGATTCATATTATTCCGCAGTGGTGGTACTAAGTCTCCCTCGCTAAGATAAGAATTTATCCTATCACTCCTACTAGATCTGCTTCCAGAAGTGTTCAATCTGCCCTCACTTTGATGCATTACTTCAGTAGGGCTGAGAGTTAGAGCCATTTGCTCCTCATCAGCTTCAGATTCTTCGTTTCGCCTGCTGTTGAGACCGTTCATGGAGTCATTATTATAAATATTACGGATGTTGTTAGTTCTCATAAAGTTCAAGCCTGAATCCGACTCTCTTCTGGAGTTGTGATTTTTGTAAAGTTCAATTTTGCCTATGAAAGGCAGTAACGCAATAGTAGTCAAAATTGCCAGAACTTTGAAGCATAGAGTGAGGATTGAGATGAATATGGCAAAATTATTTGAGTAGAACTGGCAAGTCTTTTTCCCCCATATTTGGCAAAAATTGTCTGGAAAATTGCGAATTATTTAAACAGTGTTACTTAATACAGTCCATTACCAACCTACCGGCAATAACATCATAAATAGCTCTGATAGGTAGATAAGGAATCAAGGTTAATAAGGTCAAAGATAGTCCCAGGGTTAAAGCCTTGTCCTTGCTGTCTACTGCCCTAAGGTTTATGATTAAAGAGGTAATATATGTAGTCCCCAGTAGGGCCGATGAAACTACTGCATGTGCTTGAGCTAAAGTCCAAAATGTCGAGCAGTTGTCTGCATCACACGACCCATCTGAGGCTGTTGTAATTCCATTTAAACCACAAGTACAGTTTTCGTATATCTTAAAAACAATGTCTAAGTCAAAATTTAAAACTAACACAAAAATTTACATTTATCGAAGCATCATACGAGGTGCACCCTGCCCAGCAAGGGGAGAAATGAGTCTCCCCATTAAGACAAATAGGGTGAAACGGACCATCAAGGAAACATCCACAATTCCAGCTGCAGTAGGGCAAACTGAGTCTCCCTCCAAACTCGTTCTTCAACTGACCAGCGCAGGTAAAAAACCGAGTGGCAGCAAAAGTAATTAAAACTGCTACGAACGATTTAATATTCCAGTAAATTAAGTATTTGGGCTTGGGCTTTAACTTGGCAATTACTAGCCCAGCAGCTACATAAGACACAGCGATCAAGGGTTGCTTCAGCAAGTTGGTGCTGATTTGTATCAAAGCAGGATCACTGTAACCTGAAGCGTCATTGTATTTGGAGACGTGGTATTTCACCTGATTGAAATCCTTTTCTTTGATGTTGAAATTTACTATGGCTGCTTGCATGAACATCATCGCCGTTATATTGAGGAGAACGATTTTGTTTTTGAGGAGGCGCCACAAACTTTTGAAGAAGCCTAAAATATATTTGAAATTGAATTATTTCAAACCCTAAAGTTAATATTTTAAAAATTTTGAAAAGATTTTAAGGCTAAAGTCGGAGAAACTTGGTTTTGAAAAATGTTCATCAATCTTCAGAAGTGTCTAATTTTCAAGGGTTTAAGATTTTCTCCCTCCCATGGATATAATCTTTTAACAACTCGTTTCAGAGGTTTGAAAGCGGCAAAATTTCTACCACTTTTATTGAGACACTCTTGTATTCTTACCATCAGTGTGAGATTTGAACTCAGGACTAACAATATTTCCTGCTGCAATACTCAATAAACTATTAACCGATTTCCTTAGAAGAGTGTTGGGCATCACCTTAGGGAACATGGCTATCAATGTACCTGCTATGATTAGAAGGGAAGCAACTAGCAGCCAAACTGAAGAACAAAATGATTAGTTTTAATGTCTAATTTGTTTCTAAAGGACTGTTACCTACGGATACAAATATATTTTCCCTGGAATATATGTAGGGCATCCAGGCGCTGTAGATACCAGACTGCTTTCCCATTCTCTGTGAGGCAAAGATTAGAGCTACAGACAAAAGGGACTTGTTTATAGCGAGATTTGATTTGTTTATATTATTTTTTGTTCGTCAAGATTATTTTTTAAATACACCACCACTTTTTATGGTAAAAATTCATCAAATAAATAATCTTACGTAGCTCTACAGTGTGTCTCAAATTTCACTATAACTGTGAGATTTTTTTCTTATTTAAGCAGCTTCATAGATCTCACCGTTTCAATATTACAATAGTTATACTGGAAAAATTAATTTCTTATGAATTTGAAAATTTAGAAAGTCTATCCGAACGGACCATTTTGGAATATGGAAAGTATATTTGGAAATTTCAACTTCAAAATATGAAGCTATAAAAGTTCAATAGGACAAGACATTCAAAGCTTTTCATTGTTTTCCCCAAAATCCTCATAGTATTTTTTAAATCTGTTTTAAAAACGGAAATGTTCACTTTATACGGAGGTTCTTCAATATAAGTGCTCATTGTACAATTATTTTCAACAATAATTCCTTATTCTTTTTTTCCTAATACGTACCAATAAAAATAGGACTTTGATTTGAAGATGTATTATCATCAATGTAAGTTACCCCATGAGCAATAAAGGATACGGTATAGAGAGCATAAACCACCTGATACAGAATGATAATTCCAAAAGCTATTACTTGGTTGTTGATATTGACTGAAAGGTCCGTTAATTGTGCATTTTTTTCGATTTGGCATAATACTGGCCCTGAAACACATATATGCAAAGTCACCACTCTTTATATTCCTAAAAATCATACTACCATTTACTGTATCTAAGTCAGTTTCTTCTTGCCTGAAAGGCTGGTAAATCTCCGGGATTGCTAAAATAATACAGGAAATTCCAAGGTATATTGTTAACGCTCCAAGCCAATTGGGCCTATGCATGCGATTCCCCCAATATGCCAGAAAGAGGGCAAACAATCCGACAAATATTTCATTAGTATAGATTAGCCAATCTACAAATTGACCAATAAATTCATCAGCGAGTCATATTAACTAGCGACTTACCCACTGTATCCTGGGATATATCATAATGTTTGCTCCATATCTGGGAAGTTCCCCTGAAGTATTTAACAACAATCCCGCTTAAAAGTCCTGCAACAGTGAGCACTCCCAAAAAACACCTTGGTTTAGCGTACTTCTCCAAGTTAAGCTTTTGAGCCAAACATGGCAGGGCACTGCAGCCACAATCGATATCATTTTTGTAGTCACCTAAAGGGGCTACAAAGCTTCCCTCATCACCTGTGGAATCTGTTCTTAAAAGATCTGTTGGGTGAACCATTTTTTCATTTTAACGCACTAGGTCATCATGAAACTATTATTATTTTCATTTCACGCGAATAATCGTTACTAGATAAAAGAGAGATAAGAGCATTAAGCTAGGTCTTATCCTTATCAGTTGCTTATTTCAATAAATGTGAGGTCTTAGTACTGACGGGGTGATTCATGATCCCACTTAAAGTACCCATGATAATTGTAGGTATTTTCCTCGAATTGGAGATCTAATTGCTAATTTTTGAGATGGCTATTACGGCGGAACGAACTTCCAGGCGTAATGTAAGCAATTAGCATTGTAAAGCTACAGTCCTAAATCCCCATCTCTAAGATATCGACGGTTTCCGACTTAAAAACTAATTACATAAATATTGTCCATTAATACCATCGATTAAGAGGAAGCCCGTAGTTTCTAAAACGGCAGCTTCAAACTTTGGCACAAGGAAGTTTTTAAAGTGTCTTGGAAACTTTTCTATTCGTTGCTAGGTATTAGCGCAGAAACTATACCTTCGGACGTCTTTCTATGAGCCAGAGCGAAATTGATCGATTTAGAATAGCTATTATAAGAAGGCAACAGGGTCGGCTAGGGACTCTTCTCTAAATTAGCTGTTCCATGCCTGAATCTCACATAACATTCATCTACACCTAAACCGGTTTGAGGATATCTTCTCTTCAAAAGTCCATCATGCACCAATATCTGTTCTCTTGGTAAATTTGCAAAATTCAGATAACTCCATCCCTGCTAAATGTTATACGCGGAACTAAAGGTATAAGAGAGTTTCCTTTATGCAGCCTGTCTAACTACCGTATTAAGGAAATTTAGGTAGAGGCAATTAAATAATCCCTTCAAAGCTGAACTTAGACGAATACCTCTGGGAGTATGTTAAAATTTGAGATGGAACACAGGGAACAAAAATTAAACTAGAATAGTGTTCTTATTAATTTGTTCTTCATCGAGCCGAATGCGAATTTGCTTATTTCTTTAGGGCATGTTTTGTAAAGCAAGAAAATAAGGGATATTGCTAGTTGGAAAGGGTGAAAAGTTGCTAGAACCTGTTTCTGGAGCGAAAGTTATCCATGATACTTAACTGTGCATGTAAAAGATGAAAAGGAATCGTAGACATTTAAAAAGTTGAAGATGACTAGAGGCGCTCAAAGTCTCGAATTCTGCTGCTTCTAGGCGCCGGATTCTGTGTCTGCTTCTAGATTCCATGAAATGTTTATGAATGTTTTCCAATCTGCACAATTTTCTGGTATTTTTAGATATATTTGCAAATTAATACACTGCTTTCTGTTAAATGGGAGTTCCGTATTCAAGGCAACTTAAAAAAAAATATGTAGCAATTTATTTTTTTATTTCCATTTATATATGTATCTCCACAATTTTTTTTCTCCAAACGGTTCCATGTTTATTTGTTCCTGCCCCTGTACTCTTTAGAAAAATTGAATTTGTAAAGCAATAAAAGTTTCCTCTGTATGTGTTCGTATGTATTCATATGTATTCATATATAACGTTGTTATCCCCCTTTTTCTGTAGTGATAGCAAATCGATTCTTCACCTTTCCCCACTTTTCATTAACGAAACACAGATGTCGATACTAAATTGTTTTCCACTTTTAACGTTAGATAGCGTGTAGGAAGTAAATAGATTAATTCAGAGTTATCGCAAGTATGTAATATGTATAATATTATCTTAAGTTGAGTTGTGACCTAATAGTAATTAATCAAATACTTGTTTTCATCCGGTTCTAAATAAGTGTTCAGCAACATTAAAGCTCTCAACATGCAGAGTACTTAGTTCCTCTAAAGCAAACCGATGCTTAAGTCTAACAGATCTGATATGAAACTCAGTTGGAGTTATTATTCCATATATGGGCATAATCGTCAAATTTGGTGATTGTTCATAATTTCGTCACTTCTCGGCACTGTCAATTCATAAAATAGTTTCTTACGATGCCTTGACGTCATTATTTAACTTTCTTGATTTTTACAAGATTAATTTAAAATCAAACTTAGGACTAGGACTTAGGTTATCATGTAGCTTTGAACTACATTGTTTCCAATAAATATTATTAGCTCTTCTGGATGTCAAACACCCCGGCAGCATGCGACAAATAGCCAGAGCATAGACTATATGTATATAGCATGTTAATGCAATAAGAAGCACTCTTGGGGATGAAAATTCATAAAAATATATTAATTATCATGCACAGTACGAGAGTTTTATTAGAGGCTGAGCTTAGCGAAGCCTCCCATTTCTTTGAGGTTAATACAAATGCTTAAAACATTCTTTGTGCGACTATAGGCATATAATTATTATATGTATTATATACAAAATTAATACCATAAACACTTACAAAGAAAGAGGTTCTAGAAAAGAATTCTTAATTGCATGACTGGCATGAAATCTCCACTTTAACCTAAGACGCAGACCTCAAAAGACTTGACCGGTTCCAAATACACAATGTCAGTCGGCTCGCAGTTTGGCAAAAACATTTTCTTACGCCCCATGAGCGTCATATCTGTAGCATCTCAAGATAATCAAATTTGCTCATAGTTATTATCGCTAAACACAATTTCCAACTATTTTAATTACATTCTATTAAAAATAATGTGATAACAATAGTCTTCTTGTCCCAGTCAAAACAAACATATTTGAGTTTATGATGAAACAAACGTCAGAAACGCCCGGGAAAAACTCCGTCTCTCTTTGATTCGTACGACCTGACGCTCGGAGAGAAGGATAGATATATGATGTAAATCATTCGGCTTCAAGAACCATCCCGTATTACACATGTTGACCTCTTTATCTAGCTTTCGCCTTGATGTTTTTGCACTCTGTTTTACTTGTGATGACCGACTGACTTATTTTCCTTCAGGGCTATCTCTTTATTAAGTGGAACATCCCCTTTAATTAGCGCCAAAACACTTGACAATGGAATGCTTGGAATGTGCCACTGGTTCGGAGATTCCTGATATAACCGGTTCTTGGGAGCATTATTATTATTTTTATTAAAGGGACGTGATCTTCAAAATATTCAAGGGCGTTTAAAAACAATTTTAAATAAAATTTTCAGAGAACCATAAGAGATAAATATGTAAAACCCTATGTCATTGTATTCAGCTTAAAGAGGGCGATCCGATAAGCTTATAAAATACACGTGTCCCTTAGAACTTGAACTTGGATTTCTATATTAAACTCGGACAGTAGTAGGAAAAATTGCGACTCCCCAATGAAGTCCCTCAAAAATCTATATAAGAATTTTTTTCTTTTATGTTAATAAATATTTGCAACACGATATAAGGGAGTTCAAAAAACTTACCTAAGGAGCATTCTTCTACATTTCATATGAGTGTCGTATCTGCAATAGAGTATCTAACAATCCTATTCGTACATATGAATTTGTTAAAAAAATACTCGATTTTCGCCGTCAGAAAATTATTTATTTTACCTTTTTTTATTATTAACAAAAAATATATTTTAAATATATGTACTTATGTACAAAAATTAGTGTTTTTCATTCAGATGGTATCCATAGGGTGTGGAGAAAATTTAATGAAGATAGTAATCCTTGTAATACACGCCCGACTGTAAAACATGGAGGTGGATCCCTAATGATTTGGGGCTGTATGTACTCAAATGGATTTGGAAATATCAATTTTATAAATGGTATTATTGATAAATATGGTTATAATGATATTCTAAAAAAGAACGTAAAACAAAGTGCGAAAAAATTAGGTATGCCAAAAGTTTATAGATTTCAATAAGACTACGGTCTTAAGCACATGGCTTTAATCAACAAAGAATAGCTAATTTGGAATGTTCCAAAATTGTTAAAAACCCCTCCACAATTAGCAGGTTTAAATCCAATTGAACATTTGTGGACAATTTTTAAAAAAAGCATATAAGAAAACATCAAATTTCATCAAAAACAAAATTAAAAAACATTGTACCGCAAAAATGAAAAAAATCAGTCCTAAAATATGCAAAAAATTAGTTTATTCTATGAATAAAAGATGTGAAGTGGTCATCATAGCTAAGGGTTACTCGACAAAGTATTGATCAATTATTGTTTAATCGAAAATCTTTTTTAGTTTTATATTTAAATTTAAGTGTACGAACAAAAATATTGTATGAAAATGAAGTATTTTTGTTAAATTTATTGGTTAGAATTGTTATTTATTCTTTGAAATCTTTGTACATAAGTATGTATATTTAAAATACATTTCTTGTTAATAATAAAAAAAAACAATAAAATAAATAATTTTTTGACAACGAAAATCGAGCATTTTCTTTAACAAATCCACATGTATGAACAAGATTGTTAGATACGTAGCTTTGAGAGTTTAACCTGGCATTGTATACTTTCTTTGTATGCCTTTAAAACCTACCTTCTGGAAATCCAGAATATTTTCCCATTAAACAATAGATCCATCTTCTTTCGAATTATTCCAATTAGAGGATAAACAAAATTTCTGTGTTGTATATATCCAGCCCATTTTGCATTAGTTTAACAACGCACATTAATATTAGGATTATTATAATTTCTGCAATAAAATTATTTATTATTATTAGTTTGATTCGCTGTACTTCTGGTCACTTTATTAGCAAAATAATAGATGGAAATGGAGAAAGTGATCAATCAACACTTTGCTCTGATGTGTTCCATGAAACTGATCTCGCTGGAAAAGTTTCCAAGTCGTTGAAAAATCGTTCCTTCAAGCCTTACCTTCCTATATCCTTGTTTACACATAAAAAATTCGTTGATATCATAAAGGCACAATTATATTTCGTATGAGTATCGAAGTATACGAGGGACGGGCTTAATTAAGAAATTAATGATCTAAAAAAGAGCCAAACTTAATTCATAACGGAACAAATTGGCTTTAACACTAATTTCGATTACGAAAACTGATATTTTATTTCTAAAAATTAAAAAAACTTAAGTTTTAATAATAGAATCTATGTTACCCTCTGATGTTAAGGGATCCTTATAGCGATTTTAGACATTATTAATAGGGATATGTCTTGGTGTATATGTAATGAAAATCTCAAAAATAAATTGAATATAATGGAAAATAACTTGTTTTTTTGGCCGCTCTAGTGGCTATAATGCATTTATAGCAGCCTCCGGGAAATTTTTCCATGCGAATGTCCCAGTGATGAGCCTGAAATCGGAAAGGGTATTTTCTGAATCTGACCACGAGGTTTTTAGAACAAACTCGCTGGGAAGGCTGAGTGTCGTTCACTAGCTCAAACAATCTCAAAACTCATCCGCTCCGATGAAAAGGCTCTGTCACTCAGGAGGCAACCCCCAATTGATGCCTGCTCGTGAGATTCTGCATAAAGTACAATATCTCTCAAAACTCTGGGAAGGACGAAATTCCCACATCCCTCGCTTTGGAGCACATCAAAGGGACAGCCCCTTTTCGACTCGCTCAGCAGAAGGACCTCTCTGGGGTGCCTTCCAGCACTCCTGTAAACAAGGGGACCTTCCCACTCGTGATTAAGTGGACTTTCCTACATCGCAGAATTTGCCCATAACATGTCGCAGGCTAAGGAAGGTCTTGCGGCAACAAATGCCATGAGGACGAGACTATCCTCCGACTCGAAAAGAGAAATATGAGGATAGTGAGTCGGGACCGACCTTTGATGACTAGTCACTGCTGCCTTTGGCGACGTCAGCATCTATCTGAGGCACTTTCATGTGTGCAAGAACGGAGGACAAGCAGCCTGTAATTCAAGAGGGCGACACCCCATGGCCCTAGTTTCTGAAGTCTATGCGTAGAGAAGACACTTTTTGTGCCTCCCACTTTCTTCATTCATTCATATCTAGTTTTTGTTGCTCTAAATAACGTAATCGCCTTCTAAAGCTGAATCAAATTTGGTCTCATTTAATCTAAAAAAAAACAGAAACATATTTGTAAATAATAGTTTTTATTATATTTAACTGATTTTTACACATTTGGTAAACTATCTTGGGTATAAAATAATTTAAATTTCATGAATGAAATTGAACGATAACAATTAGCATTAACGTAATAAAGGGTGATCATACATAAAATTCGTTTGTCAGTTATTAATTGCTAGATGTTTGATGGTAAATGGTAAATTGTTTGATCAACGCTCTGATTACTGTGAGATTCTTTTAATCATCAGGCGGTGCTACGTTCTCTGTTCAGAAACATGCATTGATCCGCTAATTATTCTGTAGACTTAAGAAGTAACAGAGCAGTCAAAGTATTAATAGATTAATTGACCTGAGGGACATTTACCTATTCTAATTTTTTACAGAGAGTTTCTTTGTAACTACAAGATAATACCCCCTAAATAAGTGTCGCTATATAATGTAATCATATAATTTTATTGCTTACGATTGATGATATTTCGATTTTTTAAATATAATTTAGTTTAGGTTAGAATAAAATTCCTACAACAGATCACATAATTTAAGAGATCCTTTAAAAGTTAATACGTTCTATGCTTTTGAGGCGAACTGTTCATTGTTCTTTTATTTTGTTTGGGAATAACGCCTTACATGCGAGCAGAGGTTGTAGCAGAGGTAGTCGTACACACTATTCTCAGTTAAACCTAACCGAGAATAACGGTCTTTCTTTATTGAAGACTCGGACCACGGACTTCTTCTAAGAATATTTCCATAAACATACATATTGCTTATTGTTACCTTCTCTAGAGTGCCTTGGTTAGTAGCAGAATTACGTTCGCTCCAATCTCTATATACAAAAATGTATAAAAATTAGTTTTAAGTACTCACTATGTATTTACATTTCCACAGTATTAAAATACCTGCACTCAGTTTGAAATTGTCAGAAAAAGCTTCACCGCTGGACGGAGGTAAAAACTTATGGGTTGAAATAGAATTTTGATGTCTAAGGCACTGATGTGCTGAATTTTCATATGCAGAATCCCGAATATTGTATAACCCTCAGGAACATAAATAACGACTTAAAACGTGAAAATGTAAATCTACTAATAATTTAATAAATAAATATTTTAAGTATGATTATTGAAGTTGCTTTGGAGAATTGAAAGTACACTAATTTAATGACGAATATATTAGCTATAAATAAGTATTTACTGTAAATATTAAGTACTATTCACTAATAGAATAAATACGTTAACTAAATACTGAAGCAGCCTCTTTCGTAAGCATTACTCTGATATCTCAGAAAGTGGCTGTCAATATTTCGGTAAAGTACCGAGGACTAGAACTATACATGACCAATTTAAATAATAACCTAAAAACCTAATATGTTTAAAAAATTATCGAATAAAACTATTGCACTTCCTTTTGCAGATCCAACAACTAAACAGTCTGCAAAAGAGCCGCAATCAAGTCTATTGGTTTATAATAATTTATTGAGCATTTCACCTTATTACTTCGGGTTGATTATCTTATATTACGGGAATTTGCATGTATTCAAACAATGTTTTTTAACCGATAGACTTCTGATAATAGTTATTTCTAATTACAATGGTGAATCGAAGTCTTTACTAATTGAATTACGTACAATTACAAAATAATTTACAGATCTCTTGACGTCTCTCACTACGGCTAAAGGTCACTTCGGTGGATCCAATTTCACAGCTCCACCAAAAATATCTTTACAAAAATAGCCATATTTTACGATTCATCTAAATTACCTAATTTCGTTTCTCTATATGCGTTGGCCTTTAAGCATAACATTAAACATTTTCTTTAATTCTAATTAAATTTCCAATTTCATATATACAAAATTCCCAAAAATGCACGTTAAAAAAATCTGTATACGACATGAGCGTTATGCTTAAAGATTATCTAAACCTCCCAGAAAGTAGATAAGGTATCTTAGTTAAAGAACACTGAGCCTCACTGCAACCTAGCTTCTTGTAGAGCAGGGGCCTGTGCCGCAGCTTGATAGGAAATTCCTGGAAAAGCAGCCGTAGTAGCAGCTGCGGGTATAGTAGGTGTCTGAGGCAACGCCGCATAAGTATATGGCATGTAGTTTGCAGCACCTAAGAATTCAACCCATTAATAATATATAAAAACGTTATCCCAAAAACCTACTTGCAGCACCAGTATAAGGCGTGTAAGCATCGAATCCATTGGCATACTGCCCGGTATAAGGCGCAGCTGCGGCTGCAGCCACAGCAGCTGCGTTCTGATATTCGTAAAATTGCGAAGTAGCCGCAGCCGCGACGGCAGCTGCGTGGGAGAGCTGCGTAGCAGGCAGAGGCACTAAGCTACCAGGGGCTGTAGCTGCCAAGTATGGTGACTGGTACATATAGCTGGGAGGCATTCTGGAAGAAAATAATTCTGGTTAGCAGATTGGTTTTGGATCGATGGGGCAACCACAGCAAGCAACACCAGAATAATCACGAAAACCATCAGTTCCCCTTTGATGCAGGATATTCGATGAGGCACCGCTATCGAATATTCTCACCAAAGTTACCACCTCAGCTACCTGAAAACGGCAGTAACTAAAGCCCATTGAAATGACAAGCTACATTAAAGGGTTACATTAGTTTATATTAAAATTGGAAGCGGGTCAGTTTCCTATGTATTATAAGCTTAAATGTCTTTGTTGTGGTTTAACTTCTCTTAATTAAGCTTTTTTATATAAAAATGAAAACAATAAATTTGTGATTTCCTGTAAAAAAAACAATAAATTCGTAATTTCCTGTCTGCTTTTTTGCTAAGGTGAATGGCGGTGCAATCTGCTTTGCCTTTAATCTTTTAATGGAACTTTCAAGAGCATCAACACATTAACACGAAAGTCGAAAATTCAAAGACAAACTCCGCAATTATGAATTGCTCTTATTTTCGTATTTAATTGTTAAATTTCTCATCATTTCATCTTGTTTATTTTGTCGATGAGGCTCTAAGGACCCGATGGCATTATAATCCATGCTTCAAGCAACTTCAATGAACCCATGGAAAACCAGGTGCGTTATAAAAATAGGATTTTTCATCTGCGTTTAATAGTTACGATTCGATCGTTTATTGATTTTCGAACATTCAGCAATTCTACGCAAAACTACACAAAATTAAAATTTTAATCCTGTCCCGATTCCGAGGGAAAATGTGGAGTAATAAATATTAAATTAATACTCACTTATATTTACTATTTCTGGCCAACAAAAGCGCATTTTTCCAATGGAAAAGTCTGTTTAAACATAAAGTGGGCGACATTAAATGGAAAATTAAATGTGTGCATATTACAAAAAGGTTTGAGCTATTTGCAACTGAGCTTTAGTCAAATCAGGGCTGGCACTTAAACGAAGAAATTTTGACGATAAACTCGTATCGACCATAGTCGCATTATTCCTCCATTAAATTTTGAAAGCAGACGATATTATTCAAATTGTTGAATATTATCACCCATAGTTAAAGTTAAATATAGTAGCAGGTTCGGGGCTGACATACTGAGGTATACTGCAAACTATGATAAGAGCACTGGAACTATAGAAATATGTGTGTCTAATTATAATGGTAAAAAATAACTTGTGATAAATACAAGGCCGAAAAATTAGGTTTCTATGTTTTCTTGAGTCCCGTCAACAATCCAACAGGTTCTATCAAAAACGAAATATTTTGGATTGCGAGTGTGAATTTATTATCGTTCAGTTGCAAATTTTTCAAATTTCCATATAAAAATGCGATTTTTAGATGTGTTTTTATATTTTTTCCAATCTGGACCGGCAAAGAAGAAAATGCGCAAATTGCACATTTTCCAACTCTTAGAATCTATATTGGAAGATTGCCATGAAACTGCTGATAAAAAAATCTTCTTAAATCTAAAAAGTTCGAACTTATTAGCTGCCAGTCTTAAAAAATCAGTTATGATTTTAATTTTAATAATTCTGAAGAAGGCTTCGTGTTTCTAACTACGGTAAGTTTTACTCGAAGTTGGTTGGACGGCTTTGAGACGGTTGATGACTTAACTTATGAACGTGTAGTGGGGCAGCTGATGGTTCATGTTGCTAATGGCTCTTCCCATTGGGGCTATAAATTTGGTATGTACCAGATATAAATACTGGAGATTCTTTAGACAGCCCCCCGCTTCGAACCTTGACTTAGTCTAGCTCTCATCTCCTGTTAGCTGCCAGATTCATGCTAGTGCCTCCTGCTCTGACTGCATAACTTCATTACTGTTAAAGGTGCAGTCAGGAATTGCAAGTTTATTTGGATGGCGTCGGATAACCAAATATATTGTTGCTGATTGAGTATTGGCTTATTAGGCTGGAGAAGCCGGTTTCTTTGTCCGATTGTTCCTTCTTTCTGTCGTTTGATTCCATGTTGAATCGATCAAAATGGGTGCCCTTCGTGATTGTGGATCCCAGAGTAAATTTGAATCTTCGGTTATATTTTTAAGCTCCTTAACACGTGTATTATTTTTTTTATACAGGAAGGTTCTTAACCTATACGCATCAACTTGGGAAATTATAGCTGAGGACAATGATTACACTGGTTTACACGATATCTGTTACCTCAAATGTTTGAACTGTTGCCGGTTACTGATGATATGCTCAATTCAAAAATGCAAGTAGATTTTTTTTATCAGATCTTGTTTTCGATTTAAAGATAATTAAAATTAATGAAAGAAATAACAAGTTTTTAGTAAAAAAAAAACATTTTATTAAAATAGTATTAATTGTTAGGTTCTAAAAAGCTGCGTTTTAAAGCATTTCTGTTATGTCTAGCGTTGGTAAAATGACGCATCAGTGATTGCAACACAGTGACTTTGCTTAAAACCTGCACGTCATAGGCAAATAAATAAAAATAAGTAAAAAACAAATATTGAAGAAACTGGAGGTGTACAAAAAAAGGTTCAGAAATTTAAAAACAGCATGTTATAAATTAGTTTTATCAGCTATAAAATTTCCAGCAACAGAGGAAAAATTAAATTTTTTAAACCAGTGTTATTAATGAAAAAAAAAGTAAAACATATTTAGTTTCAGAGATACCAATTTATTTCAAATAAAAATAAAAGAAAAAATTTGAGCATTAAGATCTGCTGCGGCCACTGAATTTTGATGTGATTCGCCGTATGCTAGTACCATATCCATAAGTCTTCGTTTGAGAAATTATGCGCCATACTTTTATTCTAATCGCGTGAAAATGAACTCGAGTACGACCACAATGGAAAACAATATTGTTAGAAATATCAAAAATATCGTCCTGGCTTCTTAGTTTTTATAAACAAAAACTGCCATCTAATAAATTTTTTGTGCCTCAACTCAACTGTGCATTGAAAATCATGGAAACAACTTCGAATAGTTACTATGATAAATTCGATAAAATCGGTGATATGATAAATTAAATGCATTTTCAATTTTATGAAATTCAGGTTCTTTTATTTTTACTTAAAATAAACTGGTATCTTCGAAACTAAAAATGTTTTACTATTATACATTTTTTTCACTAATAATCATTATTCAGTTATAATTTCCCAAATTTATACCTATAGGTTAAGAACCACCTTGTACAGATCTGGATCTGGGGACCTGAGGAAGGTAGGTCTTCTTGATGAAGAATTGACCTGTTCATCAATCATAGATTCATTTAGTATCAAAACATTTGTGGCGAGGTTGACCCGGATTTCAGGTTACGATAACTATATATGTATATATACGATACTATGATTATGTATTCTCTTTCAAGGAAGTTGCTTGCTAGACGGTGGATGTAGAATTATCTGATTATTTGGTCTGCTGGGATAGTCCGTATCAGTGCGTATAATGTTAGAAGATCTTCGGTAGTAGAAATTTGGAAAATTTTACACGCAATATCTACAGACTTCTCGTTTGTTAACTTGATTGGCCAGTTGCGATTTTCACCCTACATTGTTGGCTGTTGTGGATTTTCTTCCCGATCCTTTACAATGGCTCTTGTAGTGTTATTGCCCTTTTCTATGTGTATAGTGTATGTTTTAACCTAATGTGATTGTTACTTTAAAATTGTAATGCTTCTGTTCCTAATGTATTTTGTGATATAGTCGGTTTATCGTTTTTATTGGACATAACAGCAAGTCCAGCGGAAGATTATTTTTCATAGACGAATGATCTCACGATGTTATACGTATGCAGCACGATTGCTTTTTGGGCTGTCGAATGTGTATCCCCTCGTATGTAGTTTAATTTCTTTTAACCGTTTTGTAATCGTGTGGGGGCAACGCCGTTTACTGATATTAGAAAGGGGATGAGCCGCACCACCTTCCGTTTCCAGAGTCTCACTATTTCTATTTTGAATTCCTGATATTAATTTCTTTCCACATACTTTTTGAAAGCATTTTGACCTGCTGGAACAGCTATATTAATTAAATAACTTCTATTGGATGTTTTGTCCTGGAGCACAATGTGGCGTCTTTTATCGATGATTGTGTTGCCCGTGTGAATTTCCAGGTCATAATACAATTTGTACTGTTTGTTCTCTAATACTGGTTCTGGCAAATAAGAATAATGTGGTTGACTGTCGGAATGAAGGTCATATCTAAGTGCCAGTGCTTGATGGATGACTTTTGCTACTTAATCGTGTCTGTTAGTATGGACGCTACTTACCAAAACTTTGTAACCAGACTTTATGTGGTCTATGATTCTCGAGTAAGAAATGTCTAGCCTCTCACCATTATTTCTCAAAAAAGATGCCCTAAATTGATCTCATAAAATGTGTATTGTTTCTCCATTTAATTCCACTTTGTAACTCTGATGGTAATCGAAAACTGAAAAGTTTTCAGAACTAGAAATTTCTCAAAATCAGACTTTTTCAGTGGATAGACAGAATTATGAAAATATTTTTCATTCATCGCTCCCTGAAAATTTTCAATTTCGCTGTTGTAGAGACATTATATAAAAAGCTTAAAGAATTTTTCATGAGTGGTTTACGCGCTAAATTTAAGATCAAATCATGGTCATATACGTATCATAAACGTCGCATTATGCGATTGAAATTGACTATTTAAAACGACGAATATTTTCGTCTCTAGTCCTATTGAAAAGTAATAAAAATGTTAAACACATACACCGCGTTTTAAAAGCAACTTAAATACGGATAGTGTAGTCAAGGGAAAATGTATTTCTTAATCAAAGAACACGGTATTTGTATTTGAGGAGTTAAAAATAATACATTACTCAAAACGTGCAAACAATGTTAAATAGGGCGACGAAAATAGACTTGGCACGTTAAGAAGAGCCAACGAGATGTCTATGTCTCATTAATAGTTGTTTAAGCTCAAAAGTCCCTTAACAATGTAACATCCAGACGTTTGAATCTATTTTTCAACGTTCTATGTATAATTTAATGAGATATTTGTCGCAGCCCTAATGGGGTAGTCCTAATCCTTAGGAGGTTTAGATTGGGAGAAATATCTTATATGGGCAGACTCGTCGGTCAATAAGACCTCTGGAGTTTGGATTGCTGGAATCCGGAGTTTGCCCGGAGCAGCGCGCAACTTTGTAGCTAAGTCCGGATTTGCGAGGAGATTATCCAATCGTGAGCTCGACACCGCCTTCTAGACCTTTTTTCTTCCGATTTTCCCACTTTCTGGCATGCTTATTGGGTTGATTATGGAACACGGCACCGAGATCATTTCGCAGCCCTCTGTCGGGTATGAGGAAGTGCCAAAAACCGTCATCGGATAATTTCCCATCCAAAAAATCGTTTAGGTCAGCCTACGTGTCTCTAATTAAAGGAAGCGTTGTCGCCACAACATTAAACCGAGCCAAAAACTTAAATGCGTCAGACTTGGCCGTATTTGTGAATTATATATCAAAACGAAAATAGCTCAAAAATTAATTGCCTAAGTCTTGCTTGCGTCTCCTCGCGTGCTTTTTAGGGCTCTTTGACACCAGATTTTAAATTTACGTGGACCATTCTCCGTAAATTGATAAAAAGATAAGTGTTTCTCACGCACAAAAAGTGGCAAATTATTTTGAAAACCTTATATTCAATTCTGTTTTTTTATCATTTTTTTAAATCATTTGCTCTATAAATAACCGGAAAAAACCAACAAACTTGGGGCACTGTATACAGGGTGATTTACATCATGCTACACAGAATATTGCGGCTAAAGTATTTAATATTTTGAATTATTTTCTTTGCGTTGTATAAAACTCAAATAAGGGTACATTCTAAAATGATTCGCCTTTTATACGGGGGGTTGTAAATAAGTGAAAAATATCAAAGATACATTGTTTAAATCGAACACCTAACTAACCATGTATATCATATATTTGTATCTCTTCTGGTATATATAGGGTATCCAAAATAGTCATTTACGTAAACGTAAACTATATAAAATTGCACTTAAAAATTACAAATAAACATAATATATGTATAGTGCGTTAGAAATAGAATAGTGCGTTTCAAGACGTGAGGGAAAAATGTTAAACTATGATTTTTGAAAATTATAATACTGTGTTATGACTCAACAACCGTTACTCAAATGACGTTCCCATGTTTCGATATTTCGAGCAAATAAATTCCTATGTAATTCTTTTTAGTTGGGATGCCCAATACTGGACAACTGTTGTTGGAAAGTTTCTTCAGAATGGACTTTTTTGGACGATTTTCCCAGGCTTGATCTAAATGATGGCTATCTATTTTACTGTAACTTTTCCATTAACCGGAAACTATCATTTCGTGGTGTAACCTGTTAATGTAATTGCTTAACTTTAAACAAAATTACTTCTATAAATAACAGCAACAACATGTGACAAATGATTTCTAATAAGGTTCTTTTTCGGTAACTAGTAAAGAATTTATTTTTATGTGAGCCATTATTTCTGTGATATACAATATATTATATCATTAAAAAATATTCCTATGGATAACTCATAACCGTTACCAACAATTCGTGGAAAGACCTAACCACTGACAATTTCGTCTCATGCACATTATTACTTTTTCACATACAAGGATTCTGGTAAATAGTGCAGATTTCGAAACCCATTTCACGCACCAAAATAAGACAAAAAGTTAATAAAATATGCGCTACAAATGCGTAGTTCGTGAGATACGTAATGAAATTTTAATTTTTTAATTTAAAATATTCAGAATCTAACTTTTCTAGCTCTAACAGTTTTCGAGATACATGTGAAAGTTAACACAAATTTGCATCTTCTCTTCTCTGAACCACTCGTAGTAGAAGCCAATATACATATGATCATTGATAGCACTAATGGACGTTGCCAACACCATAATTCAGGTTAAGTACAGTTATGGGCTCATTAACAGATGTGCGGTCTATCAGACACCAAGTGGACTCCAACTTAGTTGAATAGCCCCACTTCGACTTGGGCAATTATCTGACGTCTACCCCTTCACGTATCATAGGCCATTTCGATTGGCGAGTAGTTTGCGTCATCATTTCGGAATTTAGGCAAAAATATAGTATCTCAACCATCAAGATTCATCGAGGTTGGTGAAATTGAAAAATTTTAATTTTGAAAAAGAAGAAAATTTTGACCAGTCAAGTGTACCAAAGGAAGAAAGCCTCGATGATTCGCATTCTGAACAGGAAGAGGATGACATTATTGGATGACGAACAGATATAACAATGCCCAAAATGTCATGGAAAACTTAGTAGGAAATAGAAGTCTAAGAAAGAGGATGAGAACGTCAAATGGCAAATGATATTGGGACGCAGATACCTCACCAAATCACGATTTTCCAATATGAATGGCTATAACACCATTTTCCCTGACTGAGTATCTGTACTGGAGTCCGATTCTGTAAGCTAGGGTGTAAAATGTGTTCCGGGAAATAACTTATATATAAAATAGCCGCTCAAAACAGTTCTGGCACACCTATACAAGCTTAACAAACACATGTCACTTCGATAACATTCCTGGAAATCATTCTACTTTAAAGAATAAAGAATCTGGCCCCAGGTATCGTGGGAAATTGTCATGGAGAAGGGTGATTTTCACCTCCATTGAAGGAAATTATTGTTAGCAACGTATAAAAAATAATAAAGAAGACGATGACAAGATTTTTAAAAAATTATATATTAACGTTAATGTACGATTGTAGTCTGATTGGTGATATATTCAACTATATTAACGTCATTTCAACCATGTTACTGAGATGCATGGAGCATGGAGCATGGAAATACCTGAACAAATTTATCAAAATATCCTGGATTAAATGGTACATATTCAGTACAAGCCATAAAGATGTTGTTCACAAATCACGACTGAGGTTGAATATTTTTGAGGTTGAATTTGGATTTACGGTTCTCAAGCAACAGAGTGAAAATTCTCTAAGAATAGCACAGATTAATACTTTTATCACATCGGGTCATTTATTTAAACAGATGGTAAACATTCTTCGTTGTCTCGCGATCTTTGTTTCCAGTTGACACCTCCAGTGCTTTACCACCTACGTATTCGGTAGATGCCAAAAAACTGGATCCAGTAATGGTTTGAGTTATAATGCTCACGCTTTCTGTTCCAAACGGTCTGGATAGGTAAAAAGCCACAACAAAAGAGTGACAGAAGTTACGTTGATAAGGGTGAAGGTGGAATCTAGGTCTCAAGGTTTTGAACCTGTAATTTAGGGCCAAGACATTTGTTCCCCCCTTTAAAAACCACCTGTTACCTCCTTCGTGATTTGTCTGCAGGCATGTTATAATTTACCGATGATTAATAGCCGACTGATTGCCCAAAGTGATTAGGGAAAAATCAATTTTCCATAAAGGATTTCCAAACAAAAAATAATGGACAAGTTTGGAGAATATGTTGAAATGGCTTTTCCTTTTTAATGTGTTATTGATTGTCCTTTATTGACCAAAAGGGGAAATAATGTTTGTTTAGCGTAATGTGTCTGATATGAAAATATTTTCAGGCAAAGTCGATCGTTCTGAGTGTTTGGTAAAACACCGTTTGCTTAACATTAATGACTCAGCCACAGAAAAATGAATGAGAATTTTCAAGTATGATGAGACTTGATCTCTACTGAAATTTTTACAGTTTGTAATGAAAGAAAAATCATAAAATACTCATCACGCGGGCCATATTTAAGGAAAATCAAAACATTGGTGAAGTAATAATACCGAAAATCTAAACAAAAATGCACAGCGAAATTGTCGGAAAACTAAACATTAGCATATCTCATAATAATAATTTCGGGGTTTTAGAGTCTCGACTTTATTACGTAATAAATTCAAACGTAGTAAATGATTCTCGTCTGTTAATAAAGACCGCTATTTATTTCTGGATGGGTTTTATTGGATTACGCAAAGGCTTAAACCTATCCAGGATCTTGTGTTTTCTTTCCTACCTCCATTATTGCCGGCTTTAAGATCTCCCAGTCTATTTCCTTAATTTCTATTTTTATTTCTTTAGCGACGGCCTGTATATTTTCTCGATAATAATTTATCTACTTAAAGAATTTAACGGTGATATATCTCTCGATTTGTTAAATACCTGACGATATAAATATGCGAATTTTGTTTTTCGACTCATTGTTTTAGAGAATTTTTCTGTGTGGTTTCAACCTAACTCCTGCCCTGAAAACGACTCAATAAATAACGGAAATATCGTGTTACATTTTTCGGTAGTTATCTGTATTTATTCGGAGAAATATGAACCTGTCAAAACAATAACACGTTTCTGCTTGGATTTTAATTATATTAACGCAGAATCCTTTTGCTTTGAACTGAGGCTATTTTCATGTCGCTAAAAGAATAAACGGAATGATTTATTTCTTCAGCCTCTACATGATCGTTTTGAATTTGAAATTTAGGCCGAGATATATACAGCAGCAGACGTGAGGATTTCTTCGAAAACGTCCGACTTTTAGAGGGACTTACCGGCAATTTAAGGTAAAATTTTATTAATGTTAGTACTGAAATAGAATAAAATTAGGTGCAGTTATAAGGCGAAAAAGTCTAAATTAAAAATAGTGTATAAGGGAACTTCTACGGATCTACTTAACCGTAAATGCTCTTTTCAAACCCGTCAACAGATCCAAACATACGAAAATGCCTGGCAATTCCCTTTATGAAATTCTGGTTGAATTGCGAAACATTTAAAACACTCACACCAATGCTACTACCACCCCTCTACCGCGGCTGCACTGTAACACATCCCCAGGTTAATTTGCAGGGGCGCACTCGAAATTTTTTCCAATATTTTTTCAAATGCGCGCCTGTCTTGAGCAGCAAAGAAATGCCATGTTTAATTAATCCGTTAAAAAGATAGGCACTTCTTAGCTCCTTAAGGTTCCTACATTTGACAACCAAGCACATCGACATCCTGTTAGTGTCGCATTAGTGTTACATTGCAGTCGTGAGTTACAGAAAAGAACGTACAAAATAGTCAGCCCAAATAAAAAAAACCAAAAAGAAAACCCCACAGCAAACAGTAATATGTCACCCTCCAATCTAATAGTAATTAGTAGCTATGTCTCAGAAGGTATTGGTTTTTCACAATTTTTTATGGACCAAATTTGTGAGGTCACAATGAGTGATGAGTGATTGGAGGATATCGTGCACAAACATGGTTTTTGTCAAGTTAATATTGGAATGACCACTGCAAACTGCTCAACCAACCTGAATGCAAAGCAGACTGACGATTAACGCGAACTTAGGTGTAGCTGACTGCCACAGATGAAATGGCCACCTGGGGATAATCCAGTTAACTTAACAAAAACCATCAGAGTTTATTGATAAGTGAACTCAGTAACTAATCAAAATAAAAAAATTCACACACACACAAACACACACTCATCGAAGAGACTAACTGTTTACATTATGTTCGAGTCGTTTCTGGAGTCTGCCAAATTCAATTAAACAATTTTTCAATGGATTTAGGTATCACCAACTCCGTGAGCTTAAGTGGCTAGAAAACATGAAATATTGATTATGATATTGATTTTCTATGTGGTGATATGTATATGTGTCACTTTTATTCATAATTCAAGGTTCTGTGGTATTGCGGAATCACTTACCCGTATTGGCTAGGTAGGAGGGTGGGGTAGGCTCCTGGTCTTACTGTGGCAAATGGAAATCCTGAAAATTTTAAAACCTGGTTTTATGAAAATTATAAAGTGCGTGTTCAAAGCTTAGATGAAATAGTATCAAAATTCTGTATTCATTTTACAACTCATTTTCCAACATGCTACGTCTTTGTCTAGGCAAATGTGTGAAAGTTATTGATGAAGATTGACCTCATTCAAGATCTTAAAAGAACGTAGATTCAAGATTAGTAGCTTTCATTCGACCATTTTGTAAAACGCCGCATCCTATTTTATAATTAATTTGTCCATTTTAAAAACTATAGAGCATATTGTACTCTAAAGGAACTTATTAAGAGGCTCTATTTTTCAGGATAAAATTCATGGAAAATGTCTTTTTCTGAACACAAAACATTCTAAGATCCAGCAATTTAATTTTCACAATATTTTGTTTTGTGGATGTTACAGTTAATACTTATTTTCAGTCAAAACTATTGTACTTTTGACTGAAAAAAATAGTCAAAAGTGCTTTTGACCGGAGAGTTTTGTCAAAAGTAGTTTTAACTGAAAAATACCAGTCAAAATTACTTTTGACTAAGCGTATTTGTCAAAACTACTGTTGATCAGAAAGATTTAGGAAAAAAAATTTAATATTTGCAAAAAAATTTACCATTACAAAATTAAAAAAAATAACATGGACAATATTTAAATCAGCTATTACTACTTAAATTGTGAAAAGAGGCAAGGAAAAAATTATTTATTATTACAGCTTAGACTATTATGGCACTTGGAGTTACATAATAATTTGTTAGTTCAGGTTAGTTATATAAGCGTTATGACATATGCAGGGTTAGGAATAGATTTAGGTTACGATTTCTGCCGTTAGATGAGCCTGTATGCGATTCGAAGAGTTGGTACATTTAATTGATATTTAGAAATAAACAATTATTATTATCAGTTCAGTAAAACTATTATTAAAAAACACAGGCCCAAGCGTTTCCCCTTACAATATGTTTTTTTGGATGTAATGTTCATTCATCTCATCAGCTTTTTAAGAGTTTTGCCCACACGCTTAGTCAAAACAACTTTTAACTGATATTTGTCAGTTAAAAATACTTTTATCTAACAAGGTAGTCAAAAGTAGGTTTGACTGGTATTTTTCAGTTAAAACTACTTTTGACGAAACTCTGCGGTCAAAAACACTTTTGACTGTTTTTTTCAGTCAAAAGTAGTTTTGACTGAAAAGAAGTTTTGACTGCAACAGATACAACATAGCATGTTGTGAATAACGGACATATAAAAAATATGGTCAAAACAGAGGTTCTCCAAGCCCGATATCGAGGTTCTTTGAAGATAATTAATATCGTTAACATTATTAGGGATGTGCTAACGATACTGCTACACCTATTCTATTTAAATATATTTTTACTGAAGAGTTATTAATTCTTGGGGTGATAATCAAAATCACTCCCCGAAACCGTAAAGTGATTAATTTGGATTTCGCCAGCAAATTAAGTCTCAACGGAAGTATTTTTGTGGCCAGCCGAAGGAACTGAACCTATATTACATTGTTTTGGGCGAGTGGCGTACGCAAAGTGTCCATTTCCGGGTAGGCCGGAAACCAGAAAAGGGCAAAAGATGGGGAAACAGTGAGCCCGTGCCGGTATGCCGAGAAAACAATACCTTATGTCCTGATGGTATTATGTTACCAGTGGCGGGTAACTTTACACCTTCTTTCTCTCTCTACAATAGGATGCATTTTTCTTTTGTTTATTGTAGAAAGAGGGTTTCTTTAATTATACGAGATTAATTAGGTGATTTTACTACGGCATCACAAATCACATTTGATTTTAGATAATTCGATCCGGATTTACTGAGGCTGGACAATCGTAGGCAGATCTGACGATATAAACTTTAGCCATAAATAATTGTGTTTTGATCCAAAGTGATTCACCACATAAACTAGAACATCCCAATTATTTTGTTGTATAAACATTTTGCAGCTAAATAGGCTTTAAAGCTGGCTTCTAAACTTGTATTTTGCCAAAGCTTTTCCTCTCCAATTATCGACGAAAATATTTATTAATTTACGGGAATTCATATTGAAAAGCTCCGAGTTCGCTTTATTTTTACTTCAAAGGCAATAAAACGATTCTTCCGGCTGGGATTACAAATCCCACTGAGTTGTCGCCTCCTCAGATTCCAGAGCGTTCAAGAGCTTATTTTTAAAACACATAAATAGAGAGTGACATGAAAAAGTCAAACTTAAAAAAAAGCTCACCAGCAGGTACATTTCCTCTGGGTTTCGCTCCGAGAATAGCTAAATTTACATTGGCTTTCCTTCCGTCTATTATGGGATTTGGATCTTTACAGGCCCTCTCTGCTGCCACTCTGTCCGCCATAATTACCTGAAACAAACACTTATTCGTTAAAAACACATTAATATTTTATAACATTTTTGTAGACTTATTTGTTTGTTTTCAAACTTCCTAATTTTAGTGTTAACACCATATATTCTTTGACTAATCTGAAAGTGCGAATCGCGTTAACACCGGCCTTTAAACCAAGCTTTTGCGAAACATTCTAGTTTAGAAAAAAGTTGTGGATTTTAGGAACTTCAATTTAATTTCAATTTCTTTTTTCCCAGTTATTTTTAACTGAAAAGAGTGTGCAATTTCATCGCCTGGACAAGCCCTGTTGGTGTAAACTAAAAGAAAAATTAACAATCCGTATAGAAATGCATAGAACGTAACGTAAAGAAACCCCAAAGAGGCCTAAATGCTGCTCCTTAGGAATACTCGAAGTTTTCAAGAGAGTGATTGAACTAGTATAAATAGTATAGATTTTAGAAGTCTTAAAGTCTATATAGACTTCATTACCTTTCAAAAACAGCTATAGAACTTACATACTTAAAATTGTTACATGTGCATTTATTCTCAAACTTCTCCACAATAACAACTAGGTATCAGGTCCAAACCTGAAAAGTTTTCATAATTGACCCAATGGGTAAATGTGCGTTTCCATAGAAACGAACACGTCAAGGCGTACCAAATGATAGAATTTACGGGCTTTCTCAACTGATTACTTTCCTGCATGTACAACTGCAGGAAAAAATTAATGAAATGGAGTGATCACGGTTGTTCCCTACTACAGTGATGGCGAAATCAATTTCGCTGCGCTATATACCATAAATTAGGTGCCGTTATGCCCTTTTGAATAACAGAGTGCACAACAGCTGGTCTTTCGATTCATTCACCCCGGCTACCTCCAACAGTGGTACGGACGTACCCACAGCTGTTCCCCCTGAAATTGCAGCATGGATAAAACATTTATTCGGGACATTGTGTAGAAAAAGTGAATAATCGTAATGGATTAGAAACTTATATTTGATGGTACTTTTTCTAATGAAACTCTGGAGATGTGTGGTATATAAATTGTACATACATATTAGAGACGTCCATTATGGTTTAATTTAGTAAAAGCTTCTTCCCTAGTTAACGCTCAATGAACTAAAAATGGGCATGCCCGAAAATAACGAGTAGCCACAAGACATATAGCCACACGGAACAGACACGTAATGAAAAGGGAATCTACTGATAGATAAATATCTTCCAGGGGCTTAGTAAATTGACAGCCTTTGATGACTATGTCAATATTTTGAATATAACCATTTCTCGGGCTTTCCACTAAGTTAAATGTCCTGGCGTTTACCTTCGACCCATTTTAGTAATTGCGGAGTAATTTATTATTTATGTGTTGGTTAGCTGGAATTTGAATTATAGTTTTTGGAATGAAAGTTTTTGTTAGGAATACCGTTAATGCAACCTTGAGGAAGAACTATGAATGTACCGAAATGATAATATCTCAATTGCGAACTATTTCTAAAACTGCGATTTTGCTGGCCCATAAAATCAGTAATGCCCGTAAATTGACGTTTGAAGCCATTGTAAGTAGCTCGGTGAATAAACAATGTTTTAAAACGTTGCTTGTTTCTGCTATTTGCATTATGAGCTAATCGTAGTATTTTTACTCGCTGAAAGGAACCAAAATCCTCATTACCTAAATGCTGGTGAAACGTAAATATCCTTGGAAATCTCGACGCCCATGCTCATATACAGCACACATTAACTTTCTCGCTATCCCTGATGTTTTAAAAGCTATCTTTCTTTGAAATGTCCGGCTGCAGCATCAGTTTGTCGTAAAGTCTTATTTTTAGTGTTTTTCACGGTTATTCTCGTAATTTGAATTGTCTTTCCAGGGACCAACGTTTTATACTTTTATATGTGGCCTAAATGTTCAAGTAAAACTTGATGTTATGTAGAATACAGTCCGATAAACGGGCTGTCAATGAACGATAAAGAAAATTTTCGATTTGGATAGAGTATTTGATAAACAAAATTTTACGTCTCAGTAAATCCAGTAGTGTGGCATGTTTATTTCTATAAGAGGCAGATCCCTTTTATTTTCATAAGCTAATTTAAATCAATATTTAGTTTTTGAGAACAGGTGTAACTCTATTAAAGTCAATTTTTTTTAATCCGTCAATTTACGGTCGAGTTACTCTGAAGGCATAGAATCAACCCTGTATATGAGCTATTTGTCAAATCCTTTCTAAGAATGAAGAGGGAAAAACTAAAGAAAAAAAATTTAATCGCATAATAAATTAAGTTTCTCCATTCAATTCAGTTTCAAGAATTAATTATTTCTGTAAAATCATCTGCTCCTTCCCCCATGATTCGCAACACTAAATTTTTAAGGGTAAAAAGAAAAAATATGCTTTCCTTTGTTGAATTTAGAACAAATTACTGAAATCCCCATAAAGAGTCCCCCTAACGTACATATGGCTCTAAAATTCGACTTTTGGGTAAAGACACAGTTTTGATTACCTGCGTCAAATTACATCAATACACATCCATTAAAACCTTAAAGTCTTGTAATATATAAACCTGACGAATTCATATAATTAAAAACCCAAAATGAATCCTCTATTTCATTTATTTCTATTGATGTCAGACTTTCATGGAGAGTATATTTATCATGGTGCTTCACATTTGGATCAGCTACCTTGCCAGGGGCATAAAAAGCTTCGAATTTGACGATTATTTGGCGTATAGCAAATCAGCATTTTATGCAATAGCACGATGAATTTGAGGCAGAGGTATTATTGTTTGCGCTTTTTGAGGTAAAAATAAAAATATGTATAATAAATTTATTAAAAAACTGATAAAAGTTTAGCACTTAATAAAATTTTATTGATGAAAAGAGGAAAAAATTAAAATATATTTTTATATCAGGACTGAAGAGAGTATTTAACTAATGAGTCTAGGCGCGCACACTCAAATTATGTACACCCACAATTATTGCGCTGCGCAATAGGTAGATACATATAAAATTTCATACGGACAGTAAAACTTTTAAGTGCATTTCTTGACGTCTCAATATCTCGTATTGAAAATTCAATATATCGAACTTTTAAGTTACTATCGTTCATCAAAGTGCCCTCCCAGGTGACATTTTCATTGGCCTACATATTAATCCATTCAATTGTAGCCTAGGATATTTTTACAGTTCTACACCGAAAATAATTTAAGCCGAACTACGACTGACGTTAAAAGTAGTTTTATTTATATCTATTTCCTTATGGATGAACCGATAAAATATCCGCATATGCGGTCCTTGAAATAAAACCCAGTTTTGTTATTTCTGTTCGAAATGCTGTCAAAGCCGCGAGTTACTAAAATCATTCGTCGGGGCTCATTAGGAGCGGAGAACGAAAACCTTCCAAATCGTTAAAGTAAAATTAGTGTTGTCAAAAATACCCATATGCAACATTACACAGGTGCGAATTTGTAGCCAGAAGCACTAGAGGAAAGAGTGTACACCCCTATAAAAATATCATCAGCATACAAAAGGGGTCGAGTATTTTTACCGAGTACGGTACCACCACCAGATGTTGCTGCTTATCGCCATAAAAATAAACTTTCACTAAAGGGAACAAATGGCAAATACGACAATCAATTTTTTGCCAAGCCCGATGGGAGCTTCCTTTCTGTTTATACGATCCCAATTATCGGACAATGGCCAGTATTGGTCCTGTTTTAGTCAGGACCCCATACGTGCGTAATTTTCTACTGTTCAGCAATTCCCTTTGATGCAAAATACATTTTGTTTGGAACGAAATACCTATCCAGACATGTTAATAATATGGGCCTTAAACAAACATTTTCAAATCGTTTCCTAAACCTTCTATTTATCGAACAAGCGATAAGATCCTAAACATCTCACACTCTCGAGTACCCATAATCTAAAGTTTATATTAAATAATAATAGCGATAAGGATATATAGGTACCAAGCCCAAACAAATAGTGCCAACAACAGTGGTTTAGCTTGTCAGACTGCCGTCGGCATTTTCATTTCACTACTGTAATACTTACAAATCCATATCCTCTACTTTTTCCAGTTTGTCTATCAGTGATGACTACACCCTCCTCGATTTCGCCATAAACAGAAAAATGGTCCCTTAAGGATTTGTCCGTTGTGTGGTACGGCAATCCTCCAACGAACAGTTTAGTGAAGGTAGTGTCTTTGTTTTGAACAGCAGTACCATTTATGGTACCAGCTGTGGTTAGGACCCCAAGTCCGGTCAGGCCAAGGGTGTCAGCATCTGGGGACGCTATGCCTGTACTCGGCATTAGCATATTCTGAAAAAGAAAACACACATCTTTTAATAATCTTTTATGTACCATATAATATTTTCGATGATAAATTCTTCTTTGTTGGTAATTGTAACACGCTATTGAAGTGAATAAACTTGTTCTTGGTCGAGTGATAGTAAGCCATAACAATAACATTAACACTCATGTTACTTTATACCATAACTTGTAATGAATCTTTTGAGGTATTGGGTAGTAAAATTTTATCGATTGGTATATAGTATTTTGTTTGATAACTGGCAACAGTTGCAAAAATGGGCAGTACGACCATGGGTAACACATGATCAAATCAAAACACCTGAAAATCTACTGAAAAAATATTACGGTACAGTATCAAGTATTGTTTGCTATTGAATTGTTGAGACAAAGAATGAAAAAAACATTAAAAAAATAAAAGAAATATGAAGACACATTGGCAGTTTTAAAAGGGCATAGTAAAGAAAAAGTAGCCTTCTGTGTAATAGTAACTTTGAAGTAACCGTTATCAGTGGACAGTTCTCTCAACACTTAAACGGTCAGTTAAATAAGACAAAAATTGCTGTGTTTAATGAGAAACTAAACCTGGGTTTCCATAACGCATAGCATATACCACATAACAGAGCGTAGAAAGTTCATATCTTTCTGTGCAATTCTTACGAATTATTATATGCAATATATACCTGCAAAATTCAGAGTGTGATTAGAAAAAAATGAGAGAGAAAAAGAGACAAATTAAAATCTTCCAAAAAAGTTTTTTCAAGATTGTAAATATAAAACTGGGACTTTTGCAAAATAATGTTTAAGACCTACGTGCACACTGAGGTTAACACATTTTTCTCTGTTTAGTTTCTGAGACATTCAACGAAGAACTTAAAATTTTAAATACGGACAAGGATTTTTTTGTCGCATTTCACAAGTACTTTTTATCTCCAATTCAATGATCTATTTCACGATAGCAAGTTTCGACGTTTTTTTTTTTTTGGTTAGAAAAATATACCGGTTTCCATAAAAAAATACTTTTGAATGGCAAAAAGGCGAAGAGATTAAAATTAACACGAATTCAATATCGTATATAGAAAAATCTTGAGGCCGTATATCTTCACAACTGATAGAGATAAGTACAGGAACATATATGTATATTGGGGATAATCCTGTAGTTTAAATGAACGTCTAATGTGATTTCACACAGTAATTTTTGTATTCTCGAAAAATGTTCTACTGATCGAGTCCGTACCTTTTATTGTTTTCAGGTTTTTCAGATACTAATTTTTTTAATACTTGTGTCTTTAACAGAAGGTATCACTTTCAGTCTAAATGCTGAAATCCTTGGTAATCACCAGAAATTGTTATTTAGTACCAAAAAAAGCATAAAAAACTGATACAAACGAGTCCTTTTGCGTCTTTGAATAAAGAGAAAATTGAGCATAAATTCGACATCTATTTAAAACAAAGCTACCGAAGTTGGACACACTTTCATGTTCTTCTTTGTTTCGAATTTACCCATGAGTCCTTTTGTCTTCGCCGTCTAAAAGCGATAGAATGTTTTCAAAAAATAATATAAAAATGTTTAAAACTTCCTAAAACTTTAATGAAGCTTCTTATACTATAGTTGAACGTCATAGAATTACATTTGACGACCATTTTGTTGCGCCGAAATCGACCCCTCAGTTAAGCTTAAACAGAGGGTGTTTTCCTCCCCATAGCATTTCTAACTGCAAGGGGTTAGGTAGGACAGATAAAACGATTTTTCTGAGGCTGAAATAAATGGCAATTATCATCACAGAAAAGGCGTTAATTTATTAACTTCGTTAACGTTTGTGTTGACTTTTTGGTTATCGACTCTTAATTTCTTGAGCGACGAATTATCATAGCAACGATCAAATCTACGTGTAGTGCGAATTTCCCTTACTCTCGATATTCTATTCTATATTCTATATAAATCGTTAGGCATAAAAAGAGCCTAATTTTTGCGATTCTTTCGAGTGCGTTTTATCTAGACACTTATTCATGATGCCCCAGAAGTAATCAACCATCATGGGTTCTATTTACTTTTCTTTTATATTTTTTAGATGGTGGTGAAATAGCTCTCTTTGTTCTTCAGTATAAGAACAATAATCAAGATTTCTAGTGATAACGTCACCCAGGCTGATGATTTTACATGACTCATGAAGATTATCATTAAGGGCTTAATATGAAGCCTATAGAAAATGCTATTTTAGTACCTTCCTACTTGACTTTATTCAAGACGAGAGAAAGGCTGCATATTTCTTCTAAATTTCGCTTGGAAGTACCTATTAAAAGCCTCCATTCATTTGGCTAGTAGATTAAGGGACAAAAACATAATTTTTGCGACAAAACTGGAGCAAGTCTGTATCGTGAGCATCGGTAACATGTAACTTCGGTGCCATGCAACATCACTACCATCAAAAAACTAGTTTGTGGTTTCAATGGAATAATATTGCTGAGAGCGCAGCTAATGATATTTTGTGGGTAGTGATAGTGATGGCTAGAGTTTAATTTTGTAGCGTAGAGAAACTATGCTACGAAATTATGTTTATATTAAAAAAAATCTCAGCTTTGCCAAATTTACTTCTTTTGCAGACATGTACTATTAGATGAATCACCCAACAGGCGTGACCTATTATCGACTATTGAGCTAGAAAATTGAAACTTCAGTGCCTCTCCACTCTCAAACAAGATGGGGAGATCCCCTGTTGCTTGGCAAGTCGCGTACGTCACCGAATCAGAGAGGATCCAGAAGTTTTGTATGGCAATAGTGCTTTACAGGAACTTCTGAAAAAGGGACAGTTTTCACGTCGCTTGGGTTGCCGTCGAAGATGGTAGGACGAACGTGGTAGAAGTAGAGTTAGGAGAAATCGACGAGTCTACAGTGGAGAAACTCTTCGACTCAGCTGATGGTGGGGGTCTTACCTTCGATGGTTCTTCTGCGGGCTCTGAGATAGTAGCCGCGCGCTCTTCGTTGGCACGCGCGATTTCCGTAGGTCTCGCTGGTCTATTTCCCAACGGATTGACGATGTTGTTTATGTATTCTTTGGTAAAGTTATTCCGGCGATCTCGCATAGGGGAGCAGGTCTTTTCGATTTGCACATAAATTTGCTAACGCTCGAGAGAACGAAGCGACGACGTCTATGTGACCACGTGCGTATTCAACTAGTCTCCAGACGCGAACCAACTAAAGTGTAACCACCGCCGACTAATTTTAGACTCCAGCACAGCTGTTTTTGACTCTCTAAAAGAGCCGTAAGGGAGCAGAGAGTATGTCAACAACGTAACGCGCGACGTTAGAGCACCAAATGTGTGACAGCTCAAGCTCAAATGCGAATACACACGCGGGATCCCGGTTTAGGTATTGCGCCCCCTGCTTTGTGCTTAACTGCACGAGACACACAGTAGTACGTAACGTAACCCCCTAGTCGCTCCAGTGGCGTACGAACACATATGGCGATTGCCCGTCATCCAACAATAAAGTAAATAAATGACGCTAAACACGCAAGCTTTCAGCTTTACCAATATGCTCACCTGGAATATATAAGTTAGTGGGGATATATGTTGTATGCTCATACCGGAATGAACTATTTACTAAATTGCCTGCAAATTATGATTTCAACTGCGATTATTTTTTTTATATGTCAATACTTTTACGCCGTAACAGAGCTAGTCGTTTAAACGTATGATTCTTCTATTTTTTGTGATAAAATCGTAGCAAAAAATATGATCGTTTGCAGGGAATGACCTTTGCGTCATCTGAAAATAAACTATTAAAAACTATATTAGCCGTTTCAACATAAATTCTTTATGTAGAGTGCAGTGCGTTCAACCCATCATGATCATGCCAGATTTGGTGTTTAATTCAATGAGTTTTGACCCAACATGTTGTCCATTTTGTCTTTTTTTTTTTGGTTGCGTTGTTAAATTTTGATTTATCTATCATTTTTATAATTTTCTCTCATTTTCTTTTCGTTCGTTTTTTCTTCATAATTTCTTCCACTTCCTCCGAATTGAAAAAAAAAATTATCTGAAGTACTTGTGTATATTCCAGGCTTTCCTTTCCAGGTCTTGTTACTTTTTCTTCCATCTCCATTTATTCAAGTCCGTAGCAGTTATATCATTATTGCGTATTATATTTGGATTTTGGTAATTTTTTAGGAAATTTTGGTTTTCTCATACTCAAAAGTCATACAATCTCCCTCTGATCTTGAAAAATGTAAGAAATCCAGACACCGTTAAGTGGGCAAAGTGTTAGACAATTATAATATATACGGTGGTCCAATTGCTATGGGCTACTATTGTTATCTTCTAAACTGTAAACGTTACAAGTTCGGTTAAATTAGACAAAAGTTGTTAAATTTGATGACAAGTTAAAATCTCGAGGCACTGTTGCCAAAATTTGTTCGGTTTCGGATGCATTGGGGAAAAACGAAATTTTTCCGAAAACGTTTTTTGTAACTAAACCGAAAATTAAGGGTTTTCGAAAAGAGTTTTTCTTACGACATTTTTTGTTTTTTAAAGCTCCATACACTAATGTCAAGTTTTAAAAAACAGTACTTTTAGGTTCTGAAATATCGACACTATCTTCAATTTTTTTAAATACGGACCTGGATTCAATTCAACAATGACCTGGATCGTTAATTTAATTCCTTATTTCAACAGAGGTACTTAATTTATTTTGTTCTACGTTAGAGTTTTAGGATTAGAGCAAAATAAAATTTATAGTGTCCAAAAGACAAACCTAAAAGTGTAAGGAAACGAAACACGTTTTCGGCAAAATTTCGTTTTTTCCCAATACTTCCAAAACCAAACAAATTTTGGCAACAGTACCTTGAGATGTAGATAGACAAAAGTTGTCAAATTTGATGACAACTTTTGTCTAATTTAACCGAACTTGTAATGTTTAAAGTTTAGAAGATAGCAATAGTGGCTCGTAGCAATTGGACCACCTTGTATAAGAAACTCATATCAAAAATTGCTTTAATTCTCTGTTTTCATTTAAAAGAAAATGGATAATTCTTTGAAAAATGCAAAACACTGAATTTAAACTTTGCGCAATAGTTATTAAGCCCATTCGAAAGTGATTTTGAAGATCAAATATTATTAGAGCACTTTCGGACCTGGATGGCCGGGGTCCCCCAGTCGGACCTGAGCGATATCTCACGAACCCGTCCAGTAATTGCTTTAAAGAGATAGCACTAATTAATCGCCTCAACGCGCCCTATAAGCTTACACGAATGGAGTTGCAACATCTCTTTTGGTTTCTTGGATACAGGGTGAGCTAAGTAGCTTAGTATTTTTGAGATTTTGAAAGTGTTACAAAGTGTTTGTAGATTGATTTCGTACCAGTTCTGAGTTGGTTTCCTCCTCGAATCTGACCAGATAACTTTCCTCGGTCGAACCTGGATGGCCGAGGCCCCCCTATTGAACGTGGGCGGCCGGAGTCCCCTGGTTGGACCTGAATAGATCGGGTGACTCTTTCGGATGTCGGCGGTCGGGGTTTCCTGGCCGAACCTGGATGGTCTGAGTCTGGATTTTGAACCTGAATAGCCGGGGTTCCGCGGCCATTTAGTCCCTTCTGTTCTAGTTTTTTCCTTCCTTCCTTTTCGCGGACTGAATGGATTTTTGTAATACTCATTCCATTTGTATCGTGAACAAACACTCGCTTGGTATTTTTTTCTGTTTTGAGATTAAAATGACGTTTCCGCAATATTATGACAGCAAGACAGTATGGAAATGAAGTTCCTTTCAGTGCGGTTTTTTGAAATTTGCTCTTAATTTAATACATATCATAAATATCTTCCTTAAAAGTCATAAAACATTTTCAAACTTTATAGCACTGCTCTATTCTATATTTCATAATTTTTTTAAAGATTTTAAAATTTTGAAATTTGAAGAAAAAATTTTCCATTCTTCCTTAAAAATTTCCAAAGCAGGTTGCAGTTTTTTATGCTTTAGTCTTCTATACCACAGAGATTTATGGATCAATTGGCCTTCAGTTGAGGTAGACATGGTGGATATATGATCCTCTTTATTCGATTCACGTAGAAACTGGGCTATAAATTTCCTTTTTGCCTACCAAAATGAGCGCACGCCCATGACAGTAAAAAACTTAAAGCAAACTAGACATAGGACACGGGTAGCTTGAGAGTAATAAAAAAACCAGGGGTGCGAATCATAAGTAATAAATTCGACTATTTTGCTTTTCACTACAGTATCTGACTTATACCAGGGCCAATGTACAGTTTAATGGCATAGCCTTTACTTCGAAAAGTTTCAAATTTTATACGGCTGTAAATTTTTTAATGCCCGAACAGTTTGCCAAAACTTTCCTCGCACATTACGCGAAACAAATTGTAGAAACAATGTTATTTCGCTTTGGTTTTAATTTGTTGCATCATAGTAAGCCGCCACTGGTACTGAGGTACCTACCAACAACGGTCCTCATATAGGGCACCAAAACGGCTAAAAACATATCATTATACGATTCGGTAAGCGCGTTCATGCTCCATTTCTATACAAAAAGTGGCACCTTTTGGAACCCATAACGAACCCAACAGCTGACTACCATTAAGCCGGGGGGTCAAAGAGCATGAGATTTTGATATGCGTTGGGTTCCAGTAAATTAAACTACAATATATTATTCCATAATGATAAAATTTACTTTATCTCACTAACTCGTATCTCAGGAACGATTATACTGTCTGAGTTTTAAGGTCGGGTGATGCAGCACGAAAACAATAAAGCTGATCATCATCAAAATAAAGGAGAAAAAAATAATCGGGCTGCAGATAATAAGGGTGCATATAAGGGTGGAAGGGTGGCCATATATGGCCAGGTGTGCAGTATGAGGCACTCGCCAAGTGGAACAAACTCATAACTTATGGGGTAACGTGCAGTGGCGTGCAAATAATGTATGATATTTCCCAACAATGAAAAGTGGGCCTGAGAGCCTGGACAGTTAGAAAATTAAAATAATTTAAATCTCAGTGAGGGTCTCAATCATCGGCCACATTTTAATTTAGAAGAGTGATATGTTTTAAATGTGTCTCAAAATAAACTATATCATTAGCACACGCTGCGCTTCCAGAATATCTTTGACCGAAACATCACATGTTGCAACACATTTGTTTTTGTCTTGTTTTAACACTTTTTGTGAACTAATTAAATCTTTGTTGGAAGTATGTTCTATAAGTTTGAAGCAGATTTATCAATGTTTATTTTACTTTTGGGGCGTTCGGGATGGCAGACTTCATTTTATGCTCAGTTGAAACCAATTGAGGATAACCGCTGATCCTTTAATAAACTTGCGAAAATCCTGAAAAGTTCCTAAAAAATACTATAAATCCAGAGATGTTTCGAGGCCTAGTGCAGGTGCTCATCGATCCCAAAAAGGCAGAATTCTGGAGAATTAAAGATATCGAGATTTCTGAACAGACAAATTAATTACCGCAATTAAATTAAAGTCTTCCAGGTTCTGGTTAATTCGCGAAAATTCTATAAACTTCCCAGGAAATACTTCAAATCTGGAAATTCTTGGAAATCTATAGCAACTACATCTCGATTCAGCAACTGCAGAAAAACCGCGGAATTTTAAGGTTTTGAATCAGTCTTGGCAGGGGAACTTGCAGATTATAAAATCTAAAATAAGTCGTGCTGAAGCTTGCGGAACCCCAAAAAGAATCCTACAAAATACAAGAATAAGCTTTGGAAATCTAGAGCAAGCGCTTCTGTATCCAAAAATGGCAGAGAATGCAGAAAGCATTAGAAATAGAGACCTGGATACCGAAAAATGTACTGAACTTCTAACACTGAATGTTTATTTCGGTAACAATAGATTGTGTGTTGTATCGCTGTAAGTAGCTAAATATTTTGTGCCTGTGCCAAACTAGATCAAAGATGCGCACTTGTGACATTAGGGATTGATTCGAAAGGAACTAAAAAAATAATTCGCAACGAACCAAGCCCATTTGCGCCAGTGGTAAACAACATATACTCAGCTATGTACCGATCAAAATTATTATATACAACCATAAAAGTGTGTTTTGGATAAGAATTAATGATAGCGCGTAATGGCCTGACAAGCACAAAAAACACAGGTCAGCTTCAAAAGCTTTCTCAGGTCGCTGGTGGTAAGAGCTTACGGCCTAAACCGTTCAGTTGCCAAAGTTAGCGACAGAGTTCTCTCAAGGAGCTATTTTGGGAAGGTCATAGTTAACAAAATTAAAAAGGCGTTAAAACAAGTTCGAAGTTTCACTTTGTTTAATGATATCTGTTCGTAGTCCCTTCAACACATCTGTGGCTTTCAATTTTGACTCGAATAACAAATTTTCCTGGCACTGCATGAATAGAAGAAATATCTCCTGTCTGACTTTATTTTAGTCACTAATGATGCAGATTTCCTGGGTGAGAATTAATTTGACCAGCTGACCTATAATCTATAATAACAGAAAAAAAACCCAGCGAAGGTTTTCGGCTAATGTTAGCGACGCCCACGCTTCAACACACGCCCGGCAATAGCTGTCTTCATAACATTGTCATCGGGAGTGCTGGTAACGCAAAAAAACACACTTACATTTATCAAAGGAAACAAGAACAGTGCCCAAAGTAATTTACAGATAGTCTAATAATAAGTTTTTCTCTGGCATGTTCCTGAAATACCTTGGCGCCAGCCTTGCCTTCGCACCCAGTACATATAATGTGCATTATTATCAAACATTCTATTCGCTATTAAACATTGCAGCAAAAATAAAGGGTAGTGTGGAAAACTTGGCACTTTCCCTCTTTCCATAAATATGTTGTTATATGCGTGCGAGCAGAAGCGATAAGCTGGGGCGTAAAGGGTTAGCGATCATTATTAATGTTTCCTATTTTATAACATGATATTAGAAATTTATCAAATTAGCGTTTTTGCTATGGTATTCCCTTTGTAGATGTCCCTTAAAGTAGAATTAAGTAGGCATATACAAGGTTAGCCGCTTAATGCGTTCATAAAAAAATTTTTGACTTCCCACTATCGTAACTCAGTGGAATTTGGTTTCAGGTTAAAATCAACCATTTTAAATCCAAGTTACATATTTTCAAAATGACGGCACTTCCGGTTATACCAGAAATAGCTACCAGCTTCGTTATTTTGGATGAAACTCCCTAACTTTTTTTTATCAATTTCAGATTTCTCGTTAAATTTTAAAACTAGTTCATGTAAAGTGTCTTATAAAATTTACTATTTCCGAGTTATACCGGAAAATCTCAAAATTGTGATAGCTGCAAGATCTCACAAAAATCGGCACTGTGCGCTAACAGCTGTGAATTTTGGAATCGGTGTTCTGCGGTCCAAAGAAGACCTAATAAGCTACATTTTGATGTATTTCGATTTCAGTCTTCTACAGTCCTCGAAACATGTCTCCGAAGTTATATGGCTTCGAATCGCAATAATTTGCTTTTTTCAAATGGGCCACTCTGTATCTTAAAACATTTTCGCGTCTAGAATTTAATTTTGCATCAAATATTATTAAGGTTTCATGGATCGATTTTGGACAATGCGTCCTATTTGAAACAAGCAAGTTATTGAAATTTGAATTAACGCAACTTCGAACGCACGTTTCAAGAGATGTGGAAGATTTTTGACAAATTGAATTAAGTCGAAACGTAACTTATTACGTCTTCTTTGAGCCCCAGCATGCCAATTCCAAAACTCACAGCAATTAGCTCACAATACCGATTTCCGTGAGATTTGCAGCTATCAACATTTTCAGATTTTCCAACATAACGCAGAAACAGAAAATTTTAGATATAAGACACTTTACATAAACTAATCTTAAAATTTAACAAAAAATCTGAAAATGGCAAAAAAATGGACTGTTCCATATAAAATAACGAAGTTGGTAACTTCTTCCGGTGTAATCGAAAATGCCGCCATTTTGAAAATATTTAACTTGGATTTAAAATGGTCGATTCTAATCTGAAACCAAATTTCATTGGTCTACTGCAGTGGGAAGTTAAAAATTTTCCGATGAACGGGTTGCATGGTTACCTTGTATACGCATATATCTCCTACACAACCCAAACAAAAATGGTAAAGTTAGGTATTTTTTCAACTTTTCAGCTGTACATGAATACCCTTTTATTATCTCGCAAACAAATATCTATGATTACTGGCATGGCATAAAGTATACACATATTCCGTGCCTCATATTTAGATGTATTTCCAAGATACCATATGAACATAATGAAGGGACAAACTCAAGTTCTATATATAGGAACACTGTTATCTCTCTATCTCGCTATGTTTCTAGATGTACCCTGTGGAAGTGCAAAATTTGATTTTTTTAAATTTGCCTTTATTCTGCATTAAGAACAGATGGAAGGAAGTATTGCATAAACACAAAATTATCTGCTCCTCCATACTTCCATCCAAACTGCAATAAACAAAAATAATTGAGTATATGCTAATACTTTTTTGCGTTAATTTAACTTGAATTCACATTCCACTTTCGAAGCCTCTGATAAGAACGGAAAATGAAATTATTGGAAAAACTAATCTGACTTTACATAAGGGTATTTATAAAACAACCCGCATTTATGCAAATTTACTTTCACAAGTTTCAGTAAATCTTATTCAGTTTCAGTGCGACTGCAGTTATGAGCGTTCTACTGAAAAATTCTACTTGAATATATTTGTGCCGGAAAATGAATTATTCTTTAATTGATACTGGAAGTAAGTAAAAAAATATTAAATTATACTCACATCAAATATTGTGCGATATGATGTGATAATTTTGGCTTGAAAACATAAACATAATACATGGCCGATCTCCCAAAATCACACAGAACACATTAAAATAACATCACAACGCCTTGTAAATTTTCTCCTACAGCCCGCCCCTACAGAAATATTAACTCCTAATGCTAGGTTACCGATGCTACCTAGGTATTTCAAGTATCGAATTAAACCACCATAATAAGAAGTCCATTTTGATATTTAATACTGAGAGTAAAGAAATTCCACTAACCCTAATGACTATTATACAACCACCAACGTTCCATATTGTAGTAAACATAAAATTCAGGTCAAACTATTACCAGTTTCGTGCTGTTTGGCACTCATCAGGTGGTCGTAGGCCATTAGTCTCATGACAAACGTCATTCAGAAGGAGGCAAAACGAAACAACTATAATATACTTCGAGACCTAATATCCCCGCCGCCAATTAATTGTTTTTCTCAATTCGGTTCTATTGAGTTTGCCTTGATGAAATCTTGATTAAACACACTGTATATTCATTTTGCTACGATATCAATAGGTCAATCTAAATGTGGTCGAAGTATAAAAATTGTGTGTGAAGTGACACTATTTCATTATACTCCATTAATCGTCGAGTGTCTTCTTAAGTTCGAAAACGTGTTTACTTAATTATTTTTCATGCTCTAATATATAAAACAATTCTGAACTTACTTCATTTCTTCTTTCTTGCCTCCTTTTTTTCTTTACCCGCTTGAAAACGACGATTTACAAGAGTAAAAGAGAATGCATTGATTCTTCGTAGAGGAATTTTGGTTGGATTTTATTGTATAATTTTACATTTAAACAGGGCAGTAAGAGTTGAAAAGGGGCAATGTCAAATACAGGCAACATCTATTTGTAACATTTAGTATGAGCCACTATCCATTTCCAATTTCTTTCTTATTCTTAACCAATTGTACAAAATAAGTTTAAATTTTCATTCAAAAATTTTTATTTACATACTAAAAAAATATTTAAACTACTAAAATTATAGTACATGATTTCTAACTCTTGCATATATTTAAAAATGTTTACTTAATTCCTACACAAAACAAATTCCTGACTATATGGTGACTGTAAATTTTTCACAAATCGCCTTGTAGATCTTACCAGGTTGGATGCCCTTCCCTCCCAACGCCAAGCAAGAACCTTCGGAACCCTGCTAGGCTTCCTTCTAGCTACCGTTTTTCCTAGCATTGCCATAGGACGTCTTCAGCACGGTTCAATTAAATTCCAATATGACCCGGTGCTGCACTCAAACGCACCCCCTACCTCCATTAACATCTATCCTCAAGCCACAATAACAACGACCCCTTCATGGGAAACTGTTACCAAGCCTCTTCAAGTTGGAGAACCCACTGAAGACACCAGTTTGCATTTTACTCAAATCCCACCATTCCGTTATTCTGATGTTATCGGGGGCAGTATTGAAAGTGCTAGAGAGTACCTGGTTCCATCAGCCTCAGAAACACAGAAAGTTGCAGTGAAAAGGGCGACTTTTAGCAAATATGTGATGCCTTATAGGAAGTATAGATATAGCAATTATAATAATCGGAGAAGATTTCCTGAATATTTGTCAGATTATGATAGCTATGACTATGCGGGTCCTAGAATGAGAAATAGGAAGAGGACACAAGTGCGCAGGCCAATGTATAGTAACTATGACTATGATTATGACTATGATGGTGGCAGAGGACAGAACAGAAACAAACAACAAAGGCGCAGAAATAAAAATAAAAATAGGAGAGATCCGGATTATTATAGTTATGAAGAGTATGACAATGATGTTGAACCTATTACCCCAGTAGTCAGGCCTAGACAACAGCAAACTACAACTCAAGCTACCACCACTGAATCTGAAGCAACTACCAATACAATAACTATTATCACTAACGGTACCACTCCGTCTACAAGTACTACCACAAATGCCAGTACTTCGGTTGGTAAGTATCATCAAAAATCTTAGTCATGTAAGTAAATCATTACAATTTTAGACTATGGCCCTTACAGCGGCAACGAAAATATCAGCATTACCTACGGCCCACCAGTAAAGCCTGTTTATGGCGTACCAGGCTACAACGACTGGACACCAAGCTACTCTTATGACTCTTCATCAAACCCATTTTATTACAACCCCACGAATAATGCTTACGGCCCTCCTAGCAGTTCTGGAATTGGTAGTGTCAGCGTGGCTAAGCCATACCCCACTTACAACTCTCCTAGCAGCTCTTACGGTATCCCAAATCCTGGTCAAAGCTTCCCAGCACCAGGAGGTGGTGGTCAAATTCAACCATCTCCTAGTAGTAGAGCTAGCGGATTTCAAAGTTATCAGTTGCCCTTTTCTAGCTGGTATGGGAGGACTACCTCACAGGGAGATATTGTAAAACGCGTTCAGGATGTTTTGAAATTTGATTGATTTTTTAGATTTATTACATGTTTTTGTATAATAAACGGTAATAGGTGCATTTTTGTAATTTATGATACAATATATTGATTTCCCGTCCCAAGTCATAACAGTTAGAAATTTTAAATCAATCATGCCGTTTGTCTGAACCCAATTGAATGAAGGTGGACAGTCAAAGATGACTGCCTCCTACATTACATAACCTAACACTTTAATGTCAACGGCTATGTTCACAGAAAGGTTAATGTATCAGCGGGGATTCTGTGCAATATAATAAGTATTGTACTTTTTAGTATTGCGCAAACTTCTGATTATTATTGAGAAGTTTCCTTACTTGTTTTATCAAAACTGTGATAAATTGTAAACAAACAAATACTGATTCGTTATTTATTAATTTCTAACTTTTATGTTTTTTTTTATGGCTAAATTATTAATAGTACTTTAAATTGTAATATATTTAAATAAAGTGCGATGAATTTGGCAGACATATCAAAGTCCACAATCAACTTAGTTTCAAACTTTCCCAATGAATGTAATGGGAGGATAGTAAAATGTAAGCAGTTTTCATTCTGTCATATGTGCCACAATTTGTTTCCTTTATTTTAAATGATTGTGATTCTTCCATTAGTATATGCTGCTTTGTTATTACAAGAAAGTCTCTAAATAAGAATCTTAGGATATCATTAATCAAATCTTTAAATTCAAGGAGTGTATGGATAAAAGTAATTCCAGTGAATTTTCATTATTTTAGTGGCACTAGCATCACTTCAACCATCCCCACAAAATGTTTCGAAAGCAATAGAAAAATTGTCCACAGAAAAAAACATTGCCAAAGAAGACCTATATGAAGTTTTAAGTGTCTATGTGGAAATTTTGAGATTATTTATTCATACCTCAGATAAAGACTTTGTAAATAACCTATTGGAATGGGGATTTTCCAATGATTTTGTGGAAAAATTAACTTTTTTGCACAACAGGAAAGAATTGATTGATACATTTTTGGCCCCTCATTATGGTTATTTTCAAAATGTTTCTAGTGTAAAGTGGAGAATTGATATCAGTTTAGTTCACAGGTATGTTAAACTAATAATTTGATTTTCATTAAAGTGTATAAATGTTCATTTCCAGCTTGTTAGTGAACAAAACATTGCCCAATGTAGTGCTCATTATAAAACAAAAAAATGAAATGTCCAGGACTATTGAGTTAAATGCAAAAGCTTTCCATATGCTAAGATTCAATGTGGCTTTAATTTTGAAAGAGATGAAATCTCTGAAGTTAAAAACATCTTTAGACAAAATTGTTAAATGAGGTTAAATAAAGAGTCTTTTTTAGAAAAATAAGTTTTATTTCATATTGCATACTTACATATTTGTAATAAAATTTTAATAACAATATTTAACAAATTTAAACATAAATGTATTAATCTACCTATTTTGGGAAGGAACGTCCCATAATAAAACTGTGAATACCCAAATGTGCAATATCACCTGGAAATCCTCAGATTGCTCAAATGCTTTAATGATACTCTATACTACTCACCATGTAAAAGAACACAAAAACCCGTGCTAAGGGGTATCTCCTGAGGAAAATTCCTGTCCTAATACTTACTGCATCTAAAGATGAGTAGGCATGTTTCACTCTCCTTGTCATGCCAGCATCGTGAGGAGACACCCTCATAAAATGGGGAACAGATATTCGTTCTGAAAAAATACCTAACTCAATATGATTCTAAGCTCATTTGTCAATACTGACCATCACCTCCATCTTGAACATTAATAATTTTCACTCCTTCCCTCTTTAAGTCTGCAATATTCTTCCTATATTCTGCCTATAAATGTTTGAATCAGAAACTTTATAGCTTGTTAAAAAGGCGAAAAACCTCCAACTTCTCTAGCTGCAACTTTAAGGCATTTCTATCAGTGGTAATGGTTTCCAATTTATTTTGTTTCAACATTAATGTCTGGGTTAAAGATCTTATTCTACTCTCATACTCCCCATTTTCAGGATACTGAGGTCTTCTCTGCAAGACTTCTTTTAATTTCATATTGTCTTCACTGGTTTGCTTTAACATTGCATGTAAATTCATTGTTTCCTGGATTTTTAATTGCACCTCCTGAGGGTTTTATCAGCTAAATACAAACTGTAATTTGCTTCACATATTAAAACTTACTTTAAGTTTCTGTGAACAATCATCCTCTGCAATGATTCTTAGCCTCTTCTCATTTAAAAGGTTTTGTTCAAGAGACTGATTGGATTGGGTTAGTCCCTGCTGAATTACTTGATGTTGCATTTGCAATGACTGAAGGTCACTTAATAATTTTGAGTTTTTGTCAGTGAGTTCCATTACTTTAAGCTGTTGTAACTCTAGCTCTTTCCTATAACAATTTAATCTAATTCATATAAACTGGAAAAACATGTACTTACTTCTGTTCCTCATTATAATTCATATAAATATTCCTTTCCACTTTTTCAATTTCATTACCAGAATTTTCCTGTTTTAAAGCTATCAACTTCTCTTTTTCCTGCAATATTCTTTGAGCTCTGGCAACATATTGTTCCTTCTCACTTTGAGCTAAAGCAAGTTGCTCATTTAACCTATCTACTTGAAACTGCAAATTGACGTTTTCATTCCTAATCTCTGAGTATAAATGCTGGATATTCAGCAATTGCTTATTCACATCTTGGTTCTCTAATTCTAATTTGGCTAACTTTGACTGGATGGCTTCTAACTCTTGAGCAGCAATAAAGCTATTGCGGCTTGAACTGGAAGACACTGATGTGTGACTGCTTTGTAACAACTTCTCTTCAATGGCACTGCCTGAATTAGTTTTAAATTTGCAGAAACTATTAAAAGGAGACAACTAAACTGCTAATTAAAAAAAAATGATATGACATAATTTTTCTTCATTTTCAAGGGATTTTATTTCAGAGATAATTTGGTCTAAATTTATAATTTAAAAAGAACCTGAAAGATTGTTTCCTCTAGAATTAGACACATATGCCAGGACAAAGAAAAATATATGCAAAAATGTAAAATTTTAAGTTACAACATTTGATATTTAAAGTGAATCTTGAATTATCCTTGTAACTTCAGTCTTTGTTTTGAAAACTACTTAAAAAAAGGAAACTTTTTTAAAATACCATATCATTTTTTTCTGAGGTAAACAAAAAATATATCAACTAAGACTATTATATCATTTTTCAAGGAGAATTCATTTAAAATTTATCATAAATGTAGCATAACATTTACATTTTTAGTGTATTCTTCCTTGCCTTCTATGGCATTTAAAGTTTGATTTTATTAAAGATTAGCCTAAGCATTGAACTCTAGAAGAAAATGTTTTTCAGACCCTTTGTAGATTTTAAATCTAGTTTAAGTTGTCTTTGAGATATATCACTTTGAAACTGAAATAAAATTATACCATATCTATTTTTTTTTGTTAGCAGTTCATTTAGTACCTGATTTTTGACTCTCAGAGAAGGGAGTGAAGATATCCAAAGGTTTTTCAAGGGTGGTACTATTAACCACTTCAGGAGTTGGAGATCTTGAGAGCTTAAGAGGTCCTAATTTAGATTTTGTGGGTGGCACTTGAAGTTGAGCCTCTGCAAGTTCATAAACTCCATCCTGGCTCAATCTGAAATTTTACATTTTGAGTGTAAAGGTGTATTACTGGGAGATTTTTTTTTGCATACTCTTCGTCAATTGGGGAAGGTTTGTTTCCGTCACTTAGAACTGTAGCTGCATTTTGGTCAATTTTATTCAGCAAATTTTCAGCATGTCCTGCTAAATTTTGTAGCCAAGCCATTACTGAATGTTAAGTTGTTAGTTTTTCATCCAAGTATCTATTAGTCAAAAGAGAGGACAATTATAATTATTGTTGTAATACTTAAAATACTTTTACATACTGTTTTAAGGTTATATTAACTAATGATGACTGCCACATCAATATTAACTTTCTAAAAATCAAAATATTAAATAAATATTAAGCTTGTTAAAAATCATATTTAATTATAATTATTAGATATACTAATAGAAATGTATTATTTTAATCTTTTGTTGACGAAGATTTTTTTAATGTTTATTTTAAAAAATACATAATTAAATCAGTAATCAGCTGTTTCTGACATTGATGGTCATTAGCCATTTTCGGAAATAATTATCTAGTTCGGATCTATCCCTATCAGTTTTTAACCAATCAGGTTAATCTCTGAAGATGGCCAACCAATCCGATTGGTTCAAAATCAGCTGGAAGGGATCAATCCAATCTAAAGTTTCTGAAAACCCCTATTAATGTTAATTGTCAGTTTTTGTTTTTGTTCTTTTAATTAAGCCGTTTGGGTGATACTTAGTGTATTATCTGTCTTTGTCTATAGAATTAATAAAGAAGCATCGAAATAAAAGGAAATGCGAGTGATGAGAGTGGTGGAATTATGTTATGTTTATTTGTATGTATTTAGTTTATTTTATTTTCTTATTTTCTAGCAAACAATAACTAATAATTATTAATATTTCTAAAGAAATTGTTGTTTGTAGTTTGTACAGTTTTTTATAAAGTTATTATCAACGATTTTGAAGTTACGGTAAGAAATTGTTATTTTTAATATCAACATAGAAGATTACAAGTCCTCTTACCCCCAGAGGGGAGGACCTTTTCCTGCTTCAAGTATACTAAACCTACCTTCCTATATAAAAGTTTAAAATATTAAGAAACAAATATAAAACATGCTATTAGTATATTTATAATCAAGAAATTAGTACTTTAACTTCACATTTACTGAGTAGTTTAGGTGGCTATTTGATGGCCCATTCAGTGTAACTTAGAAGATCTATTGTGACCCAAGAATTGCAGCACCAATGAACTTGGTACGACTTTACCTCCGCATTTAGTGGATTGGCAAAAATTACATTTCAATTATGAAGCTAGTCAAGTTCATTGATATAAATGCTTATCAATATCTGCACAATTACATCTGTAAATTGTTTTGAAATGTGTATAATGTACAGGCACATTTAGCTCTTAATGCTGTATTTTTATCAAGATTTTTGAGGTTCATAAATTGCAAGCATCCTACCATATTATGCCATATTATTCTGCCATATTATTCTGATTTTTGTAATGTGAATATCTATTCAGTTTCCTGAAAATGTTCAATTTCCTGAGGAACTACAGGATGTTCCAAAATTAATGTACAATAGTTTAACAGCATACTGTTCTACATTTAACAATGTGAAAAAAATTCTAGCGAGTTTTTGTTCATATGAATTTTTGCAATATTTTTGTACTGTGTTAACTATTATCTAAAAAGTACTAAATTTTGCAGTGTCGTGTTATAATTTGGATTTAAAAAAAAAATTTTTTTTTCCGGCTTTACTTACACTAAAAAAATTCCACATGATGCAAACTTAATATGTAATTTTCTATATCCAACAATTAATATTTTTGGTTAATTCATCCCACAATGCTTAATAAGCATGAAAATAATATAAAGGAGCCTTTAAGAATAGCCACCCCTTTTTCACGCCTTTAAAATGATTTTAAAATAGCTAACCCTTTCTGGGGGATTTTTTTTGACATTCAGTTGATCCACTCTTGACAGACGTAGATATTAATGTAAGTGTTATGACCACAATAGGGTTTAATTGCGGTTTTAATCACAGTCGCATTGTGAAGTGGATTTTAAATTTAATTCTTCGAAGAAAAAATAAAACGAATAATTATTATCTCGTTGGTAATTGTGAAGGTTACTCTCTATATTAAACTTTTATCTACTGCCAAATGCGTAACAACTGATATGAAATTATAAAGCATTTGTAACGACAGCAGTGACTGCATTAGCCCAAAATTGAAATATGAAAATGTCACTTTGAATGGGAAAGTTGATTTAAGATCGAAAACAATTGGTTGATTTTGCACTTTACGACGCGTGAAGAAGCCAGATGTTAAGCATTTATTTCTGTTTAGTTTCAATTATAAGGGTGAAATGGACATTGCGTAAAATGACCACTGTCCACCCAACCGCTCTAGCCCTTACACGGTCCATTGCCTTTTGGGCTAGCGAAGTGCCCTTCAAGTGCCTCAGATAATAATGACGCGTGTTCAAAACCCTTGATATATGCCTAGATTAATTGGGATCAATACATTATCAATGTTTTTACGTTAACTTCTGGGATTTATTAGGAGACAACGAACCAGGATATTATTCAAATTTATCCCTAATGGTTCAAATGTGTCGTACATTTATGATAAGCCCTGTTCAAGGTTTCACTATGGCAAGGTGTAGAACATCTCACCTAATCGTTAGTATCAATCAAAATAATAATAATAACAATAATAATTATCGTCATTATCATGGCTGTGAACTTGGTAATAAATCTATTAGAAACGGAATTGTAACCTAATTGTTAACAACAAGCCTTTAAAAAATGTTTATATTTTTCAGAATGCGAACCTCAAGACCCATAGTAATAGTAATTATCATTGCTGTTTTATGACTCACTCTAATTCCTTCTACGTCTATCAAAGTACTATGTTTCACAAAAGACTTTGAATCCTCAGTGACGTCATGGACGCGTGTTTGACACGTGACTCCATCCATTCGATTGTTTCCATTTCTAAGACCAGCACGTGTCAGAAATGGCCGACTTTAATACTTTAAATATTTTTGCTTTGGGACCTAAAATTAGACCGCCCGTAATTAGATGTAGTTTATGTTTATTAAAAAATATTTGGATTGAATTTTTAAATAGTCGTGATGTAAATGATATCCAATGAATAATTTTTCTAGAAAGCATAGAGGGATTTTACATTTTACCAGCGGAATTAGCCTCTGCAATGGGCAATAAAATGTGTTTATGAGATGTTTGGTAATCGTAGATTTCATTCATGTAGTCACGTATACGTTTCAATAAAAGCAACAAATCTTTCAAATTAGTATTATCGCGTAATTTACGAAATGTGTTGCTCTAACTTACATCTGCCATTTTACAACGAAACAAATCCCGCTTAAACTGGCGATCTATTGGCAATAATCGAATCACTTGTAAACCCAATCAGCATCCACTTAAAATTGAAACTAGGCCCGTGAAGAGATCGAAAACCGATCAATCATTAAATTATATGACAAGCTGCCCCAATAGTTAATTCAATATAAAATTACTACTCCTCCGCTTAAAGTGTCCCGTTTATTGATAAATCGGCCAATGATGATTGGTTAATTTTAACGAGTTATTCTTCCTGATCAACTCGATACACAAAAATCATCGTTCAATAATAATAGCTTCATGGTATGAATGCGTTTGGTCAACATATTTCCTGCAGCAGATGTTTGATTGATAAATTCTTCAGAAAAAATTGTAGAAAATGCTTTGAATTATAACCAAGTTACAGTCAAGTGAATTTATATATTTTTAAACTGTTTTTTTAAGTTAATTATTAACAACATTAATAGTTACTAAAACATTTTTTGACGTATTAGATCTATACATATAATGAGACAAGTGAAATTCTAAAAATATTTTTAATGTAGTTTTGCGTATTTTTCAATGGGAGATTGTTAACTGAGTTACCTTAAAGTTGTCTTCATTCACTTTTTTATATAGGCCCTATAAATTCATCGAAAAGGCGCCACCCTATATAGTTCTAGACATATTTTATTTGGCATCAATGTAGCTAAATTTGATAGTTCAGCTGTTTTCATGTATATTCGTGAATATTTAAGTACAAAATGATTTATCTAGATCATATCTCTTTATCAACTGTATGCAAATAAGAGTTATTTTTTATGTAAGTACGGTTAGTCTCTATTTCGGGAAACGTAATATCATAGAGTGGCCGGCGAGATCGCCAAACTTGAATCTCTTAGTTTTTTTCTCTAGGGTTAAAGGCAGTATTAAAGGCTGAATGTGACTTGCTTCGAGATCGCCGAACAATCCACACCAGTTTTCGAGGACCTCAATTTTTCAAGTTATATCGCATACCGTAAATGGTTTATTTCCTGATACCTGGATGAAGACCGGGTGAATTTATAAACTGACAGTAAGGAAGCTCTTATTTCCTATTCCGTATCTGCTTTTTCGGATATGTCCTCATTCAAGGTGCCGAATTTTGCTTAAAACGTGTGCTTCATCACTGGGTTCTTGGAAGGCAGGCATATCAAACGTTCATAGTTTTTTCTCAATCTTTACCGTATCTTTTAGAATTAATTCGCTATTCTTTATTTTTTTGATAAAAATTAAAATTTTTCCATTGTGTCTTATGTTAGATAATTTAACACTTTTCGCAAATTTTCTACAAAACCCACTAATAAATCTGATCTATATTTAATCTTAATTTACGTATATAGGTATCTGGAAAACGTTTAACATGTGTACTCATTAATCTCATCAATTGGCAATTAAGATGAAGATTGCACCCATTAACAGTTAACTTTTTAATTTATTTCTTTTTCAAATTATTATATACAATGTGAGACATTTAGATATTTTTTTGGTTTCATAGAATTAGAAATTTCTTGTCGAGTGATGAGGAAATGACGAAATCCATTTAAACGTGGTTTTTAGTTATTACTTGTAGATTAAATTAGCTGTCGATAAATTAACAGTTTATTTTATGTCGATTACAAGCGAAGCCTTCTCTCAAACATGTAAATACATTTGACTTATTATTTTCAGTTTTCAAAGGCTTGGCTTTTGAGCTACATACTTTGGAATAAATAGATAAAATTCTGAAAAATTTGTAAAACATTTATTTAGTGAAAATGAAAAATAAATCCATATAAGACTACCATAAATAATACATCGTCACAGCCATCATTTAGGAATTCCAAGAAATCACTTTCTAACAAAACACATGAGGACATAATTTCCTAATAATATTTACACAACCATCGTTGCTCTATGCTTTCGTTAAATTTATTTTCATTAATTTCGTTGTTTTTTTGATGACACATACAGGGCGTTATGTCGTAGTCCAACACAGTTATTTCAGTCGAGATACTCGCTCTTCCAAAAGTGGATACCGAATTGATAGAACTGTGCCTGCACCTTTTCTTGTGATACTTGCTTTGAATATGGCTGGTCCAGTTTTTGAAAACCTATAAAGGAGAGAAATTCTTTTAGTTCATTATGAATTTTGAAGGAGTGTAATCTAGTATTGAAATTTGCATATCAAAAGCCTTTTGTACATCTAATGGAACTACATTGAAGTAAGTTGTTATTAAGTTTGGAGCTATCATGACAATAGAAAATCATACATGAATCGACTTTATTCAAATAGGTAGTATTGTTTCACATATAAAGCAAATATTTACGTAAAATTAATATGTATTATTTCAGCAGTTTAAGAAAAAAACTTTATTACAAAATCTGGCTGTTTATGTGTAAAAATCTACTCACTTTCATACAGTTCTGGCCAGCACCGGTAAAGAACTTCCTCACGGACATTCTGCAGATAGCCGAGTTCAAGTCAAACTAATCTATGATCAAGTGCATCAATTTAAAATCAACGTAATGTAAATCGAACACTCTACTTAGCTCGACGAATCAAAACATAATAAAGCGGGACCCAGCGTTCACACAGTTTTATCGGGCTATAGTCCCCTCCTTTGGATTTCCGTGCGGTTTGCACTTGACTCTCCACCCTTGTATTTCAGCCACCCCCTAATTATTTAACCAGTCAAAGGAAATGTAATTTTTGTTTCCCACACTTTGAACGATTTCCGTGAGAATCCTGCTTTCAATAATGGCTTCACTTCGTTTACCCCAAATAACTAATTGGGTTTTTTGATCCACTGACGTGCATTGATAAAAGGTTGGTTGAATGATTATGCAGGCGGTTATCTTCTTATACTATTATAGAAGTTATCAATGTTTCTAAATTTGAGACGTTGTATATTTTGTGTGGGTAGTAGCTTAATATTTTTAAACAATTTGCTAAAATTCTTTTCTTTTGAGGCTCAGTAGCTCAAAAACGGGTATGCAGGGCCATCAAGTTAATATCAGGGACGTCAAAGTTAATATTTTTGTAAACGTTTTTGTTCATTGTTTCTTTTGTGCACAACACAGCAATTGAGCAAAAACTCGTAACTTGGGGAGGATAAATTGAAATCTGTCTATATTTTTGTTGATTTGTTTTCCGGTATAAAATTTAGAACTCTACAAAAAATCATTAGCCTCAACAAAACGTTGGAAACAGAGCATTCCTTGTAAATTTAACTACACATATTTCAAAAAGGGAGACCCTTGGAAGCTTTTCCAAGGTATACCTTTTTTACATAAAACATGTAGCATGCAAATTTTATTAAAAAGTAGTTTTATCTAGAGTGACAGAAAAGCTCTTACGCCCTTTTAAAGAGATTCGATATAACACTAACGGCTCCCTCTACATTCTACATCAAAAATTCAAACAGAATTAGATTTTTTGCTTTTAATAATTATGCACAAAACACACTACAAACCAAATAATGTATAAAAAAAAACTTTGACATTTTGTGTTTCGAGATCCATAAATTTGAGGACTGAGGTAACTTGAATCAAATTATCGTATTTGGACCCCATAAGAAATCAGTTGAAAAGTTTATACAGAACATTAATAAAAGATACCATGTAGATGAATATAGAGAGTCATATATTAGAATCACGAGACAATACTTGTTCACGAATCCCGAGATTCGAAGGTTAAGTCCACCCTGGAGTACATATACAATACAGAACTCGTAACCTCAGGGATTTATATACAGGTCTTGAAAACATACTGTAACAATAGCCCTCACTCGAAACCGTGTTAGTACAAACATTTAAGTTTTTAATTTTACAGGTATGAGTTTTTTTTGTGATAAAATTTACTTATTACTTTATCTGAGCGAAAAATGACCACCCTTAAGACTTGATGTGCAAATTTGAAGAGAACTTGATCATCTAAGGGTGACAGTTATTGATAAACAATGGCGTGTGTTCAGCCATAGTCAAGCGGACTTAGCTGTATGAGAGTCGGCTTCCTAACTATTTCCCACGACTCGCCACCCCAATGGTATCATTACATTTCAACCCCGACGTGCACTAGCCTTAAAGCAACTTTATTTCCATTCTCTCTTCGTCTCTCTTTCACCCCTTAGTATTCGCAGAAAGTGACCAAAAAAGGGTTTTGCTAGGAGATTATGTCTTTGTTGTGGCGTGGGAGAGTCAATATTTTAATATGATATTTAGGGATACGTGCACTGATTGCTAATTTTTTTGCACATCGTAGTAAAACTTAGTCTGAATTAGGAATTCACACTTTCCAAATACTGATGATGAATGGTAAATCTTTAAATATAAAGTTACGTAAAAATTCCCCTCTGACGCAGGTAACAAATTGCATGTACGTGTTCAATTTTAGTATGCTAGTTAAATGATGGTGTAATTTTGAGTGTTCTATATTCAGCGAACACGTATTGTTCTCAATTGCAATATTGGTGATTTTTTTATTTGACTAAATTGACATGATTATTACAAGTCTATTCAGGCTTTTTGACAAAAAATTACCCATTCACATATTAACTCGGAAGAATTTTCAATTATTACCGAATTTCATAAATTTTTTTCCTTTTTTTACCTGTATCTAAACAAGTGTAAAGTAAAATAGGGCATTTAGATCTGTAGGGTTCTTTACAATGAAAATGGGGTTGATAATGCTTGGACGCGTTGGTGTTATTGAGAGTATTTTTACATGTAAAAGAACTTGTTTTTCTTTTACGGCATTATAACTTTTTATGCAACGGATGGTCATTTACAGGAAACAGCAAGTAGGGTTCAAGCAATGAAATGTCAAAGGCATATCTTGAATAAATTAATCATTCAACTTTTGTCCTAGATTGGAATTATTGTCCTGAAATAATTTATGTATCAAAAGTCAGTGACGATATTGGCCCATGATTGGTAGGTACCTGGTATCTTAAACTGATATGTTCTTTCCTTACTCCATGCATGAGCTGAAAGAAGGATAAAACATATCATTGTGGGGTACTAAATACCAAATCACCAAGGATCATTCATAAAAAAAATGTAGAATAAACGTTAGATGCTACTAGAAAATGTATTCGTTTTATTAAAAAATAATTTAAGAATAATTTTTACTAAATAATAAATAAATAATAAATTATAAAAACTGTTAAATATGAATTCCTTCATTTTTTTATACACGAAAATGCTCTTTTCTTAATACTTCCTATAACATTATTCAAAATAACTGGATTTTTTAATTAATTGTCTTAAATCATTTAAATTATCAACAGGTTTAACAAAAATAGAATTTTTAATAGGTGACCATTGGAAGAAACCACAAAGAGTCGAACCATGATTTTCGTGGATATTCATTATTTACATTTCACCTGATTATTTGGCTACCAATGTTTGTTCAGTACAGTGAGCAGGTGCTTTTTTACTGAAAATAGTCATTTTGCAGTTCATCATTGTAAAGTTGTTCAAAGAATAGAGTGAACATTTTATTCTGTTATTTATATTAGATTTAATTATCTCGTGTGTAGCTTCAACGACTTCTGTGAAAAGTTGCCGGTCCACTTCCCTCTCGAAATAAAATGCTTCCTCTTTTACGAAACAACTTTACGTTTCTTTTAAGAGTATTTTTAAACTGTCCATAATTGACTGCGATATCGGAAAAAGCTTCTTGGAACTCCTCAAAACAAGGCTGAATGTGATGTTACCAAACCCCGTTCATTTTCCGGCTCTTGCGAAGATAATTTTCCAACAGAAAAGGTTTCTGTTTAAATGTATACAACCATCACTAAAGAGTTATCAAACGGTTGTGTTATCAATTTACTAATAACTTTGGAAAATGCACTAAATGCAGTAGCTTAATAGTCTGTTAGCAGTAATGTTTCAGGATATTCTAACATATTTTCTCTGAATTTCAAAATTGAGTCCCGATTCCGAAAATTGAATTTCTTAATTGCCATTTGTTTTTAGATATTACGTGGTGAAAATGTTTACTTACAGGTGGCCTCAAGGCTTGTTTTTATTATTTTTTGGTTCTCAAAAATAGAATTAACACATATTAGAAAAACTCTTAAGAATAAATGTGTTTTGAAATCGTTTTTTACCCCCTTTGATTATACAATTATAAGAGTAATAAAATTTGATTATATTTTCTTGTCCTTTTCACCTCACACTGTTTTTTTAATTAGATTGAGAAGTTTCGAGACACTGAAATAAAATTTTGGCCCTTTTATTCACCAAATAACAGTTCTTATCCATTAATCCCAAAACATAGATCGATTTGGTAATTTTTATGCAAATTCTTCAGTCAACAGGGGGAAAAAGTGATATATTTCTGCGGTCTAGTGATTACAATAATCACCCTTGTTTTCTAAATCAGACATATGAGACCCTGGTGTACTAACAATATCTTTTAAGGAAATGCCCCAATGTGATATAGCCTGAAGTTTCCAATTAAGCGGGTCAATTAATTGTGGTACGAAATTTTTATACTATACACATTTAAAAACCCTCGAATATAACATCCATAAGTGAAATACATAACTAATGAACTTCCGGTAATACCTTCGCAATAATAGCACACGTGCACGAATCTGTTAACAGGAGCTTTAGTTAGGTAGGTAACCGTCACTTGGAAATAATGACGTAAAAAATACAATATTTACGCCAATATTGCCATTAAGACTGGACATTGGTCATCCCATTGTTGTCCTCTTCACGGGTGATAGGTTAGGAACGGGTTTTCAAGTCCAAGGGTTGCAGTTTTAAGCTCTTATTTGCAATCTTTTTAAGGGCGAACTCTTCGGATTGTTCCTGTTTTTCTAGTTTTTATGTATTGCCAAACGTTCTTCACAAAAGAGCCTTTACAATAGACTTAAAAGGGTTGAATATGAGACTCGGACTGTGTCCATTATTATTTGAATTTAGGTGCTGCTGTGGGCACTAATGAGGACTTTAGGAGAAACGGATATTTTGCAGAATTAATTTGTGCATACATTTGAATACATGCGTCAAAGCATAAATTAAATATAAGTAAATTTTTTCCAAACAATTTTAATTTTAGTTTAGGTCGAGAATTAATCATATAGAAAGTTTGTTTATTTGTAACGGAAAGAAAAAGTGTCAATAAGAATTACTCACTTTTAACATAATAGCACTAATTTTTAGATAAAAAGGGCTCTAATTGGTAAACAACCATTGCAATATAGTGAAGCAGGTTGCAAGTATTTTTGCAGATTATACGAAACGTTACTTTAACAACAATTTCCAAAAAAAAACACGAACGGTTTCTATAATACAAGTTAATAAACCATGGGCAATTTTATTAAGCGATGTATGCTAATCAAAAGCAAATCACATGGTAATTGTTTCCGAAAATAGTTGAGGTCCATTTGATTGACATGTCCTCGTTTCAATTTTACTCATCATTGACTTTTACACAATGCTTGCATATTTTTAATAGTCTAAAATTTTCCTAAAGGTTGGGTCCTGAATTATTTTTTAAAGAGAACTGTCTTGTGACAAACAGTGATAATTTATACAATTGGTACCTACATTATTTTAAAAAAATGCTAAAACAAAATGAGTTTCGAAATTTTGGCTTTGTGCCTTTTTCATTTGATTATCACGGTTTCTGAGGTGTTAAGCTGAAATTAATATTCTCATGCTGCTGTTTAATGCTCTCATTAATGATCTCAAAGTTTCCATTTTGTATTAATTTATTGTATCTACGTATAGACTCGTTTTTTCCAAAAATAGATAACAGAAACAGGTAAAGAACCTGAATACAGAATTAACTTTATGTTGTTATTATATGATCAGTTTTTGAGGTTTAAAGGGCTGAAACTGTTTTATTACTGGAGGCATGGATGTATATTTTAAAGAGCTTGCTTGTTTTAAATCGTTTAAATTTAAATTTAAAATTCCTAAAGATCATCTCTTTAATTGATTTTTGTAAGAAAATTGTCTTGTCACAAACAGTGACACTTTATAAGGAACATATTACATACACAGAATTATATCAAAGAATAAAATATTTTAATTCACTTCATTGTCTTTATAAAAAAATCACAAATTTCTGTAGAAATACTATTTACAAATAAATTATAGATGCATGACTAAAAGCTCTGCAGTGCGCGCTTCCTTATCACTATTGACCAGATTCTGAACCATCACTAAACCAAAATTTGAACTTCAATATCACATTCCACCATTAGAGTCGATTTTGTTGATATGTTTTTCAAAGGGACACTAGAGGCACTTTTCCATAATCCTCGTTCGTCAATAAGCCATTTCAGTCCCCCAAGGCCTGTAGGGTTTCATCCCTTGTGACGTAGGCACGCTTTGGCTGTAATTCTGGTGGTGACTAGACGGAGGAATTCCAAAGGAGTTTACTGGTGGTGGGTATTGGTGATGAGGACTATAAGCCAAAGCTGATGACGTAGTCGTGGTCAAGGGTGTCAATAGGGAGGTTGAAGGCGGTGCCAATCTACTGCTGTCAGTAGAACTAATGGGAGGGATACTTTGCGTACAAGATGTTGAAACGTCGTAGTGACCCAAGTCATGGTGAACGTTCTGGGGATGAATTGGAGGTGGTAATGGTGGTGGTTGATGTGTGTTTAGTGACCCGTGATTGGGCGAGGCCAATGGGTAGGTTTGGGAACTACCGTAACTCCATGGCGCAGAACTGGCTTGTTTTAAAGCCAGTTCCTTCTGAGCTGCGCAACATTGCAGGTGCGAAGTTAGTCTCAACCTCATGGGATTCTGCGAATCCATTCCTTCGATTCTCTCTAGATATCTGATTACTTCTGCCAAACACTCCCGAAAACCCATTCCATGGTAATCCACAGCGTATTTGTGAGGGTCGTAGGCCAGAGAATCCAGTCCTGTAATAAAAACATTATACGTTTATACGGCAAATTCTTCGTAAGATAATCGTTATTAGTTTTAGCGTTGTCTGTTTTAGTTATGATACGTCGGCATTAATGTAATAAAGTAAATAAGCGGCAGACGTAATTTTTTCAGAATATGCAAATTAAGTCGTTTGGAATGGCGCACAACAAGAATCTGTTGAAAACAATAATATTAGATTTTTCATTAATTAGTGACGTGAATATTAGATTGAATTTATTGATTAGACGGTAGATGTTAAATGTTTATAGCATCATAATGTTTTGATTAATTGATAAAAAAAGATAGAAACCAAAAAAGATTCTCGATTCAACTTAGTATATAGGGTGTCCTTACTCTATTTAGACCCTAAATATTACCCCTGTACATATTAGAGTAAAAAGTTTTTGATATAAAGTTAATGGTTAACAAAGCAGTCCTCAATCGGCATTTGTGTTTCTAGAGTAATTGTTGTGTTCTATGTTAAGATTTAGGGAGGGGATGTTTTTTTTTTATCACTAGGGCATCTTGTTAAGTTACAGAGCGATTAAGTTAAAAAAATCAACTTTATATTTTTAAAACGTAAAGCATAACACCTTTAAACACCCTGTGTAACTTACCTAGGGATAAAGTTGCCTTCTCAAACGTAACCGAATACGTACGGATGCGAAAAATAAAATTAGATTTCGGATGTGGGCTTAACTCTACTAAAATGCGCAGTTTAGCAGGTGGAAAAGGGAATAAAAAGGGTTAAAAGAGTGGCGTGGGAATAGGTAGCGATATGACGACGCTTAACGGGCCAGCTGCGCATTAAACTGCAAACACTGTTTGTCAGCCTCGTGGGAACTTTTTGATACCATAAGGGCAACAGGTTTTAAACTATCAGAACCGTATGCTTTACACCCCACAGTCCTCTTTATGAGGAAGAAATTCCGATTTTTGTATTTCTTTTTTTTTACTTTAAAACTGAATGTGGTTTTCTCTGCAATGATCGGTACTTTCGCTTAATTGTAGGTGTAAATTAACACATTCTTTCATATTTCTGTATATTGTATCTTGAATGATAGCATTTTTCTGTATATAAAAACCGTATATTTTACGCGCATTAACGCGTTCCGCCGTTAAGAAGGAAATTTGAATTTTTGTTTTTGGTTTAAAACTGAAAGTGTTTTTTTTTTCTGCAATGACAAGTATTTTTGTTTAATTATTGGTGTAAATTGACACATTCCTGTAAACTTATCACTTGATGGTATTAAAGGAATTTATGGTAGCGTATTTTTAAAATTATTTTACGTTGTAACATAATTTCCCTTATCTCGCCCGTTATTTCTCAATTCTTGACCCCACATGCAAATGTGTTATAGCACAAAATAAAACGAATGTACGTTACCTTTAGCATGCAGCATTTTTAAGTGGTCTACAGTCATTTGCAAAATTTCAGCTTTCTCCAGTTTAGCAGAACCCTGCTTTTCGAAGGCACTAGGCACTAGTCTTTTCAATTCTGATAGGGACATATTGATGCGATCTCTTCTTTTCTTCTCAATTACACCTCTTCTCTTCTTTCTGGATAACATCTGACAACTGTCAGTGTCCCCTGGAGAGGTACATCTTGAACAAAAATTGACACTGTTGCAAAAAAATGTTATGACAATTTGATTTTTTTTTCTTTGAAGGTATTCCATATTTTCTTAGCTCTAAAAGTAAAGAAGACTTACTGTTCTTTATTAGATTCCTCAGAATAAGCATCATCACAATCACTTTCCGAAAGAGTCCTCTTGACAGCGCGAGTAGTAACGGGCTGCCAAGACGAAGGAGCATTAGAAGACGAGTAACCCCAGTGCAAAGGAGGGTTTTGCGTCAAAGAATGGTCCATGATCACTTATCACAGAATATTGGAAAAAATTAAAAATCGGAAGCAAGTCGCGTGTCAAAACGGCTGTCAGCTGATGCGAGCGCGTGTGTCAGCGGCAGTTCGTATGTTGAAAGTGTTTTACCCTGTTGATCAAACGTCGGCCCTAACGGCGCTCGGTCACGTTTTTACCCCCACTTTCATCCCCACCCGGTGGCCGGGAGTCCACGCGACCGCCTCACCCTCCCGATTTGGCACTCGTTGCACCCTGCACCGTTGTCGTTTTTACGGGATTATGTTAAATAACGGTGGCCCTCTTAAAACAATTTTTTTTTAAAGAAAAATGGCTTTATATGTTAAACTAATGAAAACATTATTTTGGTTTTTGTCAGCTTGTAGATGATTAAGCTGATTTGAAGGCTGGTTGTAAGTTTGAAGTTTTACTTTTGTAGAGTTCGCTGACAATATCCAATGATAAGAGTTTAGTTTTAGCAATGTCAGATTAAATCAGATATCACTAGTTGAGGGAACATCTGAATCTTTACCGCTGTATAATTTTTCGAAATTTTCAATGATACTAATTTCTTTGTATCTCCTCGGACTAAAAAAACGAGTTCTTGTGAATAAATCTCCTGAAATTAGACATAGCATTACTCATTGGCAACGTTGCTTGTAATAAAGTTCTTATCTCCTCTCACGGGAAGATGACTGCAATGAAGTCGCGTGTGAGCCTCACACACCAAATTTTTCCATCCGATTTCCATTTCCACTAATTTCTAAACGACTCCCATTGAATAACGTTTGGTTCATGGCAACTAAGGACTTTACCGACACAAGACAAAACTTAACTTGACATTTTAGTTAGCCACGACATAAACATTTGAATTTGCATTACTGTTTAGCAGAGTAATTTTTTTTGAAATTTGTATAATAAAAAATCAGTTTTTCGAATTGCAGGTTACTTCCGATTTTATTATAATAGTATGGTCCTCTTCGACCTCCTTCAACGATTGAATAAAAAATTAGAAATGTTCTTTCTTTATTCAAGCAATTTTTTAATTTTTAAAAATACCTGTCTAGTATTTGCCTATACAGGATTCCCGATGTAGGAAAAAAACTAATTACAATTACTTCAATTCTTTTGTGCTGTGTTAATGATGATCTCATAAATTACAACCAAACAACCTTAAATCTACTAAGCTATCTAGCAAGGCATCTAACCTTTTCTGACCCTTCAAAAAACCATAATAAACACCTGTTTTATGACCATCTCAGCCTAAATATCGAAGATTTCTGCAGGCCACACGCCAGCACACCCAATTAAAAAAAAAACAACGTAGGGTTGAAATTTCAACCCTAATCTATTGGTGAGCTGCACACCTCGATAGCAGTTTTTCAATTTTGTTTCGAAATCGAAATCGGGCAATGGGTGTAACACAATAAGGGCGCGTGGCGACGGTGTGACTATTGAAGATCCACGTTTCCCACGTTTTGGTGCCCTTACGAAAGACCATTTTCTCCCTTCCACGGCCCAGCACCACCCCTCGAATGCTAATCGGTTTTGTATCGAGTCAAAGAGCTTTTCGATTGAACAGGAACGTATTAAAATCCTTCTAGGAAGGTAAAAATGAACGAGTTTTCTAAGAAATGCGTATGTACGTCAAAAGCAATAATTAATGACGATTGTTGTTGAGATTGTGGAGAAAAGACGTCAATCGATTTTATTATGAATTACTATCTTAATGTTAGGCTTATTAAACTTCCTGTTTCTTTACAATTGACGCCGAGGCGCAGGGGAAAATCCTAATGTTTTTCAGGGCAAATGCGGTCCTGTATGTACTTATTAGTTTGGCATAGTCGTGATAAATCTACATAACATTTCCGAATAATTACTTTCGTTCGTTTTTATTACCCGACAAGGAATAGATTTTGGGTGTTTTATTCGATTTGCCTAAATTGACTCGATAACGCTACCAGTGGTGGTGATACCAATTAAGTCTACATCTAATTAAATAAGTAATTGTAAATGAGTAATAGTATTATGTGTATCATAACTTTCTATTTGCACTGCAACGCTAAAATATCTGTCGTCGTTGATGGTAAATCCCTACCTACACTTATGCATCACAATTTTATTTCAAGTACTGTTACCATTTTTTTGCGATATATTATACATCCTGCTTCACTAATATAGAAATTTACCGTAACATTACTGTAAAAGGTTGAGATTTCAGATTGAAATTGGATAATAATTGTTAAATGCGGAAGGGGATGTAAAAGGTTTTAACGGTATCAGCTCTCTATACGTGAGAGGTGCTTTTGCGCGTGATGCTCATCCGTAGGTAATTTTTAATGTGGTTTTGAAAATTTCAGGATAAATCGCTTAAATTTAAGTTAATAAAATCCAGTTCTTGATTTCTCATCCATAAAGATAGATTAAACGAATTCATTTCCATGTCTTCAACTGAATTATTTAATTTTAGGTTTTGTTGGAATAGTGAAAGTCGCCATACATTTTTTATATGTCGTTTAAAAGTCGTGTTTTTCTTTCTTTTTGTCGTGCACATTCGGGTATATACCAAAGAACACTCATGTTTTGTTTCGGTCTGAATTCACCTCTCATTTAAGGGTCAATAAATCGCACAACTGAAATCAACAAAAAGTTCTAAAATCTGACTCTGTACAAGTAACCGAAATGATACCAAAAAGGATGTTTTTCTTAAACTTCTTATATGTATATGAAAATTATCTCATTAATGGAATATATGAAGAACCCTACATCTTTTGTAGAAATTTTGTGTCATAATCTGAGCAATTCTCGAATTAAATATTAATTCGTATTATTGTATGCTTCATTCAATGAATGACGGGTACGTAATAAGTAACCATTTTGTTCTCCATCAGCGTACGATATTTACCAACAACATAAATTATGCTTCGCTTCCATGTCCCTGACCTCCACTTCAAAGGTCCCTAAACCATATTTCTATTTTCTGTTTTAGAAAACAGAATTAAGCTGTCTCATGTCGGGAACGCTCGGGAACGATCGAACTACCTCGCCTATTGTCTTAGTTAAGTAACTTAAACTCAGTCCAATTATTTTACATGGTGGTACCACGCTTGTAGCTTTTCTAACCCCTTCCCGAAGATGTCGGGTGATGTTCAACCCCGGAAACGGAAGGATAAGAAGAAAAAGAAAGGTAAAGCCTTTGAAATGCGTTTTTCTGGGGTATTTTTAGAATGCCTCGCTCTATTTTTAAAGTTCTTGGCACGTTGTTTATCGTGTAATTACCGTGCATATATTAAGAAAAAATATTAAAGTTTGCACCCTAACTTGGGTAAATAAATATCTAGATGAAACTGATGTATATCTGGCTTCAAATGAAGACCTCAACATCCACGTGCATAAAGAAGAAGGAACTGGGGGAAATATTTGCGCCAAAATAGTCTTCTTCTTCCTCTTTTCTGCTTTAATTGTCCTTGTAGGACTCATAATTAAGGAAAATCAGGGACTCAATGAACGTAAGTAAACAAAAAACAAAAGAAATGCCTCATAAACAATAATCATTGTAGTTGAGAGCAGAGAATCAGAATCTCGTTATTCTCAAATATTTGAGGGGTGGATTGATCAAAGCGTAGATGACCACGACGACCATTCCCCTGAGGTTCACGAAAGTCACGAGGACGATGAACACGAAGAGGACGAAGACGATGATGGGACTTATTCTGAATCTGAACAAAATAACGTAGAAGATGACAATGAGGACGAGGATCAATCTCAAGATGTCGAAGAAGATAACACAAATGAAACTGAGGAAGATGTGTCAACTCCGAGATCGGAAGAAGGTACTGAGGAAGACAGGATATTATCTGCAGAGGTAAGCGAGGAAGATGAGGGTACTCAAGAGGTCGATCAAAATTCTAAAGAAGCTGAAGAGGAGGAAGAAAGTAAAGAGGAGAAAGATCGGTCAGATCAATCATGGTCTTTAGAGGGAGGTGAGAGGGCTAGTACGGAAAGTGATGAGCACGAGGGAGGTGCAGATGAAGAGAGGGATGATAAAGAGGAGCCGAAGGTAAATAATTTTTGCAATTGGATTTATTAGTAATTAAGACCGTTTAGGAAGAAAGTGAGGCAAAGGCAGCAGATCTGGAAGAGGTAAAGCCAAGTTCTGGAGGTAAGTTTAGATCTCGTAAAATTCTTATATTCCACCGGTAGCTAAAGCAAATAGGCTATTTCTAAATGCGTGTATGAAAGTGCCACATTTTCTGAATTTATGTTAGGTATATCGGCAAATTTTTGTTAATCAGGAAATGCAATTTTCTCAGAATATTTTGCATTTACTTATTTTACATATTTAAAAATGTAATTTGTACTAAAAAAAATTGTTCCTTATATAATCAGTATTTTAGTAAAGCTAGCTCTGAAGTTAGTAAATTGCTGATTTTCCAACGTTATAGTTTGGTTTTCTTCCATCAAAAGGCACAAATAAATCTAATTTTCCTCCATCACACGTATTTATTTACAGTGCTTATAACATTTAGGAAGAACGAAATTCGAAATATTCGATTTTCGCGGATATCTTCGGAAGTATTTAGAATTTTTATAATCTCAAATTAACTGTCTAGGATCACTAAATCAATATACTGATAACTTTATATGGAAGATCATTTCCATGGAAACCACAAAATTGACCAATAATCCGTCTTCATGTACAATCCGTAGGAAAATCACGAAATATGGTATTGGCCCTTATTCACTAATTAATATTCAACGTCGGCATTTTACTATCTTTAGAGTTTGTGTTATTATCCTAAACTTGAAATACTGAAAAGATAATGTAATTTGTATATGTATTTTGCAGTTGTTAAAAAAATATTCGTGGGACTCGCCCTTTTGACAGTAGCCTACAATGTATTCCTTAGAAAGCGAAGATCCGGTCAGTAAATGCATGACTGTTTTGTTGCGTTGCCCTGCTTACATCTGTTACTATTCTTTGCAACTAACATTGCATTTCCTGGTAATCTTTAAGCCTGCATTATACCGATTTTGTTCTGAATCTTCATATTTGATTTAACCCAAGACGAATATCGGTATAAAAAGCTTGGCGTTCCGTATTTGTACTGCACTGATATTAAATGTATTATGTTATAGACTCAAAATAACCCAATTGTATATTATTTACTTAAGTATTCGTCTTGAAGATGTAATAGAGAAACCAGCAAAATTATCGAGTTCTGAGGGGTTAGAAGAGTGTCCTCCAGATTTAAGTAGAAGAAACACCATTATACCCCCTCCCACTCTTCAGGAAGTCGAGCTTGATTTACCTGACGTAGAAGTTGAACCGGAAGGTAATTTGTTATTGATTAAATCCCCAATCAAACAATAGTAAATACACTATTGATACTAGAGTATTCTGAAGATGACTATAGCGATGAAGACAGTCATAGCGAACATCGAACAGCTAGAGAGGAATATCAAGATTTACGGAAAACATACACGCGGTCATTGAGCCCTGAAGGTTAGAGCATATACGAACGATACTACAAGAAATGTCTTTCTAAATTCATGTGTTCACGCAATTCTTAATAATAGGGGACTTTGAAGTTAAAGACAAACACTACGAAGACGACGTCTTAGAAGACGAAGAGGAACATGAAGGGAGAGAACTTGAAGATGATTACGAAAATTACGACCAAGACGAGGACGAGGAACTATTAAATCGACTTGAGGCCAAATATGGCAAATTGGGGAGAGGTAATCTTCTGTGCAGTGAAGATGTGGCACTTTTTTACAGTTCATGCAGTTCTTGTCTTTTTCGATAAAAGTGAAAAATGTCACTGTTGTTGAACCATATTGTATTGTAGATGTCAACGTGGGTGATGAGGGTGATTCCGATAGAGAAGTTTATGAACATTCAGACGTAACTAATAAAGAGGATTATGGAATTAGGGAGGATATTGATGCTGCCCTTGAGCAGCTAGACAAGGTTGGTGTTTCATAAAACAAGTCATTTTGAGAATTCAAATGATTGCTACTTACAGAAGTATTCTTTATTTCAGGGAAACTAGTATTTCTCGCCTTTACAGTCGTTGCAAATTCCCTGTAATTTATTAAGTTCAAAGTAGCCATAAAACGCTATGCTCTAACCTGCAATTTTCGTTTGCTAAAAATGGAATGTTATTTTTATGCTCGCATTAAAAAAATGAGATTTTATAGTACAATGTTTTTATGCGCCTTATATTAATTTTTTTGTTTTTACGTCGGTCAATTTTTATTAATAATCCGCACCTCTGTTAATATGAATTGATTGATATTTTACATTATTAAAAATGAGTATTTGTCATTCCCTTTACTACTAACTGATTTTGTGTTTGACTAGAACGCGGCTTATGCTAATAAAATGTTTGAGGCACTTCTTGACCAATACCCTCTATCTCCTCGTTCACTCTATGGCAAAGCCAAGGCTCTGGATAGTTTGGCCGAACAGCAGCAAAGCAATGACCTCCTAAGTGAAGCTCTCATCTATTATTTGCGTGCTCTTAACACCCCTTCTGTTCCCGATCGGTTATTTATTCAAGTTGCTGATCGATACATCAATAGGGCACGTTTTATTGGTTAGTTGACGTAATTTATATGTGATTTTTATTTTAAACAACTAATTGTAGGACAATACAAGAAGGCTATAGCTGTCCATTGGCAATTAATAGAGAGATTTCCTGAAAACTCTTCTTTTTTGAACACCCTGGCTGTAACCTATTTGACGGTTAATCTGTGAGTAAATTTTCGAAATTTTATGTTTTTGGCTCAGAAAACACATTCTAGATGTCAGAGTTGAAGAAGCTAGATCAGTGCTTCAAAGAGTACTCTCGAAATGGCCAGATGATGGTTTTGCTCTGGTTCACTATGGTTTTATTTTAAAAACTGTAGATAATGATTTGGAAACCTCTGTTGATTACTTGAGCAGGGGCTTAAAAAAAAGAGCTCCAGGAGTTGTTAATGGCAGGTTTTATTTCCATTTAGGAGATGCCCTTGCACGTCTTGGCAAAAGTGATGAAGCAGTGAAGGTGAGCTACATATACCCACTTGTTATCCTCTTCAAAACTTTTTTGTGTAGATATACGAGGAGGGTGTGGAGCAAAAAGTGTTTATGTCCAGATATCAAAGATCTCTATATAATGTAGAAAGACTGACTGCCAAACCATGGTGGGAACCTGAAGATCTCGCTACATATGAGAAGTTGTTTTCAGCTCTAACTGACAATTGGAAGGAAATTAGGCGTGAAGGGCTTTCTGCTTTGAGTGATCGCGGTTACTTCGAAGACGAAGCTGAAAACCTTAAAGACACTGGAACTTGGAAGCAGTTAGAACTGTTCGCCAGAGGTCAAAAGCATTCAAAGAATTGCGCAAGAACCCCTATTACCTGTGGTATTATTCAACGTTTTCCCTATGCAAGGGGTTGCAGGAGGGGCCAAACTAAATTCAGTGTAATGCATCCAGGAACTCACGTTTGGCCTCATTGCGGTCCTACTAACTGTAGACTTCGAGTTCATTTAGGACTTAAAGTACCTCCTGATACGTTCATTAGGGTGGCTGAGGAGATGCGGTGAGGCGTAATTTACTTTTTTAAGGATTTTTAGACTTTGCAATACCTTTTAGGAGTTGGAAAGAAGGGGATATCATTATTTTCGATGACAGTTTTGAGCACGAAGTATGGCACAACGGGAGTGATTTTCGATTAGTTTTGATCATAGACGTTTGGCATCCAAAGCTAACTGTTGCGGAAAAGAGAAGTCTCTCTCCAATTTAACTACCATATAAATAAGCTATGCGAGCGATGAGTTCATTAATATTCTCGTAGTATACAATTTTTTGTACATTACGAACATGATCTTCCAATTTGTACATACGTACGTGAACCTAGTTTATTAAATAAATCGGTTGTTATAGTCAAACACCCTCTTTTCATGTTAAATCTGTGATGAGGTGAACACGGAACTACGGTTTGTCGGGTTGCCTAGCATCATAAATCTGTCGAAAGGACGCCACCCTGTACATTTATTTTTATTTATTTTATCCAAGGGCGTTAACGTTACTTACTATTAAATGTATAGATTTGTATGATTCTATTGATAAATTTTGCCAATCTTACCTAATTTTTTTCCATTTGTTGATTTAGTGCAATTCCGATACATTTTGGTTTATTTTAAATAATCGCCATTACTGACATAGAATCCGCTACAAATAGCAGAATTTCGTTACAGCCGGCAATGCTGCATAAGAAGAGAGTTCCCCTAGTCTTCAAAATCTAATGATAAGGGAGATATTGAAATGGAATTATCAATTTCTGTCTGTGGCGTCATCTAACAATATATTATGCGAACATCGACTTGTCTAAAAGAGGGCGTAAACTTCTGTGTGGGTTTAAAATCAATAATCAACTGTCAAAAACAGGTGTTTTTGTTGATTTTTGTTCTTGCAAATACCACAGCACAAAACTTTAATTCTGCAAACACTGCAAATAAATACAATTAGTTTTTCCGTTATCTCAATACTGACACGTACAACAAATTAGTCGAGTCTGCAGTTTAGGTTTCTCTTTACCTGTGAAAATGCCCGTTAATAACAAATAGCTATTGAGTCTATTTTAATGCCTTTTCGACTCTCGGCCCTACAAGTCCATATTTTCCTAAGACCATGGATTTAGCAAAATCCCTATTTGAAAATAGAAGCCACGATGGATACGTTGGAAAGGCAGATCATAATGTAAGAAAATATTATGCTTTCATCTAGTTTTAATATTGATGGTAAATTTAGAAACGAGAACTCGAGCTTGCTATTGAACCTGATGATGCAGATGATGGTTTTACTGATAGCTTCAATGGGCTTAGTGTAGAAGATCTGTTGACACCGACTCCTGGAGGTCCATTTTCTGCTCTTACTCCCAGTATGTGGCCTCAGGAAATTATGGCCAAACAGTCGAGAGAACAGGAAGATCCAAATTCACAACCAGAGTACAGGTTAGACTAGTAAAACATTTTAAGTTGGAATTAAAGGTTCTATAATGTAATGTTAACATATGGTTATCTGTTATTGTTAACATAAGAAATTCAATTAAAGTTATATATTGACATAGTAGTATGAAAGTGTTCACATGTCTCGTCTTGTCATTTCAGTAATTTCTATTTTTTGGACAAAAGGAAAGAAAATAATTATTTAATGAAATAGTTCCATGAGATAAACAATACAAAATACTCAATGATAGTAAAAACAATAAATATATGTGTTTTGTCAACAGGGTCAATCAGTAAACAGTCAATTTTACCAACTTTTCACACATGCACATTGCACACCTTTGTCCTGTAAGCTTATGAAACTAATAAAATTATGGCAATGTATAAATGCCCTCATGTACTTGCCCATGTTTGGTCTTTGTATTTCATGTTAACAATATGTTACCTGAAACTACAATTGAATTCTGATTTTATTGTATTCCAACTTTTACAATGTTTTAAATGTAAATGTCATGGTTAAATTGTTTTTGTCAGATTTGATGAGTTTGGATTTCGAGTAGAAGAAGAGGATGGACCTGAGCAGAGCTCAAATAAGCTCCTTGGAATTCCACTTGTTGAAGATCCTCAGCATAGGCTCCAGTGGGTTGCACATTTAGAATTTTCTCATAACAAGGAAGTGTCAGAGTTAACTTGGGATAAAGTTGAAATAAGGATTCCAAGGACTGATAAACTTTCCCAAATGGTAAGTTGGTCTTGTGGTGGGTTTTGTAATATTTGCTTTGCTTCTGTTAGATAATTGTGTCGTGTCACATCATTAGTTGGTAGAAACTTATATACATAAGGATAATGGTAATCCAAAGTTATTTAAAAAATGAGATTACTCAATTTTGTCATCCAAATAAACTTCCTTTTGTAGGTTCGATCTGGTATTCCACACTCTTTGAGACCTCAACTATGGATGCGTATGTGCGGAGCTTTGGAGAAAAAGCAGCAGTCTGAGTTAATTTACAAAGAAATAGTAAGGATGTCTAGTAATGACTCTTTAATGACGTCCAAGCAAATAGAAAAAGATTTGTTGCATATAATGCCCACAAATGCCTGCTACAGTAATGCAAATAGTACTGGAATCCCACGGTTACGTAGAATTTTGAGAGGAGTTGCGTGGTTGTATCCAGATATTGGGTGGGTACTTATAGAGAATATAAGTTTGGTTAACTGCAAATGCAGAGATTTGTTGCAGCTATTGCCAAGGTCTGGGCATTATTGCTGCCTCATTGTTATTATTTTTGGAAGAAGAAAATGCCTTTTGGATTATGGTTACCGTAGTTGAAGATCTTCTCCCTGCTTCTTATTATAGTTCTACGTTACTTGGTAAATTTATGAGAAATTTTCTGTTTAAACACTACAGAATGGTTTGAAACACTTTAGGAATTCAAGCTGACCAGAAAGTGCTCAGAAACTTAATCTCAAACTATTTACCTGATTCTGATGAAGTTCTTAGGAACCATGATATAGAACTATCCTTGATAACAATGCAGTGGTTCCTCACATTATATGCTAATGTCGTCCATATGAAAATTTTGCTCAGAATTTGGGATCTATTCTTTTTTGAGGGGTCATTAGTCCTGTTTCAAGTCACCCTCGCTATGTTGAAAATCAAAGAGCCTCAATTAAAAACTTTAGAAAATTCTGCTCAGATTTTTAACGCATTGTCGGACATACCAGGGGATATTGACGATGTTGATAAGCTATTTGAGGTTCGTTTTTTTTTATATTGTAGAGGTACTTGGAAGGGTACCTAATCTAAATGGATTATGTATTAGGTGTCTACACAGCTCACAAGCTCATTAAATGAAGTTATGATTGAAACATATAGGAGGAGACATCTGGCTTATCTTATGGCAGATCAGGGGGCATTGGTTGGGAATCCTGAGGCTGTTCCAAATTTACCAAAACAGCATTTAGCGAGGTAAGGTTTAATGTATAACTTTTATTTATTTGATCATTTTGAGAATGATTATGAAAATTGGTTATTGAGTTGCGGTCCTTTGTGTAACATTTTGAATCATATTGGCGTTTTCTCAAAATTATTTCTTTTCATTTTTGTAGTTTTTGATTAGATAGATGAGAAGTTTTTTGGTACAGAAATTAATTTACAAAATAAGAGTGCATTAGAGGTGCTCACGAAAGTATTTTACCTTCTGTTACACAACACAAGAACCAATCATCAGTATTACAAAGGTCGAAGACGCTTGCAGCGTTCCGACGTAACAATATTTTGAGTATGTTTATATGCACTTTCAAAAATTGGTTTTACATGGGGAAAAAATTGATTTGAAGGATATAATCAGTATCAGATGTCTATACGAAGAGATGATAGATATCAGTAAAATTGTGCTATAAATGCTTCCAATGAATTTTGAACTATGGTCAAAGTGCGTGTGCAAAGAGTAATGTAACTTGAGATTTTTGACTCAAACGCAAATTTAAAATAAATAAGCTAAAGAATCATCCCTAACTTAAAGTGAGTATTAAATAAGCCTTAGCACACAATTTTTATTTTTGTGTTGTAGGTACATACAGAGTGGTTAAATGAAAACGAAACGCCAGCTATTTCAGTCCATTAAAGTATTTAAAAAACAAATCGCTTGGATACGTCAATTTTGATTTCCAAGGGGAAATATTTTTGAACATAATGCAATCCCTACCTGTCATATCTTGGCCAAGGTGGGACCCATCCCCAAATTGTTAAATGGAATAGTGGGTCAAGTTACACCTTGTTTGAAAAGTCTTTTGATTCTTTTTACGGCTATATACAGGGTATTTCAAATTCGACCCTTACCATTGGGATCTCGGAAACTAAAGAAGATACGAAGAAGTTTAAATGGGAGCAAAGTTGCGTAATCTAGCGCTTGATCGAATACCATTTTCAAAATTTTAATTTTCCGAGTACTTCCGAAGATATCGGAGAAACACTAAAAATTGGAGAATCAATTTTTATTTCTTTTAGTGTTATTTGACAAGGAAGATTAAATCCGTAAGTACATTTTCATTGCCACTTTTTCTCAGTTACACGATGACATATTCAGATTTGCCATCCGACGTTTCGTCTTTCGGCTACCATTATCAACTTTATTTTTTCTTATGGACACCATATTGGATTTTTCGACAGAAAAATAGTGCGTTTCATTGTGATTTCATTGATATAAAACTTCTTATAATTTACTTTTTTAAAAGTCGAAATATTTAAATAAAAAGAGATATTACATAGTTGGCCTTGACTCCATCGAAAGACTTTCTTTTGTTCACGCTATATGACAGAACTCCTCAAACGAGATTAGAGCGTGCGCAGATTTCCAATGAAAGTGAGCTTCAGAAATGAAGAGAAACGAGATATATTAAGATTTTATTACAAATTTGATAGGCACAGTACGAAAACAGCTCAAATGTATTTTGAGTTATATCCGGAAAGACAACAGCCGCATAAAACATTATTGAAAACTTTGGATGAACATTTCGAAAGCACCAAACTTACCAAACTGACTAAAAACCTAAAATGAAGTATGGAAGTAGAAGGGAAGAAGATTTTCAAAGGTACGAAACTCAGCTAAATGTTGTTCCAAAGTTTTAAATAATGTTTTATGTGGCTGTTGTCTTTCCGGATATAACTCAAAATACATTTGAGCTGTTTTCGTACTGTGCCTATCAAATTTGTAATAAAATCTTAATATATCTCGTTTCTCTTCATTTCTGAAGCTCACTTTCATTGGAAATCTGCGCACGCTCTAATCTCGTTTGAGGAGTTCTGTCATATAGCGCGAACAAAAGAAAGTCTTTCGATGGAGTCAAGGCCAACTATGTAATATCTCTTTTTATTTAAATATTTCGACTTTTAAAAAAGTAAATTATAAGAAGTTTTATATCAATGAAATCACAATGAAACGCACTATTTTTCTGTCGAAAAATCCAATATGGTGTCCATAAGAAAAAATAAAGTTGATAATGGTAGCCGAAAGACGAAACGTCGGATGGCAAATCTGAATATGTCATCGTGTAACTGAGAAAAAGTGGCAATGAAAATGTACTTACGGATTTAATCTTCCTTGTCAAATAACACTAAAAAAAATAAAAATTGATTCTCCAATTTTTAGTTTTTCTCCGATATCTTCGGAAGTACTCGGAAAATTAAAATTTTGAAAATGGTATTCGATCAAGCGCTAGATTACGCAACTTTGCTCCCATTTAAACTTCTTCGTATCTTCTCTAGTTTCCGAGATCCCAATGGTGAGGGTCGAATTTGAAATACCCTGTATAGTATAAAATTTTTTACTTCAGCGGTTCTCAAACAATTGACTATTCTTACATTTACAAATTTTACTGGAAAATAATCAAGTCTTTGACAAACACCTTATTCAAATTGATACTGCACGTTTGCTGGCATTTTAGTCATTTTAAAATACCAATAAAAAAAACTAATAATGTAAACAAATTGAAATAAATAACTAAAAATAAATTTACTTAGATGTCAGTTAAATTTGGGCAGTGTGAAATCTAATTATTGATATTTAGTTTATCTTGTTTAAACAAAATAATAGTAAAAATGGTTTATATCCTACAAGAGAAAATAGAAGTGGAGCTATTTTTTGCGCATAATCAAAATGCATTTTGGACAGCCCAACTTTTCAATGAACGTGAAGCAAATAGAAATGTGCAAAGAAAGTATGTCTTAGAGCTGATTGCCAAATTCAGGGAAACATGATTGGTGACTAATAAAAAAAGGAATGTTGCAAGGTCGGTAAGGAATGAAGCTGTAGAGGTTGCGGTTTTGGGACATATTGATATGGATCCTACATTAAGCACTCGAAAATTAGCTGCTGTGTCTGATGTTAATCGGGGAAGTATACAAAGGATTCTAAAAAGACATAATTTCCACTCTTATAAAATAAAGCTGGTACAGGAAATAAATGAAAACGATCATGATCGGTGTTTGGAGTTCTGTGAAATAATTAATGAAAGAGCATTAAATAATCCGAATTATGTGTTTAACATCTGTCTCTCAGATGAATGTTCGTTTTTCTTAAAACGGTACTGTAAACCGTCATAATTGTCGTTACTGGCTGGACTACAATCTACGAATTTATCACGAATCACATACTCAATATCAACAAAAATTAAACGTTTGGTGTGGAATTTTTTGCAATTATATTATTTGACCATTTTTTATACCTGGCAGTCTTGATGGGGAAATGTATTTTAGACTATTAAAAGAAGCTATCGATCCAGCAATAACAACCATTAGTGAAAATGACAACAGCAATCAATATATTGAAGATGAGATGTTATTTCAGCAGGATGGAGCACCCCACCGTTATGCAATAGCTGTTCGCAATTATTTAAATGAGATCCATCCTGATCGCTGGATTGGACGGAGAGGCGCTGTTGAATGACCCACACGATCACCAATCTTTCATCTTTGGATTTTTTCCTTTGGGGTCACATTAAAAATAAAATCTATACTACACAACCAGCTTTATTAGAAGAATTACGCGAAAGAATTACGTTTGAATGCCAACAGATAATTCCTGAAATGCTATGAAACGTGCGTCATCGATTTGAACAAAATCTGTATTATTGCATGGAGGTTAGTGGCAGTCATTTTCAACATTTGTTGGACTAGTTTTAAGTTATGATTGTTTTAATAAAAAGTTTGTCAAAGAATTGCGACTATTTTCCAATAAAATTTTTAAATGTTAGAATAGTCAATTGTTTGAGAACCGCTGAAGTAAAAATTTTAAATTATATATGGCCGTAAAGGAAGTGGAAACACCTTTCAAACAAGGTGTAACTTGACCCACTATTCCATTTAAAAATTAGGGGGTAGATCTCATCCTGGTCAAAGTATGACAGGTAGGGGTTGCATTATGTTCAGAAAATGTTTTCCCCTGAAAATAAAAATTGACGTGTCTGAACGTTTTGTTTTTTAAATACTTTAAAGGCCTGAAATGGCTGGTGTTTCGTTTTCGTTTAGCCACCCTGTATACGTATACCTTTCACTTGTTAAGTATTAACATTAATACATCATTGCCCACAGAGTTAAGATGCTTATTATTTCATTTAAACATATTTGGCTGCTATAGGGCTTTGTTTATTTAATAGTCAATTTTAATAACAGCGAATAGTTAACAATTTTAATAGCTCTAACCTAATTACTATTTAGAGCAATTAGAGCTGGCGTCCACGGCCTATTCCAGCTGCTCGTCCGTAAGTCGTGGTCGTTAGATGTCACTAGTAATTTTCGTACTTGTACTGCTCGAGCCTGACGTAAGCATTTAACTTGGTTATTGAATGACAAGATTGACAAAGCGGGGCGAACATAACCTTAATAATGCGAGGAGTGTTTAACGGGAGTTTGTCTGGTAATTTTGCCTTAATTTGTTTGTTTGCATTAGTTTATGAGCATAATTTAACAAAATAGATGCATTTACAGTAATATGGATGATGGAAAACGAGAAAATAATAGAACTAAACGGCCTAAAAGTGATAATATAAAGTCCGTCTTGTCAGTGTATCTACAAAGAAGGCAGTTCGCCAATGTTAAACCTCGCACGATTTCAAAGAAAACAGCCCTAAAACGCGCTCTTTCAGAGAGCAGTATCCGTAGGCCCAACTCTGTTATGGACAATTTCATCAGTGAATCTGATCTTTTACAAATGGAGTATAGTTACATGTTTCAAAAGTTTGTGCTGTGGTTAAAAGAGCAAGTTGAAGTGAAACGCCAGTGTCACGATGTTGAGAAGCTGGTGGGGCCCCTGTTTTGTCATTTTTATATAGATCTGCTCAGCACTGGGAAGTCACAAGAGGCTGTTGCATCTAGCACATCATTCTTTAAAGCACATGTTGAAAAGGTCAATAAGTCACAATGTGATGATAGTGTCAGACACATTCTCAATGCAGTGGATGTAGACACTATGCATGATGAAATAGTATTGAATGGGTCTGAAGATCCAGATTTTGATAATCTGAAAGACCAATTCAGATCAATGAAAGTTGTTACTTATATTAAACCAGAGTCATTAGGCCTTTTAAAGAAATTTGTTGTGGATACTTTCAATATAGATTCCCATATATTGCTTCTACAATCTCTTCAAACTTGGTTTGACTTCAGGATAGTTTCAGAGAATGATTTTTACATATCCCTTGAAAATCATAAAAAGTACAACAGGTTTCTGCAGCAGCTCCCCAAAGATAATCTTTCATCTTTTAACAGTAAGTTGCATCTACAGGAAAAAGCTCTGCAGCATTGGATTGGTTCTAAATGGTTTAACATAAAAAGTGATAATGATGGGAATCAGAGTTCAAAAAAGTTTTGTTCAGACAGCAAAGACAATTCTCAAGCAAAATTTCAAGTTACTAGTCAAAGAAGTAAGTTAAGGAATCTTATCAAGAAAACCAGTAAATTACCAGCCAGTGTTTGTAATGTTAAAATAGTCAATACCAAAAATGTAATTACATGTGGTTTTATGAAAAGTTCCACTGGCCTAGCAGCATTTGCTGAAGGCAATATACTACGATTAATGCCTTTGCAAGTTCTAGTTGATTGTGTTTGTAATATTGAGCAAGTAAATCATATCAGGTTCATTCATCACTCAAAGCAAATTTATTGCATCACTTTAAGTTCCGACAATGATGTTATATGCACGGGATCGGCTGATTGTAGTATATGTATATACAGTCTTAAGAAAGTTGAATTTGTTAAAAGACTATATGGACATTTAAGTCCAATTTATTGCCTTTCAATAAGTGGAAATTCCAAATATTTAGCATCAGGTTCACATGATGGAACAGCAAGATTATGGAATTTGAAATCTGGAGAAGTTTTGAGAGTTTTTGCGGGTCACACAGATGCAGTTACCAGTATAGATTTTCATCCAAATTCATTATATGTTGCCACAGGATCTGCAGACAGGAATGTGAGAATATGGTGTATAAATTCCGCCGATACTGTTCGGTTGTTACATGCTGCAAAAAGGGAAGTATATGCGATAGCCTTCTCTCCAAATGGACAGTATGTAGCCAGTGCTAGTGATGACAAAAAAGTGAGATTGTGGGATGTGAGTACGTCCAAAGTTTACCATGAGTTTAAAAATAGGGAATCTTCTGTACTTCACTTGTTGTGGAGCAATAGTGGTAAACAGTTGTGTGGGGGGACTGCCTCGGGAGTAGTGAAAATATGGGAAGTAAAAGACAAGGATAAAGAACAATCAAAGGAACATAAACATTCAGACCCAGTTTTGAGAAGACACGTGGACGGCCGTTTACTTAGTTTAGATGCTTCATTAGGTTATTGGACGTGCTTGTCAGTTCCTAAGTCTTAGGCTGCCACAAAGATTGTGATTTGCTTGTTTATACTAAATTAAATTGTTTGTTATGTTTTTTTTTGGAAAATGACGGTTGACTCACTCCTAAATTTTATGCATTAATTTTGAAATGGTCAGGTAATTTTCAGAGTACAGTACAACCATTTTAAACTGAACATGCTCTAATTTGAGAATCTCCAGTAATCCAGTAAGATTATTTTTTGAAGTCGCTGGATTTACCTAAAAGATACTTTTGTAGACACAAAGTACGTCTTTGCATACTTATCTTCTGCTTAGTTATATTTGTAGAAAAATTACTTCACTAAATTCTTGCGACATCGGAATAAACATGATGGTAATACTCAACATAACACAGATATCTTTATATCGGCTTCTACTGCACTATTCCAAAAGATATCCTACTGTTTATGTGCAAACTTATATAACAGATTACCACATATTTTTAAGTCAGTATAGTCCTTGGAATTGGTTAAAAAGTATCTCAAGAGCTACCTTTTAGATAAATTTTTCTATGAAGTGATTGAGGGAATATTGCAAAAATTTGTATTAGGAACTTAATTTGCGTCAAATCTACTTTTTTTTTTCGATATTGTTCTGTCTTACCACTTTCGGATAATAAATGAGTTTATTTTATTTAAATCCGAACAGTGGAAATTATAGACATAATATAGTCAGTGACTTGTTAATGTGACAATTGTTAATGTGAAAATATGGGCAGTCAGTGTAAAAAATGCAAACGTTAATTAGAACAAATCGCTAAATTTTTCATATCATTTAACTTTATGTGCTTATATTATCCAGGTATAACAAACACTTTGTATATATTTGCAGGGTGTCCCAAATTTTCTTGTAGTTAGTGAAGATATAAACTTGGAAGACAAAAAAGCTTATTGTGTTAAAATTAAAAAAATGTAATAATGCATTTTATCGCTACGGGGTAACGCAAAAATTGGAAAACAAAATTATATATACATCCTATATATTTTTGGAAATTTAGATTCCTAAAGGGTGATTTTGGTTATGTCCACATCCATGCATGATTCAAATTACCATTACATGGTACATTGTTTGCATATTTATTTGAAATTCATATGTTTGTTTAACACGGAATTATTAGTTGGTTAAAAAAATTTGGAACACTCTATATATGTACTCAATATGTTTATGCTCAGTTTTTATTAATATTTAATTTGGAAAAAATATATAAAACTGCCCACATTTATAAAAATATGCATATTATGTCCTGAATGTGTGTTATCAAACTGATTTTTTTTTTGGTAATCCGAATCAGCCAATGTAATTATTAGTTCGGATTAAGCAGGTTGTACTGCAATTTAAAATGTTGAACCACTGCCTTGTTCGGGAATCAGCTGTACTAGTTATTTAATGTAAGAAAGTAGTAATTGACTTTTCTGGGCAAAATATCTATTTATATGATTGCCCCAATGTAATTTGACCTCATTAGCTTTTCTTTATAATCAATATTAATTTTTAATCTCCTATTATTCATTAATATCAAAACCATACTGGGTAATGTTAATTATATTTTGGAATAATTTTAAAGTGAAGTAAAAAATACCCAGTATTGTGCTATATTTTTTTTGTTCGTAAAATTCTATTCACTCTTCACTAGTGCTTCATTGTCATCAGTAATTACAGTAAAGTTACTCTCTTAGTAATCTTAGTAATCAGATGAAAGCAATAAGGCTTGATTGAGTTGAATATTTTGGCAATAATAGTATCGAGTTTTGCAAATTTACTTATGTAATTATGGAGAATTGTTTTATGATTCAGGAAATGTGTTGATAATAATTTGTTTATAGTATCTCTCAGTGTGTGTTCGTTGTGTTATTTAAATTATTAATGAATTATTTTGGTGTATTGATTATAGATAGAATTTCATTATGAATATGTATTCTAAAGGTGTAATTGAAACGTAATAATTATGGTGGAAAGGGATAAAATTGATATGAGTTTTAAAAGTAACTCAATACTTTAGAATTACCTACTACTCTTAAGTTCCTGTAAGAGCCTTCTAGTAATACAATTTGAAAGGTATCTAATTATGCGTAAATACTTTTCCTATTCAATTAGAGCGTCTACCAAAGGTTCAAAAGTCAAGTGGCATATAATAATGGGTGATCATTGAAAAAGAACCCCATTGTAGGCTGTGAACCATAAACGTAGGACGTTGATTAAACCATTTGTTATTTTTCATCAAAAGTTGATTAATAACAGATGAATTTATCCAAGACATGCCTCTGACATTTCACCTTCTATTTGAGTTGTTTTAATGATCACCTTTTATGTTAATACGTTATTTGATTAAGACTTGTGAACTGTTTTACGCACCCTTTCACGAAATGATTAATTTTTATTCTTAAACGAAGCAAGTTCTACAGTTGAAGCCTAAAATATTTGTAATTAATAATAGAATTGTTGATTATATGAAGAGAGGAGCCATTCAAGAAAATACATTATGTGAGGGTGAGGCACTAGGGTATTCCAGATTTATTTCATGTCATTTAGATGTATATATTTGGCTTTTGTGTTTTATTATGGATATATGATGTGTCTGGATTACCACTACTACCGATCACCGTTGATTTCTCAAGATTTGTTACTTAATGTGCAAGGAATGAAATATTCACTTGTGGGAGTAAGTCTTTATAAATAAATTTTATTTTAGTAATTACACAGTTTTATTTCTCATTAGTTTTATATAGAAAGTCAAGGCAATAAGTTCCTTTTATTTCAGAAGGCAAGTAAAAAAGAACAAGTCCGTCATTCAGATGTTGCTCTTCAATGAGCAAACCGAAGATGAAATTAAAAGCAAAAATATTAAGCAAACGGAAATTCTTGTAGACCTTAGAGAAGCCATCTTGCAGGTACTATCATCTTCACATTTGAGATAGGTAATATTTTTTTTAATCTGCAGGTTGTTAGACACTTCGTGCAGTTAGATCCAAAACTAGGTTTAGAAATCTCGCTTATTGCTGATTATACTATGGAGAGCCATGCTCAAGATCACGCTAATTATATTAATGTTTCAAAAAATCGGAAAAGAAGGGCAAAGGCTCTACTGGATTTTGAGAGACACGATGACGATGAATTAGGTTTTAGGAAGAATGATATCATCACAGTAATTAGTCAGAAAGATGAGCATTGTTGGGTTGGAGAGCTAAATGGTCTAAGAGGTACTCAAAGCAGTTATTGTTAAATAAATGGGCTTAGCATTATCAAATCTTAGGGTGGTTTCCTGCTAAATTTGTTCAGTTATTAGACGAAAGGAGTAAGCAATACAGCAGTGCTGGTGATGACAGTATTTCTGAGACGATCACAGATCTGGTGCGAGGAATATTATGTCCTGTTGTGAAGCAGATTTTTGAACACGGCATGAAACGTCCAAACTTTTTAGGTAAGTACATTTCATATTTAAAAAATTTGCTTATCTAAAACTTTATTGTAGGTAGTCCTTGTCATCCATGGTTATTCATAGAAGAAGCAGCAACAAAGGAGGTTGAAAAGGATTTCAACTCTGTATATAGCAGACTGGTGCTGTGCAAAACTTATAGGTTGGATGAGGACGGAAAGGTTTTAACTCCTGAAGAGGTGAGTGGTAAGGACTGTTTGTAATAACGTTTTAATTTAGGAGTCTTTTCAGTTACTCTACCGATGTGTCCAAGCTGTTAACCTTTCCCACGATAATGCGCATGCTCAAATGGATGTGAAATTGAGGTCTTTGATATGCATAGGATTGAACGAACAGGTGTTACATTTGTGGCTCGAAGTTCTTTGTTCATCAAGCGAGATTGTGCAAAAATGGTAAATTTTATTTTTTCCCAAGCGCTGGTAAACAAAAAATGAAATTTTAGGTATCATCCTTGGTCTTTCATATACAGTCCTGGTTGGGTACAAATAAAATGCGAATTGCGGATACTGTCTCAGTTGTCATTTAATCTGAACCCGGATTGGGAGTTGCCAGTAAAGCGAGATACTAATAACCAACCTTTGAAAGATGGGGTGCGAGACATGCTTGTTAAACATCACTTATTCAGTTGGGATATTTAACATTTCCTTCAGTATTCACAACATATAATATTCCGTCAAATACCAGGTGCTTGCTTACTTTAAAATAATTATCATGTAAACCCGTTTATATGCAGGGTGTGTATTAAACCGGGGAACTGAAATCGAATGTACATAGTGAGATGTCAGTTTTAATTAGTGCATTTGATTATTTGGTTCACCCGGAATTGAATTTTTTTCGATTTTTATGCATTACTTGTAATTCTTCTGTCGAATTTGGAGTGTGAACGGAGTGAGCTCTAAAGGAACAAGATTTTAATTTCACATTTATGGGAGCTTGATAGTTGGTGATTCACAGTTACTTACTTTCACATCTAGTAAAAATATTATGGCTGATTACTTAAAAAATTTACACCATATTTTAATATTTATTTTTATTGGATTTAAAATTATGACTCGAAACAGAATTGGGCAAAATCAGTCAAATACCCAGTATCTTGGTAAGTATACAATATTAATTCACTAATGATTATACACCAATAATATTTTGTATAGCAAATCTAATCCTTTATGGTTTACATAGTATTTTGATTGAAGTTTTTATCGTTGAACATCTGCTGTATAACTGTAGTGTGACAAAATCTGGTGCGACGATAAAACAACTTTAAATTATTTTAGTTAGTGGTAGTCTAAAGCACAGAATACATTACAGTGAAAGCTCTTGTTACAAACATCTCCCTCAATCAGACATTTATTGTAGTGCCCTAACTATGGGTATTTCTGTCAATCTCCCCAACAAACAGACATTTTCCATGAGACAAAGACGGATATCATAATTTTCCCGTAAAAATTCGAAAACCCTCAATGACTGGTAATAATGACTGTGGTATTTCCCCGGAGTGTACTTAGTGATTTTAGTAGCTGTCAATTTGCTTGTTTTAAATTTGACCCTCGTATATTAGTTTATTTTTAGATTCCACATATTATTATAAGTACATTTTGTATATCATGTCTAATAATTAGGCTTAGCGTTTTAGAGGGTATTTAACGCCGAAATAAAAATGTGCCTTCAACATAACAAATTTTAGAACTAAATTATTATTGTAGTTATTAAAGATATAATTTTCACATTTTGCATAACGTCAATAAAAAGTCTTAAGTTTATACTTTCTCCATTTATGTGGTTTAATATTATATAGAGCGTCGATAATTTAGTTCGAATCTTTGATATGTTCCTTTTGTTTTTATTTGTATTTTGTTATTAATTTTCCGATAAAGGGATAACTCCCAAAAGTGGATTAAAATATGGGAATCGTCAGTGTTCACTTATAAGAGCTTTCACTGTATATGTAACTTAGAAAATTACTACCAAGAATATCAGTCATTCTTAATACGTTTCCTGACCTTTAAATTATGATAAGTTGATTAACTTTTGATTGCTTATTTTGTCATTTAATTAATAATAATCATAGCAGTATTGAAGATTGATATATTGTATCTGCTAAAGCCTATTAAGTATAAAAAAATATATTTTTATCATAAATGCCGACAAAACGTGAAGAATGTCTCAAGATGAGTTTGAACATTATAGTATCTATTTTCCTGTTATGCAAATTTTAGCATCACGGTGTTAAGACAATATCATGTAGTTATTGGGCATGTATATGAAGTGGTGTAAAATTCTATTTCGCTCCTGGGTTATTGCCAACTTAATATTCAAGGCGCAATGACAAATTATTTTGAATTAATTATACCTTGCAACATAGCTCCACTCTCAGTTTTCTGACTAATGTACAGACTCGCCTTTACCAGAAATTAACCATATATTCCGAACATTCTGAAACCTTTTGAAAATTGCTTTTGGTTTATTCTTCTTTTGAGTGAAATTAAAAGAAAATTCTCGCAAAACATTATAGTTTTCTATAATTCTTCTATAATTTTAAATATTCTTCTGGCAGAGATTTAACTCGTAACCACTCAACATTAATTATTACAATCACATTGACCATTAATACAGCATTTATATCACAATTATTTGATAGTATACATTAGTTGCATTTACTAATTTATTATTAATAATTTATTACCTATATAAGATTAGTTCTGTTTGAGAAACTTTAAATTTTACGTATGTTTGATTATTTTTAATAAAGCAGATTGCCGCCCAATCGCGGTAAGAGTTTCAACTCATCACTTAATTTACTGCAAATTATCATAGCCTAAAGCCTTTGGTAAGGTGGTTCCACAGGGTCCTGGAAAATGGAAGTGAAAATTGTCCTGTGCAGGTTCGTCATTGAGATTAAATTCTGCTACTGGATAGCCCCTATCTGCGACTAGAGGAGCAAATAATGCAGCTGGATACACCACTGAAGAAGTTCCAATAACCAAGCAGAAATCACATGATTCAATCAAGTTTTCTGCATAAAAATTATCTTAAACCAGAAGAAAATTTAGAAATAGATATTTACTAGCCATCTGAAGAACACTAGGATCCAAGCTTTCTCCAAACCAAACTATGTGTGGCCTCACTAATTGCCCACATTGTGTGCATTTGGGAAGATCCTCAATGCTTATAGGGGGTAAATTTTTTTCTGATGCCAAAGGATCCCTGTAAAAAACATATGTATGTATAATGAAACTTCATAATTTCAGGGAAAATTAAACTATATAGCATCAATTGTCAATTAAGGCATTAGTGAAAAATAACTATTTTTAATATACAGGACGATTCCAAAGCTTGGACCAATGCACCACAGTATTTAAAGCTAAAATACATGGAACAGAAATGTGTGGGAGATAGCTTGTCTGTAAATAATATACATATTTAAGTATGTGTAACATTTAATTTTTTAAAACCTTGCAGTTGAAAGAAATGTACAAGGTTACCTAATACTATTGGGTAATACTGTGGGAACAGAATAAATGATATACTAACCCCCTGTCTTTTAGGACCTCACAAATAGGAGTATTGACATTTTTTTCTACAACTTTGCATCTAGTACATCTGATTTTATTTAAAGCCCCATGTAGTTCTACAACATTTTTCGATCCAGCTCTCTGATGTAAACCATCTACATTTTGTGTTATCAGATGGAATTTCTTATTTAGTTTCTTGCAATCTTCTTCAAACTTTGCCAATGCAATATGTGCCTGCAAAAAGAAAAGTCTCCAAGGTCCAATTGTGTACCATAGTTTTAACACAAACTGAGGATTAAGTTTGAGATTTACTGCAGGTGAAGTTTAAATTGAAAGTTTAGAAAATGGACCTTAGGGGTGAAAATATTGATGTAAAATATTTACATGATTGGGTATGGCAGCAAATGCTATGTTTCTTCGGTAATGATAAAATTCCCATACTAAGGCTGGATTAGCTCGGAAAGCCTCAGGAGAGGCTAAAGAAGTAGCCCTATATTTTCTCCACAATCCACCTGCTCCTCTAAAGACTGGAATACCAGATTCTGCGGATACTCCTGCTCCCGTGAGGATTACAATGTTCTGGGCTTTGTTAACAAGTTCTTTAAAACTTGTATAGTCGCTTAATTTGCGTGTCGTCATTTTAAGGAGCTGAGAGGGTAACCAGTATGTAGTCAGTTTGGATAATGAATGTTTTAATTTTGCTTATCGAAATCAATAACCTAAAAAAATTTTGAAAACTAATTCATTTTATGTCGGTGTCAGTCGCCTATAGATGGCACCATATGTTAACTGAAGTATACAAGTTTGAAGTGGATTAAGGAAATTTTACAGTTCAGAACTAATTATTCGGTAGATGGCGCCAGCATGAAATTAATTAAACTTAAAAGTTGCTATCAAAGAGTTCTTAGTACTAGAGTAAATTATTGAAATCAAAATCGGAAACGAGGTTCGATTCAGTGAAATCATAATATTTAGCTACGTTTACAATAGTATTGTGTACATTTTTTTATCTTCTATGGCTAGTTTTACATGCATTCAAAAAGTTTTATAAATAAATCTGTAATGTAAAAATCACAATGTACAAAAAGCTAAATGTCGTCCTATTCTCTACAGAAAAGGGTAATATAATAAATCACTTCGTATAATATTAGGACAAACTTTAGAAAAATCGGTCAAATGCAGTATTTTACTAGTAAAAAACGTACTGTATTATTCTTCTACATGTACCATTCCAACAGCCTGGTCCCTTACTACTATTGATAATAACTGTACCGCATGTGGGTGTTCTGAATTGTATGCTACATTCGTATTTAGTTTAGCTATTCTGGATAAGACAAGAAGTTCTACTGGGTTAGCATGTTCGTTGAAAATTAAGTAGATTTCTGCATTAGACTTGAGAGTACTATTAATTAGAAGGGAACTTCTAGCTAACGCTCTTCTGCTAGTGTGTTCTATCTAGTACATATAAAGAGGCAAACGGGGAAACTCGTGGATGTTGGTGACGACTATAAAGGGCGACAAGCCTACTCCAGAAATATTTGTGGAAGTAGTATCAAAGCAGAGTGTTAAGACCATCCTAAAAATAATCTCGTTGAAAGTGGCAAGGCATTACAACGTCTCTTGAGAAAACTGAAATTTTATTTCCTTATAAAAGCAGAATAAACGAATTTCGCTTTTACGGAATCAGAGTTTCGGAAACGAATTTCTGGCTAAATCTGGATCTACCGAAATTGGAAATTAAACCTATAAAGAATATTAACAAAGTCAACGGCAAGGCGGTTGCATCGCTAGAGAAAGTAAAAATAGCTTTACGTGCTTTGAGTGCAAACCCAAGAAATGGGATTTCTTTTTTGACCTTAGTATAATGAAGTTAAAATTAATTTAACTTACGACTTGTAAATAAGTATCAGAATCTTGCATCATAAATTAAAAAGTTCTCCGTTTTGTTTCCCTTGATATACTTGATATGCTCCTTGGAACATTTCTTCAATGCTTCAATGATTTTTGGATTTACCTCCTTTTGATTGATGGAAGCAATTTTCTGAAAGCACTTTATAGCTTTTTTTACTCGCCCCGGTCTCTTAAACCATTGGACACTTTCAGGCACAATTAAATAGAATAGCAACACCAACGAATGGGAGAAAGATACTGTTATAAGGGAGGCCCACCCAACTACCACCTATGGTATGGGGGTATATGATAAACTGTAGAGCACTTCAATGCAAATGTTTAACTCGAAAGATTTAATTGATTTTTAGTCCATCATTTTTGGAGATTAGGGAAATTGAAATGAATATTTTTATCATTTCCATGAATACAAAAATATAGTGTTAAGAAAGTGTTCAGAATTTCGTTAACCTACATAAAAAGATATAGGATTTATAACAAAGGAATAGGAAAATCTTGTTATTTGTTATTATCTCATATAACAAATAAAACAAAAGTTTTGAAATAGAACAAGGGGTACAAATGTCCTGAAGTAAATGGTTAAAAGCGTATTGCAAGAAACTCCGAGGTTGTTAAAAGGGGTTTGGCCTTAGGAAGAATTATCAACTTTTAAATTCATGCAACCATTTGGAATATCTCGCAATTTTGGCTCTAAAAAGATACCCATATTTTTTAAAATTCTTTCCATTCATTCCAAATTCCAGATAAATATTTTAAAAACTGGGAGCTATAAAGGAAAAAATTACACCCCGTGCGTATCAACGAAACGATGCGTGTGCGGAGATGCGCACACGCATCCGCTCATAAGAACTTTTCTTCATAAAAGAAAGACGGCCCGAAGAATGATATTTCCAAATGTGTTTATGGTTTTAACATGACATTAAGGAACAATATTTTTCTAATGAAAAATTGTATTACATATACAGATAACAATTATTATTAGCTTTAAACATTAATTAGATCGTTTACATCAGTTGGTAGAATTTCTCTATTATTTCACTAAGGATAGTTATCACCTGCCACGTTAATAGTTTAAGGCTTTATATAGAGTGGATGAGATGAATGCTGACCACTCCAAATATAAACCTTCTTAATCTTCGTCATTTATTAAGAAAGCAAACTCTTCCCTTTCTGTCTCTCTCCCACTCGATGGAAGCATACATCGCGAATTTTGGCTGATTAATTTGTCAGCTTGGTTGGACACATAAGTAGCAGTGTATATGGAATGAGGCAATAATTTTTCCTCTGACTAACGTATTTAAGCCACATTTATTATATTATTGACATTATGATTGTAATAATTATAACATTTTAATATTTAACTTGCTAAACGGCCACAGCTTCCAGCGAATTTATTAATAATTTCGTTCATTAACAATGGGCTATTACTAATGGATGTGGCTTTACTATTGGCAATTATCGCATTACATAGTATATGTATTTTATTATAATGGAAGGTTCACCATTTTCATGCGGTGACTAGGATTACAAAAATGTATTTCTGTTCGCTTGTTTATTTGCTAAAAAAAGACTGTAATTTTTTTTGAAAAAAATGGGAATTTTTCTAAATAAACAGACATATGTAATTTGCAAAGTGAGCTACAACAAATTTGAAATCCTACACATTTGTTTACTAAGAAATGTTTACATTAAATTGTCTTTTGTGAAAGAAAATAACTGAATGTTGAGATAATAAGTTTGATTAGTTACATGTACATTATGATGAAAAGTTTTTTAGAGCCAAAGTAATGAGAAGCATCAGCTGAAGTTAAGTAAGGTGGCATTAGAGCAAGGCACTATTACATATCCGCCAGAAGCTTCATAATGAGGTAATAATTCCTCAAGGCATATTTACAAGATCGTGGAAAGGAAAACTACGAGACCTAGTTACAATATGGTTAATTTTTAAACTGCCACAATTTTCTTTTTTATTATTTCTTTGGATAACTTCTGGCTTGCATGCAACGCAGCTATTATTCAATACATCATCTGGTTTAGTAATCTACAGTAGAAACATGTTTAATTTTTCTGAGAGAAAAGCTGGAGAAATATTGGTGTCAAGCTTCTTATAATGTTTTTCGTCATTAGTAACTTAGTGTAGAAAAAACAGTTTTTTCAGTACAATTTGCGACATATAAGACAGACAAAAAACAGCTACTGATTATTGAAGGTAAGGTTTAATATAGGTAATAATACCTTTATTACGCAACTCTACTTTTCATCAAAATCATGAAAGTAAAATATTTTAGATCTTTTTGACATACTGAATATCGTGGTTAGACCTGTAAAAACAAAACATTGTTAAAATTTAATCAGAACCATTTAGCAAATTCATTTAAAAATTGTATAGAAACGAAGCAATTCGGGCCAATATTTTAACATTTTACTTTTTACGAGTCGCTAAAATACGGAGTCAAAAAATATGTTCAAAGCTTAATATGAAACACGTTTTGTTTCGTATTTTATAAGATTTGTTGCTTTTCTAGTCTTATTAATATCCCAAAATTTTTGTTTTTGGTTTCTGATATCTCATTTCTGCATACTGTACAACTGCATGCATTATTCGATATTTTTATATTGCATAGAATATTTATTTTTTACCATTTTTTCCAGGATTTGCAGCTCCGTAGCGGTTATAGATAGAATAAAATGCTTTGGATTTTCTTAACTTACTCTTCAAAGAGCTATTAAATAGCTTCAATTTTGAAATTTTCAAAATATTGTAAATTTATGGCAATTTTTGAAAATGAAAAAATTCATGTCCTTTACTGAATTTTTGAAACATAAGTTAGCGCAATGTCTGTTTCTCTATTGGAAATGTTGGATCTCATTTAAAAAACTACTTGCGATCGTAGAATTAATCCATTTAGGAACTACACATGTGTAAAAGTAAAAAATGCACATTTCGACTTTGGAACAAATAGAAACTTTCTAAAAGAATAAATTGTTTTCTTGTGCATCCTAAATATCCAAATTAGATCAAAAATATACTTCCTCTTCCTTCCTCTAAAATGGCAAAAAACTGCATTAATGTTAATTAAACTTTTTCGCCTACTAATGAACCTATTAAAAGTGTAACTTGTTCCCTTCAAAAGGTTTAATATTCTTTAATCTTCATTTTAAAAGATCCAATTTATTTTTAGTTGGGAAAGGATTAAGTTTGATGGGTATAGCGGTTTATCTTTAAAGGGGTAATTTGTGTCACACTTTCCAAAATATATTCTGAATTTCGCTTTTTTACACTTGCTGCTTGGTTTTCCTAGTGAGTTTCTGCATACGTGATTTTACCTTGAAAATTTAAGTTATCTGCGACACTTGCGACGACCGATGTATCATATTATGCCAATATCTCCATGTAGCTAGAGTTAATTTAATCCCAATTCGCCTTGGATGTATTGGAGTATCGGCAAAAAGCTTCCCCCCAAAATATAAAAAAAATCTCCGTGAATCGTGGATTTGATATAAAAATTATTTTTTTCAGTGTATTTTATAAAGGGTAAAAAATTTTCATTTCATTGCAATACTTTTAATTGAGAATCTAACGTTTGCAATCAAGTTAATACCATGGTATATGTATACTAGATATTTACGCATTCTGTTTGAAGCATGCGATTCGTTTGTAAGCATACGCATATACACACGTAGAGGGCTTAAAATTCGTATTTACCTCAATCAAAAGGGCAAATATTTAAACAAGAGCAAAAAAGACATTTTCTACCCTAACCTGGAACGATCATATCTGGAGGTGCTTCTACGTAATTAAACCATCATCAGCCACGAAGTGCATATTATCCCTATTAATCGAACGCAAGGTAATGTTGAATATATGCTTGTTAATAAGGATCATCAAATAATTTAAGCCTCGGTATTCGGCTCGTTTACTACTCCCAAGAAGATGATTATTTCCGATGCAATCAATTCGATTCAGCATAATTACGTCCAGGCTCAGTTAACTTTATTGACATTTCTGGGAATTGGTGTTATTTCGATTTGCTTCAGGCCTATTCAGAACCCACAAATATGCGTTCATTTGCATATGCCGAAATATCGTTTGTTCATTTGTCTAATTGTGCTCATGCTGGGTTTCCGATCGAATTAGCGTCGAAGCTCGGACTTGTTATTGTTAAAAATTCATAAGTTCATAGACGTCTGCAAAGGAATCTCAATATCATCGGTGCGAACTTCCAGCCGTGCGAGTCTCTAGATATAGATTTTTAACTTAAAAGTAAGTGCGTAGCCTGAGGAAAATCCGTGAAGAATTCCTTATGGATATCAAATCCTGCTGCTAAAATTTAAACGCTATCTCTTCTCCCAAGTTTTAGAAATCACTCAGAATAGTGCATGGGGATTTTTATGTACAGGGTGTCCCATTTTCGTTGCAATCGAGGGATATCTCGGTTATTAGCAAAGATAGAGATGCGGTTTTCGCGAATCTTTATCACTTTTTAGTGATGCTAATGATAACCTTGACGGAATTGATTCAGCTATCTTAGTTTTTGTACTACAGGGCGTTTTTGGAACCCACCTATAGTGTGAACATGCGTCAAGTCATTGAAAATGTAAAAACGATATCTGATAGAGATTTTTAAAAAATATCAAAATGTTTTAGAACTGCGCGATAACGGAAGATTTCGAGAAGAAAAATCAGTTCTATTTCCCCATTAGAAACTCTCACCTTTAGAAACTGCTGACAGTGCCCGTTACAATTAAAGGTGTAGAACCGAGGAGTTTCGTTTAAGAAGAGGTCGAAAAAACGGTGGAATTCGGACTACAGATTCTTTCTCTACTTGATTCAACTAGTTGAGGATCGCTTTTTGCCATAATTTTGCCGAAAAAATTCTCCAAAAAACCGTACCCATTCCCATTCTGTTTAATATTTGGACAAGTGTGTAATGTCTTCAATCGGGCGGCAAATCCGCGATTATTTTCGTCGATTTATATTTTATCTGCCCTTCGCATGAACTACTGTGCCAAATGGTTAAAGCCTGGCAATTTGCATATCATTCAATTATTTTGGGAAGATTTGCATGTCAATCACAAAAATATATTTAAACGTATTTGAACAGCACAACATAAAGAGGCTTTCATAAAAGATCCGCCTAGTAACAACCGAGAGCTTTCAAATGCAATTTACATATTTATGAATTTTTAATTCTGAAAATGTTTTCAAAAATTGAAAATCAAAAAGGGGCGGAAATGCTAGATATAGCAGTCAACGATCATTTATTGAGAACGAAACAATATGACGGGCTTATTATGCACTTTGAAATATTCATCAGCGTTATGAAACCATGCCAGAGTAATAGCCTTGCGATGGACAGCTTTCCAGGCTGAAATATTATCCAAGGCACAAGAAGATCGTCTATTACAGTTTCAGCGGTCATTCGATTAAAGCTTTCAGCTAGCAGTCAAATTCCAAGCTAATCGTATTAAACCCGGATCCATGGTAAAGCAAGTGTGACGATAATATTGCCGATAATGTTAGTACTAACTTGTTCCACCACTATTATCTAACCCCGGGAGCATAGACGAAATTTAAAACTTTCTTTGAATAACCATAAGCCTGGAGTTTCACTTGATTAAGTTCGAGTGATTACGCCCACTGCTATGCCCAGATGCAGGCCCTATAGTTTGTGCAACTTGAGTTGAGGGCGTATATTATACTTAACTGATGTGTGTGAAATATTCCTGCATCCTATCAAGCTATAGAAACACCACTTGAGGTGGTGTAACTAAATTTTGAGGCTTAATGAAATCTAAACAATTTGATGTTGTCTTACCAAACAGTTTCCAGGTCCATTTCAATTTAATCTTGAAAGGGAAACTGATAGAAATCGTCAACTAACTTCTAGCAGGATGCTCTATAATGCAGACGGGAAATCTGCGAATGTGTTATTTTCCCTCCAAAGTTTAGAGCTGATGTATTATTTCTAACAGGGGTGTAGGCATGGCGGCAGGTAGGTGTTTGAGTTTTTCCTTTTATGGAACAGTCGACGTTTAGCCATTATTATGACTATATGACGACAAATTCTCGCTGCTTTTGAGAAACTCTGAATGACTAATAATTTCTCAAGTTTCACTTCGTTAGATTTAAGTACCTGGGGTGCCCCATCTTAATGCCCCACATCCGTATTTTCCTTATTACGACGCAGAAGAAAAGTGTAAATGGTAAAGTTTCAGCAGTTTTCTTGAACAACTTAGTGGCGCAGTCAGACATAAAAAGATTTCGATTTTCGCTCCGGAAGCAAAAGTTGTGTGTTTTTTGCTAATGTTGCATTTTGCGTCTATTGCACCTGTCCATTCGTCTCAAACTGCCATGATAATGGCAGTTTGGCAGGACAGTTTGCTTATGAATGGAGACACGGACCTGCGATTTCAGAGCTGACCCAGAAAAGATAACTTAAAAGGAGCAATCAGACTATCTGCCGTGAAAACGATAATTTTGTCAAAAATAGAAAAGTTTACTGCATGCAGGAAAACTAAGCGGCAAGTCCGAAAAAGGAATGGAGCGTTCATGAGAAAATGAAAAGACGAAGTAGAGCAGCTCGGTGACGCGTGTTTCTGCTTATTGGCCTCGTCAGGCGTGTGTGCGTACAAAATATAACTAAACTTAGGGTTGAGGAATAGCATGTAGGATAATCGTTGGGTTGTCTGTTAACACGTCTCGAATATTAATTATCACCATTAAAACACTTGTTTGTTAAGGGACTATTTTCAAATTCTACAGCTTAATAATAACGCTTTATATTAATAAAAACCTCTACTAGGCTTAGGAAACTGAACCAAGTAATTCTTCAGGAAACTGCTTAAATTTTCTGATTTAGGTCTTGCCTACATTTGTCATCGTAAAGAAGGATATGAGATATTTAGATGGAACTGTACTTGGATTTAATGCACTCTTCCTTTATCTGAGTGTTGTCTTATTTGCTGGGACTATTTGATTTATCAGTAACTGACTAAAGTTTCAAACCTATTCCTTGCATTTCGCAATAGAAACGGCTATAATATTACAAGGAAATTCAATTTGCATATTGTACTTACTAAGCAATTACACAAAGCATTGTTCTAGAATATCCCTGCGAAAGTAGTAGTAATGCGCTTTCCTGCAAGAGCAAAACAAGGTCTACTGGTTAAAAATGCCGTTTGTTCTCCCTTCCAGTTGAATAAATTAGAAATTTGCTCCAAGGGTGTATGGAGGTGTTGCACGAACATGACATCAACAATTTTCGTCAGTTTCCAATCTACGAAATGTCTGTTTTTGGACAATGGTCAAGTCGCAGACAATAACATTTTTAGCGTCCGATAATTAAGAACTTCTAATTTTCTTCGGCTAAATACTTATTTTTGGAATACAACTTTCTAGGTCGTGACTAAGCCGGAAATGACAATTTTTGTTGGAGAAATGATTGGAAAGAAAAGTTTATCTGGGAAATCTTTATGCGGACTAAAAAGAAGTCGGCGAATATCGAGGATCAATTGTGTGGTAATATAATGTCCTTAAAGAATCGTTGATGCCTTCAAGAAGATCATAAAGTAAGCATATAAATTTGGAATAATGTTCCAAAAGTTTCAGGATTTTTATTTGAGATTTGTTGTTTATTTTTCGTAAATCGTCAAGGTATGCCAGTTTTGCGGCAGTGGCATGTAGCACTATTTATGGAATTTGTTCCAGTCATACGCCCGCGTTCATTAAGGGAATCCAATTATTGAAAGCGGCAATTTTGGGCCTCCGATATGGGGGGTTATATACACGAAACGTAAACAAGGGCATAGCACACAGAAAACCTAGATAGCTGACATTAATATGTACAACCTGTGGCCCATCTACAAATTCATTTACGCCGGTGTTAACGTAAATGGAATTAAACTGATCTAATAGCTTCCAAATAATTGAATTACGCGTTCGGGCCACGCACACAACGCCAACGGTCGAATATTCAATTTTGACAATCTGCTTGGTCTAAAAGCAATTTTGGATTTTTGTTCTACTTATTCTGCGGAAAAAGTTACGAATCCATTAAAAACCGTTCGCCGGGATGTTTACGGAAAATTGAACCGATCGAACAATGAATAAAAGCTATGCAGCAATGGATTTTTAGTTTTATATTTCAATGTCCAGTAATGCTACTTTTTTTCTTTCATTTCGAGCTATAGTGGAAATTTATTCATTCTTCTCTATTGTGAAAAGCATCTCTGAAAATCCTGGAAAGTCGGTTCCATTCAGCAATAATTTAACGTATTTTCCACTTCAGGAATTAAAATAAAATTACTTCTGGTAAGAAAATTTGCAGCAAGTATGAAGGAATGTATCGCAGCTGCGGGCTCATTTATACGGACGGAATAACATTAATATTGACATCGACGTAATAACATTTTGGCATGCCCTGTGTTGAAAAACACCTAAAAAATGTATTAATTTAAAATTCGAATATTTAGTTCGTGAAAGCCGTAAAACCCCCGCCGCCCTAATCGGACAAATCTGGACTATCATGTAGTCATAAAAAATTCCTGTCCGACTACCAAAGAAACACTCGCAGAATAAATCCGCAATTAGAAAAACACACCCTAAATGATTGATCGCATACTAGGGCGAGTCCCAGAGTTCGTGCACTGAAGTATCTGACCTATCCAGACGGACTGCACCTAAATTTAACGTGCCTGTTAATTCCTATTTACTAAGCAGCTTTACATTAGGGTTTTGTTAACCCTGTTATACACGCAATACATGAACCTATAATGTGGGATTGATGATTTGCTAAAAATGTCTTATAATGACAAAATAGATTTAAGGCTCGGGAGCATGTTAGAAGAAATCCGTACTTTAAGGATACGCCCTACATATTGCTTTAAATCTTTCGAACTCTTTTTACCGGGTCACGCAAGGGAATGATCAACCGAACAAAGCTTACTAAGATAAATGCGAGGTGTACTAGGAATAATGATACAATTATACAAATAATAAGAAAAAAATTCAGATATCTGTAGTTGGGGGTCAAAGACCTATCCGCACCTCCACGTGGTGACCCTTGGATGCCTCTTCTCCCGAGTCCGGGAAGCCAACCCCGGAAGCGGGAGAGGGGTAACAAACGCGGAAGGCCGAGGGATGATCAGTTTTTGCCGGAAGTTCGGCTGGTCTCAAAATCATATCTCTCAGAATCCCATACTACACATTAATTGAAAATCAAGTTTGAAAGTCATGTTCTCTCATTAAATGGTAATTTTCTGTGTTCTAACAATAGCTGTTTTCAAATTAAATATATTTTTCCTTGTAAGTATTGCCTCGTTGGTGAACAATATTTTATTAAAGAACAAAGGATCATGATGTTGCTTTTGGAGTAACAAATTGCAGAAATCAATTCTGGGTTGAAAATCGCTTGGCAACAAATTTTGAACAGGAGTAAAATGGTATGGAAACACTTTCTCTTTGCGTAGAAGTTTAGAAATTGAGGATTTGCTGATCCTCGTCGCTTCAGAGATGTGCCTGGTGCTAGTCTCTAGATCCTTCAATATTTCCTTCAATTTATCGGACGAAGATTTCCTCTTTTCGATCCACAATAACAATTTTCGATCTTTCATCGTTCGGTTTTTAATGGAATGAAAATTAAAAATGAATGAAATATATGATCAATTCTCGATATTGTCGGTGCAACGTTATGGCCTCCACGGCTTTATTTTTTTACCCTGAGCGTACCACCCAATTTTCTCTGGTATCATTATTCCTGGGACACCCTGTACATTATCTTAAACGCCTAAAAAAACCTTAGAGCAACGGACGCTGTTTTAAAAATTTATCACGATTATTATGTCGTTATATTTTGATAATCCCTCGCGCAACTTTGAAGCTAAAAATGCATCCTTTTAACACAAATCCGGGACATTTTAGCCACAAAGCTGGAACCTGTGTTATGTGAAGTGTCATAAATTAGAGAGTTCAAAGTGCAGCCTCAACAATTAAACCAAGCTTAATGAAGACCTGAAGTGTTAACTGCAAGCACATGGCTTTTATTTATGTGGTTTTAGTGCAACTAAAGATCTAAAGTATATATTTAATAGTTATTTTGTTTTTCAGGGAATTTGTTCTAGCCTATACGTTGGTTTGCAGGACAAATTAATGTGTTGTTAGTCCGGACGTAAGTTTCGAGAAATGGCTAAGGCAGTGACTCATACGACGTTAATATGCCTGTAGGTCCTTGTTTAACCGGACTTTTCTCAACCTTCATTATGATTTTTTTATTCTTTGATATCACGTATCGAAGGTGTACTTAAACCTTCTAATCTAAGAAATTTTCTTCATTTTTTTTATGAACTTCTTTGCAATTTACCTTAAGCATCGGGGGATTTCTGCTATATCCCCAAAATAGTCTTGCGTTTAGGATTGGGTGCTCAATCGGATTATTGCTAATGATGGAACTTTATACGCTTTTTTCTTTTTTGTTCTTTTTCCACTTCCAATTACACCCAGAAAAAGTATATAATTAAAGCTTCCAGGTACGGCCTGTAAAACCACCTATAGAGTTCAAGTTTCCATCGGCATTTACCAGCAATATCATCTTTAATTAGAACCAAAACTGGTTTAATCAGTTAAGAAAAGCAGAGGTGAATGCGGTTCAAACATGAGCCTCAAAGATCTAGATATAGAGATAGAGGTCAGTTAGTTAGGCTGCTTTACTTTTTGGGTATGTTCCTACTATTGGGTGAGGCAGACTGCCCTGTCTAAAGAAATAGGGATGATTCTCAGAATTATGCGCACTTACCTGTTATTATTTCTAGGGTTTGTTAATGGCTGATTGTTGATTTAACGTGAATTACATGTTTTGTGTTTGGTTATGTAATTTGGATTAAGATCATGGAAAAAACTTAGGGAAAAAGTGTGAACAGAATGGCGAGAAAACTGATGGGCATTGATATAACGTTACACATCTAAAAACTCTATTATTAAAAAACTAATTTAAAACGTGAAAAATTTCATATCAGCTTAAAAAAAATTGCGGTTTTATTGATTAAAAAAATTGGGAATTGTTCATGACTGATTTTAAGATTATACCTAGTGATTAGATAAGCACATTCACATACGGCTATTAATATTATAACTTTGTATCTTTACGTTAGTTATTGTACTTTGTCATGCACCCAGAGGCGACGCCTATGAACGGTCACTAATTGACATTATTCCAGAATGCCCAGATGTGGGGAATCCTTTGTTTGAATGATGATGGTTCCTCGAAAGGGACTAACTTTCTCTCCATTTGTATTGTCGTGCAATAGCACCACATTTCTAACGGCTGCTATTAAGAGCACCCTCTTTGTCGACAAGGTTTCTATTGGAGTACGCCTATGGGTGCCGATCCCTGAATGTGGTATTTAAGATTCAATAGGGCAGTTTTTTTTTAGCTCTCTCACTGTAAGGAGACCTCACAGCAAGTGTCCCTTAATCACCATATTTATTTAAACTTGTACCAAATTATATCATCCAGAAGTGCAAGAGAAACGTTTTATTATACAGTCCTTCAATCCAGAGGCAAAGTTTCTCTAAGTCAAAACATGGTCCTTCGAGCCGGATAGAAGCAGGGCTGTACGGTGAAATTGTGTTGATAACCAAAGGTGCCGAAAGTTAGTACGTCGTCAAGAAAGTGTCAAGACATTGTGATAAAGACAGTACAAGAAAAACCTGGAGAACGCAGCTGGGAAACGGAGCACGGCAAAATCAAGATGCAAATCATACTGGGTGAGTCGGTTCCAATTAATCCCTTTATCCTCTGAAATTTATGCTGACTTGACGCGGTGATTAGGGAAACAATTTCAAACGGTGATCAAATCCTTGGGTCTAAATTCAAGGATTGGTGCCAAAAGTACATAGGTACCCAAGAAAAGGAAAAACGTTACAGTGCCCTTTTCTTGAAGTGTACAGCGGGAATCTAAACAAGGGAGAGGGCAATAAATTAAGAACAGGTTACTGAATATTGTACAATGGCTCAACCAAACAGTATCCGTAAAAGAGCGGCATTAAAATCCAAAATGACCCTTTTCAAAACCTTTTTGGGAGGATTTGAGAAGCAGCTAAGTGACCAAACAGTCACAGAGCTCGATTATCGACAACTTCAAACGAGAATAGATGCCTTGGACAACGTCCTTTTCGAGTATGAAGAAATTCAAGCCAAAATTGAAAGTGAGGAGAATAGCGCGGATGTAGATCTCGCAGAACGCACCTTATTTACCAACCAATATTTTGATTTAATTTCTAGAGCTAAACATCATTTAGAAACTTTTTTGCAAGAATCAAATGACCTAAGTAATAATAAGTCTGCGTCATCTCCAACCTCGATTAGGCGTAATGCTTCTCATGATACAAATGTTAAGCTTCCTCCCATAGACATACCTAAATTTGATGGTAACTTTCAAACTTGGCTAGAGTATCGGGACACATTTGAATCAATGATCCATGCTAGTACGGTTCTGAGTAACATTCAGAAATTTCATTATTTGAGAGGTAGCTTGATGGGAGCTGCGGCGTTGGTTATAAAATCTTTGGAATTTTCGGCAAGCAATTACGAAGTAGCGTGGATGCTGTTGTTAGAAAGGTACAATAACCCCCGCGTGTTAGTTCAGAATCATGTAAAAGCTCTTTTTCAAATCGAATCTATATCAAAGGCTTCGGCAGAGCGTATAAGATGGCTAATAGATACGGTCTCTAAACATATGCGATGCCTCGAACAGGTGAAGGAGCCCACCGTGGACACGTTAATCATTTTTCTGATAAGTTCAAAACTAGACAGCGTCACATCACGGGAATGGGAGGAATATAAAACGAAAAGGGATCTTGAGAACACCTCCCCGTCTCTGGAGGATATGAAGAAATTTTTAAAGAATAAGGCTGTTTTATTAGAAACAATAAAGATGAACCAGACTCAGGCACAAGAACCCAAGAATGAATTAAAATACAGGCAGCAAAGGGAAGTACGAGGGTTAGTTACGGGGACGTCAAATTGCGCAATTTGTAACCAAGAGCATGTAACCGCAAATTGTGAAAAATTATCAAGTCTAAACGTACAAGAACGTATCAAACGGATACAAGAACTTAAACTTTGCATAAACTGCTTAAAGTTCGGACACCATAGTAAAGTGTGTAGGGGACGTCCTTGTCAACGGTGCTCATTAAAGCACCACACGTTGTTACATTTGGATAGGCGTCTCAACGCTAATCCCTCGCAGAATTTTCAATCTGGAACCCGATCTAATATTTCGGGTACCGGAAACCATGATACGGGGAACAATAGTCCGGGCTCCAATGCGTCCACCGAAAAGAGATCGGGTCAGGTACAAGAAACTAGCACTCTTTGTGTGAATTCTGCTCATCCAGCACATGTGCTTCTTAGCACCGCGTTAGCGAAAGTTTCGACTCCCGAAAAGAGATCAATTAACATCCGGGTACTATTAGATTCAGGATCTCAATCTAACTTCATACGTGGAGAGGTAGTTGAAAGATTAAAGCTGAATAAACAGGAAATCAACATGACTGTAACAGGTTTAAATCAACTAAGGTCGAGTGTAAAACACAAGTGTGATATCATAATCGAATCGTTGTACAATGCCTTCAAAAGAAAAATATCGTGTCTAGTACTTCCTAACATAACGGGAAACTTGCCGAGTGTACGTGTTAACACACAAAATTATAACATACCCTCGAACATAAAATTATCCGATCCAGGGTATGGTGAACCTAGTGAAATTGACATGTTAATCGGGGCGGAAGTTTTCTGGTCGCTGATTTGCGTTGGTCAGATCTCTCTCGGAAAGAATAAACCGATTTTACAGAAAACAAGACTGGGATGGGTAGTTTCAGGATCGATTGAGACATTTCCTAGTCACCCGAAAAATAATATGTACTGTCACTTGACACAAGAAATTGACATTCAAAATCAATTATCGCGGTTTTGGGAGATAGAAGAAGGGTTTTCATCTCAATCTAGTCAATCCGAGGAAGAAATAGCGTGTGAAAATCATTTTAATCAACACACCGTCCGATTAGAAAACGGAAGGTTTCTAGTACGCATCCCGCTCAAATCTTCTCCTGACGATCTCGGTGATTCATTTCATCAAGCAAAAAGGCAATTCTTTGCGCTCGAACGAAAACTCGATTCAAACCCAAATCTAAAATCTCAATATGTCGAATTCATGACCGAATACATAAAATTAGGGCACATGCAAAGGGTGTCAAGCGCAATGCTACATAAGCACGCATACTATATGCCACATCATGCCGTAGTACGTGACGAAGCCAGAACAACAAGGCTTCGAGTTGTCTTTAATGGTTCCATGAAAACGTCGACCGGGGTCAGTTTTAACGATCTTCAGATGATCGGTCCTACCATACAAAGGGATCTAATGTCAATCCTATTGCGGTTTCGGCAGCATCGGTACGTAGTTGCCGCCGACGTTGAGAAAATGTACCGGCAAATTCTGATCGAACCCGACCAACGGTCCTTACAAAGGATTTTATGGCGTGATAATGCACAGAAACCGGTGGAAGTTTACGAACTAAAGACGATCACCTATGGAACAAGCTCCGCTCCGTTTCTAGCGATAAGATGTTTGTTCCAATTAGCCTTTGAATGCGAAAAATCAAATGCAAGAGTGTCACAAGCTATAAAAAATGACATGTACGTGGACGATCTTTTAACAGGAGCTGATACGTTAGAAGAGGCGGCCGAAATTGCCCGCGACATATCTCATATATTGAACGAGGGTTGTTTCAAGCTGCGTAAGTTTTTCTCGAATGAGAAAAACGCACTGAGGTACGTCGAATCTTCTGATTCGACAAATCAAACGTTGAACTTTGGCGAAAACGAGCCAGCAAAGACGTTAGGGTTAATATGGCATTGTCAGGCTGATACCCTGACGTATAATATAGGTACAATATCCAAGGAGTTTCCAGTCACCAAACGCACGATTTTAGCTGGTACGGCACAAATATTTGACCCTCTGGGACTGCTTGCAGCATGTATCATCAAAGCGAAAATCCTATTGCAAGCTTTATGGCTAGAAAAACTATCCTGGGATGAAGCGGTTCCCACCAGCATTCATACCGCTTGGCAACAATTTAGAAACCAGCTTGTAAGATTAAATACCTTACGGATACCCAGATATGTTCGGTGTACGGGGGCAATTAAGGTACAGATACATGGATTCTCCGATAGCTCAGAAGCAGCATACGGAGGGTGCATTTATCTTCGGTCGGTTGATGAAAATGGAGATGTGCATGTTAGACTTCTATGCGCAAAGGCCAAGGTTGCCCCGCTTCATACCCTTACTCTGCCCAGACTCGAACTTTGCGGTGCGTTGGTGCTATCTCGTCTTTTATTAAAGGTCACATCCTCTATCAATATAAAATTTGACGAATGCGTCTTATGGTGTGACTCATCAGTGGTACTTGGGTGGTTAAAAATCTCTCCAAATCTACTGAAAACCTTCGTAAACACTCGTGTTGCAGAAATTCAAGCGATCACGCACGATTATGTGTGGCGGCATGTCCCTTCGAAGGACAACCCCGCAGATTTATTGTCTAGAGGGTTAACTCCATCTCAAATGCTAGAATCGGAAATGTGGTTTCATGGACCGAATTGGCTGAAAGGTAACCCCTCGACATGGCCGTCTAAATTTCGGCGAAACGAAAATTTACCCGAAATGAAAATTATTTCCCGAGCGTTTCTCACAGTATATAACAGTGAATTTCCATTTGAAAGATTTTCGAGCTATCATCGAATCAAACGTACAGTGGCCTATATGTTTCGTTTTCTACGAAACTGTACGGCAAAGGGTAAACCCAGCACCACAGAGCGAGGTGGGGCGTTAACTAGTGCGGAAATAGCCAATGCCGAAATTCGCTTAATAAAGATTGCCCAAGAGCAATCGTTTCCTGAAGATATCTCTAATCTCATGACAAACACTGAGCTCAGTCATAAGAGTAGAATTTTGGGACTTACGCCCTTTTTGGCGGAACAGTCAATGCTACGAGTGGGTGGCAGACTGACGGAGTCAAATTATTCCTATGAGAAAAGGCATCCTATACTGTTAGACTCTAAACATAAGCTCACTAAACTCATTTTTCAATACGAGCATCATCGGCTATTGCATGCCGGACCTCAGCAGTTGCATTCCTCCATACGGGACAAATTTTGGGTTATTGGGGGAAGAAATTTAGCGAAATTAACTTACAGAAAATGCGCCCTGTGCTTTAAATATAATCCAAAGATTGAAACACCACTGATGGGTAATTTACCCAAGGAACGCCTACTGGCAGAATTCCCCTTTAAGGTATGTGGAGTTGATTACGCAGGACCGTACTTAGTGAAAGATCGAAAGGGTCGTGGATCAAAAACTTCCAAATGTTGGATGGCATTATTCATCTGCTTTGCGTCCCGAGCAATACATTTAGAACTTGTATCAGACTTGAGTAAAGATTCCTTTATCTTGGCTTTAAAGAGGTTCATATCACGTCGGGGCAAACCGACATTAATTTATTCAGACAATGGCACTAACTTCAAGGCCGCTCAGTCTGAGTTGTCAAACTTCGGTACCTTTTTACAAAAAACACAAGGCGATATAGTCAATGCCATGACAAATGAGAGTATCGAATGGCGCTTTATTCCCCCTAGCTCGCCCCATTTTGGCGGTCTTTGGGAAGCGGGTGTTAAATCTAGTAAGTATCATTTAAAACGGATTTTGGGTGCTCAAGTACTGACCTTTGAGGAATTGTACTCCCTTCTTACCCAGGTAGAAGCAGTATTAAACTCCCGACCACTTAGCCCTCTTTCAACCGATCCTATCGATTTGAATCCTTTAACCCCGGCTCACCTGTTAATTGGACGACCCTTAGTCGCCCTTCCAGAACCCGATTTAAGGACGATCACTACTAATCGGCTAAACCGATTCCAACTGATTGAACAAATGCGCCAGCATTTTTGGGATAGATGGCATAAGGAGGTGGTGTCTGAGCTGCAACAGCGAGTTCGTTGGAAAAGGAACCAGCATCAACTGAAGGTTGGTACCTTGGTTATCATCAAAGAAGACAACACACCAGTGATGAATTGGAGACTTGGACGGATCTTAAGTGTCCATCCAGGCAAGGACGGAGTGGCCAGAGTGGCTACCATAAAGACTGTTCGCGGTGAAGTAAAGCGAAGTTTTGCTAAGATATGTCCGCTCCCATGTAATGATAAGACTGATAGTGACTAAAACAGAAAGTGTTATTGAAAGTGGACGCTTTCAAGGTGGGGGGCATGTTCATGACTGATTTTAAGATTATACCTAGTGATTAGATAAGCACATTCACATACGGCTATTAATATTATAACTTTGTATCTTTACGTTAGTTATTGTACTTTGTCATGCACCCAGAGGCGACGCCTATGAACGGTCACTAATTGACATTATTCCAGAATGCCCAGATGTGGGGAATCCTTTGTTTGAATGATGATGGTTCCTCGAAAGGGACTAACTTTCTCTCCATTTGTATTGTCGTGCAATAGCACCACATTTCTAACGGCTGCTATTAAGAGCACCCTCTTTGTCGACAAGGTTTCTATTGGAGTACGCCTATGGGTGCCGATCCCTGAATGTGGTATTTAAGATTCAATAGGGCAGTTTTTTTTAGCTCTCTCACTGTAAGGAGACCTCACAGCAAGTGTCCCTTAATCACCATATTTATTTAAACTTGTACCAAATTATATCATCCAGAAGTGCAAGAGAAACGTTTTATTATACAGTCCTTCAATCCAGAGGCAAAGTTTCTCTAAGTCAAAACAGGAATATTGAAATGATACAGAAACGAACAATGGAAAAACTTGAATCACGCAGCATTAAATTATATTAGGAAACTTAGTGAAAGAGATCTGGACCAGGATATTCCAGGTCAGACCTTGCTTTTAACATTATTCCGGAAGTACAAAAGGGGAACATTTGTATCGGAATATAAATAAAACAATTCGAATTTTTTCAAACCGGATTAGCGAATTTGATGGATTCAGATGCCAAAAAGGCTGAAAATGTACATAAAACCCCGGCTTTAATTTTAATAAAACATTGATAATACAAGGCTTTGGTGTTTTAAATAATCGCTTCGGTATGAAGTTAACACCAAAACAGCCCTTTCGTAACATTTTATCGTAAGAGCTTAAACAATGTAGGCACGTGAATTTATGCGTTTACCCCTGAAACATTTCGAATAAATTAGCTTAGCCTAAAAACAGGAAATGATAACGGCCATGCAATTTCGGCGGAATTGGATATTAAAAAAAATCAAAATAAACCAAACAAAATACTTCGGAACAAATCTCAACATAAATACATTGCTTTTACGCTAACACCCCCATATAACCCGGGTAAATTGGCTTAGTCTGAAGCGTGGGACAAAATTCTATCAGGTTGGCTAAATCTCATGGGTCCGCTTTTCGACTTAAATTGAAGAAGTAAGGTCAGCATGTTTGATCGTCTAAGAATTACCATATTCTTTGAGGCCTTCTATTCTTTCATCCCTTTCAACAACTTAATTACTTTTTTCCTCCGAGCTGAAAGAAGTGAAATTCTCCATTCAAAAATGTTAAAATCCCCAATTTAACGGTTTACTTGCGGTACTTAATTAAACAAATGATAAATGTCTCGAAATCTAAAGTGCCTTTCAGCAATAAATTTGACGTGCTAACTCTGAAATTCCATGATAAATGCTATTCAATGCCTGGCAAATGCAAGGAAATTCTTTCGGGATAAAATGTCGTGGCAGTTAATCTTATTTCCCTATTCTAGTTGATTTTCGGCCTAGGGATTTCCTCTTACTGTAAATCGTAGAATCCTATTTAATTTGTTCCTGAAATTGCGAAATTTATAGGCGTAAAACTGTGGTTTTAAGAACAAACAAGGAGATGAATTCGCTGGTAGTTTTCGAGGTTTGGGAAAATAAATTGGAAAGTGACAAACTGAATATTTTTCCTCATATTCCCAGCGATTTATGAGCAAAAATGAAAATAGCTTCGACTTAAACTAATGCCCAAACTAGACGGCAGGAAAATTGATGGAAACTGCTATTGATTACTATACGTATAAATAAAACTCAACTTGTACGAAACCGCTAACACACACACGTACATTACTTAGCTGCCGATATCAGATATGGAACATCAAAATATCAGCTACAATAGCACTTAGCTATGAATAATACATTTCGCAAGAAGCTACATAATCGCCTGATTGACAATTATAGCCGATTAGAGGCATTGTTTTGCAAGTACCAATTAGCAACTAGCATTGATAATTATTAACATTTAGCATATAATCATAATTATATGCCAAATGTGGATGTATATGCCAATAGGGACTGAGTAACTAAAATCATATAGTTATACGCCAAGTTAAAGTGAAAGAAAATGCTGTAAGCAACATATTACTGCACAAGTATTACACAATGCCTATGTGGAAAGTTATGTTGGTAGAAGGCTTTCCACGTTCAAATAATTAATTCGTTATCATAGTAAATTGAGTAATTCTATTTGCTTAAATTAGATCTTGCATGCATTAGGTGCTCAATTAGGAGTTGAGTGGTTTTGCTGCTTGGTTTTGCAGCGAAAGCAGTTGAACATTCTAAATAGAAACATTTAAGCTGAGTCTTACATGTTGCAGTAAAAAGAGTTCCATTGATAAGTCTTGGATTCTATAGACAATTCTTTACAATTTCAAAGTAAAAGAAATACAGGGATGATTCTATTTTATCCTTCATAAAACGCTCAAGAATTTTTCAAATTCATTTTCAAGTCACAGATTTTGTAGATTTTTTAAAAGTTTTTGGTGGTCTCAAATAAATTGAAAACCCTGAATTTTTATTTAAAAATTTGAAGCCGTAAGTGGTCTTGGGCATCAAAACTTCTATCTGCAAATTTAACCACATGAAAAAATATGAATTTATAAAATTTATAACCTGCCCAGACCTTTAAGAACTGACTTTCATTAACAGAGGACTTTGGCATCTTGAAAAACCTGAATTTTGATTAACGAATTTTATGACCTGACGGGATTTTAAATTGTAAATTTGTAATTAGCAATCCGGCACACTGAAGAGACTTAAAAGGCCTGAATTTCTATATGCAAATTAGCAACCTGAAAAAAGCGTAATGATCTTAATTTTTTTTAAATTTAATTTTTACTCGAATTCAGCTAAAATACATGAATTGCCTACAAATTTGGTTTTGTTGGTTGTTGAGCACATCAATCGTTAACAGGTAGCTGTTAACAACTGATGTCTTCATGTGTTTACAACTGTGCTAAGAGAAGCATGTTGTATTTTATCGTTTTTACTGCCCAAGTGCCCGGTAATTGTTTAAGGGCCTCAGCGTTTCAATGTTAAAATGTTATTAAAAAAAAAATGTATATAACAGAATAAGGAAAAATTCCAAAGGGCAAACCCGTACATGTTTCCTTCAACCTATATTACCGTTTAACTCCTAAAGAACGCTATTTATAACCCTCTTCTTCTCCCTTCAATCAACTATCTAGTGGGGTTCCCGAATATTTTTAGAGCCTTCTCCTAGTTTTTTCTCGTTTTTTTTTAAGCTGTGCCTGCTACCTAATGACTTAATGAAGTGTTATTTCGGAGAGAAATGTCACCAAGGACATTTCGGATAAAGAAATGTTATCCAGACATGTTTTTGGTTTGAAAATGATGCATAAATAGTCTGTTTGGAATGTGTGTTTTTAATATGGGTTTAAAAAAGGGGTGTTGCTTGAGTGCATCGATGCCACGAGCAATTATTGGAACAATTAAAACCTGTATTCGGTACTAGAAGCACATCTGTTCAGTTCAAATTGGATTCTGTTGCAGAGAAAATGCAGAAGGCATTGTGTTTCAGGTAATTTTCATAGACGCATATTTCATGTGTGCGTCACAATAGCAGAACAAAAAATTAAGGCACCGCACTATTTAGCTAAAGAAGGACAGAGGAAAGCATAATGTCCCCAATAAATCCCTAGTTGTCGTCTCCCCCAAAGGTTTTATCATTTTACAAAAGTGGGCTTATCGTATAAATTTATGCCACATTTAAGTCCTTTTGAAGATAATATTTCATTTAGAACTCATTGTCCTTTAGTGCGATTTTTTAAGCGCATTCAACTTTCTTACAATTAAATATTGACATTAGCTCTTGCTTTAAGAATTCCCACCAGATTCAATGTTTTCAAAGAAATAATTTCCGATTTTGAAATTGAACGTGACCCTTTTCAAAGACGTTCTGTCAACAAAAAAAATATGATTTTCAGGGAGAAAAACACTGTTTTGTATAAACGACAAATAATTAAGTTCTCAAAAATTCAAACAATACTTTCCTTGCGTAGATAAAAAAAGGCCTGTTTAAATATTCCAGATGTTGACAATGGCAATAAAAACTAGAAATTATGGGACAGATTGGAAATATTAAGTAAGTGAGGACATATTAATAGCCTTTTAAGATGTGAGGACAAGCGTGAACTCATAAAGCGTCCAGGCAAGACGAGTGTTCGCTAATGAGTGACTTATTAGCTTAAACAGTCACGAGATAATTATTACAAAACTATTAAAACTTTAGTATAATAAGTGGAAGAAGTAGTTGTTAAAGGGAACTTTCCAATTTACAAAACTGAAACTCAGTTCCTACCCATTGTAAAGTCAACAGCAAACCTTTCATTAAAATTGCATTAAAACCTCGTTTTGATAAATATTTGACTTCTTGCTAATGCTTTTCATTTCTTGTATTTAATTATAACTGTCCAAGTATTTTAGCTAATTGACTTTCCTTTCTTCTCCCATAAAAGCTAACAATTTTTGTTTATATTCACTACCTTGTCGTATAACCGCATAAAGCTTCTTTTGAATATATATGGAAATTTCCTGCCAGGTTTTTATTTGTAACAAATTCTTTATGGGCGTTTCGTGAGCTTTGTTGGACCAGAACACGAAAATAAAAAACCTTGGGAAACAAGAATAATTTTCGAAGACTTGCAAACCCTTCTCAACACAAAGGTCTCATAGAAAATTGCATTCTTATTGTGGGATATAGACAAAGGAGGGAAGATATTCTGGGCTTGGAATCACATCTTTCTAAGCTCTGATTTTCAGAATAGGAAAAGTGGATTTAAGACAGTCAAACATACTTGAGTTTAATATTTGTCTCGAATTCAAGTGGAACTGATTGATGTTTCTGGTTCTGAAAGTCATTCAGAGGAAGTTACTGTAGGCTGATTTATTTATTAGCGGCTAACGATAACTTTTAGTAGGATAACGTTGAATTATGATTGTGACAAAATTTATAGCGAACCTGATTTTTGTTGATTATAACCTTTAAATAATTTTGATGTATCAAACTTGTGGTTTGTTTTGCTAACGAGTGATCATTAAAAAATACCTCGCAGTAGACAGACAACTGGAAATTAAGGGGATTATTAAACCATTTTTTTAGACTTTTAATTAATTTTTTCCTTCTTTACTTTAATTGAAAGCATCAATATTCAGGTTTCTGCAGTTTGTTTAATAATTTGATTCCAATTTTTCCAAACGCTTACAGAAATTAGTATTTTTCAATGTTTTAATGTTCAAGAGAAACTTTTTAACAATCATTTAACAATGGTGTATATATTTGAACAGAAAGCTTTATTATGAGAACTGGTTCTAAGGGCTTGATCCTTTGTGTAATGAGAAACGAAATTTCCATTTTTTTAATGTGTCTGGATATTTCGACACTGACCAACGCCTTCATTCCATAATAACGAAGAACAAAAAAGCAATAATAAAATAACAACGGTTTAGCTATATGTAAAAAACGAACAATGTACGTAATTCTAAAATAGCAATATTGGTATAGAAAAGAAAAACTTTATTGTGCCCCTTTTTTAAAATATATGTCCTTATTTTAGACAGGTATTATGGAGTAATGGAAGCCACAAGACCGTACACCAATCAAGCCAATCAAAAACAGTTTTTCCCATTTACTTTCTGTTTTTCAAATGGTAACATGATGGCTCATTACGATTTTCTAAAAGATTTTTTCTTGATTTTTTTTACTCTTTTTCAGTGTTTAAATTGCTTATAAAAGAAAAAGTACTCAATAAAATGACAAATTTGTATTTTTCACCATAATTCTGACCTAAAACTGTGCCTAATATGTATACCTCAGTGATGTAGCTCGACATGAAAAAACCACAAATTTTTTTTTTTTTAATGACATTTTTAGGCTAAAAATGACTTCTAAACTCCAAAAAAGAAGAAATTTATTGGGCATTACATTTAAAAATCGAAAGTTGAAGTTATTTCCGGTTAAACCGGAACGGTGCTAGATGAACGTCATTAATGTCAATCAATCGGCTCTATTTTTATATAGTTTCCCTCTAAATTTCAACTTTCTAAGTTTAAAAACAAAAAAATTATAAGGGCGAGCCACCTTCTTAAATCATCCGGTATGTTGGTTGTTCTGGAGTTAAGAGGTAAGCGTTTTTTCCTCAATATTTTTAAAATTATTTTAATTTTGCGATATGGAGGGCATGCTTAACCCACCAAAACAGCAATTTGCGGACACTACAGAAAGTCATTATAGGCTGCAGCATGCACTTGTGGGACTGCACAACGTTTATACTGCATCTATGAAATGAAGAAATTAATCATCACGGCAGGTCCCACAAAAATGGGTCAGAGATAAACATGCAGGCGATAACAGTGGTTCGGAATTTATTAGGGCCCTCCATTAAAGAAAATGGATATGAAACGCACATTGAAATTTGGGATTAAAAAGAAATTTTAACATTTTCAACATATTGGAACACTGGTGGTTTATCAGGCATCATGCCATTTTTTTGCTGCCTTTTTTGTGGAACTTGTGATGGCCCATTCCTTCATTTCGTAGAGGCAGTGTAAATATTACATATTACAAGATTTGAGGAAATTTGCTTCAAATTACAGAGAGGACCACAAACCAAGAACCAACCCTCACAATATAACAAAACTCCAAGAATGTTGCAACGTTTCAACGTAGCAAGTAGAGAGCTTTATTTTTGAAAAGTTCCTTTCGTGACGATCAGACAATAAACAAGGTTCGGAAATATCACATTCGGCCTTGTTTTGAAGAGTTCCAAGAAGCTTTTCCGCGTGTGGCAGTCAATTATAAAGAGTGTAAAAATTCTCTTAAAAGGAGGACATGTTTCGTGAAACAGGAAGCATTTTACATAAAGAAGGATCTGCACGGGCAACTATCCGCACAGAAGAGGTCATTCAAACAGCACAAGAGATGATTCATGAAAATCCAACGACGTCTTAATAGACAATTCGACGACAAAGGACGTCTTAATCAATAAATGCAGGTTTCATTTAGAACATATCATAAATTTCTGCGGAAAGAGCTGCAGCTTTATAATAGACGAGACTACAATAGACGAGTACAATTCTGCCAGCGATTCTACCTCAATTATATTGCCAACAACAATGCAGTGACAAAAAAATTGTTTACACTCATGAAGCCCGATATCATATTTCCGTCTTTGCAAACTTTCAGAACATGAGAATTTGGGTAGCGGAAAACCCTTATGTAATTATGGAGAAGCTCCTACAAAAAGAGGAAGCAGGAAGTTCTAGGAAACCTAGGAGTTTGAGTAATAATTATGTTTTGATTGAATTAGATTTTTGATTTGGCAGAAGATATATTGTTTCAAACAACTTAACTATTAAGTTTTAGATAAAATTCGGGGTAGAGATAGACGACGATAATCGGTCGCTATTATGGCAGGTAACGATTGGTTAGTATGTTTTCCACGGAAAAATGACAGCGTTCTTCTCTAGCGATTTATCTGGTAGCTGCGCTGTCGCTAGATGAGCAGTTCAAAACAATTTCTTTTTTGACCTGGTGACGAGGGATCAAAATTATCAGTGAGTTATCTCGTAAAAAGTCAATTAGCATGGACAGCGTGTCCATTATTTTGATTAAAAATATAATCCATAACATTTAAAAACTAACCATTTTTTTTCTGAAAGTTACCAAAATTTCAGTTTTCTATAAGTTATTAGGTCGTGTAGTATGAAATGAGTAGATTCTCGAAATGCCACATTCAACTGCGAATAACTTCACTCTAAATCTATATTTGGACTTGACTTTTTTATGTGGAAAAGGCACATTCTTCCTCTTTCGATCAGAGTTTAAAGTGTTAAAAATTACTGAAAACTTTTATTTTTATAAAAATTTTTGTGCAGCCATGCAAAATAGTGAAATTCGTGTGTTAATGAAATATGAGTTCCACCGTGGAACCACAACAGCTCAGGCGGCTCGCAATATTAATGATGTGTTTGGTACTAAAGTCACTTCACAGCAAACAGTATCTCGTTGGCTCATGAAATTTCGTTCTGGCAAGTTTGACCTAACAAATGAACCACGTGGACGACCTGAAACTCAAGTGGATAACGATTATCTGAAAGTGTGGAAGCGTGGTGGAAGCGAATCCACGTCAAAGTGCAAGCGAATTATCGTTAATATTCAGTGCAACCAAAAAAACAATATTGACTCATTTGGCTGAAATTGGTAAGGTGAAAAAGCTGGACAAGTGGGTACCGCATGAGTTGAGCGACATACAGAAAGAACGACGTCTCGAAGCTTGTGTTTCTTTGTTGTGCCGGTATAATAACGATCCATTTTTCAATCGGATTGTTACTTGTGATGAGAAATAGATCCTATATGACAATACCAGACGTTTATCGCAGTGGTTGGATCAAGATGAACCACCAAAACATTGTGCGAAAAAAAATCTTCATCAAAAGAAGCTTATGGTGTCCGTTTGGTGGTCCAACGCAGGTGTCATCCATCACAGCTTCATGAAACCTGGTGAATCGATTACGGCTGATGTCTACTGCCGACAACTGACCGAAATGATGAGGCAACTGACGGTTAAGCAGCCAAGATTAGTCAATCGAAGCGCACCGCTATTGTTGCACGACAACGCTCGGCCACACACCGCACAAGTCACCTTGGCCAAGCTACAGGAGTTGGAATTGGAAACTCTTCGTCATCCACCGTATTCACCCGACTTAGCACCCACTGATTACCACTTCTTTCAAAATTTGGATAACTTCCTGGTAGGGAAAACATTCAACTCCGACGAGGCTGTCAAAGCTGCCTTCCAAGAGTTTATCGACTCCCGGCCTGCACGCTTTTACAGCAGGGGAATCAATGAACTTCCCGTTAAATGGCAGAAGTGTATTGATAATGGTGGTGCATATTTCGATTGACAATAAAAACATTTAATATGAAAAAAAAATGACTAAATTTTCAATTCAATTCAACTCATTTCATACTACACGACCTAATACAAAACTTTCTTTTGATTTAAAACATATTAATAGGAGTATTTGCAGAGAAATTAATAAATAGGAAATAATTTATAAGATTTGAAAAGAAACTAAGGTACGCAACTCAATCCTTTTGCAAGTGGCAATAAGCACGACGAATGTCACCCTTAATTCCTAACCACGAATTATTTACCGTTATCACAATCACTCGGGTGTGTTAAAAAACTTCCTAGTGAGTTGCGTGCACTATTTTTATCACCACAAAAAATATAAATGAAAAATAAAAGAGTCACCGGAGTGCGAATGAAAACCGCTGCCATCACGTCGGAAGTCCGACGATAAAACCATCGAGTTAATTTTGCTGCCTGTCTCTTTTATAATGTCCGACTGGGCGATAATTTTGACGTTTCGTTGAATGTATCATTTTCAAATTAATATGTTTTTGCCGTTTTTTTTTGAGACACATAGATGTATATATATATACAGGGTGGCGCACTTCACCTCCCGTCTCCTATTGCTCGGTTATCATTGACAGTAGGATTTCGATATTTTGTATACTTTACCTGTGTCTTAGGACGTACTCCAGGAAAATATTTCTAATTATACAGGGGGTCCCAAAAAAGTGTGACGATACCGAACTTTTTTTTTTTAATGGAACACCCTATTTTTTTTCACAATTTAAATGCTTTCTATGATTGTCTACATATTCCTAAAATTTTGTTGAGAACAGTTGAATAATACTGGCGAAAAAAATTAAAAACTGAAAAAAATTACATTTGCGCCTCTAGCTTGAAAAAATAATAAAAAATAGAGATGATGTCTATGTAAAGAAACTACTCAAGATGCTTATTAAGCATGGTTTAATAGTTTTATTAAAAAAGTTTCGATGATCGATATTGTACAGGGTCTCCAAAATTTAGCGTCACATTTTTCAAACTTCAAAGTGTTTTATTTTTCTTATTTTAAATTGGGACCCCCGTATATTTTAATTTAGTTCGATGCAGAATTCAAAAACAAACATTTTTTGAATTACATGTCTGTCGCAATTCTTAACACTTCGAGAGTTGTTCGCGGAAAACCATTCCAATAGTAATTAAATTGATTAAAAAACTACGGTTGCTATGAGAAACGAATTATTTATAGGACTTATTTTATAATTACAATTATCTTAGAATCATTACACATCTAAAGTATGTGTTCGAAATGTCCTCCGTTCTGTTGAAGACACAAATTAAGACGACTATGGAAAGTCTTGTAACCTTCTGCAATTCATAAAAAAATCGAGGGTGGCTTTGAACAAATTCGAAAAAAAATTTCGAACACATACTTTAGATGTGTAATGATTCTAAGATAATTGTAATTATAAAATAAGTCCTATAAATAATTCGTTTCTCATAGCAACCGTAGTTTTTTAATCAATTTAATTACTATTGGAATGGTTTTCCGCGAACAACTCTCGAAGTGTTAAGAATTGCGACAGACATGTAATTCGAAAAATGTTTGTTTTTGAATTCTGCATCGAACTAAATTAAAATATACGGGGGTCCCAATTTAAAATAAGAAAAATAAAACACTTTGAAGTTTGAAAAATGTGACGCTAAATTTTGGAGACCCTGTACAATATCGATCATCGAAACTTTTTTAATAAAACTATTAAACCATGCTTAATAAGCATCTTGAGTAGTTTCTTTACATAGACATCATCTCTATTTTTTATTATTTTTTCAAGCTAGAGGCGCAAATGTAATTTTTTTCAGTTTTTAATTTTTTTCGCCAGTATTATTCAACCGTTCTCAACAAAATTTTAGGAATATGTAGACAATCATAGAAAGCATTTAAATTGTGAAAAAAAAATAGGGTGTTCCATTAAAAAAAAAAGTTCGGTATCGTCACACTTTTTTGGGACACCCTGTATAATTAGAAATATTTTCCTGGAGTACGTCCTAAGACACAGGTAAAGTATACAAAATATCGAAATCCTACTGTTAATGATAACCGAGCTATAGGAGACGGGAGGTGAAGTGCGCCACCCTGTATGTATAATATAATGTATATACTCTACAGGGTAAGTCAGAAAGAATGGGCCAACACTAAATTGGAGATGCTAGTCACCAAAATATTGTGATTGAGCCCAACATGGCTTATACCAATGTTACTGGCTTAAATTTTGTTCAGAAATATCTCAATAATTAGGAAAGTTTTGATACTATAAATTTGAAAGTTGGGAGTTTTATGTTTTTTGATGTGAGAATTATGAGTTTTAAAGTTATTTTGACGTTGCTCCTAAAGGGCGCTAGTTCCACCGTATTATTTAAGTAATTTAAGACTTTTTAAGAATTTTTTTATCTGTTGAGCCATGCTTAAAACAAGCCGAGAATTTAAGAAAAACGCTCGATTCTACAGAGAAAATGTACTCATGTTTAGGTTATCTAAATCTGTCGATTTTTAAGTTATTTACATTTAAAAAGTTCAATGTATTTCGCTATGATTTTTTTATTCTTAAAAGAAGTAAAGGTACGGAGAAGTAATCAAAGCAACAATAAATAACAATAACAATGATTGGTAATAGTGATAATGCCAAATTTCAAATCAAATGTTGGAAGCGTCCACCATCTACCTCAATATACATATTTTAAAATAGACTTTCTTAAATGTATCTAAATGTTAAACAAAATTTCCCTATTATGTTAAAATATATTTGTGGTTTACTGTATTTTCTGTTGCAATTCCTGAAGAGCATGGATATGATTAAAAAAAGGAAAAAAAAATTTTAAATCATAACAAAATACATTGAACCTTTTAAATGTAAATAACTTAAAAACCAATAGATTTAGACAACCTAAACAAGAGTATATTTTCTCTGCAGAATTGAGCGTTCTTTTAAATTCTCGACTTGTTTCAAGCGTGGCTCAACAGGTAAAAGAAATATGTCTTAAATTACTTAAATAATACGGCGGAGCAACGTCAAAATAACCTTAAAATTCGCAATTATCACACCAAAAAACATAAAACTACTAATTTCCAGATTTATACTATCAAATCTTTTTTAATTATTGATAAATTTCAGAATAAAATTTAAACTTTGAACATACCGTATCTATTAAACCAGAGACATTGGTATAAGCCATGTTGAACTTAATCACAATATTTTGGTGACTAGTATCTCCAGTTTAGTGTTGGCCCATTCTTTCTAACTTACCCTGTATATTATAAATATAATAAATAATCGATTTATACAAATATACTTTTCATCGAAATTTTGAAAATTTAATATTTACTTTTAAGGGTGGGATGTTATGGAATTTGCTGCTGTCTTATTTATCGAAACTTAGCACGTTATGATTCTTTAACGCACAGTTGTACGACATTGCTAGTTTTTTAGCCTTCGCCCGGTACGTGTTAGGATATTTTCTTATTCTCTTTAGGTACTTGTAGGAATAGTTATTTACGACATAAGTCAAGTAAGTGACATGTTACTATACGAGTTTTTACGAGTGCAAGTGACCGTAATAACACCTAATGGACGTCTACTGTATATTATTTTTGCACTTTAAGCTTAAATAAACCTCGCTATCGAGTATGTTAAATGACGGTGAAGTATCTTTTTTCCTTTTTTTTCTTAACAATTGAATGATATATGACTCATTTAACTAGCGAGTTAATCGGCCACAATTTCGTCATCATTGTTGCTTCTTTATGGTTTGTGCCATGGAAATTAATGACAAGAAAAGCGTCACCGTTGGTGTTACAATTTAAGACTCGTAGTTTTAGATATTTCGGATTTATTGTATACGCAATTTAGGTAAGTTTATTGAAATTTTATAAATTCCAGTTAGCTCTAGTAGAGGACAAAATCTTATGTACACTGTGGTTGTAAAGTATTTGTGGACCTTCACTTTTTCGATCGCTCAGCACTTGGCGCTACGAAATTTAAAATTAATATGCAGGTCATAATATTCGATTTCACAACCTTACTGTATAATCTATTATTATTTCATACTACCTTTTAATTTACAAGTAATAACAATTTAAAATAAAATTGTAGATGCTACTTACCCGTTTCCTCAGCACTCGTTAAGTTGGGTTTAAGGGAGGGTTAGCGTTAAGTGTCCTTTAAAAGACTTGTTTTGTTCCCACCAAGCTATTAACATTTCTTAAAAATTACTTAACTAAGTTATCATAAATTAGGTGAAAATTTAAAAATCATGGAGCTCTTAAATGACGATCTGGACGTACTGATGAAAAATGGCATTGGTAGGTGGAGGTACTTTAGACTGTGGCAATTGGAGAATATATAGAGTTATATATGTATATAATATTTTTAAATGTTAATTGTGCTTCTTTTTTTGATTCTCACAGTATTTTCTTGGGATTGTGTTGGCCAAAACATTTGTTTTTTAGATATGCTTAAAGCATTAAATGTCTTCGTTACATCAAACCAGCGTTATTCTTTCTATAGAGAGCAATTCTCTCTTTTCCCGCAAGTATAATTTTTTTCTTGGTTATCCCTCCGTAGTTCACTCTGGTAACCCTTAATTTAAATAAAATATGAGATAATTCGAACGATACTTCGCAATTATAGCAATAAGAAACTGGAAAGATGGGGAGAAACCTCAAAATATGCGATATTGCTGAATATTCCGTACTAACTGTTTTCGCTTATGTGTCTGGTGGTATGCAAATTTGGCACAGAGCTACTTAAAAGTTAAGTGTCTTTTAATTATTCTTTCCTTAAAGTGTCTGCTTTGGGGACAGGTATACAGACTAAGTTTCAGTATTAGAAGATAAATAGATTTAAAATTGATAATTAATCATAAAAACGTATAAAATAAATATCATTTTCTTACAAAGTAGCAAATTTATTATGTTTTTTGCAAGAAGGTACGACCTTCTTGTTGAAATCTTTTTCTTACTATTTTAAGAGATCGGCTGCAGGTTAAATGCTGCGATTAATGTTATTTTGTAAAAACGTGTTGAACGTTTTCGATGTGTTTGTTTGTTTGATTTTAAAATTTGTATTGTTTCTCTTGCAATATAGAAACTGATATGAATATTGAAAAAGGATTCATCTATATGGCATCAAAGCATCGAAAACGGAACGTCCCTTTAATACATTTGTTAAATAAGATCACAAAATGTTTACTTCCCCTGTATATCGAATATGGATGAAGGTGTCGAAAATCCCCGAAATTGCTTTTTTACACTCTGTCTTAAACTGTTTTGATGCAGTTAGCAAAAATTGAAATTCGATTTTTTAAAACAAAATTTTATGAAAAATATGCCCAGGACTTTTTAAATCGCCCTGTACGGGACTTTTTTATTTGAATTAGCATGTTTTGGGACTCGATCATATTTTCCACACTTGCCACTTGAATTCAAACCGCACTTCGAGATGTTTTTACATTTTCAAGTTATGCGTGTTTAAAGTTATAGCAAAAATTAGCATTATGCGGTTGATTCGGCCAACAGTTTAGACATAATTATTCTGGTTTACCATGTTCAATTGAGATTGACAAAGTTATCTCGGCTTAAATTGTGATCTTCCATCTGAAATTGAATGAGGCAAACGTGGATAGAGCTGAACATACCAAAGCACGAAACAACTAAAGTCCAAGTAATATTTACCAAACACCACACACATGGTAACCAAATCTGTATGATCAGCAACATACAAATAATAAAGTTTGCTTCACAAACAATGATTAAGGTTAAACAAATAAATCATTTAGAAGGGCGACGTTGATTGTTTTGAGCGTGAGGGCTATCGATTTGCCACCTTTTTCGAAATAAGATTATATGGTTTGTTTACTTTCACTTATCCTCAATAACGTTCATTGCCTAACCGTTGGATAGGTGAACAGAGGCTGTTTACGAAAAACTTTGTTGCTATGTTGAAGCAGCGAGTTCCTTCGGGAGCCGCTTTGGGAGAATTTTTCCCTTAATCAATATAAGATGGATATAGGAGAATGATTTGCCACAAACTTGTACATAGACAAGCAAAATCCTTGTGAGCACCCCTGCTAGTGTAATATTCGATAGAGCCAATTTAACTAATATTCTCATCTCAGAGCATCAATAACCTAGTTAGCAAACTGCCTTAAATACCCATATTAGTGCCTCTTTGTCTCCTCCTAATTTCATTAATACGGCAGTAAGTGTAAACAAGCGGAACATCATTGTTTTAACTTCTCCAATATTAGAGTCCCATAAAGCGAATTTAACAGAAGCATAAACTCTAAATAAATCTTTTCTGGAAACAGTAAAATGCCTCTCTTAGTCATAAATTGTTTATGACATTTCAAAAGGCCAACCAACCGTAAAAGTTTGCTTGTATGAATTGACACAAGAGAATTCCCCGGCTGGAAATATGTGTTAGAGGAAAAGCAGTTTTTATTGAAGTTTCATTTGTACCTGGTTTCTTTTTAAGACTGAAAAATGCATATACCACATACCTACATTCGTAAGGTCAAGAACCCTACAAATTTAGTTTGAAAAAGATGAAATTGCGGAGTTTCTCGGGCTCGATATTTCCTCTAGAAATAAATTATTTCGGGGAAGATGTTTAGGCGCGCTTTGTTTCAAATTCTTCAAATTTCTAACTTCTCCCCCAATGAAATGCCATAACAATAGACCACATTTTCTTCGATTGTCGCAGTATAAAAGTCATCCGGCAAGTCCAGAGGATATAAAACTTCCTTAAAATAACATTGGGGATTACATGACACGCCGTTTTCAAAATAACAGCCAGGTGCTCCTACTCGTTCCTTTGCTTTTCGGCATACACGAAACAACTTTTATTCAAAATGGGGATTTACATACTCTGTTTTGGTATTTTGAACTTCGTGTTACCGTCATCCGTCATTGATACTCTTTTCATCGATCCGAATTCGCCGGCAGGGTGGCTTGCTTTGCTTATTCAACATTGTCTCCAAGTAAGTAATACGTACCTTCCAGAGGTAAAGAAATTCTTAAGCCCAAAATAAGACACTAACTCTTCTAATTCGGAAATAAATAAATACCCAAAGGCTTGAAATAATACACCAGGGAAGTTGAAAATAATGCTCTAATCCACAGCAAAGAAAGCAAACAAAACCTCATTCATATTTATGAAGACCGTCTTTAGATATTATACTTAAAATTTGTCTTTGGAGACTTGGCCATTATATTTTGGCTGAGAATAATATTAGGGCAAAAATTAGGCTTTCAGATATTTTGTCTCACAAATACAAGTCCTACAAGGCACCTGCATTCCCATCACATTTAATCTCTTTGTTTGGAATAAACCAGAAAGATGATTGTAGTGATATCAAAGTTTGGAAAACCTGCAAAACTTGAAAGAAACGAGTTACGACTGTTAAATTTTTGACGAAATCTTTGCAAAATTTCCAAAACTTAAAAAAAGCTAAAAATAAGCTACAAAAATTATCTCCTTAAGCTGATGATTCTTCCAAGAAAAGGCAATAAATTACCATTCGAAAATTTTCAAAATTTAAAAATTTCTGATGGTCAAATACTTCACTAAATAATGTTCAGTATAACTTACCAAAATTCTCTGCATCATTAGACCCCAAATGGGGGACATCTAACAACTTCCACCAAATTAGGAATGAGATAGTTTGATCTTCAAAGTTTTCTTACAGCAAAACCTGAAAAAAAAATTCTGGTACAGAAATCTTTCAGAAAATTATTGGTTCGTGTCCCCAAGTTACAATAATTATTATTTCCTCAGACTCTAAATGTGAGTACGTCTTGGCTCACTTTTCAGATCTACTCGTAAGGTTCAGGCTGACGCAAAACTTGGATCTATTGTCTTTCAGAAACGTAAAATACAGGGTGTGAGAAATTAGAAGGCCAATCTGCTAACCACAGATTCCTTGAGCGAAAATAATTGAACTTTCCTTATGCGACTTTTTTTTTGGTGCTTTATACTCATTATACGGTGTATTGAAGTTGCTAAAAAAAAGTTTATTTTGTTAATAACTCTGACGTTTCTTGACATATTTTAGTGAAATTGTACAGTGATGCACAAGTCGATGAGATGCAATTTTTCTATAATTTGGGTAAAAAAGTTTAAAACTAGAGTGGGGAAAATGGGAGGGGGGGGGCGGTCATGATCACATCTCCTCCCCCCTCCCAACTTTCTTTTGCTCATGCCAATAGTGGAAGTGTATAAGTAAGTATATTTTTTAATTTTTATTTTTTTATACAACAATTTAATATTTATTTAATAATACAATTAAATGGACTTAATGAATCTAAATTAAATATTCAATATGATCACCCTCTTCTTGAATGCACGCGTGAGCTGTTTTTATTACAGAAATACGAATATTGTGAAACATTTGTGGTTTCAACTTAAATTGTTCTGCGCCTTTTATGATTCTGATTTTTTTTTAGGATATAAACGAAAATGGATACCATGTATTGGGAGGCAATATGCTAGAATATCTTCTAAAGTAAACGGTAAATTAAAATTTTACAAGATATAAATAATTAAAATAAAGGTACATTTAATTTAAAAAATTAAACACTTTCACCACTGGCGTGTGCAAAAAAAGTTGCGCGGAAAAATGTGTCCATGACCACCAATTTTTCCCACTCTGGTTTCAAACTTTTTTACTCAAATTATAGAAAAGTGCGTCTTATCGAACTGTGCATCACTGCACCATTTCATGAAAGTATGTCACGAAACGCCGGAGTTGTTAAGAAGACAAACCTTTTTTTAAGCAATTTCAACACACCGTATAGTGAATATAAAGCGCCAAAAAAGTCGCATAAGAAAAGTCGAATTATTTTCTCTCAAGGAATCTGTGGTTAGCGGATTGGCCTACTAATTTACAACACCCTGTTTAATATTTTAATGTCCAAAATTTTTGAAAAATTGCGAAGCTAAAAAAATATCTTGGTAGTTAAACTATTATGCGGTATGTTCGAAAAGACCGAGAAACAAGTCACTAAGTCACACAAGTTTAATCTGTCCTCAGAAATGTAAATGTTGTGCAGACTTTCTAAAAATGAGCAACTCATAAAATAAATGGATTTAAATTTTAAGGTGTTCCAATATGAACAGGTCCGAGAGTACTTGTACATCCAACAGTTACAAGATAAAGATATTATAATAAACTTAAACTTTTCCCGAAAAGTAGATACTAAATCTACGAAACGAGAATAAAATTTGAATTTGCGCGGCATCATCTTTTTTTGCTAATAAGGGTAGTAAAATTGTGCATTATTCTTAGATAAACCTAATCGGGAATAACTTTTGTAATTTTGGGTTAGTCGACTTTCGTTAAGCTAGAACTCTCATATTTAACTTTTTTCATATTTACTTTGTTAAACTTAAAGTTCTTCCTGAATATTATAAAGTTTTTCTTTGATGATGTATTTATGTCTCGATTTTAGTCGTATTTTAATTGCAATCCAGATACTTGATTTCCTTGCTTTAACTGATCGACATTGGAAAAATTAAGGGAAAATTTTTCTGGGAAAATAGTGTAGGTATGTTAGCGATATTCCAACACAAACAGATTATTTATTGGCCTATTATTTTAGAGTGCCATACGAGAGTCGAAAATTAGTGATGTGTAATACAGGTCTGAGAAATATGGACGGAATGCTTTCAACACGTCCGCAATTTCCCGGAATATATGCATATGATTTTGATTTACCGCAATCATCGATAAGTGTTGATCCCAGGGAGAATTATATACAGTGTGTCCATAAAGTAAGAAATAAATTCAATTAAAATTCAAAGAATTTTTTTTCAGGAAAATGCTCGGGCACGTATTTTGTTATTTTTAAGTGCGCATTTTTTGAGGACAAATTTGAATATACAAGGTGTTCCAAAATTGAGATATGATCCTCAAGTGGAAACTTTCAAATGAGAACGCCCGTTTTTTGTGGCATTTATGGATTCTCCGTAAAATTCCGAGTATTTTTCATCTACATATCCTATGTCGATATTCACCTGTTTGAGAGAAAATAGCGGATGAAAAAAAATTATTTATGATAAAAGATAACAAGATTGTATTAGAAACTTTATATTTAATAATAAGGAGAAATTAATTACATCAATTTTCGTTGTATATTATCGGGTTAATAGCAATGGGAAATAAATTTGTTGTAGGAAATCAAGATATCTTTGACCATCTGTCTTTCATCGTCGGGAATTTTTGTTTTCCATGAAATGTTATTAAACATGTGAATAACGTCTAAAATGTTGATGTTCCTAATTTATCAGTTTCAGTTTCAGCATTTAATTAAGTAAATAATTATTGCCCTTTATTATTAAATATAATGTTTCTAATACGATCTTGTTATCTTTTATCATAAATAATTTTTTTCCAACCGCCATTTCCTCGCAAACAGGTTGTTAAGGACTTTAGGTTATTGGTTTTTGGTGTAGTTTGTTTAGTTAATTTATTCGCCCCCCCGTGTGTCTCCACCTTGACGAGGTGGGGGGGCTTGAGCGCTCCCTGATACCAGGGGCCGGGTCCGGAGCCTCGGTGTCGGGTTACTCGCCACCGACAAAAAGCCGGGGCATACCGGTAGGCGGACTGGCAGGGAGCTGACTAAGAGAGACACCGGAGCGGACACCGCGGCTCCCCATAGGAGGGTCTTTGCCCATTCCCCCTCCTTGTGGGCAAGGGGCTGCAACGCCGGAGGAGATACCACCCCCTCCCCGAAGTAATGCTTAACGGCGGTTCCGGGGAGGATTTAGGGTGAAGAGGGGAGGTTTTTAGTGGGTAGGCGCCCCTCCTTCAGGGGGGGTGAATCCCACATAACCCGGTCGCCAGACCACCAGGCCGGGTACCTATGAAGGTTTTCCTTCCCTATACAAAATTAAAAAAAAAAAAAAAGTTAATTTATTCGTACTTTCATCCCTTAACTTACGCTCATGTATATCGGCACTTATTTAGAGGAGTACCCATCAGGCCATATCTTTTCTGGGTTCTTTATGGGAAATAGGGAATAGACTACTTGTCAAAAGAAACTTTCTAAATTGAACTATTGCCGCGTTCTGCAATTCGGCGGTTCTGCAATACTCCAATAAAAGCGACTTGTATAGATATTCACCCGATGGTTGCGATTTATGACATTAAACGCGGCCATAGCCCATAAGGGCTCCTGGTAGTGGTGAACCCCTGATTGGAGCTCCTCAGGTTTAGTACTTAAGTGACGAATGAAGCAATTTTGCTAACTTTGACCAGTGCTCGTTCTGGACATGTGATCGTAAACATAGTTCCCATTTGCTCAGTTAAGCAAACTCCCGCTTCATATTTAGACCAACATTTTTGTCATTATTAAAATAAGTGAAAATTAATACAGTTCACTTTCGTAAACCAAATTGTTGTTTTCGTGGTTTCGTTTATCGAAAGTAATATGTTAATGAAAAATACTCGGAATTTTACGTAGAATCCATAAGTGCATCAAAAAACGGGGGTTTTCATTTGAAAATTTCCACTTGAGGGTCGTATCTCAATTTTGGAACACCCTGTATATTCAAATTTTTACTCAAAAAATGCGGACTTAAATACAATAAAACAGAAAATTCCCTAAATTTTAATCGAATTCATTCCTTACTTCATGGACACACTGTAGATCTGTGTAATAGACATATTAAATAAGTTCAATACAAAAGAACGTCAATTAGAAAAGTTCCCGATCTACCTGATATAGCAAATTGGGTGGCCAACTGACAAAGCAGCAATAACCGATAATTGGCAAATCCGTGTGTAAACTATAAGGTGAGTTTTTTAAGTTTGTCACGTAAATATCTCTGAAGTTATGAGTTTTAGAAAAAAAAGTTTCAAATAAAAAAGGGATTATATGAAAGGGGAAAACTTTTGGCATCATCACTGTTTCGATTCAAGGTCATCTTCAGGCTCTAATCAAGGTCAACTTTGTTTTTTCAAAAGGAAACCCCACATTTTTTCGACAGATTCTGATTTGTTGTTCAAAACAAACATGTTTTTACTTGAAACATTTTTTATTCATTTGATAGTTTTGGCACAAATTGACATTTTTAAAGAATTTTGTTCTAACGAAAATGCTTGTATCGATACATTCAAGAGAAGAAATTTAAAAAAAAACAAAATTTTTAAACAATTCAATCAAATAAATGTTCAAAATGATGTCCTTCTACTTCAATGCATTTAGCGATTCTCATTTTGAATGACTGTTGGATATTCCAATATGTTTCTGGTCGAATAAAGAAAGAATAAAAAAAACGTAATAAATAGATGTTTTATTAATTTGTAAACAAGTAGGACCCACAGTCCTACTCGCTTACAGTTTCAATTCAGTTTTAGAATAATAAATATTGTAAAATGGCAGTGCGATTTTCAAAAGACGAAAAAATTTAAATTATTTTTGCTTATGGCGAATCAGGTAGAAGTTCTACTGCAATGGCGCAGCGTCATGCCGAGCGTTTCCCACAAAACGTACTTCCGTGACGGACTTTTGTCAATAAAATTGTTAGTTTATTTCGAGCAACAGGAAGTGTCGAATCACAAAAAAGAGCACGCTCAAAGACTGTCGTTGGAAATGAAGACAATCAAATTGATATTTTAGCTGCCATTGCACTTGATCCTCATGTAAGTACTCGCCAGCTGGCTGAAGACTCTGGTATTTCACAAAGTAGTGTTTGTAAAATTTAAAAAAATCATAAGTTTCATCCTTACCACTTCTCTCTTCATCAAGAACTATATGGTGACGATTTTCAAAACCGAGTTACCTTTTGTACTTGGGCTCAAAGAAAAATCGGACAAAATGATGATTTTTTCTCGAATGTGTTGTTTTCGGACGAGTCTGGATTCACAAACCATGGGCAAGTTAACAGACACAACATGCATTACTGGGCTGTTGAAAATCCCTATTGGTTGCGAGAGGTGGAAAACCAGCGTCCATGGACTGTAAATGTTTGGTGTGGCATTGTAGGAGAACATTTAATTGGCCCTTTTTTTATCGATGGAAATCTTAATGCTGCAAAGTATCTCGATTTTTTAGCAAATGACTTGCCAATACCTCTGGAAGAAGTAAATCTAAATCGACGAATGACCATGTGGTATCAATATGATGGGTGCCCAGCTCATTATGCAACAGTTGTTCAGGAAAAATTGGATGAAATGTTTCCTCAAAAGTGGATTGGTCGTGGTGGTTAGGTTAACTGGTCAGCACGTTCACCAGACTTAACATCTTCAGATTTCTTTCTTTGGGGGTACTTAAAAGAAATTGTCTACGCTGAAGTGCCAACAACTGCTGAAAACATGAAAGAAAGAATAAAAGTAGCTTGCCGTAACATTCGACCAGAAACATATTGGAATATCCAACAGTCATTTAAAATGAGAATCGTTAAATGCATTGAAGTAGAAGGACATCATTTTGAACACTTATTTGATTGAATTGTTTAAAAATTATGTTTTTTTTAAAATTTCTTCTCTGGAATGTATCGATACAAGCATTTTCGTTAGAACAAAATTCTTTAAAAATGTAAATTTGTGCCAAAACTATCAAATGAATAAAAAATGTTTCAAGTAAAAACATGTTTGTTTTGAACAACAAATCAGAATCTGTCAAAAAAATGTGGGGTTTCCATTTGAAAAAACAAAGTTGACCGTGATTAGAGCCTGAAGATGACTTTGAATCGAAACAGTGATGATGCCAAAAGTTTTCCCCTTTCATATAATCCCTTTTTTATTTGAAACTTTTTTTCTAAAACTCATAATTTCAGAGATATTTACGTGACAAACTTAAAAAACTCACCCTGTATGTAGGAGAAAATTTCGTACGTTTTCTGCTAGATTTGTGAAATAAAATCAATGAACAAACACGGGACAAATACAGCGTTATTAATGCGATGCAAACAGCCGTGTAATGCAATTAGTAAATGCGGATTAAAAGAACCAGACCAAATATTGCGTCTCTTTGGAAGCTCGCGAATTTTTGCCTTGTTGCACATGTCGCACATGTCCGAGATTGCATTAGCAACTGATTGGTCTTAGTGGAGGCAAATATGCAAATTTCTGTACAGACTCCTTTTCCAACCGGAAACTAGATTCAAGTAGGCGTCCTTTAATCAATTTAGGTTTTCGAACTGCTTGAAAGCAGACCAGTTTGTAATTGAAAAAACAAAACGGCTAAAATGTAACAGAGCTTACAGTGGGAATGTCTTTCTGTAAATTAAATCCGAAAGGATTAAGTAGAGAGCCACTCTAATGTCTGGCGTCAGGCATAAATGTAGGAACGACATTATCAAAAGCTTCAACTGCATGTTTTATATCTGAGCTGTGCATATGTCTTGTGCATTAAAGTTGACGCGGTTCAAAAGAAAAATCCCGAAAGCTCTCTTATCTAATCCCGAGATAATTTACAACCTTTGGTATAATGAGCCAAATGTCACGGTCTCTAATTACCGTTACCTCATTAAGTTGCACGACTGTTAATCGGCTCATTCCATGCGCATCGTAATACGGCATATTGAGCCAGAACAAGTTATCAATATGGGAATCGTAAACACTACCCCTAATATGTGTACTTAAGCATACACCCCAAAATTAAGGGGATATTAAGGGAGTTTATACTTAGAATATTCATCATGTTTGTTTTAGCCGATTTTGTTGTAGGATGCAAAATAGTTTGACTTGGAGATTAAATTCGAGATCGGCATGGGAAAGTTTGATAGCAGTACCTATAGCGCTCCAGCGTTGCCTTCAACCCCTCGAGAAAGAAAATTCATTCGGGATCCAATAAACTCTCAGGCTTTAATGAGTATTTTTAGATGTCGAGAAGCCCAAGCTAATTCATAAATTTCACATTTTTATTGCCCAATTATGAGAATTACAAGGAAGTTTTACGGGAAGGCTAAAGGCTATAAATCCATATAAAGCTCTAAAAATGATTTGGGACCTTTATTCACTTTATTTATGAACTCATCGAAGACAAGAATCTGCAAATTTTCAATAAGTTTAACATCATTTTAAATTTGAATGAGAAGCTAAGCAGGTAATAAGAAATCTAATTCAAATTTGAAGTTTTCGCGACAATCCGTGGGAAATATTTAATCTGGAAATTCTGTCTATTGAAACTTAATAATTGCATGCTCGGAAAAAGGGGGCTTTATTAAGCGCGGATATGAGATATAATGGTAGTGAATTCAGTTGTGCTCAAGTTATACTCGTGACTATACAGTTTTATTCCCGTTTGCCTGTCACATAAGTTTTGGGAAAAAGTTTCACTGACCATTGTGTACTGGGTCCAGTCAAAAGTTTTGTCAATGGCCATTCCCATTTTTACCAGTCACTTCCATAATGTCTTACATATCATATATCCGAAAGGGCATTTCCATTCCAGTTGGACAGTTGCCAAAACGAGAAATTGTCAAGATCTTTCGTTAGCGACAAACTACAATATTTCGAACCACTAGCGAATGCTACCACGAGTTAACTTATCAAAAAGGGGGCGACCACATAAACTAACCCAGGTTCCAACTAATACAATAGCAGAACGTGCTAACAATGGCATTGGACAACCTACCCGAGGACTTTCTCGCACTTTCCACGTTTCTCATTCTAAAGTTTCGCGATATATCTCAAGGAAATTATGAAATATAGATGAGATTTAACATTATTGGGCGGTGTTCTAATAAGGGGTAGATTGTGCCGAACCCCTACAACCCGGAACGAGCTTTTTCGACCATGGGAGATTTAGGGCAAACGCGCTGGGAGGGTTGAACACCGTTTGCCAGTTCTTAGGTCACCCGTAGTGGCTGCTTGTTCTCCAGTGATGCACCAGAGGTGGTGGATCATTTGAAGTACCAGTCAGCGGGGTGCTCACGGTTGTGAGCTGGAACGTGAGAAGTCCCAGCCTATAACGGGTTCAGATATGAAGGTTTACTCCCGGAGAAAAGGCCCTTACTCAAACAAAAATTAAATTTGTGCTCAACAAATACTGGAAAAATCTTCTCTTTCATGTTTTCGGAAAGAACATCTCTGAATTGCAGAAGATAATATTTCGCCCTTTATTAAGGACTTGGATGCACATCTTAGGACACACTTCAATCATCAATTTGCATCTCTCACCTTTGTAGTCTTTTTGATGGTTTTCTCTGGGTCTCAATAATCAAATATGTATGATTTTTTACCTGGTTTGTTCAGATCTTCAACTAAAAATTCAACTAAAAATTCGACAATAAAAATTCGCAAAAAAGCTGGAAATTTCTCGAATATCCCTTTATTATCTCCTAGTTATCCCTTATCGAGAATTGTTAAAAATCAGTATTGCGATTTTTAATGGTTGTATTACGATGCATATTACAGGTGAAAATTTGAATATCATGCATGAGATGGGAACATAGACTATACACGTAAGCGGATAAAGATTTTCTGGAAATATCCAGATTTGGTGCAGTTGGAATGGAATGTATTGAGGATTTGGGTAACTGCGCTCGGTATTCACATAATCAGGGGTTTTAAACAGCTTATTGACGTAAAATACATCAGGTGGAAATTAGAGTGTTTTTCGGTATACAGATGAATTAATCTCGTCAAAGTGTAGTTCAATACTTGAATTTACTTAAGCTAGGTGTACAGAACCTGTTGAACGTAGGGCAATAAATTTAGGCAAAACATGCTGCCTAAGACCAAAACTTCTCCCTCTAATATAGTAATATCTTGTAAAGGTCTCTGATTTATAGTCTTCAAATTTTAGTACTAAACTTTGGTCATTATCTAAAACTAAGGACATATTGTGAGCTACTTTGCTTAAAGACAGTATTGTCAGGCAGGTTTTTATAGGTCGTTTGAGTGTTTACATTAAAACTTTTAGAGCGTTTACTGAAAATTTACCCCTTTTATAGAGGCGTTTGGTGCCATTTATATGTTCATAATGGTAGAGATTACGAGGAGAGGTATTTTGATTTTAATTTAGGTCTACTGGTCAGAGTTAAACTTCGGCAATTGTTACCGTTGCTGTATACGTTTAATGAAATTTTAGGCCATTTTGGCAAATTGTTTTTGAGTGGAGTGGTACACCTTTGGACACACCAAAATATATCAAACATATCTAATATCAAATGCATAAGTAAACAATAGAATGCCTGCGCTCTCTTTGAATTGTTAGCCAGCATAAATCTTTCACACTCACATGTTTCATGTCAAGCATATAAATCGTTTAGCTATATATTTTTGTGTTGCTAAATGGATTTTCGTGTTACCATCGAATCTCAATTGACAACGAAACGAAGCCTCCATTTAATTAATTTTCGACAATTTCATGGTGCAATCCTGCTCTCGACAAGTATGGTACTGCGGCATGTTTCTGATGCCTCAACAGAAGTAAATTGTGTTTTTGGTAATTGATTTAGATAACACAAAGAGCACTGTCAAATCCAGGCTTTTATGACCTGGCGTGTGTTAAATTTTACTTCTGTTGCAATTCTATTGGTGGCGTTTTCACCTTCCTGCTAAAGTTTGAGTCAGAAATGCGTCCAATTGCAATAATGATCCGAAGACGGTTATTTAATTGATATTGGAACCAGAGTTTCGCCTAAATTAAAGTATACAACGAGGTTTTTTTATTATCCAAATAAGTTTGTAATCTAAGAATTTTAAGTAAAATATTTACTTACATGTTTGTTTATCACATGATTGTCATGTGGCATATCATACTTACTTGCTGTACTGGAGACAATCAACCATTCACCAAAGGAGGTTACGCAAGACTGATGAAAAATTATACTTTAAAAAATATTTTAGTAGAATTAGCATCATTGCTTTAAATGCAAACACCTCGCATATTTTTTAATTTTTCACATCCACTGAATTTTACGAACCTATACTGTTCAAGGGATTTTTAATTAATATCTAGATAATTATTGATTTTTCTCTAGTCAGCGTCTTCCTAATTGACACTTGATTATTTGAATTTTGGAAACCGTCCGATATACAGGCGCACTCGGAAGTTTGGCTAGAAAGGGCATAATGTTTTAAAAACTCTCATGGGGGATGAGCTTTAGGTTAATGGAGAGTTAGAGAGTCGTTTAAATAGGGAAATAATTGCAGATTTACGAGACTGCTTTAAAGTATCTTTCGTTTTCTTTTTAATTTGTGTCGGACCAGATACTGCGTTAAAAATCAATTTTGATATAGTTAGTTCGTGCCTGTTGGTTTTATTTTGACAAATTTACTATCTCTATCTTCAATTTCCTTAAATCAAAAAATCGATTTGGGTTATTCTAGCTTAACTTTGGACTAGTCAATCAAATAACATTTAATTTAAAAAATTAGTAATATTTTTTTATTTTTGAAAATTAAAAAAATTCAAGTGAAACAAAGGAATGACACTAAAGAATATCGTCATTTTATCACTACAAGTCATCTGTCCTTCCCTCCTTCTGTTTACTTCCTCCCTTTTCACCCCCTCTTTTTTAATTGCTTATTATTGATTTCGCTTATTTAAAAGGCAGCTGACTGACTAGCCCAACGACATGGAAAATAAAGCAAGAAAATATATCGCCTTTCTGACGTTTTATTCCTGTTTCACCTGTCATATGCTGTGTAATGGAAAGCAGGCAATTTCTATCTGCAGTTTCCATGTTCAATTTAAGGACAAACTGCGTTAACCCGATGCAATTATTTCTTTCAACTTTTGTATTTATGTAGTACTAAGAAATGGAATAAATTTATTTGAAAACATGGGCGGGACGGCTATATACAATCCCCTTCACAAAGCGTTGCGTGGAGAAGGAAAAGGAAACGGAGCATTCAACCCATTGTAATGTCATTATGACGCCCTTAACAGCGTGAAATATTTGTGGCTTACTTCTTACACCCTTATTTAGCCATATAACATCAGGCACGTTTGCATGCACATTCGCTACCCTGCTATGATCATAAACAAGCCCTTTCCTCAAACACAGGTCTAAGCCCACCCTGCCCCCCCCCCCCCCCACCTCCACCGGTAGCCAGGAATTTAACAAGTTGCTCTAAGTAAACGATGCTTAATAACGGCAATTAAAAATTAGCAGGTGCTGACTTGAGAAATTGTTTCCTGCTACTTTTTCTTAAAACTTTCCCGGTAATAATTAGTCCTTGTCGTCCCGTTTTTATACAGCACGTTTGAAACTAATTCGACTGCTCGAAAGCACTGAATGAATTAATACGATGGTGCAACTCTATGTGTAATTTCCCCCCAAATGATGCGAAATTCAGACTAGGAAAACTCATTATAGGTGTGCATACGGTTCCACGATCAAATCTCATTGTCTAAGTTCACCCCATGAAATTGAACATTTTATTTTTTATCCGGTCTGCCTCTTTCTATTACCTTGTCCCCTGTAATGAGATTCTACCTTTTCCACTGTCGTTGGAGCATCCGCTGAAATAGTTTTTCCTCCTTTTTTTCTCTAATAACGTGATTATCATTGCTAACCAATTTTTTTGCCGCAGGAGTATTTTACATCTCATCTGTCCTTTATCTGCAGCCCCCTCCGTTGCTTGTTCAATTCGATGACCCCATCGTAAAAAGATGGACGCCTTTCTCGTCCGCATCTGCTCGCCAATATTTGTCCCAATTCATCAGCCACCTTAAAACAATATTTAATTATAATTTATGAAGATTTGAGTAATAAATTTTAGCAGCTGAAGCCTCTCATCGATTTTGTGCAGAACCTATTCTCAATACTGTCATACCTCATTAAACGTGTTTTTGTTTCTAAAGCTAATAAATCCGTTAAAATCGATTACTTTGTACCGCAATACAGCAATGTGAATAAATTAAATACACTCGATTTCAGGGTGAATTTTAATTTTGCGGACCCCAATTTAGAGCTCATGGGTTTAAAAAGAAGTGTCTGAAACTCCATACTACTTATTAGAATAGCCGCCCTTTGTTTGAGGTAACCGCCCTTTAATTAAAGCAGGTTAAAACTATGACTCCTTTTTCAAACCAGGGCATTAGCATTGGCAATGAACTTTCTCAATTTAACCGTGGAGCTCTTTTTGTGCAGCTAGGACTTTTGACGATTTCTCATTTTAAAGCTTATGATTCTCTGTAATCATAAATTCCATTTTGTCTCTTTTTGGTAAAAGGTTCCTGTTTGAATCAAACCGTTTTGTCCTGATGCTCGTTCTGGATTGCAGTAATTCGCTCTGGAAGTTCCTTTCAAACTCTCTCCAGATTTCAAATTTACACAAAGAGTCACTTGTCCCTTTTTTCGCTCCAAAAAAAGGAGGACGTACTTCTGGACGAAACACCTGTTAAAGTTTAATTAGGTGTTCTACCCAAAAATATGTTTACTTAGTGGGTTTCGGAGATATTGAAGTTCCGGATTGTGGTAACACGCTATGGAAGTGGTTCGTGTTTCCTTAATTTCCTCGCAATGACTCGATTGTCCGATTTTGCAACAGAAAGTAGAGCTTGGTTTGCTGCTGAACTTTTGAGTTGCCGCCTGTAAAGTTTAATTGTACCCGAAAATATGCTTACTGACAAGGCAAGCTTTTGGAGGTCGAAGTTTTGGAGCTGCTTGAACTCTTCAAGCTTCCTCCAAAAAAAGCCATCGGAATTTTTGAAATTGCCCAATTTTAACCCAATTTAATCGACTTCCTGTCTTTTATGGTTACCAAGATACCCTGAATTGGGCTAAAAAAACGGACACCTTTGACAATATTACGTTAAGATAAACGCGCTGCATAGCTAACATGGCACTTTGGAACCGTCTTCGAGATTTTGTCGTTTTTGGCTATGAAGAGAAGGAAAATGCAGAATTTCCATAAACTGAATGAAACATATAAGTAAATCAACCTCAGCCAGAGGTTTATTAACGTTGCTTGATCTTACATACCGACTTGCACAATATTACCCACAGGTCGCTTTACGGATATTCCGGGATATTAGGAATTTACTGAAACGAGCGTAATTTACCAACGAATTTATCTGCCAATACAGTTACTTTAATTACTCATATAAATGTAACGAAAATGTTGAATTATTTCAGTCATAATTCACCGTGCATGTGACTCTAATGGCTAGGACTGGGCACATATCGCGTTCAAACATAATGTACTTTAATTAATTATTATTATCACGTGAATCTAGACGTAGGAAGGTCAGGCCGAGGGAATCTAAAAAAGGACATCTGATCGGCCTTTATTTGGGTCAGAAAAATTTTCACCTTAACGCGAGTGTGGTCTCATTTCGGTGCTGATCCAAAATATAAAAGAAACGACGTTAAGTTGGAGATAAATTCTTATTTGGATTCATTTTGGCGCTCTTTGAGGTAATTAAAACGAAAGAAGATAAGGTCGTGGCCCTTATCAGAGAGGGAAGAAGGGCATACGGTTGACTGTTAATTGCGCTGTGGTTCTGTAAAACAGGAACTAGTCAGGGCTGTCGTATCGTACGCTCTGCTCGGCAGGAATCAGACCAGACGGATTCGGGATCTCGTCGAGTGTGGTGTGGCCATTTTATACAGGGCGAAGCGAAGTTTCGAAGGCTACGCGCGCGTGAGTTGTCATGTGCAACGTCTTCGGGATATAACTATGCCCGTGTCAGTGTTTTTGCTTCTAGTTATCTCTTCTATGTATTTGGGATTTGGAAGTGAAGCGCAAACCCAAGATTACCAGCGGCTGGATATTTTCGGTATGATGTTGCTCTCAATCCCAATTTTTTGCTGCCCTTTGCGTCGCAAGAAAACTTTTTGCACTAATTAGACTCCAGGCCAGAGCTCTGCCGAAAAAACTGTTAACCCCGATAAATTACCGAACTTTTATTAAAAATGATTTCTTATGAAAATTTCATGTTAAGTTGAGCCGATATTGACGCGTGACAAGAAGATTAATAAGGGTGTTCTCTGCAGACGCGCCTGTACGTATTTTTAGGCCGAAAAGGTTCAATGGAACTATTAAAACATGAATCGATTTATGTTTATTTAGATCATCAAGCTTGATTGGCTTTTGTTATTGTGTTTGTTCCATTCCCTGTACCAGAGGCAGCGGTAATAATTGTTATTACTCTAAATTACCACATACGCGATCGTAATGATTAAAGACTAGATAATATATGGAGATTTCGCCTAGTCTTGGATATCCAGACATTTCGCATTCAGGCTTGGGAAAGCCCTCACAATGCGAGGCTTTGCAATGAAAAATATCTCATCGATTTTTTTGAAAGATTCCTTCAATGGTGGAATTTCTTGGACGTTGATTTGGATGCCGGGCGAGGAGAAACATCAAAATTATGTAGGCATTTTCGAATATCCTGCAAAGATTTGTGCGATACTTGAAGTCAAGTTTTAATTGAAACTTCAAATTAAATACTAACCGCTAATTCGTTCCGCAATAGTTCCCTTTAGAGCAGACTAAGGCCTCTCCAATTACAACTGCACAAATGGCTAGTGTTTTCAGCTAAATAGGTTAATACTACATAGTGCGTCCGAAATTGGAGGTGGATGATGTATTGGGATCTTGGAGGCCACAAGAATTACAAACAAAGTCGGCTAAATGGGAACAGTTTTAAGCAATTCTGTCGGTAACGCAAAGGGAAAAGTGGGGTTCTAAACTAGACATTTTTTTGAAAGATTTTAAGCAGGCCAAAATTTTGCATTTTCCACAATCCATACATTTTTTGAGGATAATTTAAATCTTTAGAAACTCTTTTTAGGCAGCTTTTTAACATTATGGGGTCATCATTTTTCTAGCGTTAGGCCCCATTGATCACCGCAAATGTTTTTCTTATGCCTTTCGAATCTTGAAGTTTCGTTTCCTAGTCAAAACTGACCATGCTACCAGATGTTAACTTAATGTGTTTGTCACTTGAGCTTACGGAATATTCAAATGAAAAAAAAAATTCAGGACATTTGTCTTTTAAATTTATCCACATTTTTTCATGCCAAAAAAATGGTTTTTTTCACATCCAGAGGTCGAAAATGCAGACCTTCAGATTATAATGCACTAAAAGAACAAAGATGATAAATACATGGCCCTATATGAATCTTTGTCTGATTTCGACAGTATATAGAGATAGTACTAAAATGAACTTAAAAATGCGTTTTCTCATATTTAGGTCATGAAAATGCGACTTATCTCACAATTTTAGTTAATCTGTGATAAGAATTTTTTAGTAATAATCTGACAATTTTCTAAAAATCTTTCGATAATCACCAACAATCAAGAAGTATAAAATTCGTGAGAACTGCAGATTGGATTTCTAAAACTACAAGAGCCTTTACCGGTTGAATGGCCTTGATACTGGGAGTGATCGATTGGATGTTAAGCAGTGTTGAGCACTTAAAAAGTGGTCGGTTGAATCGTCCGTGTCTCGAGCCCTCTTGGATTGTAATTAAAAAAAAATGACAAATTTAACCTAAATTAAATAAAATTCTCAGTTGGCAGTATTACAATTCAAAGTGTTTATCTAAATTTCCTTAGAATTGTTAAAAATTCCCCCATCAAGCTGGTTTGAAGTGCTTTAAAATTACGTGAATAACATTAATGTGAACTTGAAAAGAATAGCTTAATACTTCGGGGATCCTAATTCAGAGAATTGGACCATTATGAATTGATTTACTTATACAGGATGTCAATTTGAAATCTTCCCACCTTTATTATCACGTAGCGGGACAGATTTTTAAAAAATTGCCGGAACACGTTGATTTTGTTATAGAGGGGGAACAATTTATATGTAAAATTGACTACGCCTCTTTTAACCTTCTATCTCGTAAAGCTTATTTAAAATATATATAAAAATATTATCTTATATGATAAAGAGGGTTAAGTGATATATCATTTTAAAGGGCTTTTCATTCTTTATACGTTAGTACCTCATTTGTTACATTGGCCTGTTGCGTTATCAAGTTAGGCGTGTTTGGTCATTCTAAAATCATTTTTCGTATTAGTGACTTGATAGCGTTGAAGCAAAAATTTTGTTATTCAAACATATCTTATGATGAGGAAAATGTTGTAATAAATCAATTTACTAACCCATTAACTTATTGTTTGTCGAGACGACCATAAGAAAACATGTATTAATCTCTGAAGCAAATGTTTATCAATCTGATAAAATTCCTCAGTCCTCGAAAAAAAAACATCTACATATGTAGAATATGAAGTTTTTTATTCTTTATTTTTGTTTGTAATGGAATGTAGTTTCGATAAATTTTGATATTGTCTTACATGGAGAATAATATTTATTTACCTGTGGTACCGGTCGATGTTAATAGGTATTCAAATCAGTTAAAATTTATTGCGATAACTTGTGTGTTATTGTGAGTAATTTAAAAAATGGTATATGCAATTCAGCAAAGAAATGAAATTATTTTAATTTATGGGGAGCAAGGAAGAGGCGCAAAAAGAACAGCGGAAGTTTTTAATGCTAGAAATCCTAATTTTAATGTGAGTACGTTTTGGACTTACCACACAGTTGAAATCTGAAGCACAACAAAAAATGCAATATTAATTCCTGCAAAAAAGTTTTGAAAATCTTCGAAACAGCTAGGGTTTTGAATTAATTTCGACTCTAAGCAGAGGCGTGCACAGTTGAAAACTGAAACACAAAAAATTCAATATTAATTCCTGAAAATATAAGAAAATATCTTCGGAACACCTATATGTAGATTCGAATTAATTCCGATTTGAACCAAAGACGTGCTCAGTTCAGATCTAAAACACAAAAAAATTCGATATTAATTACTGAAAATATAAAAAATATCTTCGAAACAACTATAGTTTCGAATTAATTCCGCATCGAACCAGAAAGGCCCATTGTTTAGACCTGAAACACGAAAAAATACAATATTAGTTCCTAAAGAAATTAAAAAAAAAACGAAACAATGAACGTTTCGAATTAATTTCGCCTTAAATCAAAAGCGTACTGAATTTAGACTTGAAACAGAAAAAAATCAACATTAATTCCTAAAAATACAAAAAAATGTCTTCGAAGTAATTATAGTTTCGAATTAATTCCGCCTTGAATCAGAGGCGCACACCCTTGAGACCTGAAATACGAAAAAATTCAATATTAGTTGCTGAGGAAATTGGAAAAAAAATCGGAACAACGAAGGTTTCGAATTAATTCTGTCTTGAACCAGAGGCGTACTCATTTTAGACTTGAAACACAAAAAAAATTAATATTAATTCCTGAAAATACAAAAAATATCTTCGAAGCAGTTATAGTTTTGAATTAATTCCGTTTTAAACCAGAGGTGCACACCGTCGAGACCTGAAGTAAAAAAAAATCTATATTAGTTCCTAAAGAAACAAAAAAAAACGAAATAATAAAGGTTTCGAGTTAATTCGGATTTGAATCAGAGACGCACACCGTTCAGATCTGAAACACGAAAAAATTCAACATTAGTTTCAAAAAAATTTTAAAAAGTTGATACAACGAGGATTTTGAATTGATTCCGACTCGAACCAGGGGTGTACTCAGTTCAGACCTAAAGCACAAAAACATTCAATATTAATACCTGAACGAAAATCTTGAAAACGGCGAGGCTTTCGAATTAATTTCGACTCGAAGGAGAGACATACACAGTTGAAATCTGAAAAAAAATTAATCTTCGAAACTGCTTAAGTTGCGATATTATTTTTCAGCCACGTCCAAAGACGGTCCTAAGTACCTTTGCAAAAAACCAGAATTGTAAACGATTTCGATTTCCAACCACAATTCTAATTACGTAGTTCTCATTGACCTGATAAAACTTAACTGTGAACCACAAGGAAGAAGAATCAGAACTCACCGCCGAGGACCAAAAGCGTGAACTAGACTCAAGTCACCAATATCCACGTTCACTCATGAAATAAGAGTTAATCGCCACTCACTTGCACTCACTAAGTCATGGATATATTATACGAACGGCGTACCTCACGAGTCTTTAGAACGAAAGAAAACCAAATTATCCCGATTATTAATGCAGCGCGCATTATGAACATCTTGTTCATCGTCGGCCCAACATTCGAGTGAATCACCAACGAAATGATATCGGGTACGAAAACGTACAAAAACTTTACAACCTGCCTTTTCTAAAGGTACAGCTGATTGGTCTTGGAAACGATACTCGATGGGAAGTAACATGCCATGTTTTCAGATTTAGTAAAATGGGGGAAAAGTTGCGAATTCTAGGCAGTAGTTTCATTATGCACACGTACCTTACATTTCCTGTTGCGAAGAGAACTTGATGGAAAAATAAGTCTGAGATTTTTCGAGAACAATAATAATTTAGAGTTTCATACATCGTGTTCGTAACTGATTTATATACATACACAGGGTGTAACAAATTCCAGACTATGTATGGGGATCTCGGAAACGGAAAATCCAAATTTTCGGTTTTTATCGGATATTTCCGAAAGTACTCGGATTTTTAAAAATTCGCAAATAGATTATGGCTGAGCGCCAAAATACGCAACTTTGCCTCCATTTAACCGACTTTGTATCTCTTACCGTTTCCGAGATCCCCATACATAGACTCGAATTTGTTACACTCTATGTAATAAAGATAAAGCCACGGCCAACGTTTTGTCTCAATCTGTTAAAACTTAACAACTTGGAGGGCTGAATGATGTATGTGATCTACTAAATTTAATTCTCTTATGAACAATAGCCATAAGTATCGTGTCCGCGATCCTGCAGGGTCAAAGTTTTTTCTACCAAATTACCCGGAATTTGCAATTTTTATTAATAATACGTTTGCGGATAATGTACTTGACACTCTTAAAAAAACCTTGGAAATCGTTAGAGTTGCTTCTGGAAGCGCCAAAATGAACAAATAATTTCGGCTCAAACCAGTTAACACTTAAAATACAAGAACAATGAATTTAATTTCCTAAATTATAATTAAAAATCTTGAATCTGTGTTGACCGTGGGCACCACCATTGAGATCGTGGAGCTTTGGAAAGGTTCTTTTCGGACCTTCATTTTCGACACCAAAAAATTGTAAAAATTAGGGACCAAAATGATTCTGTATCTCGGAAACAAGAACAAATATTGCCAAACAATTTTCGTTTCGAGCTAACTCGATAATTAGTTTATTCTGTATTTCGAATATCTTGTTTCTCATGCTACCACTCAGCTAAATCATTTAAGAATCGACATCTTTTACAAAAGTGCAAGTCATGAGACGAATGACAACAACGATACAATGGCCTTTAAAAATTCAAATAGCTTCGCGCATTTTTTGGGAACGTGCAGCTCATCGGTCTAACCATGGAAACGATATGCGAGACGAAATAATTTACTGCATGTGTGTGTTTAAGGAACAACATATAAATAGTGGCAAAAATGACTCAGAGTGATCACCAACAGAGAAAATAAAATTAAGTAAGGTTAAATTTGATGCATTTATTAAACACCGATTATTTGTCGCAAATAAACCTTCTGGTATTATGATGCTTTTGGAATCCTGCCAAAAAAAACTGTCATTTCGCAGCCATTGAGAAAAGAGATTTCAGTTCCTATTTATTTTCGACACAGTACGCACTGCACTGCCTGATCTCACGTCCGCCTATGGTTTTTTTCTTTTCAGTCGTCGAAATTTTTATTTCCATTCAACTTGAACTCGTTCCAAGCATGCTACTCAGCGATTGTGCGATTTTTGCCCGTTTTCAACCGAGCACAATCTAAGCAAAATAATATCAAAATTTATCGAAACAGTATTCCATCACAAACAAAAATAGAGAATAAAATAATTTATATTCTACGTAGATGTTTCTTTTCAAGGACCGAGGAAATTTATTAGATTGACAAACATTTGTCTCACAAGGAGATGCTAAGGTGTTCCACTCAGGGATATGGTCCATACATTGCAGATGTGTAAACGAGTATATATGATACGATTTTTAAACATTTCAATTTTTATATTCTTTATGAAATTGATTAAACATTTTATTTTTATTAAACAATCAAAAAAAATAAGAATATTGTACAATTCTTAATTGTTACAAACTTTAGGATGATAATTATCGCAAAAACATACAAAACATAAAATAACTCGACACCTTCTACAACATACACTCACTTTCACATGAAATGCACCACCCAGTAATAATAATAATTAAGTCTTGTAATTTTGGCAAAATAATGCTTCATAATAGAGTATCAAATGATCAGACTTTCAGTTAAAAGGTACAACATTTGATAATGAAAAAATTAATAATAAGTGACATCGCCTCGTACGGCAATGCAAGCACGTACTCTTCGCGGTATGCTTTGCAACAAATGATCAATATCTTCCTGGGGTATTTCATTCCATGCTACCTCAAAATGATGTCGTAGGTCCTCCACATTGTTTGGAGGCTTCGGTAAATTTCGAAGACGGCGACTCATCATATCCCAAAGATGTTCGATGGGCGATAGATCCGGTGACCGTGCAGGCCAAGACAGTATTTCCAATTGTGCTTCTTCCAGGTATCGTCGAGAAATGTTCGCACTATGTGGTCTTGCATTATCTCGTTGGAAAATGCCATTTGGTAAAGTTTGCATGAAAGGTACTAATACTGACCTCAGAACATTGTCAATGTAGCGACGTGCGTTTAGGGTGCCTGGAACGAACACAAGAGAATATCTTCGGCCAACACATATCGCACCCCAGACCATAACACTAGGTGTTAAAGCTGTGTGGCGCCTTTCCGAAAATTGCAAATTTCTTCCTTCACCTCGGTATCGTCTGACTCTTATACAACCATCATTGATCCATAAACAAAATCGCGACTCGTCACTGAAGACGATATTGTTCCACCCATGATTCCAATCAATTCGTTCTTGACACCAGGCCAATCTGGAAGCTTGGTGTTGGGCGGTTAGTGGCAGTCGTAGATTTGGGCGGTATGAATGCAGGCCAAAAGACGAAATTCTTCTGTAAGCTGTTGCCATCGACACCCGACGATTTAGAGCTCCCATCCAATCTACTGCAACAGACATTGTTGTTTGAAATCGATCACCAATGGCCATCCGTCTAAGAAGTCGATCTTCACGTGCGTTGCTGCTACGGGGAGGACGTCCAGCTGGACGATGTCGCTGAACCCTTTCTTCAGACCACGAAGACCATATTCTCGCAATCGTGGTGTGGTTCCGATTCATTCTTCGGGCAATCTCACGAAAAGAAAGTCCACCCTCCTTCATGCCGATAATTCGCCCTCTATCAAAAACCGAAACGTGGGAAAAATTTCGACGCTGTCTCACTGGGGGCATTTTGAGATGTCTTGTTCACAGTTCAACAACAAAATAAACTGATATTTCCATGTAAATATTATTTTATTTATTTACAATTGAATAAAAATCTAATAGGTCGATGACAAAAAAACCACTAGCATTCTTTCTTTTTTACTGAAAGTCTGATCATTTGATATTCTATTATGAAGCATTATTTTGCCAAAATTACAAGACTTAATTATTATTACTACTGGGTGGTGCATTTCATGTGAAAGTGAGTGTATAAACGAATCATTTTTACATACACTTGGGGTTTTTAATTCCTCAATTGGAAAACATACGATATTAACATTAGAAAATATCTGTTGCTCTTCACAGAGCTTCCATTCATGATGAACTGCACGGGTGTTCAGCCATTTTCTAACACATCTACTTGAACGGGGCAAGTTTGCGTCTTGCTTGCTGTCTCACCCCAGATACAAGGGGGGCACAGTTGGTTGGCAGTGCCGAGGTGAACTGTATCTCTTTTGTGTATATCTTATTTTCGTTCGAAGGACCACAGCTTATTTGGCGCTGAACCAATGCAGAACAAACACACTTGATAACAAAACACTTATTTTTATTTAACTAAATGTCCAACACTACTGCACAAGTGACAAAAGTCATAACAAAGTGTAAAGTTAGGGTAAACTAGAGAACCACAAGCGACCATCGGTTATCAAGAACCTTTGACGATCGGGAGTTTTTTGGAACAGGGCAAATGTTATGTTTTAATTGAGAGCAGTATTGAGATCCTACTAAGGCTGTAGGAGTATAAAAAGAGAGTTGGAGAGGTGTTGAAGAGGCGTTGTGTGTTGTGTGAGAGACTATATGAGACTGTTTGAGACCGACTCAAAAACTTAATTTTCCCACCGAACATGAACCTCATCTTGTCCATATATACAGTGACTCGCATTAATATTCGGACACTATGGTATTTGTGGAAATATTAAGTTTTTTGCTAACTTATTATTAAGTAACAGTATTTATTGCGTAATCATTAGTTACAACCATGTTTCTAGTATATGTAAATACATTTTTGATTTTTGAAATTAAATTATATACAAAGATACTATCGAACAAAGAAAACAAGGCATAATTTTACTGTCGCAAAAATATTCGGACACGGAATGCGGTGCGGTGCAATGCAGGTAAAAAATAATAGAAAAACACTGTATACAGACTTTTTTATGATCGTAAAAGATTAGAGATGCATTCAAGACTCAATTTTCTTGTTAGTTCAGGTTAGAAGTTAGCGTTGAAGGCAAACTTATAACTTACTAAAATTCATATTATGGGGCGAAAAGGCAAAAATATTTCTTTTGACGTACGACAATTAATTATTTTTCATCACGCTAAAGGCAGATCTTATCGAGAAATCGGTAATTTGTTAAGTGTAAGTAAAAGTACAGTTGGTGATATAATTAGAAGATTTGTTCAAGAAGATCGTATTGAATCAATTCCGCAAAAAGGACGACCGAAACTTATTGATGAACGTGAAAGGCGTAAAATTATTAAACAAATTAAAATAAACCCTGGACTGAGTGCTCCTAAATTAACAGCTGATTTACTAGAGTACAGTAGCAAAAAAGTGCATCCTGACACAATTCGGAGATTATTAAAAAAAGACGGGTACAACGGAAGAGTAGCCCGAAGAAAGCCATACATATCGGAAGTCAATCGCAAGAGACGTCTCGCCTTTGCTCATGAATTCGTTGTGAAACAGAAAACATACTGGGAAAGCGTTATATTTGCTGACGAAAAAAAATTCAACATTTTTGGATCCGATGGTCGCAAAATGGTATGGCGCAAAAAGAATGAAGAGCTAAAAATTAATAATCTCAGGCCTACTGTGAAACACGGCGGAGGGAGTATAATGGTTTGGGGCTGCATCTCAGCTGCAGGAGTAGGCGAATTAGTATTTATTGAAGGAAATTTAAATAAAGTTATGTACTTGGATCTTTTAAAACAAAATTTACTAAAAAGTGCTGAAAAATTAGGTATACGCGACAATTTTAAATTTTACCAGGACAACGATCCAAAACATAAGTCGCGTTTAGTCTAAGAGTATTTATTATATAATTGTCCTAAAGTATTAAATCCTCCTGCACAATCACCTGATCTCAACCCCATAGAAAATCTATGGGAATTTTTAGACCGTAAAGTCCATAGTAAGCCAATCAACTCCAAAAACGAGTTAAAACAACGATTAGTTGAAGAATGGCATCGCATACCTGAAGATTACATAAAAAAAATAATTGAAAACATGCCAAAACGGCTAGAACAAGTTATACAATATAAAGGCAATCATACGAAGTATTAATTTGTTTATATGTTTTTTGTTTATATTAATTTTCCTCACAAATATTATGTTCCTGGTATGTGTCCGAATATTTTTGCGACAGTAAAATTATGCCTTGTTTTCTTTGTTCGATAGTATCTTTGTATATAATTTAATTTCAAAAATCAAAAATGTATTTACATATACTAGAAACATGGTTGTAACTAATGATTACGCAATAAATACTGTTACTTAATAATAAGTTAGCAAAAAACTTAATATTTCCACAAATACCATAGTGTCCGAATATTAATGCGAGTCACTGTATGTAGGTTTTTCTCCGTTGTCTAGGGGTTTATTAATTGGAGCTTCGGCAATTGTGCTTTAGGGATAGTTAGGGATCTTTCAATGATAGCCACGTTAACTTAACGATATGAATATATTAGATAAAAACTGAGTAAAAAAGCGCGGGCACGACCCCTGAGTCTTCAGTCCACCAGGAAGCCAGGAAAAAGAGAGCGATCCGCTTTCTCCCTAGCCTTAAGTATGAACATCCATGATCGTAAACCATGGGCGTACCATCTAAACAATACTTGAAGGCATTGGGACAGCCCTCCGCACGGAGCCGCTGCGTCCACATCTGGCACCCAGCCCTTGGCGAAGACCTCGCCAAAGGGAACCAGCATTGTACTTCCCATGCCAACAGAGCATTGTGGAAAAAACCCAGGGTACCGGGTAATGCCAACCATGGGCGTACCTTAAGGGTAAATCGCCCTCATGCCCTAATCCTTAATCCTAACTTATAGCAGGATATCTACAAACTATGTACACTAAGCGGTCTGACAAGAGGATCCCACATATATTTTTACCACCTCATAGTCATACCAATTAGTGTGAATTATTAGTGCAGGGGAATAAGGATTGCTTATCAATACGGTGCCATGAAGGTGTGAGAAAAATGATGGGTGAGAAAAGTTATGAGCGTGGGAAGAGTGTGGAATGTGTATGCATTTGGATAATGTAAACACTGCCCTTAAGGGTGATTAAAAAGGGTTTACGTTGGCAAAGATAGAAATTTATTATTAGGTTAAGATGTATTTTCCCAACACTACTTACAAAATACTTGATCACGCGAAATCACGTTTAACGTTTATGAATGTCTATGCACGAATTTTTGAGTAAAAGTTTCGCTTTAAATATTCTTTGAATGAGTAAATATGCGAAAAAAAAAGTGAGAAATTAATTTAAAAAAAAACGACTAATATGAGATTCGAATCTATATCTGCACTATTCACAACCATTGATATTTACTAGACTACGTTATAGACTACGCCCACTATTTCAAAAGTATTGAACTTACACGGTATATAAGGCAGCATCGAGATTTCAAACGTCTTTTCCTCCTTATTCTTTGAGAGTTAGAGGCTAATATTACAGGAATATACTATATCGGGTGAATCAAAAAGGTGGCTTTTTTTTTTAAACTTAGAAAGTTGAAATTTGGAAAGAAGCTTTATGATAATAGAGCCGATTGATTGACATTAATGACGTTTATCTAGCACTTCCGGTTTAACCGGAAATGACCTCATCTTTCAATTTTTAAATGTAATACCCTATAACTTTTTTCTTTTTTGGAATCTAGAGGTCATTTTTAATCTAAAAATATGTCATAAAAAAAATTTTGTGTGTGTTTTTTTCATGTCGAGCTACGCCACTGAGGTGTACATATTAGACATAATTTTAGGTCAGAATTACTGGGAAAAATACTATAATAATTTGTCATTTTATTGAGTACTTTTTCCTTTATCAGCTATTAAAGGTATTTAAATTGCTTATAAAATAATGGGTGTTCCAAATTCGATGTTCTATCATGGCTATCTTTTAAATGGTAAGAGTTACAGGGTCAGTTAAATTAGAAAAAATGTGCCAAATTTAATGCTCTTGTTAGAACTGAAAACAATGTTGCCAAATGATCTTTAGTTTCCGAGTTATTATGAAAGATCTAAAATTTGGTAAAACTTAATTTTCTAAATGAATCAAAAACTAAAGATTTTGCAGTAAAATGTTTCATTCAAAAACTTCATAGTTTCCTTATGTCTACAAACTAGTAAATTTCAAAATTTTAAATATTGCTTAGTTTTTGAAATAATGAGAACAACTTGACTTTTTTAAATGCGGATCTGTATATTTTTTGGCAATTTCTAAAAGTCCTTAGAAACCTCTTTACAATGATGTATCACACGATATATTTTTTTATGTTTTAGGTCAAAAAAAGGATTCTGCATTTTTTTCTTAATAAGCTATGCAGGTCCTAGAGTTCTAAGTAAAAAATGCAATTATTATGTTGCTTAAAAATGTTATGCAGGCAAATAAATGATCAATTAAGTCATAAAAAATTAATAATAAATTAGCATAAAAAACATCATATGATACATAATTGTAAAGGGGTTACTGAGGACTTTTAAAAATCGCAAAAAATGTACAGATTGATATTTAAAAAACTTAAGTTGTTGTCATGATCTCAAAAACTAAGCAATACATAAAAGTTTGAAATTTACTAGTTTGTAGGCTTAAGAAAACTCTGAAGTTTTTGTATGAAATATTTTACTGAAAAATCTTTAGTTTTCGATTCATTTAGAAAATTAAATTTTACCAAATTTTAGATCTTTCATAATAACTCGGAAACTAAAGATCATTTGGCAACATTGTTTTCAGTTCTAACAAGAGTATTAAATTTGGCACATTTTTCTAATTTAACCGACTCTGTATCTCTTACCGTCTAAGAGATAGCCATGATAGCATATCGGATCTAGAACACCCTGTATACTCCTTTACACATCTGCAAAGTATGGACCACATCCCTAAGTGGAACACCTTAGCATCTCCGTGTCAGTGATTAATGCATCTTTTCTTGTGATGGTCGTCTCGACAAACAATAAGTCAATAGGTTAGTAAATTGGTTTACTACAACAATTTCCTAATCATAAGACATGTTTGAACAATAAACTCTTAGTTTCAACGCTATCACGACGCCAACAGGAAAAATGATTTTAGAGCGATCAAAGACGCATAACTTGATAATGCAACAGGCCAATGTAACAAATGAGTTACCAACAAGTAGAGAATGAAAAGCCCTTTAAAATGATGTGTCACTTAACCCCCTTTACCATATAAGATATTTGAGAGGGTGACTCTATGGGGCAAAGGGTTGAAAAAGGCGCAGTGAATTTTACATAAAAATTGTTCCTCCTCCATAGCAAAATCGACGTATTCCGGCAATTTTTTAAACATCTCCCCCGTTTCGTGATAATAAGGGTGGGAAGTTTTCAAATTTACGCCCTGTATGTATAGTTCTCCTATAGTTTAATTTTCTTTATCTTTCCCTTGACGCTTCTCATCGACCTTTCCTTAGTTCCTTAACAGGTGTCGTGTAGTTCAGAAGTTTTCCAAAGGTCGTTGGAGTGTCTTTTATAAGAAAAATCTGGAATCCGAAACTAATATTCAGTTTCCTGAACTTGATTAAAATCGAGAATCCAATCCCCCCCTCAAAGTTTCAGGGACCTATGTATTTGTATGCGTTCCATTTGTTTTCCATGTGCGAACCAACTTATATTTGGCGCAAATTTTTTTTCCGTGTCCGGATTACAGAATTTCCTCCTCACATACTTTAAGCTCTGGACACATTTATGTTTAGGATACCTTGTCAGTTAGTTGGAAAACAAAGGGTGAAAACTAGCACAGAAGAGACTAGTCATTCCTCTCTGGAATATAAACGAACTCTCAGGACTGCATTTTATTCTACACCTATCTTCGTATGTAAAGGAATTAAGCTTTAGAAGTTGCCATAAACAAAACACTACTGAGCTGTAAAACTCGACAATATTCAGGAACCTTTGCAATGGCGAATACCTTAAAGATTGCAGTCATTTCAAAAAGGGCTCTCAATGGCGTTTTCTTGTTTAATCTTGTAGGCAACCAACCCTTTACAAATTGTATTTAGCCACCCCCAAATTTGAAATTGAAGTTCGTAGGCCCTTCTATATCAATCAACTTTTTCCGGGAATTTTAGGTCAAGTCAAGTTTTTCCTTCAGTGCTTAAATGGCCTCGTGTTTTGTTGCTTCCGCCGATTTATTTTAAGGTTGTGTAATGTTCGTGCTATCGGGGGAAGTTTGCAGTTCTGGATTTAAATTCAAATTTAAATTCATACAGCCTTGGGCAATAGGAACTATGAATAACAGTGAACTTTCCTGATGAAATTGGGGCTCAAAAAAGTTTGGAGAACCATCCCTAAGTTGTGTGGGTCGCAATTAAAACAGGCTTTTGTTGAGCACAATGAGAAGACAAGCATGGCAAAGGGGACAAAGGCTCGTGTGTTATGTGTTTCTGTTATGTTGCCACGCTACGGCTTTCTACATTGACAGAGCGTATTACCTTTGCCATTGGTGTTACCTCTAACTTAATTCGACCGATTGAAACCATTCACTGTAATTATCCCTCTCGTATTGAAATTGATCTCGTTGTTTTACCAGGTAATTCCATCTTGATCTTAGCTGATGACATAAATCTATGAAGCCACAGATCGAGGGCTACGCCCTGTGCAAGAAACAAAGCACCAGAAAAATATTTTAGAACGACGGTTTATTCCCTTGAAAGGGTGAATTTATGTTTATGATTACGTATGGTCTCGTCTAAAAGTATGCAATGCATGTCTAAATGTTGTACATGTATCTTTTGCCTTTTACATAAAATATGCCTCTTTTTATGGGATAATGCTGGTTATTTGTTGGAAGAGTTTGTAATGTCTCCATTTGTTATTCTTGATTTTCAAGACGTAGAGTATCAGAGAGTGAATTCCTCATATTTCTTATTAATGGGATTCGTTTTGCCGGCATTTTTGCTCAATATTAAATTGAAAAACGCTTTCTTACTCCTTCTGAGATTCCTGGAGAAAACCTCGAATTTGAAGGCGAAACGGGGTATCCGCGCCCGGAGTTCAACCAGGGGCATATCGGTAACTCTAAAAGGCACGAGACTCGTTAAATTGGGGCAACGTTGCGCAACATACCAAGCCTAAGCCGTTTTAATGTTTCAAGAATTCTGATGATTTTCGGAGGCATTCGGAAAAACTAAAATTTTAGAAAAACGTTTTTATTTCTTCCTCAGTATACTGTGCGAGATAATTCAAAATGAATGACACTTCACCATTGAAACTTTTTCTCTTCTACAACATGGAGGTGGCCTATTTGAAATCCGACGTTTCGATTTTCGGCAACCGTCATCAACGTATGGACGTCATCCTGGATTATCACATTTTTCACCTGGAAATAACCAATTACCCTATGGAACGTCCTAACTTAGAGAATTTGGACTACCATGACTGTCACAATATAATTGCACAACATTCGCTTTCACTACCACTCATATACCTTACATTTCTTCTTATAACTTCACTCTTAGCACTTGCAATGATCTAGTTGCAATGATGCAAAACCTGGCGATAGAACTTGAGGCAATGGCCTTTAAGGATTTTTTTAAGGACTTCATATCCTAGGATTCAGGTCACGAAAGTCCTTTATGACCTTCCAGATTTTCTGGGACTGAAGTTGTTCCACGAAGTTGACGCTCTCCTAATTTCCAATTCCAAAGCTCCAGAAACTTAATTGAGGTATTCAGGGTCAATATAGGATCCAAATTAGTTGATATAGGGTAAAAAACAGAAAACATTCTAGTAACAGTGTTAAGGACTTCTAATGTTCCGCTAGATCCCTAGATTTCTTCTAGATTTGTCATGTATTTCCTCTTAGTATGTATTACATTTTCAGATTGTTTGATAGAAACCAAAATTAATTGATTATATCAGAAATTCAAAGATTCAAAGTTGCGTTTAACTACCATACTATTACAACCCCAATAAAATTTAACCACGTTCCACAATAAACCGTCCAAAATAAGCCATGAATCTCGTAAACTCTCAGAATGATGGGCGATATGAAACCGTTTATGGTGTGTTTCATGGAAAAGTGTCCAGAAGGCTTAAGAATTCACTTTAGCTTTCCTGAGCGTTTGTGCTATTTATTCTGGATGAATAAATAATTTCAACATTAATGTCTGCAACATCGGTTGTTTAACAAGCAAATATAATTACATAGTTTCATATTGTATTAATATTAACATGACAAAGCAGTTTGTATTTAAAATAAAAGCAGGCACACGAACGCCAATTGGTTGTTTATTTTTTCAAAATGCAATATTTGAAATGTGGTGTAAACGTAATGATGCAATATGGACATTGAAATACAAACAACTAGGTACAAAGCCCCGGATACTTTTGAAATATGTTACCGTTGATGGCATTAATTATGTAATTATTTAAACAGTTGCACAGATCGAACATCTCTGGAACCGTTTTACATTGATAATTATAGCAGTAACCAGAAACTTTTAAAAAATCTAAATAACTTCGCGAAAACCATTTCAATTAACTTGAATTTATAATATAATATATACAATCTTTGTTGACTACTTTATTGCTTATGGTTAAAAAAGAACAATATTTTCTTAACACAAAAAAATAAATACGTTAATAAATGTTGAACTGGAAAAAAATATAGCAATTTTAATTTCAAAGCATATTTTTAGTAATTAAAGAAATTATAAAATAGTTAATACTAATACTTGGTGTAATACCCCTTTTGTCGTATAACTTCTGCATATCGTCGCGGCATGGACTCAATTAGTTTCTGGACATAGCACATATCAATATTTTTCCAGGTATTTTGAAATTCTGTGAAGAGTTCGTTAAGATTTGAATAAGTTCTATTCCTTATTTTCTAGACGGCATGATCCCACAATTTTTCCAAGGGGTTCAAGTCTGGTGACTGTGAAGGCCAAGCCAAAACATTGATGTTTTGATCTTGTAACCACTCTGTGATAAGTTTTGAATTGTGCTTGGGGTCGTTATCATGCTGAAAAATAGTTCTTAATGTTATTGCATCATCAAAATAAGGAATCAATTTGTTGTTTAATATGTTCTTGTACATAAACTGGTCCATGTGTTTTTCTATGTAGGGGATGTAGGGGATCCACGCCAAAACTAGAGAAACATCCCCAAACAATAATGGAACCGCCATCGTGTTTCACAGTGGGTGTAAAAAAATTTTTGTCAAGTTTTGACCCTACAGGTCATCTAACATAAGAAGGCCCATCACTTCTAAATAAATGAAACTTAGATTCGTGGCTAAAAATTACCCATTTCCATTGCTCTACTGTCCATTGAACGTGTTCCTGGGCAAAGTGAAGTCAGACCAATACATTTTTTTTTAGAACAGCAGCTGTTTTGCCGGTTTTCGACCAAAAAGATCTCCATCCACTAACGTTCTTCTTATGGTTATTCAACTTACTGTAGCAAGTCCCATTTTTTCAAGGGTGGCTTTAATTTGCACTGATGACAAAAATTGATTTTGTTTTGATATCCTAATTATGCGTTTACCGGTCTTTCTGGTACTTTTCCTTACCCATTCAGAGTTTTTTGATGCTGTCCCTTGCCCAAATAAGCTAAGTTTTTTGATAACTCGGGAAACGATCAATTTATTTCGACGCAAACTATTGGCAATATCAACTTGCTTCTCTCCATCTTCGTAATGTTGAATTATAATTTTTCTTATGGCTAATGAGATAGTTTCACCATGACCCATCATCAAAAATGAATAAAGAGGACTAAATAACTAACAAATAATTCACAAACATTCATCAAAAAGTCACAAGGAGCAATGAATAAAGCGAGAATGAAAAAGTTGCTATAATTTTGTTCAACTCAAAATGGAAAAACGTATACAGATTTCTAAGCGATAAGAAAGTATTGGAGTGTGATATGCTGTAAACAACAGGAACTCAAACCGATAAATATTTTATAAGCTCGTGACAAGTTGAAATGGTCTAGCTTATGATTTTTTTAATTTTTAGAAAATTGCTATAATTATGGCCACTATTGTATGAGGGATATTGTTTCAGTAGGTCATTTAAAACAATTTATCAAAACCATATCTGAGCCGAATATGGTTTTTATTCGCTAGTTGTTCTGTTAAATTATTCAGGGAATCTGTCTATACTTATTTGAATATATTTCCAGAATTGACAGCAGCCATTAATCATTACGGGGTGTAAAGCATTAATCAAGTTCACAACGAGTATGTCATCATTCTTCAGTGCATGTGATCGAAGTGAAAAACCCCAATAGCTTATTGACAAAATATCTGGAAAATTAACCAATTTCCAGCAATAGTAGTTGACTCGTTTTAAGAATTAATTCCATTCAATCCAAGCTACCAATACCTGTTAGAAGTGTCCCAAGGACAGCCAAGAAGATGGATTGCTAGTAATCCCAGATATTTGCTAAATAATTTATTCTCTGGGAGCACGTTTGAATAAAGTTTAACTTTCGTGTACCAGTAAGAGGAATATTCACTTTTAACCAGCTAATGGGTACCATATTTTACATGCAGAATATATGTAAATACATACGAGCCCGGAATGAACTACGTACGTACATATGTATACGGACTGGACTCTTTATGACTTCATGGAATTAAACTCTTCGAAAATGTTCCGGGTTTGCCCATGTATTCGATGTAATAAATACTTACTACATTATGTTTTCTATTAATTTGTCACAATAAAATGCGTATCTAAATCCTGACTATGAACTGATAATTTCGCTTAAATCACCATCCCTGATAACTAATGGCAAATTTAAACAGTTAAATTTTGTGTCAATATGTATGAGGCAAAAACATACGAGCCTCAATGTTTTGCGGACACATATTTATTTGCTCATCCGTATTTCCTCCCCTAATACGCCCAATTTTCATTATTTATGGCCGCGAGCTTTTTTAACAAACTGACTAAATAAACTTCGGGTTTTTATAATATCCAAAATTAATGGCAGACACTCAGTCCAGAACTGACCACTATCCGGAAAAAAAATGCGTGCGAGGCACCCGGTTTTTCCATTCGAACGTCGCACACAGCAAGCGGAATGCTTTATTGTTACTTGCTAAAAGCAAGCAAAGATAGTTAAGAATTATTACCGCAAGAAGACATCATGTATCATCGTGTATAATGCAAAAGTGGGAGTTTTGATCTATGTGAAAATCCGGTGCGGACACTGGGAAGAAGCAAATAAATTTTAATTTAAAATGATTAACATGAATGTCGTAGCACTTAACTAATGAATGCTTTTAATTATTTGTATGGTCACGTAATGGCAAAGACGTAGTCAAGGGGCAGAAAGGTTTTTTAGGCTACTTAGTTTCATGAACTTTATTGAGACCAAGATGGTGATTAATGTGACGCTTATAAACTACGGTTTGTGAATGAAAAGATACTTGATCAAACTGAAAGACGGTGCATATTAAGGCTTCAAACCGTGGAATGAAAGGATTAAAATTAACATTTACAGAAAATCGACATTTGAATGCGAGTAACCAAAATCCCGGAGGTGCTTACTTATATAGGTCAAGTTTTAGTTTTACAGTTACATTCCTTTAAAGAGGACCGGGCATAGCGCCAAATGCGTCCTCTACGCTGTACAACAAAAAGCTATGGATTCCCATTTGCCGCTCGTAATAACTCCTAAATACGGGATTTTACTCAATAATTATCACTACGCAAGAAATAATAAAAAGAAACTAGGAACTGCATTTCAAAAATCGTCAACTTTTTGACGAAAGCATGTTCAGTTAAATCGATATATGTAAGCTTCAGGAATCTCTGGTAGAGTCTCGGATTTTCCGCATTATTTTTATTGAGGGGCGGAGGGTGACTTCGGAATTTGATATTTCATTGTTACGATTAGGGTTCTTTAAACTTTAACACCATTGCGGGGAAAAATAAAAAAATATATCTAAATATGAAAAAAATGTCGTAAATTCTCGAGATATCGCCTTGTAGCTCTAAAATATCCACCATATATTACGTACTATAAGTTAGATTTTTGATGGCATATTTATTGCTAGCAGATGGATTATGCAAAAGAAGTATATGCTTAGCTTAAAAGCTCCCCGTAACTCTTAATATTTCCTGAGAGGCTCAATTCATCTATTTTCCCCCTCACGTGGACGGCGTTATGCATAACTTGACCAAGCGCCAAAGTGTTACTTTTTCAGCATTTTTGAAACATTGTCTAATGTTTTTGGCATATTCTGAAGAGCTTTGTTTTAGCTTTCTGGAATGTGGGCGAGTTACGTATAACATCGCTCGCTTTCATTATTTTAAAACTTGTTTTCATTAACTTTGTCTTATACATAAACGTTATTCACTTCTTCTTACCTCAATATTCTAACATTGCAAATGTCAAATATCAATTGCAATTTCCTTCAGAAAGTATACACATTACACAAACTACTCTGCTCTTTGATACCCAACACTGCGGAATTTAATCTTCGTGCATTGCCTCGATTGTAAAGCAAAACCTCCTTTGGTCTACTTTAATCTTGCCATTTTCTACCTACACATGAAGGTTGTCGCAGACTTAAGAGTTTAAAACCTAATTTGATTTATGAAGTGAGAAAATGTCAGTAGTTTTAAGACTCGGGGATTTCATCGAAGCTTTAGTAATTTACTGCAAGATCAAAGTTCCCCCGCAAAAAATCATGAAATTCAATGGGATGCAGAGCAGTATGAGCCTGCGAATCCGCAATCGTAAAAAATAATCTTATCAGAGGGCGAAAATATAATTTACAGCTGCGCAAAGCGGGAATAGATGAGGCAAAAATGTAAATAAGTTTATAAATCTTATAAAAAATGTACAACGGCCGGGCCTTCTTTTTCTTGTATATTTAATTACAATTCATAAAAATGCTTTTAACATATTCTGATATAACACAATGCATGTTTGGTTTTATTTCCTTTTCCCTGCCTGGTTTCCATTTTTATAATTTAAGACCGTGTTGCTCAACTAAAAATATTTACCTGGGAATATTAACGTTTCCTAGTTTACCTGGCTTTATATCTTTATTACCATGCTTTATGGTTTTAATTACCTTGTTTAGGATCCTGCATCAAATTCTTCTTCTAAATTAACTTATTAGTGTTATCTATTTTCTAAGTCCCTTTTTTAGTCTATAGGGTTTGTAATGCAAAAATTATTTGACTTCCTGGTGAGGTAAAATACCAGCATTTTACCTTGATAATTTCATTCTACCTCGAGTCCTCTCAATTAAACATTCTGTTCATTTTTTTAATATTTCATTAAACAAACCCGCGGGTTTATTAATTTGGTTAAATATTTCGCCCATGTTTGCATAAAACATTACACGCTTCATCCATTTTTCAGAATATTTTGAAGTTCTAGGAACGAGTTTTACGAACTTTGCCTCACTGCGATGTGTAGTTTCCGCTTGTTAATCTCACAGCGTTGGCCTCTGGCAATACCTCGTTTCCAAATAAAACTAAGACCTATGTTTAATACAGGGTAGCTGCAATTTTTCTCCCCTGGGCTGTTTGACCCTTCAGGATTCAAATGCAAGAGAGGTGTTAAAATATTTGGTGGTCTTTGATAGTTATTTATTAACGAACAAGTGCACTGATGACGCCGATTAATAGTCGTGACAATTTAATGCATGAGCATAATCAACGCGTTAATAAAATCGAGGTTATTAATAGCTCATTAATATACGTCTTAGATTAGATCATAGTAGATTTATCATGAGTGGGCCTGGAACTGTCCTTGCAGCGCGACCTAGAGGATCTATCATTACTCAATATCTATTACAGTTCACCTAGCAGATTCAACTTGCTACGGAGGTCAATCATGCCGCTAACTTACATTTTGTTTAAGTCGGACGGATTTGTAATCTTCATAATTTCTGAAATTTTATGTTCAACTGTTTCCTCGTCCTCCATGTACAATCTGTTATCAGCACTATCCCTCAAACCGATCTTGGTGTCGCATTTGATACTGTCCAATATGCTATCTTATGACGTCTCGCCACTGTTGCATACCAGGTGTCTCAGACACAATGATACAAATGAGTATAGCGTGCGAACAGATGAAAGAACGGAGCGATTCGACTAAATATGCCTTATAAACAACACAACACAATGAAAAAAAATGGCCAAGTTTTCCTTCTGGTCTGGATCTTCATTTCGAAGCTCAGATGGTGCAATGGCATATGCATCAAGCGCGCCTCTTCTGGATGTCCAATTTTCTTCCATTAGTCCGATGGCAACAATATCTGATGGAATTTCTTTTTCCACGCGATATTTTAAGGTGCTCTCTCTTTATGCTGAAGAATTTAACTATCTAGTGCATCCCACAGTGCAATCAATGACTAGAGGCCACACGGATATAGCGCTTACATGCATATTCCTGGTCGTGGGGTATTGTAAGGAGATTGATCCAGATGATGACACGGATTTGTAGAATTTCCCTTACTATGTTCATTTTAAACATCAGAGCCCGCTGAACGCTAGAGCAAATGGAAAAGCCATTGTGCAGTCTCCTGCAAAAATTAATAATTGCGTTATCATAAGGAAAATGTTTGGACAGCGTGATTAATTAATTTCAGAAATTTGCGTATTTAAGAATGTTTCGGCAATTCAGTAGTGCCCTTCTTGCCGTGTTATTATGAGTTCCCGTTCCTAATGTTCCCAAATGAAAAAAATTAATGAGAAAACCTCGATTTTGGGTCGTAATTTACCTTTGGTGTTTCTCATTCCTAAAGCTTGAATGCGATTTAATTGGGACCTTCAAAATATTTAATAAAACCCCGCCGGAAAATTATAATTTTTTAATGTTTCCACGTCATGCAAATTTAATTTCCCGTGTTGGCGTTTAGAAAATTTCCCCATAATGCTTTTTTTCCACCGAAAACCGTTTAAAAAAATTAACATTTCTATACGTATTTCGTCTACAAACAGGCCCAATACTCCTACCGTTTAACTTCACTTTCTCTTCAAGAAAGCTCCGCCTTTATTAAAACTAAATCACATTTTCTTTGAGGCACCGCAATATAAAAAGTCTCTTATTTATGGAAATTTGTACCACCATCCTCAGCCACTTTATGGATTTAATAAAATATCTCAAGCGTTTAATTCAATATTCCCCTTCCTAGTTTCGTTAAAAGAGCCTCGCTAAAATATTGTTAAGCCAAAAAAGTGGATTTTAATATAATCTATAAATCAAATGAAATGAATATAAGCTAACGCCTAGATAGAAAATGAATTGATATTGTATTCTCAATTTTAAATTGGCTTCCAAACGATTTTAGATGAATGGGAATCCGTTATAGGAAAAGCTATTATGGATTCCCGTATTGATATGTCAGTAGATTTATTATATCCTAGATAATTTTAACAATAGGCCAGCTTCACCGAAGCAGCGTAAAATATAATATATTGTTGACCGAGTTTACTTTTGGGGAAGTTAGCTTTTCTTAAAAATTCCCCTATATCCTTATTTACTTCCCTCTCAAAAGGAAATCCAATGTGTTGAATGGTACGAATATATTTCAAAAAGATGAAGGGCACCATAAACATTATGAAAAAAAAGTTAAAGGCAAATTTGAACCTTCATTAGGCTGCGATTATCCCCATAATTTGGTTAACGCTATGAGATTGCTAAATTGAGCTGACAGCGGATAAAATGAGCTGGGGGTTGAGTGAACAAAGAAAGGGTCGAATCTAACGATCAAAAAACCAGTTAAGCAGAATATACATGTTGTGCGGGGAGCTGATGGTAGCTCGAAAAATTCTATAGTGTTTCAATTAACACTAGTCCATTTTTGTTAGTTTATGGAATGGGACGAGACAAGCCCCTTTTGAGGGTTGTAACGTCTACTGCTTATCAGTAAGTACTCGAAAACAGTTGGTAGTGAGGATACAACGATAGAGGGATACGAGAAATGGGTTGTGTGTTGTCTCCTTCTTTAAAGCTCCGAATAGTCTTATCAGAAGTTCGAAATTTTAAATATATTTGTTCTATCTGCAAGCTCGGCCCTTTAAGTACAGATTAAGTGCAAGCATTGAACCATTAACTATATAAACTGCTCTATTCTTTGAGGCCATTAGCCGACTTGAAAACTTTTATCGCAGACTTATAGATTTCCACTTCTTCAATTTACACTTCGTTACTGATACCCCTCTAAGTTTTAATGCCCTTTTTGCTCATATAACGAGTGAAAAGATTTAGCACGGGAATTCCACTCTAACCGTTTCATTCCCGAATTGCATACCTCTGATACCAGTAAAGCAGACTAAATTTATGCACGTATAAGGCATAATCGCATTTATTGCGAGCCCTGCCAACTGTTAGTCTAAATTATACGGCCAGCATAAGCCTTCAGAAAGGTCATATTTAACAACGAAGTGTAATTAAATCCATAACTTCAAACGGTTTCATCAAATTAGCTCTCAAAGTACCAATTTTGGTTCAGATCCTTTAGGATGAGATTACTTAAAATGAATTTTTGCCAACTTATATAGTTTAGTCAAGAAGCCACGTCATAAGGTGCTGAAAGTTTTCGAGGGTGATTTTCCTTAATGGATGTTTCCCAATAAAAAAAATATTTTTAATATTTCATTCTTAAAGTTGCCGATTCATTGATCCAGTTCCATCAATCAAATAAATTTATGCATTTAAACATTTATACAGGGTCGACTTGGGGTATTTTTGGCCCCAACTTTTTTGTTTGCAATTGTTTTTACGATTTGATTATAACAGTTAAAAATATGGCCTTTTTTGCGTGAAGAAGGTACTTTTAATTGGCGTCGATAAAACGTATCATTTTCGAAGAAAATCGACATTACTTATTACGGTATATGCCATAATCCCTGTTGTCTACGTACATTTTCAAAAGCAAAATTATGTTCTCCGAAAGAAAGGACGTTATTGTCGCTACACAAAAGTACTATACAGCATACATTGACGTCAAAAAGAAGCATAAATAAAAAAAAAGTACGTAATTTTGCTTTTGAAAATGTACGTAGACAACAGGAATTATGACATAAACTGTAATAAGTAATGTCCATTTTATTCGAAAATGATTAATTTTATCGACGCCAATTAAAAGTATATATCTCATGCAAAAAAGTCCATATTTTTAACTGATCTAGTCAAATCGTAAAAACAATTGCAAGCAAAAAAGTTGGGGCCAAAAATACCCTAAGTCGACCCTGTATAATACACTTCTGAAATTTTGTTTAGATTTTTAGATTCGCATTTTAGTAAACGTAGAAAATTTTGTTACTGTATCTCAAACCGTTTCGATAATATTGGGGAAAAAGCATTTTCAGGGACGGCTCTTGAAAGGGCTGTACTGCCCTTAGTATCCATTTGCCACAGTATGTGTATAGGAACTTTTCTTAATATTCTTGGTCGTAGAATTGGTCCTTAAATTATTGCTACTTAATTTCAGGGCACCCTGTATATACATATTTAATATCGGGTGATGGGGGAAGTACTAGTCAAATTGTTACCCCGGTTCAAAAAAAATTTGGGTATTAAGATTTTAGGAAGAAAAACAGTTATTTGGATTTTACGAATTGTGCATATACAGGTAGAAGTTGTAGATGCCTAATTTCTATTTTCGGTTTTACAGAAAGTGAGATCAGTTTCCAAATAGTTTCCGTAATAGTTTCCATAATAGTTTCAAATAGAAAACCCTGATATACATACATGTCCCTTACTATTTTCGGGCAAATTCGCCATGTCACCATTAATTTTGAAAATTGAACAAAAAATGAATTTTCCATCCATTTATGCGAAAAACAATGAAATGTTTTTGCTACTTTCCATACTAATTGAGTTTCCAGAACTATTGATACCTATTTTTGCGATTTTGAAATTCTCTCAAAAATGATATTTTCAACTTGAGATCAACAGGAAACTCGAAAGACCTCGAGACAAGTGCACCATCTTTCTACCTATATATGATCGACTGAAGCACCCCAAAGACAACTTTCGAGTCTTTAACTCTCGTGAGTTCGGTTGATCTCCAGTGGATCATGCATAAGCAGGGAAAGAACAAAGAGATCCTGATGCCACGATATTGTGTAAATGAATTTAACTCCTCATGAGAAAAATAGACAAAATTTAGCAATACAGACGATTTATTGCGTTTGAAGTTAACTCGAATAAAGAAAATAAATTCAAAATTTGGTGGAACTTATTTTGGTTTACATGAAAGGGATGCGATTTGTAAATTAAAAAAAAAAACAAACGCCGTTGCATAAAAATTTGCACTCCAAGTGAAATTAAAATCGAAACAGTACTCGTTCATCAAACATTATCCACTCATAAAATAGCAGCCTTAATTCCAAACAAAAGAACACTGCTACGTAGTCGTTTATTGTGCATTTCAAATAAAAAATTAGCTCAAAATGATTTAAAAGAAAAGGAAATTTGATGACACCCATTTTGACTCATTAAATGAGCAGGCCATTTGCCATGCTTCTTTGCAACAAAGGAAGGAAGAAATTTGTTGCAATTTATTTAGCAGTTGAATTTAAAATTGAAGAAAAAAGAATAAAACAGAATTGAAATGGTAAACAAAATATGGAAACCTATTTAATTCATTAGATGAATATACTAGGAGTATAGGTTTGTTGTCGTTTATACGGCAAGTTACATTAAACTGGAGAGAAAGAAAAACGAAATGAGACTAGCAAACCAATTTATTTAAATTTAACAAATTATTTATGCATCAAGTTTAAATAAATTGTTTACCTGAACTAAATAAACCTTGTTGTTATTGTGATGTTTATTTAATAAAATTAAATTAACTGTGAGGTAATCGATTAAATTTATTGAATATTACTTTAAATCAACCAACTTAAATTGCCACAGATAATGTGTGGTACTAAACTCATTAAATATGTATTTCAATTTAGTTAATTATTCTCAAATAAACCAGGATATTTAATGGGTTTTTCTCTATGTACTCTTTGCCCGGCAATATAAATCTGTTTTAACCCTAACGTATTTCAAGTTAACATACGTGGCAAGGTTAGCATGTGTTTATAAAACCCAACCTAAATAACAGGAAATATGTGGCACTTTTTTTAGAATAAAAGATGCCCGATGCTGCGCTATGGTTTATTCTATACAGGGTGTCCGGAAATTAGGGGACCACAGAGAAATGGTGGATTATATGGTCGAAAATAAGAAAAAAATTCTTATAAACATATGCCAAAAAATTCATTCCAGAGGAGCTACAGCTTTTTGAAGGAAAACCTATGTTAAAGGTTTTTTGGAACTACGGCAAAATGACAGCAGTTTTAATCACCAAATTTGGAGTATTAATGTCACTTGACACGTTAGAGAAGCTGATATATTCTGTTTTGTAAAATGCCAACCAGAGGTGTGCATTTGGGGAAGGGGGTCTGAGGAAGATTTTGCTGTAACTTTTTTAAACACCGTTTTTTCAATGACATAAATACAAATTATGAAATTTCAAACTACTTTTCATGGAAAAGGTACTTTTGATTGACATCTCTAAGGTGCACCGTTTTCGAGTTAACACGGTGCACGGAAATTTAATATATGCATATACATATATATATATATATATATATATTTTTTTTTTTTAATTTTAATATGTTCTTCAGCTAAATGTATCCGATGCAACAATTTTTCTCTCGAATTAAAATCGGTACTATATTCAACGAGCAACACAAAATATCTGACGCCGAAATCAACTATGTGTTCAAGAAACTGGAAATATTTTTGAAAATTTATTAAAGTAATAGGTAATATTCGTGAATTTAGAAACAATGTTGCTTAAGCTATTCTTTACACAATTTGTTTCTCAAATTTATTTCTGTTGAAAAAACTATAATCGTGTTATTTATTTGTTTGTTATGTTGTGTTATCGATTTATTAAACGTTTATCTGCAGTGTTTCTTTCAATATCAAAAACATTTCGTATATCAATATTACAAAGCATAATGATTAGATATCAAATTAGGCACGAAATTTCCGTGCACCGCGTTAACTCGAAAACGGTGCACCCTAGAGATGTCAATCAAGAAGTAGTTTGAAATTTCATAATTCGTATTTATGCCATTGAAAAAACGGTGTCTAAAAAAGTTACAGCAAAATCTTCTTCAGACCCCCCCCCCCCCCCTCCCCAAATGCACGCCACTGGTTGGCATTTTACAAAACAGAATATATCAGCTTCTCTAACGTGTCAAGTGACATTAATACTCCGAATTTGGTGATTAAAACTGCTGTCATTTTGCCGTAGTTCCAAAAAACCTTTAACATAGGTTTTCCTTCAAAAAGCTGTAGCTCCTCTGAAATGAATTTTTTGGCATATGCTTATAAGAATTTGTTTCTTATTTTCGACCATATAATCCACCAATTCTTTTTGGACTCCTTATTTTTGGACACCCTGTATATGAAGTTTAACTGGACAAAAGAAAAATACAAAATTTCATAACACTTAGTTTGACCCTATAACTTATGGACGATTTCTTGCATCTAAAATTAAATTAGAAAATAATTTTATGTCTACAAGATATCTCCAAAATTCTATATAATTTCATTTTATATTGACGTCATCGTAAATGACCAAACCAAAGGAAGGGTGGACACGCATTAACAAAGGAACAGGGAATCTATATTTTATAAAATATACAGGGTGTACCATAGAAAAAAGGTGTGAGGGCTGCTACGTTTTGGAACATCATGTAGACGTTTTATACACGTTTTAGAAATTTTGATATCATTGTTTTAGTTTAATAAGAAAATGCTGGAGAAACGTTTTAAAAACTATTACAAAACAACGAATTGTTACTTTGGCCTGTTTTTGCCACCATCTAAAGTTTGAGTTCCTGGATATTTCGGGAATTTATCGAAAAAAACTCGCTCAAACTAATCACCGCGATGAACTCCGTAAGTCCACAGAAAGGTTGTAATCTTTTCGAACCTTTTTTTCTACTTTGTATACGAATTTGTCTGAACTTGCCATATTTGTATACCAAGTGTCTCAGGGCGAAAGTTTAGGTTGATTGGGGTTCTACAAGGTCCTTATGTGTGTCATAAAATAATAACCAAAATAATTAAGTAATCATTCAGTCGATATCTAATTGAATATAACGTATCCTGTACGTAATCTATAAAACTGCACTGAATTTTTCAAGCAACCTAATCTATCAGTATCCCTAGAAGCAATACATAAACACCAACACCATACTTAATACAAAATCAACATTAAGGCAAAAATTGAAATTACATATACATATTTGAATTTGTAATCAATGTTAGACCCACTCGCCTCTGGCACAATCTCCGAATACACAAATCAATATTAGCTTATCATCTAATTTAATATACGGCTCTCGTATTATCCTATAAATTGAATCACACTACTTCTTTGTGCTTTATAATATGCATCATTGGGAAAATTAATCTAAACTGAACATATTATTATGTAATACATACCTGTTTCCCAAAAATTAGAACTTGTTTAGGCCTAATTGTATATCTTCAGCTTAAACTTCACCAAAAGATAAACTTAAAGATGGGACAATCATGAATGGAATATAGGTCAAATCTGAAGTTTAAACTTCAGGTCGGTTTTAAACCTTGGCTGTACAAACGAGCCTTAGTAGAACAGGTTTCTCAGCGATAAACAACTCTCAATTATGAGCAAGAAGTGCATTTCCTCAATGAATTATGGTTTGTTTTTAGGTTGTCTTATGATTGATGACCATATTCATACAACGAGGAAATATGTGATTATTAATTTACTTCCTGCATTAACTTGTAAAAAAACTGATGGTTGCGAGAGTAATGTTGTTTCCAAAATATAAAAATATGGAAAGAAATTAATGATATTTTAGAAGTGTTTTTTTTTTTAAATATTTTTAATACAGTGGAAAGACGCTTTAATTTAAGTATGACAAGGTAAATTTCCTTTACATATTTTACATTACAACAAATCCGCTTACATGGGACTAAACTATAGAATAATGTATATATTCGCTGAGAAACTACGAATAAATCCACAAGCTTATTTGCTCTTAAAATATAATCTTCTTGTATATAGTTTAAGGCCAATATAGGAAATCAGGCAGATGAGGAAAACGAGTTTTCTAATTATTAGGGAATCTACGGGGCACAATGTTATTTCCCTTAGTTTCGTTAATTAGAGTGAAATAATTAGCATTTTGTTCTTGAAGTCGCAATACGTCTCTGTGAATCCTTTAAGGCTTAATTAACATGCCTAAAAGCAGATATGTGCAGCTGTGTACTGAACTTAAGGAATTTGCTTTATTCGATTATCATTCATGTATGAAGCCTTGAAAGCATAATTCTTGACTCCATTTGCAAACAAATTAAAATCAATTATGAGTGTTTTTCTGTTCCCTTGGTATAATTGATACAGAAGAATTTTGAAGGGTAACGATCTCTCGCGGAAATTACTTGTGACGCCATGAAAGTTTTCAAATCTCTACTGCCGATTCTTCCAGTGGGATATCTCTATTAATAATTTCCTCCATTTTATGAGGTAATTTTCAAGAGTCAGAGTCACGCGATCTTATAATCCATCATATCCTGAAAGGGAAGTTAAATCTGCTTAAACAGACATTTTGCTGTACCCTCTAACGTTCACTCCTCCATCCTGGTCTACAATTATTTTAGAAGTTAAACTAGCGCACTTTTCCTGAAATTTTAAGTGCCGATTAATAAATTAATCCAGAAAACGCCATTGTTCGTTTTAACGTGCAATCCTGGCTTTTCCGCCTTATATATTTTTTGTTATGTACAAGACTATGATGGCCGGATTTGCGAAAAAGCCTAGAAAAACGTAGTGGGTTTAAAAAGGTCTGACCTAATTCGATCCCCTTCAAAACACTGCCTGTTAGAAACAGTAAAGAATCTGCAGGATTAAGATATCCCATCAGCCCTGCCATGGACATAGATAAATCCCGCGGGCGAGAAGTTCTGGATTTTTAACCTCGAGATAATTAAATATTATTTGTTTCCCTCATCTGTTAAGCAAATTTTATCATCACCTGTTTTTTTAATTATGAACCAGGATATATGTATACTTCAGTTTCAAGCTCGAGGCGAGACTTGACTTGTAGCAAAGTAAAGCCTCATGTGTGTAATATCAAGTTAAGTAGATTCATATCCCTGATTTTGACACCTTGAAATTGTTGTTTTTCCTGTGATATTGTAAGTAGTTCTGGAGATTTAAGGGCACTTTCTTATCCTGTTTAAGAAAATAATTTTGTTTTTAACTACGATGTTTCGTTTTGAAGATACTCATATTAATTTAATTTTCTTTAATACGGCTCTGAAACCAGAAAAGTGAAGATCAACATTTAAACACAACAAAACTGTACTTAATATTGACAAGACTATTTTCTCAGACAATTTTTCGTTGTTAAATTAAGTCCGCTATGTTATGTTTAGGGGTCCGTATCTACCCTCTAATTTAGTAAAATATTCAATACTAGTATCACTAGACTAGTATCATAACATCAGTTTTAGCGAGTCAAAAGTTCCTCAAATACAAAAAAGAAAATGCAGGTCTGTATTTGAAAAAATAAAATTGTGGTGATTATCTAAAAACCGACTAAGCGGAAGCTAACGGTTTTTAAAAATAATGGGAAACTAAAACGTAAAAAAATTAAATTGGATTTTTTCCCTTCATTCTGGCTGACCAAACTGAATTAACGCATCCGAAATAACCCGAACTGTCCAGTCCAAAACAGTGTAGTTTTCAAACAACACTTTATAGAACTAAGAGAGTAACAGTAAAACGAAAAATGAGTGAAATTGAGCGCGTGTGTTACGAGTGAAGTCGCACTAAAGAGTTCCGATTGTCTCTTTCACTTACATCTGTGCCCACAGATGACACAAAAACGAAACTTTCACCTTATTTATGGCCGTCACAAATTTAGGGATAAAAAGGGAAAGTAAAAAATAGCCTCCCTTTTTTCGAGTCCGCGGCTCAGGTACGTTATTACCAGCTGGATCACCCTCTTATATGAATATCGAAGGAAGAGTACACGAACAGTAATCTTTGAAAAAATTTCTTTAATCAAACAACGCTCTATAGAACAAAGACAAACAATAACAACCAAACAATAAATGAGTAAAATCGAATGCGTTTGTTGCAAGTTAAACCCACTGGAGAGGTCAATTGTCTCCTCCACTTATAGCTGTGTCCACAGATTAACTCTCATCTAGAAAAGTATCGTTTTCAGCATTTTTTATGGGAAATTTGAAGACATTGCTGAGGAAAATCAAAGCTACACGCTATTTACAAACTTCGGAAGATACTATCTCTTACTGAGCGGCTTACAAACTACAGTAACTTAAGCCAAAATTCACTTTCGAATAATGCTATTAGGAATTTTCAATTATAGGGTTATTAGCAGTTGTCGATATAACCAACTTGTATCAATGGTAATACAACTTTTGAATATATTTTGTCTTTGCATGCTGAATTTAAGGTCAGGGATAAACGAATAGAGGCTTTCCCAAGATAGACATTCCCTGTTACCTCAGCCAATGCTTATGAAGTTGCCAGGAATTAATTTCAGATAGTTTAAGTGCTATAAAGAGAAATCAATCTCTCCGAAGGTCTAGGAATGATTGGGTTAGGCATTAGGGTAATAATAGGCTGTAAGATGAGAAAAGTAATCAGAAGAAGAAAATAACGAAATTTATATCCCAGTTAGGCAATCTCGCTTGGAAATGCAAATACCGAAAGTTAGGGAAACAATTATAAGTTAAAACACCTTTTACGTCGTGATTTATGTTATTCCAAGGGAAGTTAAAAAATGTCCAATCCTGCCAAGTTTAATATTTATGGGGTAAAAAAGTGTGAGATTTTAGTTCTATTTTAGCTTCTCCTCTATCGGCGTCACAGTAAAACAAATTGATGTTCTCAAGGTAACGATTTAACTGTATTTTCGGATTAAGAGAGCAAATTTTGTCATCAATTTTACGATGTTTTTACTATTTGCCCAAAAAGGTGAACTTTTAGTTCTCACACTTGGACAGTGTTATGTGTAATAATATATTTATTTATTATTCCATGGGTATTAAATTTTGAATGAAGAAACCCTGAAATAAACGTGTCCATCAAAATTTATTGTAGAATTCGTTTTAATAACTGGCCATACAAATGCCACACCTAAATTATTTCATAAATTAATCGCAAAAGCGGACATTTTCAATCCTGAATAAATGATGTTTAAAATATTACTCCTTTGAATCGTATCAATTAATTTAATGTGTTGTTTTCACAATTTTATGTTTATCAAAATTAAATGATTTCCAACGAAGTATTGCTGTTGTAATGGGTTTTATACACGTGAAAAAGTCAACTAATATAGGAATTTTATAATTACTAGTAGAACCAAAACTGATGAAATCGAAATAAGGGGATATTTATCACAATAGCTAACCGGAGAACATAATGGTGTTGTTTCAATTGTCTGAAAAATTGAACAAAACATTTAAATAAAAAAATATTTGAGGGAATTTAATCCTAACATGACGTATTTTATTACTTTTAATCCATTTGTGCGAATAAATTTAAGCAATATAAATATTCAAAATGTGTGCAATACATTTATCAATATTTGAGTAAATCTAGATCAGGGCTGAGAGATGACAAATATGAGACTGAATCACAGCTGTCGGTATTACAGTGCTTTCAAGCTACTTTTTGAAGCTTTCTGCCTGACTAGCAGATTTCTTTTACTGTTCACGTAATTTATTAGAAATATTCAGATATTTTTTGAATTTTCAAGCGTTCTCTTAAGCAACGTATAGACCCGGACATCTCGTCCTCATTAGAAGTTGTTCAGTAATGCTAAAATGGCGCCTAAAGACGTTATTGCTGCATACTTAGCAATGATTTTAAAACATAAAAAACTATCTCTACCTTAAGGAATATTGAGGATCTCCCAATGTAAATACCAAAAATAAAACTGATGATAGAGTGTTACGAATTAAAAAATGTATGTTTTAAATTTATAGGTACTAGCGTATGTAATTGTTACGTATCATGTATTTTTTTGTTAAGCGAGTTACCTTAAATCCTCAGGAGAAACTTCTTCAACAGGATTGATAGTCTTTATTATATGTTTTTCCAATAACATACCATTTTTTTGAAACATATGCCAAGGACAATTTTACGGTTTCTATAGATTATGATTTGATTTTAAAACTGATTTTCTTCAAATATAATCCAAGTCTTTTTGCCTCTTTATGTACAGTAGTGGTCAAAAGTAGATAGACAAACAGAATTTTTCAATTAAATCATGCGTATGTTAATTTATCCATTTCCTATGCATATATGTTAATTGTCGCAAAACACGTTATAACAAATAATAAACAAATGTTGATAAAGTTACTTTATTGTCATTAAAAAATTAAATTTTTGAAGTTCACTTGGTTAAAAGTACATAGACTATTTAAAAATGAAAATAAAAACATAACAATTTCCTTTAAATGATTTAAAAAATCAATGGGAACTTTTCCCAAGGCACTAATATTTGGTAAAATATCCATTATTGTCAATGACTGCCTGACATCGATGCGACATTGATTCAATCAATTTGTTTAATATTGTTGGATCAATATTTTACCACTTTTCTTGTATTTCAGTAAACAGTTAATCGCAATTTGAATAATTTTTATCTCTCAATCCTTAATCAACAATTTGCCACAGGTTTTCTATGGGATTCAGATCGTGCGACCGGGAAGGTCACTTCAAAATCGGCACTTTTTCTTCTTCAAGAAATCGGTTAACTAACTTTGAGGAATGTTTGGGGTCGTTGTCGCGTTGAAAATGGAATCTTAAGAGTCAATTGTCTTCAACCTAAAGTAACATAACATTCTGAAGTATTTTCCTGTACACAAATCTGTCCATGATTCCATTTATTCTATATAATGGGTCAATACCAAAACTGCTGAAATATCCCCATATCATTACCGATCCTCCTCCATGCTTAACCGTGGGGCTGGTGTATTTAGGGTTTAATCGCTGATCAGTGGAATATCTAACGTATTGAATACCATCGGAATTAAACTTGGATTCATTGCTCCAGCAAACTCGTTTTCAATCCTGTTTCAGCCAATGAATATGTAGTCGAGCAAATTCCATTCGGGCCTTCCGATTTTTTTTACTGAAAACGGTTTTTTTGCTGGCCTACGTGTAAATAATTTCTCTTCGACTAATATTCGTCTTACAGTCCTTGAAAACACAGAAACTCCGAAAACTTCCATCTCAGAACGAATTTTCTCAGAACACGTGAATGGATTTTTCGAACTAATAATCTTTATCTTCAACACATTTCTTTTGTTTAGCTTCCTTGGTCGTTCAGTTTTTAGTTTCGGGTTAATTGATCCAATTCTTTGACATATTTTTATTATAGTCTAAATAGTGGCTTTTTTAACATCGAACCTGCGGGCAATTTGCACTTGTCCATTACCCTCATTAAAAACTTTAACAATCCGCTTTTTTAAATCAGTGGACACTTTTACACCACGAAGCATGCTATAGACTATAAACCAAATGCAAATTGTACTAATATTTTTCTGATATCTGAAGAATTTAAAGTAAATTCGGCTATTTTTACCGCGTCTATCTACTTTTGACCAGGTAAATTCAAAAGATTTATTTTTTTAATGACAATAAAGTAACTTTATCAACATTTGTTTATTATTTGTTATAACGTGTTTTGCGACAAGTAACATATACGTGTAGGAAACAGATCAATTAACATATGCATGGTTTAATTGAAAAATTCTGTTTATCTACTTTTAGTTACTACTGTACTTATTTCTGGGACACTCTGTATATCCACCAGCAAATCATAATTTTCAAAAATGTTGTTACTGAAGTGGTTTAAGTGAATTAACCAATTTCGGCGATGCAAGATTTTTATATTTCAACAGCGAGGGTTTTTGTCCTCTAAACCCTCGAAAACGCTACAATTTTATTAACACCGAAATCATTTAGAGCATAATTGTACTGGTGCCGTAGCAATTCTAAGTGACTTATACATAAATAATAAAATTAATGTATCGTTGACTGTAATGAAATTGCACACTCTAAAGAAAATTAATTAAATCGTACAATAGTTAAAGCTTTCAACCAACAAGACGGGTAAGATTTGCTAAAATCCTTAAAACACTACGTGTAGCAATAATGCCAGACCGTGTTCCTTGGAAGTTGAATAGAAGGATTTATCTTACTCCTAGAATTTAGCTTTTAGAATGTAACCCAAGTCTGGATCTGGGTTAAAGGGAATGCAAATGACAACATCTTACAAAAAGATTTAAAAATCAAATTATGTTCTTTCGAGCAACTTGAATATCGAGATTTTAAATCAGCTTTCATCAATTTATGATTTGGGAAGTCGAAGTTGTATTAAGTCAAAATTGCGATGGGATAACAATATAATAAAACTGCGGTCTCAAAACCTTAAAACGTTATATCTATGTAAATAGAGTTCCAATAAGTCTGCATACGTGGCAGGAGAATCAAGAGATATATAGTTTAAGTTCTAATAGGAACCATAAAATTGAAATACACATACGCCCACGTTAATTTAAAGTTTTAAATGTAATTTCCACAGGAAATGTCTTTTGTATCAGGTGACGGCAAAAAGGCATTAAGCAGCTTTCGTGTTGGAAATTAATAGTTTTGCTAAGAGGCTCGAACTGAAATACCTAAGACGTGATATATACAGGTTAAGGAACATATTCTCCGTCTCGCATTCCAATGTATGATACTCATATGTACCTACACTTAATATGTCTTAGTATGTACTCAGGTCTAATACATTTTATTCCAAAATTTGCGCACAGCTTGAAAGCTGGGAAAGGACGATTTATCAAAGTGAAAAACGAGTATTATTATGTACGTATTGTAGTTTACGACTTCACTTAGTTGATGAGACGACTCATGCCTCAGGGAAAGTGTAATATAATTTTAAGCACGTAGGAAGTTGGATATTGGCAAAACTAGTATATATCTAAAAGTAATCTGTATTAAGGAATTAATGCGCTTTCTCGATATTCCTGCGAAGGATTTTCCCAGTTTGTCCTAGCTTTCAAATAAGATGCAAATAAATTTACGGTTATTAAAAAACTTTTAACGCTGCTACTCTCTAGATATCCAGACTGAATCCGCAATTTAAAATATATTGTTTGGGACTGTTTCTAGTCGAATCGCAGTTTAAAAGAACGGAATCAGTGAGTGGGTATTTCCCGAATGTTGCCGTTCTAAGTAGAGCGGTTCTAAAGCACTTTTAATTAGAAAGATGGGCAGTCGCTCAACACAAAAAAACTAAAATTCCACGTTTTTCATTTTGAGATAAAAATTAACCTTTCACTTTACCACAGCTTTAGTTAAGTTATTCAAATTTTAATTCATCTTTTAATGTGATACATTAAAAGCTGGAAAAGTTTTGCGCGAATGAACGTAAATGTAGGAAAAGTTAGTGGCAAAAGGAATTGAGCGTTCAAGTAGAAATGGAAAGAGGATGTTACCATCCCGGTGACACGTGTTTCTACTCATTGGTTTCATCCGGCATGTGTGCGTATAAAATAGGTACACACATCGTACCCAAGTCAGAATTGTGATGAAAATCGCAGCAGGTATCTCTGTGGCTACGGTGGATGTCTTGAGTAAATCTTCGAAACTGGGAAAGCTGTGGGTGTTTCAACAACAGGCTGAGTGGATGCTTGCTCGTGGTTCCCTATTTTTTTCCTTCTATCCTTTCTAGGCAAAATCTGCATGTGCGTATGTCTTCGAATATCCGCAGGATAATGTGCGTGTATCTACTTTGTATGCTTACATACCTGATGAGGCCAATAAGTAAAAACACGCGTCGACGAGTTGTTTTACATCCTCTTTTCATTCCATCTTTTCCAACAGCTTCTAGATTTTTTTCCCAGATCTGAAGGGATCTTTGTGGAGAATCTTACTATGTTTTTAGAGGCAACTTGTGATTAAAAAAAATTGATAAATTGGTTGAGTTTATGATATTATTAAAGCTCGTGTAAGATTTCTCAAGATATTTCAGATCTTCCAGAGACTTCCACCAGAGATTGATAGGGATAAATCGGCTTTTCAGTATCTATAAGTACATTTTAGTCTTGTCTCAGTTTATTCCCCCAAAACTGACAGAGATTGATATAGGACCCATATATTGGCGATTTGTTCTTTTCGACCAATGTCATTTGAAAACGTAATAATATATATTGTGACAGAAAAAGAAACACCTAATATACAGGGTGATTCATTGGGAATGGGACATGGCGAAACTCGAGATAGGGGACACCAAAATATGACGATTAGACGCAACATGCCTTATATCAATGTTGCGCGTTTCAGAGTTACAGAGTGTTAAAGGTTAAAATTTTATTTTAAAATTCCTTAGTAACTTTTTGTGTTTTCATAGCATCAACACCAAAATCGGTGTACTTAGGTTTTGTAAGATGCCAAATAAGGATTTTGATCTAATTTTTACGAAATGTCTAGAGGGCGCTAGTTACAACCCACCGCTTCGATATATTTGGTCATATTTTTTTATGAGTGCAACTAAGGTCAAATTTTATTCAATGTATTGAAAGAGCGTTTATTTTTACGCAAAAAAGGTATTCTTATTCAATTCCGATATCTCTCTTCGTTTACGAGATTTTTACCTAAGTACACCGATTTTAGTGTTGATGCTATGAAAACACAAAAAGTTATTAAGGAATTTTAAAATAAAATTTTAACCTTTAACACCCTGTAACTCTGAAACGCGCAACATTGATATAAGGCATGTTGCGTCCAATCGTCATATTTTGGTGTCCCCTATCTCGGGTTTCGCCATGTCCCATTCCCAATGAATCACCCTGTATGATTTCTAATCTCAAAAATTTTTTGTGTAGACATTCCTTAGGACTCCTGAAAAAATAATGAAAATTTTAACCTTATCGGAGCAACTTTTCTTGCAGGCACTATTTTGTTGCAAAAATAAGTTAGTCTGCATTAGAATAAATTTAGTATTTGATTTACACTCATTTGACGTTATTTGGTGATTTGCAGTGCTTTATTTTTTCATTTTTATTGAAACATTATTATGCCTCCTGTACGAAGACGTGCTAATTTTCGTCAAATTTCTAAATTTGAAACAGGTCGAATGGTCGGTATGAAAAAGGCTGGATTGGCGATTCAGGAAATAGCCCGAAGACTGCACAGATCGGTGCACACGACAGCAAGATGTTGTCATGCATGGTCTGTAGAAAGGCACCATCTACGAGCTAGGGGTACAAGACGCCGTGCAAGAACGACAGAACGTCAAGATCGTTATTTACGGTTGCTAGCAATAAGAGACCGTTTTGTCACCACAGGTGTCATTGCTAATCAGTAGTTTCACGTGTATGGAAGGGTGATTCACATGCGAACGGTCTATCCTTTGTCCTTTGGACTTTTTTCTTTTAAACCACATTTAGTCCCACCTTTGACGGGACATCACCGTCAGCTCCATCTAGAATGGTGCAGAGAATGGCTGTATCGGGATGCTCTGTGGAATAATGTAGTGTTTAGTGACGAATCCCGATTTTGTGTAGGTGGTTAGAGACGTCGTAGAGAAAAGCGCAATCCCGAGTTTTTTGTCGAGAAACACGTTCACCACACTGTGGGAATTATGGTTTGGGATACTATTTCTTATGGAAGCAGATTACCTCTAGTCTTCATAAGAAGTAGTATGACAGCCCAACGCTATATCCGAGGAGTCGTAGATCATTATTTGCTACCCTATCTTAGAACTCTTGAAACCCCTGTTTTCTAAGAAGACAGTGCACGTCGACATGTTGTCAGGCTTTTCTTACATCACTTGGAGGAACGTGAAGTTCGTTTGTTGCCATAACCCCCAAGCTTCCCCGACTTATCGCCCATTGAAAATGTGTGAGATATGATGGATCGAAGATTGAAATTATTGCCAGAGCAGCCATCCACCATCCAAGTACCATGAAATGAATTGTCTCAGGAGGAAATCGACCGCTTGATAAAATCAATGCCGAGGCAATTAAATGAATGCGTACAAAATCAAGTTGCGTCCACACATTATTAGCTATAGCAACCAAACTCCTGTATAAAACCTGATTTTTTCATCAATTCTATAAATTAGCAGCAATAATAAAACTGTGCAACTGAAAGTTAATCTGATCATTATATCTGGGCGTTACTTTTTCTATGTAACTTAGTATATGGTACAAGACCTTCTCTGTGACAAAAATTAGTTTTTTAGCTACTTTTAAGTTGTTTAAGGAAATGCACAGCCAATATGAGATAGTCTAATGGACATCTGGAAATTCTTACTATCATACAAGCAAATATGTCTGCTAAGTGGGAAAATTTCGAAAAATTGAGAGGAATTTCGACTGCTTTATGGTTTTGCCAAAATGGTGATGATGACTTTGAGATATTGATTTAAATGTTCAAATGCGAATTGTCATTAAAAATTAAATGCACATTTTTTTGTGAGAACTGCTTATCTTCGCAATTACTTAGGTTTAGGTTCGTTCATATCAAGGTGATAAACAACACCTTTTGGGCAAATGAATTCTTGTGAAAATGTGGATCGACACTTGCTACATAATCATTTAAGCCTTATCAATAAGTTTTATCATGGTCGTAAACATTTTTCAAGCAAGCCGTTTGTTTCATCGAAATTCCAGAAAATTAAACATAAATTATTTGCAAAAGCTTGCACAGCCAATAAGGCTTCCTTAATGTTACCCTTCTCCCCTGCTTAGCCAATTTATCTTGTCAAACCCGGTTATTTACTCTTCTTTGATTAAAATTGTCAATTGGTTATTTCAGGGCGCTGATTTGTTTCAGTAACTTTGACTCGTTCAGAGCGAGCCAAACTCCAAAAAGCTCTGCTAAAAACTCACAGTCGCCTCTGCTAAAAATCTATTTAGTGATATAGCACAATTAAGTAATCTTGATGTGCCATTAATCATTACGCCAATTTCGCCTCCTGTGCTCCTTTAACTGAGTCCCGCCTTCCAAATGAATTTGAATCGGTAATATGTCGTCCTGGGAAATAAGAATGCGGGATGATTCATTACAGAAGGTATCAAGCCTTTGTTGTAACTAGGTCAAAGTGTCGAATTTGAGGAGGATGAAATGTCAAATGTAGAGGTGTAGATTGTGTGAAAACAGTTTTTAGTTATTAATTATTCCAAATTATTCTAACGTGGGGATTGTCACGATATCTCTGGTGATGTGTTAAGGTGTCTTTAAGCTTAATGTAACGATTCAATTGATTCATTAAACAGTAAATCGGAACCGAATATGTAGGCGTTTTTGTGGATTCGTCCCAAGAATCTTAAGTAATTGCTTCAGATGTCAAACGCAGTTTCGTATCTTACGGTTGTTACGTTTATGGATTACTTTATTTGTCTCCCAAATTGGATCCATTCTCTTCTGTAGCACTCTTTCCGGGATTATTGAATGATTCCCCTCTTAAAATTAAACGATGTCCTTATTTTTATGCCTGTGTTAAGTGACAGATAATTTGTCATGGTAACTAAGAGATATTAAAGTAGAATTAATATTGGTTTTTGCGATTCGATAGCTCATTGAGTATATTACATTTTCCAGAGAGGATTTCATGAGAAAATGCTTGAAAGGAATGTCCAAAGAAATAAGCAAACTATAAGATTGAAACTGCGCTATAAGTCAAATAAAATGTTCTAATTTTTTCTCAGGAATGCGCGAAGAAGCTGTTTTCGGAGCAACACCGTCTATTTACTATAAGGGAAAGCTATAAATCAAGTATATAGGTGTTGTCATTTTAGGAGATACGTGAAAAATGTATTTTTGTATTCATCGTGCATACAATTCTTGAATGTTTTCATAAACATATATATCGCACCTTCATCTTTTTTTATCAAAAAGCCAACAAAGGAAGGTGGTTGTTAAGTTTGACCCGTGAAAAAATGATGCAGGAATGACAAATGATATTATGCAGCAGTTGAACTTCCACCTAACAAGTTTGTGCTTTATTCATGAGGAAAAAATAATTTAGTTTAACAATTCACAGTTTATATTAATTTAGAAGCAGAAGATTAATGGCCAGTTGCACAATCACGGGTTAAGAGACGATTTAGTTAAATCGCAACTGATAATTGAACGACTCCTTAAGAGGGGCACATTTGTCACCAACTATCACGAATGGAATTAATTTCACAGCAATGCTATTTGTATTAGTAGTTGTTCAGCTAAATTCTCTTTCGAACCATGATTGCACAACTGGGCCCTAAAATAAGTTAATCAAGTATGGGGATGCCATTGACCCTAAAATTAACTCATGGTGTTTTAGGAATTATTTCAGAAAAATTGATATATGACAAATCATAACGCTCCTTTGATCAAGCAAGAGAATTAAAGTCACCGTCCCCCAACTGAGCCAAATTTTTCCCATATATTTTTTTATTTCAGGTAAATTTACCTTTTGCAGTATATCCAAGATACAGATGTCCCGTAATGGACATCTCGTAAACCGTAACAAATGCAAAGTCGTTTAAATTAGCAAAAATTGTCCAATGTGGGGGTCTACAAAATGATGGTTCCGAATTCGGACAGTTCCGACTGTCCATCTCCACTTTTTCTGCCAATTTCTGATTTTAAACTTTCACTAATTAGTCCTGTCATGTTTTAGTCATTGTTAATTCTGTTTTTTTAAAAAAGAACGTTAAAAATGACGTATGCACTGGTTTAGACGTCCCTATTTTGGACACAGTGTATGAGAAACGTGTTAAATTGTATTTTAATTTAATTTTTTACGAATAATACAGACAATTTGGCGGCTCTGTTATTTGAGACTAAGTAGTGGAACTAAGGTTTGCTTTAGTTGGAAAAAAAATTCAGCCTGCTCCGGGATCGTATCATACACACTTCCTTATCAATTGTACCAGCCGGACGAACCTACTTTTGATTTTTTTTCACTCGCTTGGACAGTCGTAAATGACAGATATACCGGAGAAAAAACACTCCTTGCGAACACCTTCTAGTTAGGGTATTCAATCTCCACTTGCAGATCTGCCACATCATCTGTAGCGTCTTCGTGCATACCTTCGAAGTTAAGGCCTTTTCAGATGGATGAAGATTTAACTTATTTGTTTATTTAGTCGCAGCTAGCAGACTAAAGCAAAAATAGATAACTCAGTTTTTGCGTCAAATTCATGTTTTCAAGCATTTAAAAAATGTACAGTCATGCAAATCAATATCACGCCTCGTGTTTGAGATACCAATTTTAAATTAAATCTCTCAATTAATATAGTTCAAACCCAACCCAGAGCATTTTCTATACATATTTGCAGTCAATGCTATGCAAACAAACGTAAAAAATAGGTGTAAAAAGCGGATAATTATTAAAACTATTCAGATTAAAATTTGTTTAAGCACATGTTCGTAACAAATTAAATTCTCAACTTATATTATAAGATAAATTTAGATAAACTGCAATATTTTTGCAGGCTTAATATGTGGATGCAGTTTTGTAGGCCTTCCGCACAAGCTATCTCAAATTATTCTACATTTATGAGGATCTTGGTCGTCATAAGTGATTAGATTATAGTTATTATGAGTGGGACTGAAGCTGCCCTCGTACCGTGACTTATAGAAGATCTCATGTAAATTCCTCACTATATATTACTGTTCTCCTAACAGACTTAACTTCCTGAGGAAGTCAATTATGCTGTTAACTGAGATTTTGTGAAAGTCCGACGGTTGGATTTGTAATCTTACTAGTTTCTGAAATCTTAGATTTTCAAAAGCTGGGAATTCGCTTAAGCTATCGTTTGTTCATGCCCCATGCACAGTCTGCACTTAATGTTGTCCACCAGTCCAGTCTTGGACCTTAGCGTAATCTCTATCAGGATCCGTTTTTCACTTTCTCGATATCTATGTAATTGGAGAAATAAAATACAGAGAGAGTCCCAAAATGCATGAGTTTTTTAAAACAGCTTGTATCTACGAAATCAAGATCTTGACGGATTTTCTCCAATTGCTAACTTTATCAAAATTGAGAGCAAGATTGTGAAAAGAATTTTATTTAATTTCGGACGTGGTGTAGAACATGAATCACCCAGAAAAATCGATATTGTCTATTTCTTCAAAGCGGTTTGCCAACTCGCATATTTGTTTCGGAATATTACATAAATTCGAAAATTTCCTCTTAATACATGAACATTAGTCGCTTAGATCGGTTTAAACCGAGAATTTACTAGGCGTTCATAAGGGATACGTAAAAGCTCCTTAAATTTCTCTTATATATTTGTGCAACAAATTTGTTTAATTTGAAGGCTCCCTTAAAGCTAAGCATCTCTTCAAAATGTCGACCCAAAGGGGCGCATGATGATCACGAAAATCACGATAAAAATTAAGGTGACGAAAAAATTGGTCCAAAACTTGCTTAAATTAATTTATGGAAGATCCTTATATTCGCATCTCAACTGCTCCTTTTAACACCCGAAAAAAGTTATAAAAAGCTATAAGAGATCTACAGAGTGCTAGTATATACTATGAGAGCAACCCAAAAATAATAACGTTACATTACTTTCTGCAGAGTACAAATAAGTATTAGCAGTACAGTAGTAAGTATTGGTCGGAGAAGTAGTATATTAAATTATTGTGCATATTAAAATGTATGCACTTTTAAAGGTACTATTCGTTCCAAATTTGAAGTACATATCTCATAAATTCTATAAGATGTACAAAAAAGATTGTGAATAATTTTTGACATTTTAGCATCCTGTATTTCAGTAGTGAAACAGTTCAGAGCCGGACTGACGTTTATAAGTATATTTTTTCACATTTTTGAATGTAGAATGCAGTGTAGCACCCTTTGAGACCATTTCGCGACATCCTGCATAGAAAAGTAGACATTATGCACTTTATACAGCTTTATTGCACATTAAACCGTGTTTTCTAACTTCCGAAAGAATTAAGCTATCACAAAATCAATTAGTTTTTAAGGCAATTCCCTCCCGGGTTAGCTCCTTTAAAGTAGTAAAAAATTTAAATTAGGCACTTACCTTTGACATTATCAAAGTTCCTTATTCTAGTCCATCTCCTTTATGTAAATTTTGAAGAGATTTTCAGGCTTCTGACCTCTACTACACTCGATAGGAGGTTTTTAGGATGAAACTTAAAACGATTTAGCGCGGAATTTTGGCCAGCGTTCCCTTGATAAATGGATTTTTTTGCGATTTTGCATTTTAGCTTGCACCATTTTTATATTTTCGAAGAAATATGGTTTCAGTTTTGTGCCAGGGTCCAAACATTAGAATATTGAAAAGAAATGTTCGAAGGAGAGATGTTATAACCCCAGGTCGGGGTTTAAAATGGGAATAAATTTAACTGCTGATGCCTGAGGTAAGCGTAATAAAATATGTCGAAACCATTTGCTATATCTGAAGGAAAAAAATGGTATTTTATTACCCAACAACAATGTGAATTGCAATTTCAGATTGAGATTATCGATACTATACTGCATATTGCTTTTATATGCAACGTTACCAAAAACTTGTTTCTGTAATTTCCTGTATTGGCTCTTTCAAATATTTTCCGTTCTATTTCAAGCCATATTCCAGCGGTTTAGTTGTTGTTATTGGGTTTCGCTTTTTAGAAATCATACTGAAAAATGAAAGTAACAAATGGATATCATTACGCCCTAACATGAGGCCATGAATAATTTTGTTTGCACCCAAATCTGACCCGAACTAACCATCCATACTTATTTTCATAAATCACAAGATTTCTATCGTTGCCCCTTTGTACTCGGGAGATTTGTTTTCCTTGCGCATTATTACCATAGGCCTAATATCAATAAGATCACCCCTCTGCCTCACTCAGCTCAAAAGTAACTTGCAACTATTTATGATTTTCCCTTAAAGGCATGCTGAGCATTACCATTCTACTTTGACAACCTTTTATTTTTGAAGGAAAACATAAAGGACGAGAAAGTTTGAAGTTAAATGAAAGTTGGAATTTTTGAATTAGTCCAGAAATATTCGTACTGTTTGGCTGAAGATCTTTTGTGACGACCCAAACACCGTTTTGGCTTTTTGCTTTGAGGTATACATTCGGAAAGGTTCGCTGCTTTTTATTTGTTTTAACGGGAATATAAAATGAATAAAAAGGGAATTTCCTAAGTCTTATCTTCAACTGGAATTCCTCTGTTTGGACAGTGATACAGGTAAAAAAAGACATTTTTCTGTATAAAATGCGTGCAAATATCTGCCAATTTGTTTCTATTTTAAAAAGTGGATTGTACAGAATGAAGTTCCACATAATAAAATAATATAATAAATTCAGGAACGGAGAAAGCGTAAACTACAATAAAATTTCATTATTTTATTACGAGAGTCATCTAAAACTAAATCATTTAAATGAAAACATATATGCATAACATGCATATGCATACAGACAACAACATATGCATATGCATATTGCATAAAACCTATCTAAATTTGTTGTAAAAAAAAGTATCATAACAATATTATACATCTTTCACCTGAACCATTCTGATCTAGTCGGCTCAAAGTGACGACGACAGACCACAAAAGGCCGGGTGTATTCACAATTCCGTTGCTTATTTTGGGCCACTTTTATCGTCCTGTAGCACGCTGAAGTAAATAAAGTTGCTGCTTTTGCTGCTTCCTGCGGGGTACGTGAGACAAGGGGTAGGCGCAATCGAGTTATAAAGGACTGTGGTGCATGTAGTGTAGGTCAGATGTTGTACTCATTAAGTTGAACTTCAGTACAAGTAACTTGTCCTTTTGTTACAACTGTCGACAGGTAGTTTGTTACTATGTATGACATAACCCAGGGTGTTATCAATATAGTCGAGCAAACCACCATTCGTAATTATTATTTTTTTTTTTTTGAGTAGTAATAATGTGACAGTAATTGGTTTGAATAATAAAAAATCTTATCATATTTCTCGAATTAATTAATTTCAATGTCCAATCCCCTTTGGACAGGACATATGCTAGCAACTGAAGGTGCTGAGATTAGCTATGTTCACTGTATTTACAGTTCATATTTTACAATTATGCCCTAGGCCAAGCATCTCTTTTACGTCATACCAGATTTTGTCATTGAATAGTAGAATACACAGATGGCGCCACTGAAAGGCATTATCTAGTGAGGTAGCAAGTTTGAATTTGACTAGTCATATCGTCGCATTCTTCCGTTGGCTTTCGCTTAAAGTAAACGGAGGTATGATTTTTTAAAAAGTAGTTTAGGACAAAAATTATATTATTATCAAGAAATTAGTATGTAAGCATTTATGTCTCAAAAAGTCTATTTTTGCTAGACATAAATTGTGTATACGGGGTGTCTGATTTATTACTGCACATACTGAAATGAGTGATAGATCTCATCGTTTTAAGCAAAAAAGTCCATATGAACATGTCAGATTTCGATCGGTAGCGAAATTACAGAGTGTTCAAATTTGAAAATTTCAAATTTCTAGGCTTGCATCTCTTAAATTAGATCGACAAACCTCAATTTTTTTCTTGTTAAATTGAAACATAATGTTTAAAAAAAAAAGGATACTAAATTTGTCCAACTGTTTTTTGTATTTATTGAAAAATACAAACTTTGGTTCAATAATAAACAAAATAATTCATTTGTTAACAAAAAACTGTTTTCTGTACTTGTTGAGGGTTGTCGATATAATTTAAGAGTTGTAAGCCTAGAAACTCGGAATTTTTTATTTTTGAATTTTTAAATTTGAATACTCTGTCACTCCGCTACCGATCGAACTCGAACCCATGTTCACATGAACTTTTTTGCTTAAATGATGAGGTCTATCATCCATTTCAGTATGTATAGTAACGAATCGGATACCCTGGATATGATATTACAAAAGAATTTAATTGCTAATGACCATTGATAACTGACTAACCTATTATCCCTTTTCATATAGTCCACAAACTCCTATCCATAGGCCAAATAAATAGATCAGACTCTTTTATTGGTAGTTTCATCACGGTGTAAACAAACCCCTGAAAACAAGATATTAAACTAGGCAACAGAGAAAAACTTTTATTGTTGGCAATAACCTCTTAAGCTCTTTATTTGTTTTCCATATTTCTTTCTCTGCCTTATTCTGTTATAAATCATCTTTTACGATCAATAATCTGAAGCATATTCAAGTTTCAGCTTTGCATTGGTGATCTAATTAAGTGGATTAAAGACTCGTTTTTTTTGTTTATCATTAATAAGGATGGTCTGCTGTAACGAATTAAAGCAATCCCATTAAAACTGCCGCTGCAAACTGGGTATTTCGAAAATACATTGGAATTACGAGAACAGTGCGGCTGATTAAATTTTTAAGAATTGATTTATTGCCAAGGGTAAGAGCAATGCTCTTGTGACTTTTGGGGTTAAACCCGTCTTACAATCGAATGCATTTAATAAGCAATAAATTAGCTTTTTGGCAACCACATTTAATTCAATCATTAATTTTAATATATGGGTTATATTTAAAAAAATGCTTATCGTATATCACGGAGTTGTGCAAAAGGTAATTATTTTTAGCAGGGGTTGTTTAGAGAAACTAATGACATCCATTAGCTTTTATAAAGTTAGACTGCCACAGAGCGAGATTCAAATAAAGAATCTCGAAGGAGCTGCTTCATTCAAGAATCAGGCGTTTTACTCGTGATAAATTTCCACACCGGCATTTACTGGACTCCACTGAATGGCGTTTCCAGAAATAGGATATGAGCACATAATGCCCCATTATGTCAAGATATTTAATGATCTTACTCGTTGATGTCGAACCCCTGGGGCTATGAACGGGTAGAAAATTAGGTCGATGCTACATCGGGTTCGATGTCTTAAGAAATTTTTTTAAAGAAAGGAAAATAATTGAGCGTAAATATAACGTTTGAGGTCGAATTTACTTCAGTTCGTTTTGAAGTGCATTTAAAAGTGCTTTTATGAACCTAAACATTTTAAGGTGAATGTTTGAAAAACGTGAAAATGTTTTCTTTACGCGAAGAATTCATTTTGGCGCGGAAAAGCTGCAAAGTAAATATCAGGTTCCACTGTTATATAAAACGTAATTTAGTTTAGTTCCCTTATTTGTAAATGGCAATTTAATCTGAAGCAAATAGTAATAAAGATGGGAAATATGGGCTTCTGATCCAATCATTTACTTTTAGCCCTTTCCGGAATTAAATTATTAAAGTTCACCTGAGAAAGGCAAGGAAACTCATCCAAAAACTCTCAAACCAAACTTGGTAAATCATTATCAAACTCTTCCAATAATCCAACTCATTCCCCTAATAAAGTCGTAAATCTTTCTCAGATAAACTTAGTTATCACGAAATTTATAGCCTACGGAATTTCGGTACATTACATGACCTACGCTCTATTTGTATATACTCGCAAGGGTGAACTAAACCGAGCCCTTAGGTTTTTCCCCAGAAATTAAATCCTGGGTTAAATTGGAGCCATGATTCCTTGCTGCTGTTCTTTTAATTAAAAAACGAGCACGATGGGTTTGTATTTATACCGATTGCGTTTTTAGGGAGAGAGGAATCTCTTTGTAACGAACGTTCGGACGTTGAATATCTTATTCTCGTTAGCTCAATTTCAGTTATTAGGAAACTAGGGCACAATTAGGTTGCATCTCTATTTACGCAGTTGTTTGCCTGCTTTCCAGAAGCAAACATAATGAATCTGGTAAACTATTGACAGAGTTTGATTGGGTACGTTTCACCATGGCTTAAAAGGGGTAGTTCGGATTTAAGTTTGTGTCATCAGTAACAAATGATACCCGCTTAGTTCTTTCTAATGCCCTTAATTGGAAAAAAAATATATTTTTCTAATTGTGATTTATATTTGCTAAAATTCGATTTATTGAGGATGGTTAGAATCTTTGATTTTTCAGATATATCAACAGGAGAGGAGGCGAAAAGCTTCTATGTTTAAATGCGAAACGGCTTTGAAGTCAGGAAGAATTTGAAAAAGCCCTTTGGGAAACTACAAGAACCTCTCAAATTCCCAAATCCATTGGAAATTCATAAAGATGGAGCATTAAAACAGGAAATTTTAACGCTTCCCACCCATCTTTGGCAAATACTTAGAAATATTTTTTGCACTTCTGAGACTGTACAAATCGAAACGACCTCTCCGGACATAAAACCCTCTGGGAGACTAAAATGTCCTAAAGGATTTTATGTTAGACTCATTGGAAATTGTTAGAGTAGTGCTGTAAAAGCCGAACATGGCAAAACCAAAGCCGAAGAAAGATTAAAATTTTTAAAAATTGCAAAAAATTGAACAATAATCTTACAAAAAAATCAAAATATAATTAGATCCCTGCAATTTTTTTCTAATTATTATTGCAAGCAGAATCGTCTGAAAGTCCAGCGCTAGTTATTATCCAGCCGTAATCTTCATTAAATATAATCGAAGGGAACCTTTGACCTTCCTGTTGTTTTATTGATAAGTAATTCCTCGGTGTTTAATTTAACTTGTAAAAGATTTCAGTTGTTTGCCGTGTAAATTTGAATCAGAAATTATCCATGAATTTTAAACAAAAGACTAAAAGTAAAACGAGTTTGATTGTTCACTAATTGCTTTTAATAGCAGTTTTTATTATTTTTAAGTTCACTTGATTTCAATGCGTTTGAATTGTTGCGAAATTATAATTTTTTTTTAGAGTACGAAATAAATTTATTGCCAAGATTCTTCCGTTTATACTCTTCAAGAAGGCGCCCCGAAATTTAAAAAGTTCAAAGTTGTGCAAAAACTTCATCGCCAGGTTTAACTTTTATTAATTATAGTTCTTTGGAAGGTTTCTAGCTTCAAAAATGAAAGTTAATTTATTAAAAAAAGGCTGTTTTCTTTCTGTCTAGTATAGTAGCGTGCTCTTTATATTTCACGAAAATGCAGCCGATTCTGGAAAGATTGAATGTTTGCATGTTACATAGCTTCATAGAGGAAAGAAATACTGAAATACGGAGGGTCGCATCAATCATTTTTACGAATATTCCTTGTAAAATTTGGAAGTAAACTGTCTCCCTTTCTGAAGTTTTAATGAAAGGCCCGTCGAAAGCTAAGCAGAATTCTCTTGGTTTCTTCTCTTACAAGGTAGTTTTAAATATTTATTCTAGAAGTAAATTATTTTATTTCTCATTAAAAGTTTACGTTTTGTTTGAAATTAAAAACGGCGTGGTGTATCTTCCCTTCAGGTTTCTTGCTTTAATGGCGCAAAATAAAAACTATAGAAGTCTTAATTATGAAGTCATAAAATATCTCATTTCCTTTTTTCCATTGAAGCAAAATTTTAATAACGAGAACTTTTTTCGTGCCTGCACTGCAACGGAACAATGAAAAGTCGATGTAGAACGACATTCAGCTGATAAAGGGGGTAATTAAGGAGTTGTAAAGTATAAATTCCCATGGATTCCGGTCGTATCGACAGAGCCACCAGGGAATTCTGCCACTAAAAGCTGACAAATAACATCAAACAACCCGTATAAGAAGTATAAAAGCCGGCGAGAGCGGCTAATTGCTTGTGGGACCTAAAGGTCAGGATAGAACAAAGTATAACTTAAATTACCGTGAAGACTAGACGCCAACTACTCTAAAATCGGTGTTGAAAAGTTGAAGACATGGCCGTTGGTTTTCAAATAAGTTCCCGAATTGCGCTTTAAAAAATTATTTTTTTTCTTAAAAAAACATATAGAATTGACCCCTTTTTGAGTGCTAATAGTGATCCTCACAAGGTTCGCATTCAAGCCAACAATAAGAAGTTCTCCGAAGATAATTTGGTATGATTGTATATACTCATTTATCATTGTACCAATTTTACCTCCTGTGGCTCTATAAAATAACTGCTCTTTTCCCAGTGTGAATCTGAGCTCGTAAAATGTCAGCTTGAGAAATGAAAATATTCTATTCTGATTAATTATGCTCTTGAATTACGTTTAGAAGAGAAAAAAATTTTTTCAGAAAGATTTGTCGATAGTATTACGAGTATAGTGATGGTGCATGTAAATGAGTGAAAAGATTATGTAAATTCGAGTAGTAACAAGATACGCGAATGAATATTGGTATAAATAAAGCGAAAAATAAACTTTGTGCAAATTAGTCTCTTATTGCAGTTCTGATGGTCGCATTTTCTCAAACTTGAAGCAAATTTTCCAACAACACTAAGGCTATTACAGTTCCTCCCTTTCACCTAAATTTCCAGAGAATGTTCGGAAGAATAAAGCCTGCATATTTTACTGTAATTGAGACTATGTGAACTAACTTGAATGACTTGAAGCCGAGTTATTATTATTATTATTATTGCACATTAACTTCAATAATGGTTAGGCCACGTCAACCACAAGTTTTACCCCAATTTCCAGGAAATATGTTAAAAAATAAATCCCAAAAATATGCCTGTAATTGAGACACATATTAGGGGTTTCCTAGAATTTTTAGCAAAACTCTTTTTTTTTATCCCACCCTTCTTAAGGTCATTCTTATGAAATCGTGACTTCAATACTAGAGCATTAACAACGCTTCACATTCTTTGCAATGAAGTTATTACAGGCCTGTGTTCATATGGGCTTTTGTTTATAAAAAGATGGATTGAGCAATTATACCTAAAAATTAAACCTAAAATATTCAAAAAAAAAACCAAAGGCTTTTTATCCCACAATAAGATTTTCATAGTTCCTATATCTGCATAAATATCGTAAAAACATGTTAAGTAGTAATATAGAAATTTAATCTGGACAATCGGTAAGGGTATCTTTTACGAGCACGTTAAAATAATCCATTAAAAATGTCGATAAATGTAATCCCGTATGTAATCACTCATTTGTTTGAGCATCTTTAATAAAACATATTATAACATTTGGGCAATTAATTAAAAATAATATTTTAACGCCCATTTAACAATTAATGTGACACATCCAAAGTGTTAAACTAATTATAATGAACTGAAAATTTTAACACTTTTTTGAGCTCAATTTAATTGTGATCTTGTACATTAATTAGGCACTCTCTTGAAATTACCAAATTGTTGATTATAATGCAGTATCAAAGTTTAAAAAGAAACAAAAGCTAAAAGGTAAAATTTGCTTTCAAAATTTAAACCTTTCGTCTGAAGAGACCAAAGTTTTCTTTGTGAACTAACAAAAGTGTTGACAAAAGTTACTTGACAGTAAACATTTGGGAGATGATTTTTAACTGAAATTAAATTACTTAGTTATTAAATTTAGCTTCTCTGGGGTTCAATTTGAAACAACTAAATATGTATTTGACTCTGAAACACATTTACTTAATGAGTGCAACAAATGTTTTTGAATCGTTGCTGTTGTGAAAATTTAAATTGAAAATTAAATTTAAGGAAAACGCAAAATCTTATTACTTGCTCTTGCTGCTGAGCTTACGCACGAACAAGAAGTATCCTATATAGCGTAAAATTTTATTCAACTAACATATTTTTTCCCTGAAATTCCTCCTTCTCTATTGTTTCTTTTGAATCAAGCAATAAACTTTACATAATAAGAGTCGCAGAAAACGTCAGGGGGGAAAACGTCAGGGGGGAAAACGTTCTCCCTTATCTTTTAGGGGTTCGGACCTTTTTTTCAAAGTATTATTTCATAGCGACAATTATTTCAGCGCTAAATTAAATGTGAAAGAAATACATTTGTAAGTCTACGTCACTCTGTCTTTGACAATAAAATATTAACGCAAGTGCTTTTGTCTAGACAGCACTTGACTAAAAATCTGCATTTTCAACACTTTTTGCCAGGAAAATAGCAGCATGATAAGCTCGCCTTCGTTTCCCCTCCATTCCAAATGTGACAAGAAAGTGAAAAATATCTTGTATAATTTCCTCTCGGTAATAAAAAAAACTCCATTAAAAAACCCATACCCCATTTGCCTATACCCTAGAAGTACATGAACCTTGATACGATCGGACGAAATGAGTACTATTTTTAAAATTTAAATTGGAGCCGTTAAGTAAATTTTATCTGACAGTTTTATTTTAAACCCCCTCAGTATAACAACTCCCCGGCCATTAAATTCAATGTTCGGACTGAAAATCTCCGTGGAATTATATCTTTAGCAACGAACTTTGGAACAATAATTTATTGACTCAAATTCCGTCCAACCAACTACCGAAATTTTTAAAAAGATTAAGCTGACCATGAACAAATTGACGCAACCAAGAGGACATGTGAAACTTGAAGAAAATATTTTCTTGTTTTTAAGCAGCATGTAACAAATTTCATAAGATTTTGTACGTTTGGGGTTTGCATTGTTGCCGCGATTACGTTTTTTTACGAAATGACTAGAATTTAATACCGCTATTTCACCTTCTCTTAGCTATATTAATTTCGCTATTTTGAAAGTGCTTTTTTAAATGAGGCTCCCTCAAACTGCATTCCCATAGCTCGATATCTTGACAATTTGTGACGGAATTCCTTAAATTCTCCAGTTACTAATAAAATCTTCCTTCTAATATTCCAGATACAGGTAATATAAGATAGGAATCTTCCAGTTTTATTATGCAATCTTAGTACAATCAGAGATGTAATGTGCCAATAGTGTACTGTGTTATGTGTAGATCTTTTGGCGTTAGAGAACTGAAGTGCTATGCATATTTAAAAATTATTGGAGAATATACAAAGTGTCCCTAAAAGAGTGGCATACCCTATTCTCACCACAATGTATTATTAATCTGGAAAGTTAAATAAGAACGCATCAAAGACATTATGCATTTCTTAAAGTAGAATCTCGTACATTCCTGGACACTTTTGCAAATAACGAGAAGACGGTGAGAGATACAGACGCGATGCAGGAGGGCGAAAAACTTTCTAAATTGAAAGACTTGAAGCTTGGGAAACAGAAGGTTAATATAGCCTGCGACAAAAAAGTTTAGAATGGTAAAAAGGATACCGATTCATAAAAAAATATCACTCTGTAGATTCCGCAACAACTTATGAATCGTAGTGAATTTCGATTATATAAATAAAGAGTGTTGCATGTATGCAATCTCAGCTTAATATCTCAAAAACTGAAAAAGCTGTGAAATAAAATTGATAAAAATTTGAATCTCTAAACTCTCCATTCCGGAATCGAGACTTTTAGAATATATTTTATATATTAGCAAACTACTATTAATTGCGATTGAAAATTGGCCACCTAATTTCGAGACATCCCGTAGAGGATTATTTTGAAACTTTCAAACTCAGCACCAGAATATACTTAAATCCTGCCTTGCGGTGTAAAGTAAAGGTGAGACTTTTCTAATTTAAATTCTCCCATCAAACCAAAAATAAAACCGTATTTGCAACTTCGCTCTTCCTTGAAAGTGAAGTTTGCTTGCGATTATTAAATCACCGCAAGCCACTTTAAATTTATGATGCAAGCATGCAATTAAAAGTTCGTATTTTCAAAGCAACATAAAATTCTAATCATATAAAATTTAATAACTGAACGGAGAAACTTCGAAATTTACGATAATTCTATCGAAAACGCCACAATTCGTAAAACTCATCAAAAATGGTTATCTAAAAGTTACTTTAAATAGAATTTCCGTCTTTATTTCATTACCGATTCTAAAACTGTTTAAAATAATAATCTTCTATACTAAGATCAAAAACTTTTTAATAAATAAGTCACAAAGTTTGAACATCAACTACACGAAAATGGCCATTTTTATATAGGGAAAGGATGGAAACTTTTGTCAGGGGCGTGAGATACACTGTAAATAGTAAATAAGATATATGTGTATACTGCTGAAGCTATTCAAGTAATCAATTTAATACCTATGATTGATGATCCTATTGGACATATCGAGGTAAGTACAAGTATTATTCATTAAGTTTGTTTATGAATATTGCTCTTAATATCATTCATGGTAGTTACATAAATTCGAGTTCAAAGTAGATGGCAACAATTACTCTTTGTTAGGCTTAAATTAACTACAATAACCTACACAACAATCGGATTACGTCCTACATTACCTTTCGGTTCGGCTAAACCAGAACGTGATATTGCCCAATTATTCCGATTTTGTAAACTAAACATCTCATGATTCAATTAAGAGATATTGAGCATGTTTCAGGGTCACTCTTAAAAGATACTGTCACCGTTTTATTGTTCAGAGCGATGAAGGACGAGAGTTTTTAAATTCCCGTCAGACTAAGACATTCGAGACAACTCGAGTGAGCTATAATTAAGCGATTTCCACTCGATACGAGAACCTAAATTTTATAAACTTAGCTGCGAAACCATAACCTACGAGCCCGTATCCTCTAAATACTTTTAGTTAACACTCAATAAAAGTGTAACCACTTTACATTTCCGTCAAACTTTTCCCTTCAATTTGAGAGCAAACTTCTTTTAGTAATAAATAAACCTAGGAAGCTCACTAAAAGTTTTTCGCTTTTCTTTGCACGAGGTTGAGCAAACTTGTCCGTGTTTACTGTCCCCCCTTTCATAGAAAGAAAACGTATTAAAATAGTTTTTGAGGCTGCTTTACAGATATATTTTTGAATTTATTGAGTATTCATGAGATTCGTTACAATACTGCTTAAAAATTGAGAAATTTGGCTCTCCAAGCAGAAAGATTCCATAGCAAATGTTCGGTTATTTCTGCTAAAATTTAATAACCAGGGATGTTAAAAAACACCCTTTTGCAGCAATTTGCACAGGAGAGCTTTCCCCTTTCATGGCTTATTTATTTACTTCTCAACTTTCCAACTACAACTGCTAATTAAAACACTTTGCGCCCATTTGCACAGCTAACGGCCTCTGAATCTTTCCAAGTATAACTAGTTTGAAGCAGTAAATAAATAGGTGTTTATTTTTTGTGTTTGTCAAGCCAGGGACTGAGTTACAAGACACTTTAATTTTGTGATTGTTTCGATGCAGTTTTCAACTGTATAAAAACAGACTTTATTAAACAAATGCTAAAACATTTTGGTAAAAAAAAACTGTTCGTCTGGCTTGAACAGCTGAGAAATTCCCTCCTTATTGAAACTTTCCGAGGAAACTTGAACATTTTTATGTAGATAAACCAAAACTTTCTTATCTGATTGATGTATTTCGAAGTTTTCCAGCTTGGAAAAAATAGTTTTGTGACAACTGCTATTTTCTTTTAAGAAAAATCATTAATATTACATGTAACTCATTAAATCTAATACTAAGGCTTTCATGGAATTAAGCCACATGACAAATGTTAAAGTGGAAACTTTGGGTCGAAAAGGCATGAGCATGGTATAAATCTGTCTCACCACCTCTAATTTAACGTATGACAAACTGTTTACTTAGGTATCCAAACGTGTAATTAGATTATAAAGGTTTGGTTTGTGAAGTTGCGTATGCAGCTAATGGAGTAATTAGCAATTAGTTACTATAAAGTTATTTTCTGCAAAAGATCGTTAAGAGGTATTAACTACATCAGATATTAAAAACTTACCAAGATATTATAATTCTCCTTCGATCTAGCAAAAGTATGGGTCTCAATATCCTACTCTAGGGTTTAACATTTTCAAAGGTCAGTTCGCCCGACAGGCTCTTCTCTTTTTCAGCAAACAAACTCTCTGCCTTCTGTTATTAAAATATGAGTAACTTATTGTCCGATTCAAAGATATACCTCTTATTTTAACGTTGAATAGAGTTCTGAATACCTTGGTGTAGTCGATGGTATCGAAAGCCTGTGACAACTTATAGACAACACATAAAACCCAGAATACTGGCAGTGTTCCACCTCTGCACTCAAAGTGTTCAAGAATACGCTGATATAATGGCAAGAGAGCTTTGTGGGTGGGACGTCCTATGAAGAAAACTGAATTGCTGTTCACTAATAATTTTAAATTTCTTCGAAAAAGACAATAATTGAAGCTGAAAAATTTTCGAATCCCTTCGAGAATACAAAAGAGCAGCGCAATTGGTCTGTCACTTTCAATGCTGGCTATGTTATCCATCATCACTTTTATAAAATGTGTAAGTGAAAATGTATTTCAACCCATTTACAACTATTTTTATTAAAAAACACGGTATTCTGTCAGGTCAGGAGGAATCTTTTTTAGCCCATTCCAAAATTATTTTGTAGACTTTATTCACTGATAATTGCCGCAAATACATGTTTTTTCAATTTACTGCCCACAGAATCTACTCAAATTTCAATTTTTGTTCCCATTTTTTAACAGTATCGTTAACAAACCCTATAAAATAATTAACTTATTTATTATTAACTTGTTAATTAACTTAAATAATTAAACTGTCTGGAACTGTTTGCCCGTGAGTGTTTGGTTAATAATAATCTTTTTCATACAAGATTTACCATGGTCTTTTTTAAATAATTTTTTATTACATTCCAAGCTTTAAAGTCTCGAGTTTGTGTAAAATTAAAGGTGAGTTTTAGATTTTTGCGTGGTTATTCTGTAGAATATTATAATGAACTTTTTGAATTGGGTCATTTATGCAAGTACACAGAGCATGGCCTCTTAGAGATTTTCCCTCATCGATTAACTCCCTCGATATCCAGTGATTCCGAGGCTTTTTTCCTCCAAACTTTACCCTCATCTAAGGAAACGCGACATTAAAAATTGAATACAGGGTTTCAAAAAAATAAATCTAATTTTCTGTGTATCTTGTGCTCTGCATAAACTTCGTTTCGACCTCCCTCAAGCAAACAATTTTTGAAATACCTCTTATTGTCCTCCGAGAAAATGCGTTTCTTCCGCCGTAGGACCTCAACAGGTATTTCAACTCCCCCTGTGTAATTTATCATTTGGAGCATGTGATCTGATAATGCATTATTTAAGGCTTTTGAGCTCAACATATGGCCTGGTGCATTTGTGGAATTATTACCTAACAGCGAGGCACTACCGGTTTGAACCCTTGAGGCTAAAAAAAATGCCGGAATTTGCCGGTAGCATGCAAAGTATCAACAACATTTCGACTCTCCCTCGGTTTGGATAAAAATTACTAATCTAAATTTTCCACTATAATATATATGTTGTTTGTATTTATGTAATTAAACAATGCATTTTACTGTTAATCCGGTAAACTGTAAATTTGTTCCTCTAGATAATCTGCTGGTATTCAAGAAATATCTACTAACATAGATGTAGTAACAGACTCAGTTATATATACGCCCTCGAAGATCTTGTCAGTTGAATTTTCAAACTAATTTCGTTGTAAAATTAATACCCTTTCGGAGCAATATCGTCTCACCTTTTCCCAAGCAGGATACTCTTGAATTGTTGGCAGCAACGATATAACTCTCGATATTGAAACACTCAGCTTCACCATAATTCAACTATGATTCCAAGGGGCACACAGTTTCTGGGTAGCGAAGTGTATGAATTGATTGACGTTATTTTGTATGTTCCGAATATTTGGGTTGAAAATTCAAATTTTCAATGAGTTCGTACAGTTTGAATAGTCTTGTAAATCCCCCGTAATTCTTATATGTAGCCTATTATGCTGTACGTACCTTTTTTCCCGGAAAAGAAAGTCTGCTAACTATTTCACATGGCCAGAGTATTGGATCCACAATTTTCAATGCTTTTATCACAGTGTATTTTGGAAGAGTTTTAATTTCCTTTATTTGGGACCTTCCCGATTGAAAAGTCTGCCGTCGGAAAGACCGTTGTTAGATAGTTCTATAGGTCATCCTTAGTGTAAGAAGTTCTATATTTTCTTGCAAAGACCGAGTGTTTATTTTCAGCGCCCACGTTTCCTATGTCATTGTTAACTTCAAGTATAAAGTTTGGTTTTTGTTGCTGAATATTTTTCTTTACATGGGGTTGAGCGGACTCATGAGGTTTATTTGGATCTATTGTTTGCTCGAGTGTAAAATCCACTGCTTCGGATCACTGACTTCGAGTGAAAACTTCGTGATCTGTATTTGGTGCAGGCTTTCAAACGTCTACGGAAGATAAAGTTAGAGAGTGTACCTTATGCAAGTAACTTATGAAAATACGCAGTACCAATACGATGAACGATCCAGTTGTTGCCTCAGTAATCATCGAAGAACTAGATATCACTTCGCACATTTCCTCAAAGTCTTTGATAATGTCTACTGCAGATATGGACGAAACGATAAACAGAATTTTTTTAGGCCACAGCTTTAAAAGTTGGAACATTTTTTAGAATATAGTTTGCCTGCTCGTGAAAGTCTTCACAGTCTAATGATTATGTATCTTCTACAAAAATTGAAAAACAAATATGCATTTCTTAAAGCGCGAGCTATCAGACCTCAAATACTGTGAAAGGAACATAGAAATATGCAAGTCTTTTTCTAACTTAGAAATAATTATAAAAAAAATTGTATATTATACTTTTAGATGTTCAAAAACGATATATTTTCTTTTGAAAAGTATTTAATACTTATACAACTGGTTGCTGGGGACCTCACCCTGTGAGTTGGAGAAAAGCAAATAATTTGTTTGTTTGTCAATGACTAGCTATCGTACGATAACAAAATTACTAGGGTAATGTAATTTCAAAGGTCAAACATTATTATCCGATAGGGTGCGCCTTTGGACCAATTTCACACTTGCTCTGTAATTTAATTCAGTAATTGTCTGAAGACTTAATCCAGTGAAAATGAGAGAAAAGAATAGTTGTTTATTTCGAGTATTTTGTCATATTATGATGATGTCGATAATAAAGACAATAACAAAGAGAATCCTTCTTAAAATGTGTAGTTTACATTGACAGTATAAATTAGAAAACTCCCTTTCCTCGTCGGTCTATAGATAAACGCAGTTCCCTTTTCTTTCAAGACAAAGTAAATTTTTCCAATACTTTTTTCCTAAAAACAAAAACCATTTGTGAGTCTCCGCAAGAATTACTCACTTCATCTATTAATATCACATTGTTTGATCCTATCTTTTTGAAGCGACCTACATTCCCCGGTTGTTTTTCTTTATCCTGTACAAAATAGACGGACTAACTTTCAGATGATTTAGCAGGCGCGAAACGAGAACAGAAATGACAAATGGACTCATAGCTTTTTACACGCATCTGCTGAATACTGGGAAAAGGCAAAAATTATTTGTTCACTCTTAAGCCTATATAAATATCAAGCGAAACACAATGAAATTTCCATACGAAATATATAAGTTACTTTCTAGTGTTTTTGTTAGGTTCCAGAGATTTTTAACTGTCGTTAATCAAAATATTCTCTTCGTTTATCGGTAAAGGCGAAACAATGGACCTTGTGTTTTTTGCAGAAACAATGTCGGCCATTATGAAAATAAATGCCAGGCAATATTTCGAAATTACATCTTAAATCCTGTATAAAATGCGGTATTTAAGGTAATGACTGAAAATAATGGTCTTGTACAGAAAAGTATATTTCGTTTTTAAATGCAAACATGAAACTTATCTCAATGTTTTTGTGCCTCATTTTTACAAATATATTTTTGGGATTTTGTGGTGTCGGAAATACAATTATAGCTTTCGCAGTAAAGGAGGTAATTCTAGGAACTTGCCAAAACGTTCGTTGCATTTTAAATGAAATGAGCTTCTTGCTTAGATTAATCCATTAAAAGAAGTTCTGGCACTCCTATTAACCTCATTCAGAATTTACTTAGACTAGTATAAGCGAACAATATCTTTCTCGATATTGTCGACCATTCATATTACTAGAAGTACTAACTTAAAGCTGCCGGCTCCTTGAAGTTTTCTTCACTTAAGATATTCTATCTAATGGGATTCTAAAAACGCAGCTTTTGAGGAATTCCAGTGAAAATTTAAATGTAATAGGCTTGGGAATTCAAAGGAAAATTCTCTGTAGTGGAGGAAAAATTAAAAAGTAATTTCTTTTCTCCAAGAGACGATGTCGAATTTAAACTCTTTGTTTAGATTACCTTAATTTATTTAGCTTTTTGCGGTCTCTACAACTTGTGACTTAAATTAACGAAGTTTTTCAATTAAAATGTAGCATTCAAGAACAACTTAGCATCTGCTGATTTATATATATACGAATAAAATCAGATAATATTTTAGCTTAAGAATTCTCCTCTGGCCATATCTTGACGTTTATTTGAAAGTATACATCAATATGACTTACTTTCTTGTAGATATCGGTTACATTGTGATTTCCCAGCGGGCTTTGCACGGGGAAGACTTTATTCTTATAAAATATAACTTAAAGCATTTATCATTCCCCTGTATTTTAGAGGTTCCCTTTACGGTCTTCTGAAATAAGAGCACAAAATTTTAAAATTAACCATGCAATCTTTGATTGACAATTCGAGTATGAAATTTCAAATGCTGTTATAATACTAGAGAAATTCGCACAGAAAAAACATTACAGCTATTTGATACTGGCACATATCAATTACAGATAATAATTATTTGTTTGTTATAATTAATTATAATTAAATTATAATTAATTATTATAAGTAAAAAACAGTAATTTCACAATACAGCTAGATGTAGTTGCACAAAGTGTTTTTGATTAAATATTGGATATAAATAATAATTCAACAGATGGCACAAAAATGCTAGTACGAGTAAAAATGTTCATGTTCGGCCGAGAATTATCGAGTTTATTTCGCAGCTCCTGTGCCTAAAGGTGTGTGTAAACGTGTATGAATCATTGGCTTCAGTTGACTAACACTAGCATTTTGCATATAGACGTAACTTTGAAATTCCAGTAAACTGAGGCCAATAATTCGTACCAATATTGTAATTAGTTGAAATTTTAGGCGTTAGTAATTATACAGGAAGTGGCGCCAATAAACCATGCATGTCTAAATTCTGCCTAAAAGAGAATTTATACACACATGAATCGCTGGCAGCAGTGACTGGAGTCAACGTTTTCACGTGTATAGTCACGTAAATTTTAAAGTGCCAGTAAATTGGCGCCAGTAATTCCTGCTAATGAGAATGTTAAAAGCAGTTGAACGTTGTAACGCCTGTCAAGGAGAATTTACATATGCGTTGACTGTCAGAAGTTTCTTTGCTTGTGAAAACTAGCGTCAATATTTCATGTCAAATAATAACGTTAAAAGTCGATAAACTTCTTAGCGCCAGTAATTACATCGACAATGGCGCCAATAAATCGTGCATTCCTAGACCTTACTTTAGATGTGTTCATCTATTGCACACTCCTGGGAAGTTTCACGAGGATTCCCGTCTTTCGTTTCTTTTTCTCAGGAGATGAATATATCTATTGTCAATCTCTAGTAGCCAGGATACATTGGAGGTGTCCGTGTTGGGTAAGATATTATATTTTAATAGTAATAGTAATTTAGTGCGGGTTCCGATACAGCGTGGTACAATAACGTTTTGGTCCATATTATTAGAAAACATTTGAAAATGCGATTGTTTATCTTTGAATTCAAGAGTTTCGAGAGTCAAAATATCTAGATTTAAGAAAAAGCAAAAACTTAGCATTTATCAATCAAAACACTCTGTATACAGGGTGGTGACGATGTTGATTTGTCACTATTGGGATCTCGAAAAGTAGAATAGATAGAGAAACGGTTAACTTAGAGAAAAGTTGTGCATTTTACGGCCCTCTCACATGAGCTTTTTAAAAAAGCAAAATATCCTGTGATTTTTGAAATATCTGAAAAAACTGAAAATCGTTGATTTTGTTTTTTATTATTTTCTTTGCTATTATAAGGAGTAGAAATATGAATTGTAGTGTACATAGTTAATTCGATGAGAGAAATAAATTGACATTAGAATAAAGACGATACATGCTATAATTTTGAAGATAGGACACCAAACTTTCTTTTTTCTTATGGACGCCATACTTTATTTTTATACTGTTGCATACAGCGGAAAATTTCTTTTACAAATATGTGCAACACATTACAAAGTATTTTTTTTTAAATCGCATAAAAAAAATCTAATCGCCTTCACCATTTCACTTTTGATAAAAATATTTTTTATATCGGGTAGGTTATGAGAAAAAAAAAGAACGGTGACGTTGTGACATTTATTCAAATTGAAAATAGTTACGCCTTATTCAAATCTGAATTCAGTCTGTTTTTGCAAAGTGTGCAGTGTACTGAAATGTTTTCAAATGAAGAAAAACAGGATATATACGATTCCTACATACGTAGTTATAGGAATTGTCGAACGGCTGCAAAAAATTTTTATCAATTCTACCCCCACCCGATATAAAAAATATCTTAATCAAAAGTGAAATGGTGAAGGCGATTAGAATTTTTTTTAATGGGATTTTTTGAAAATATTTCGTAGTGTTACACATATTTGTAAAGGAAATTTTCCGCTGTATTCAACAATATAAAAATGAAGTATTGCGTCCATAAGAAAAACGAAAGTTTGGTGCCCTATCTTCTCAATTATAGCATGTATCGTCTTTATTCTAATGTCAATTTATTTCTCTCATCGAATTACGTATGTATACTAAAATTCATATTTCTACTCCTTATAATAGCAAAGAAAATAATAAAAAACAAAATCGACGATTTTCAGTTTATTTCAGATATTTCAAAAATGACAGAATATTTTGCTTTTTTAAAAAGCTCATGTGAGAGGGCCCTAAAATGCACAACTTTTCTCTAATTTAACCGTTTCTCTATCTCTATCTCTATATATATTCTACTTTTCGAGAACCCAATAGTGACATATCGAAATCGTCCCCTCCCTGTATAAAACACTCAGGAGAGGCATAAATCCAAATGGCTAGCCAGAATTAACCTGAAGCAACTGCCAACTCAATCAGCGAATTTATAAATTTAAAACTCCCCATTTTCAATCCATTCTGATCAACAAAAATATCCGTTCTCACTTACTGCAGCTGGAAAGTTGCGTTCCCTTTATCAATTTGATCAAACAGAACGTTCCAGTGGATCTGATTTTAATTTTCATGGGACTAAAACTGGAACAGTCGAAGTTTAATTGTTGAATTATGCGCACTGGAAAAAATTAATTGATTTACCCATTTAGTTGGGCAAAAGTTGTTATGATAGAAGAGCATGAATATTTTTAAAACTTTGTGCCCTCACGAGCTTTGCAACGCGTTGCCAGTCGTAAGATTATATTGTATGAAACTATCTCCATTAGTTGCAGAGCTCTAAGCACGAGTTCAAATGACTTTACTTCTACATGTTTCGACTAAGTTTAACTCGGGAACAATCTTAAAAGTAACTTTCTCTTAATTTTTGGGATGTTGTTAAATTATATGAGACACAACGCTTCATATAAAGCCGCTGAATGGTAAGGATAAATCTGTGTTTGCCCAAGTTAAAAAATCCATAATGAAAGAGTAAATACATGGGAAAGAGCAAATAATGTTTGAGCAAAACCGTATTCATATAATTTCGCTTAAGTGGACTTTGAAGATGTTTACCAATCCAGAGCGGCGGGATTCGAACTCATAAGAAAATTGCGAAGACATGCCTTTGAGGGTGCCGCTGAGTTTATAATGCTTTTCCGGAAAAGATAATGTGTAACCATGTTGTGTTGTGTGTAAAAACTGGCCAACTTTCTCGACTTCCGTTGAAGCTTGTTTAAAATTCGTCGTCGCTCTGGCTAAATAAATCGCTGAAAGCTTCCCTAAGCCCTATTTTGCTATCAACAGCACTTCTGTAACTTTTGTTTTAAATTCTTCCGACTTTTTTGTTCCATTTTTGAATAATTTAAAAGCATCGATTAAGCTTAGAAAACTAACAGCACTTCGGGGAACTTTTTTGATTCCCCAGGACGTTGAAATGTATGCGTCCCCAATGATTTTTTATTTACACAGGAGGAGACGATGTAAAAAACGCTACTGATACGTCTAAGGCAGACTTCAGCCAAGGGTTTAAATATATCCTCAAAGTTCTGAGACAAGTGAACTGAATTTCCATTTTAAAGGAGCTATAATGAACGTTATCTCCCTCATTTTTATCTAGCGCACGCCTCCAAGTTGGGCGAAATTATTACGTTCTATAAATTGAAAGACTATCGGCTAAGAATAGATAAAAGCTATATTCCTAAATCGTTTGATGTAATTTTCCGTTATAGTTTCTGATAAATTTTTATCCCAACTCGCTCCGAAAGTAACGACCAACTTTCTCAACTCCCAAATAATGCACAGACAAACAAAAATAATTTTATGTTCAACAGGAATTTAATTAAAACGTTGTTTGTGCTGAGTTTTATATAAGTTTTAATTACATTTTAAATAATAACGTATACCGATTCCTATTTACCAACCTGAATCTCGTGAAAATCGCAGTCTGAGCAAAATAATTTGCTCGTTATCATTGCTTGTAACAGAGGAAGATGGAAAGTTAGTGTATGAAATCAATGAGGGCTCAAACTAAAATTGAGCTAGAAAATTGTGAAGGATTTAAAGAAATTTTGGACTGTTTCAAATCTTCGGCGGAAGAATGAGAATCATTTGTATGATTTTAAATTTTCCATTTATCATGTCGTTATAAATTAGGAAAACATTGATAATCTATGGTTTACAGTTTCGAGCAACTCGGTAGGTATTGGTAGTGTGTCGCAAACTTTAGTTCAAGTTAGTTGAGGTTAGCAGTTCGGAACACCCTGCGTAAGACTTATTCTTTGTAACAATTATGCTTTTGAACTCTGTAGTGAAAATTTGAAGCCAGATCAAATCATCATCAACAGTTCACAAATTATCAGCGAATTCAGACAGCAAGTACCGGAGAAGTTAGAGGTCGTCACGAAAAGCCCCGTTCAATCTAAAATGTACAACTCCAACTGAAAAAACTCCCAATTGTGAGGATCTATAGAGTTGATTTCTTGCCATAATTACGCTTTTGAACTGTTGCATATCTGATATAAATATTATATCAAATCAACTTCCAATTACTGGAAAAAATACAAGCGATTGCCAAGAAATGACAATAACCAATTTGAATCTTCCACATATAAAAATCTAAAATATTTATTTTTTACTATAATTATGGTTTTGAGAGATTGCGAAGCGAAGCTAAATTGTGTCCTTTGACAACTGGCTAAATATAGATATCATCGTAAGCATATAGATAAACATATTACGGTTAATATCGTAACGCTTGACGGTTTCTCTATCCCATCTTTCTTTTTGGTAGATGGAAATAATAATTATTTTTCCGGTGGGCTGCTTCTTTTTCTTTGATATGCTTTGATATAAATAATGCTTTTCAGGAAAAGAAATTCTCATTTGCAACAGAAACCTAAATGTTCTATGAATGGTTGGCATCAATATCGGTTGGGCTCTATTTCGCATCGCTATTGTTCGTAGTCATTGATTTTCGGCCATTAGACTTTTTCACTCTTAGAAATTCCAACGATACTAAAAGCCGCTCTGTGTTATGTAATCAGGTCACGGGTAAAATCCTATCTACTTTCTTTCATCCTCTCGATGCACTATAGAATTTGAAACGACCCTATAAAATTGTAGATTTCACAGGTCAATGGAGAAAAATAAACACACTTTTTACCGTTTTAAACTAGACAGTTGGGTATATGAAAATACTAGTCACGTTTTGGATGAAACCAAGATATTTCCGAAAAATTTAGCCGTAATTTTGTACTTTATTCCCTTTTGTCGCTTTGAATGTTATATCGGTGGTCCCGCTTTCAAGTCTGAGCTTTTACGATGCGCCACTATAAAACGTATGACACCCCTATGCGACATATCTACAACTTCTGCCATTACAGCTTTTTACTTCTGACAGGCATGGAGCTAAATTATCTTTTTAAAGCCTCGTTTCATTTTGGTTACGTTCGTTTACTGCAACAACTACATCAATGTTAATATGGAAATGTCCGTTAAGCCTAAACAAAATCATTGAAGTACTCAGACTCTCCATGCCTTTTACGTCCGAAGCCATTTAAACTTCCGTGGTGTTGAAGAATTTCAAATTAAAGGCGCTTATTCAGTTCTCGCTATTATTCCAATGTTAACTAGGAAACCTACTTCAGTTGACGTAGGCACGATCACTTAGAATCGACGGATAAATTAGCCAGAAAAAACTCGCTGGGTGACTGTTTATTTCAGAAATTTGAACTTTCAATTTCCAATTTAATTTCTGGATTTTTTTTTGGAAGTCTTTAAACTGAATTTTTATCATTCTGAAATGTATCGCAAATTACTAAAAACAATTACTCAGCATAAAAACAGCTTAAAAATGGATCTAAAGGGCGTTGATTAAACCATTTGCCATTTACCATCAAATATCTGCCGAACAACTGATAATATTAATTTATCTACCACATGCCCCTGGTATTTCAACTCCTGCTTGAGGTTTATTTTAATGATCACCCTCTATTATCAAACCTTTCACCTAATTGCTGCAATGTCCGTCGGACACGAAAACCGGAATGGGATATTTGTGCATACACCAAATGCCTAAAAATGATGATCCTTGGCATTATGCTATCCAAGGACAAAATGTCTCGGGACAGATGTACCTACGCCAAAAACTTACAGCTCTTTTAGAACGAGTTTCGAATAATTTACAGGAGAGCGATGGCATGGTGTATCAATAACTGAATAATTGAACCACTATTTGAACATGTTATTGGTATGTCGAAATATACGGATTCCTTTATTAATATTCATCATCGACCCCGAGTACTTCCGGACATTATTACGTGATACCTGTGTAAAATTGTTTGACCATTGAAAACTGGGTGAGATTTATGGATTTGCCAGAGAGACGTGGAATATAGTGTCAAGTGTCCCTGGTAGTAAGATTTTCTTATCCAGGCAAAGTACTGCTGATGATGATCGATCCGTATCTAGCAGGTGCTTTATTGCCACATATGATTGATATATTATTACGGCAACAAAAACATCCTTAATCTCCCTTTATTTCAAGCATCCATCATATTAACCGTAGCCTAAGCTTTAATGATTGCCGTAGCTATTTTTATTAAAAATCGGTTGCTATAATGCATTTAAAACGGGTTAATAGAGGATTTATCATTCAAAATTAATATCATTTCTCTTTCGCCATGAAGGTATTTCAGTGCATATGAATACCCAGCATTATTTTATTTGAATATAATCTGGCCATCCACTCCCAAAAAAAGTTTGCCCTGTTCCTGGCATCCAGAATTAATATCTCTATAATCCCGGGAGCTCATCTTTTCTGCATTAAGCAGTTCCGGGTTTATCGTCATTGTGTTTCTCCTAGTCACTGCAAAAACTGTTCAAATATAACATATAGAGAAAACGAATCTGTGCCTTATTAAATGATACTGTTCTACTTCGACATCTTTAATAAAACCAGAAACAACGGGGATGGGAATTCACCCTCGCAATGAAAAACAGATCGATAACTGGGACGATAGTATCTCGGACCTACATTTTAAGAAGATCAGACTTATTAAATTTATCCAATCATCGCCTAATTGATTTTTCTCCGAGTTATTATTTTTGTTTCTCCTCTCTTGACAAAGAGTATCTCCTGGAGCTCTGCAATTTTGCATTTACCTCTTCAGCGAAATAACTTAAACTCTTGCTTTGTTTGAAGCATTCCCGTCACCAAGGCTAATTAGATTTTAGTCATTTGGAACCTGTTAAACAACCTAACAACTAATCCCATATGCAGATTACCAAACTGGCCTTCCTCAGCTGGTATGTTACATCTTTCCGTTTCCGCAACATTTATTCTTACATTTAGGAAACGCGCTTCTATGTTTAGTGGCGATAAATCCCTAAACAACTGTAACTGTCATGTTTGTTTTTAAATATGTCTTTCCCTAATTTGAAATGTAGAGAAATAGGTTACAGCGAGGCTATTAATTTCCCCTAGTGAGTTTTGGATTGTTTCCATAAAAGTTCTCGAAACTTTCCAATTCGCGTAAACATTTTTGAACACAAATAATCGACCGACGATCTACATTTGCCTAAAAACGTTTACAGCATTCCAAGTCCTTCCACTAGTTTGTTTTAATGACATCTCTTAAAACTTCGAATATATAATGGCAAAAGTTTTTGCTTCGTGAATTTAATGCAGCTCGGAGATGCATTTGGTCAATAGAAGCGAATTTTAATGTTTTTATTACGCGTCGCATTTTTTTGCGTTTATTTCGACGTAGTACATGCTACATTTTTCTCCCTGTGACGATTCCTAAATATTATAAAAATTTCATGAATAGAAGACATTTATATTCAACGCTGTCATGTGGATATATTTTATTATCTCTCAAAAATCTCCGGATGTGGCGTCCTCGTTGAGGTAGCACTATATAAAATGCATGAAGTCAAATATAGAAATTCTTAGAAAGCTTTCGTGTTTGCCATACTTTAGAAGACGTTTTTAACAAGAAATGGTAAATTAGATAATCCATTTTAAAAAAATTTGCAAATCCATTTAGCGTTCAAACGGGCGGCATGGCTAGAACATAGATAACAGGCATGTTAATTTAATTCGCCGGTTTTTATTGGGAATTGGAATTTTTCCATGAATTCGTGCGTGGCAAAAATCCACTCTAAAACGTGAGTAAATTTTTGCACGGAATGAACATGTTGCCCAGCTTTTGCAACGCTTTTTTGTCGACACTGTGATTATTTAGATTTAATTGACGTTGGAGGGCGAAGGATTAAAATGGCTAGATAACTACTTAGAATGCTTTTTTTTTGTTCTCTGTTGCTGATGGTCATGATAATATTACAGAAATTCCTGGATGTTAATTAAAACAAAATTATTGATTCAAATTTGCCCGGTTTATCAAAATGACTATGAATGACCGCATTGATTTTCGACACTATTTGCGGCCAATTAGAGTTCATAAATAATGTCGGAGTGGTATATTTTTTATTATAAATTTAACCAAAATCTATTTTTTAATATGAATAAATACTGGTGCTAAATTCAACTACTCGAATCAAGCGTTAAAAAGACAATCGTTGTGATTACTTATATTCTACTGATGGTAATTACGGCTTCTTTATACAGAATATTTCGGAAAAGGTTAGAAAAGCGGAAAAAGAGCGAGTTAACTCAATTTACATACATACATACATATATGCGAAATCCTTCATTTTCACGGCGGAAGGCTTCAAAATTAATTTTTTTAAATCTTCATTTCTGTATTTTTTTGAACGCCTCGCAGCATTTTGATCAAACTAGATACACCGAATATTGAGAACTACAAAAATATATAGTATAACACAATTTCATTGCCCACCAAATGGGACAAAATTTGTTTAGACCCGGTTAAATTCAGTCGTAATTGCTGACGAGTTTTGATGGCCTATATAATAACAAATAATTTTTCAATTTTTTCTTTTATCTTCAAATAATAATTTGACTAAATTTGAATGTTTTTAATGAATTAACGGTTTATTTCTAAACGAACATACGTAATGTTTGGTATCAAAAAATTTAGAAAAAAATAACTTTTTAGAAAATCGCATTGAGCCACCATGTTGCCATTTGAAAAACGGAAGATAAATGGGAAAAACTGTTTTGCGATATTTAAATTGCTTATAATAGAAAAAGTACTCAATAAAATGACAAATTATTATTGTTCCCCATAGTTCTCACCTAAAATTGTACCTAATACGTATACCGCAGCGGCGTAGCTCGACATGAGAAAAACCCAAAAAAATATATATTTTTTAAAATGACATATTTTTGAACTAAAAATGACCTTTAGACTTCAAAAAAGAAAAAAAATTATAGGGCATTACGTTTAAAAATCGAAAGTTGAAGTAATTTCCAGTTAAACCGGAAGTGCTAGACAAATGTCATTAATGTCAATCAATCCGGCTCTATTCTTGTATAGCTTCCCTCTAAATTTCAACTTTTTAGGTTTAAAAACAAAAAAGTTATAAGGACGAGCCACCTTCTTAAATCACCCGGTATATATGTATATGTAGATACCTATTGAAAAAATACTTACAGTCATTTTGTATCAAAGTACAATAATCTATTACACCTACAATTTTGGAATACGTAGCGGTTCATTTACAACGTAACAAGAAAGCCACGGAATGTACGTCCAAAAACTAAAGTTAATGACTTATTAAAGGAAATGACAAAAAAGTTTTTCTTCTGTGGCGGTGCTAAAAAAGTTGTGCGTTGTTCTATAAAAATGTTGATTTGAATTGTCTAAGAAAATTTTATAGACGCAAAGGCAAGTTAAATTTTTTATGTGTCTGTTTTTAGCTTATTTGTCTGCTTTGTCTCTCAATTTTAGTTTAAAACGTGGAATTAGTCTAAAACGGTTCGGCATTTGAAGATACGATAGCCCTTTGCGTCCTGCTAGTCATGCTTGCATAACCACGTACTATAAAATACATCTCTTTGTTTCTATTCGTATTTTCGTTTAATCACTTGAAATAGTAAAATTTGTAGTGCCATTTATTGGTAAAAATGAGTTACGTTTCTGTTCTCTTTCGATGTTAAATGAAAGCTGGTTGTTTTTTTGTTTCCTAGAAGATAAAAGGTGACCAATTTAACGCTATTCTGTCGGAAATTCCCTCCGATATGGAATCTTCCACCGGGTGTGTTTGATATCCTGTTAAGTTGTTTTTTTTTAAGTGGTGTTAATGGCAAAACTAGCAAGAGCCTCGCCATCACGCACACCAAAACCGAGACCAGTCTAGTTTTGGTCTTAATCTTGTTTTTTTTTACTCATCGCCACTGAATCGACACTTTGATACGAAAGTTTTTCTCAGTCCCTGATTACGACTTAAGGAGAGCGCATCGCTTCGCTGGACCACCCTGTACAGTATTGCTTCCCTAGTTCCCAAAAAGTGTTAGCCTTCAAGAAAGTTGAAACATTTATCGGCTGAATTTATTAATGAAATATATAGTATAAGAATTAAATAAATTTGAATATAAAACGGTTGCATGAAAATTTAATATCGAATGTTTTCCTCTCCCTCGAAATAATTTATAAATGTAAATACGGGAACGTTTTTTCTCACTGTGTCGAATCGGAAGTTTTAGGGAATTTTCTAATTGATTTCCCTTGGAAATTCAATTAAACTGACGCCTCTTATTTAAACTTTATATTGAATCTTCTTTTCATTTCATTTTCATGTATGAGCATTTTTCGTCGGATTTATTTCTTGCTCTTCCTGTACTCCGTATTCAATCAGGACGACGATTTTTTTATTATATGATTACGTGTAATTTTCTTTTGGAAAAATAATATCTTTTCAGTACAATCCTGAGAGTTCCCTTTCATTCACCAGTGCAGAGCGTGTTTGTCACCTCATTATTTCGGGAACTTGAACGTGTAATGAACAACCCGGTGTCACGCAACCAGGCGAATATGAATAATTTATGGCTGTCTTTTATACGCTGAATCAGGTGTATTCCGCTCTGAATGTTGTTATTTTTATGTGCTTATTCTTTCACGACTTTGCTTTGAAGCCATTTGAATCCGAACGTAACAACCTGCTAAATTTGCATCAGGAATATTTCGGGCTATATCAAAATAATTTTATCAACAAACAGACGGTACCTAACATAGTTTAATGCTACCCTAACTTTGGACCATATGACACTGCTATAATAGCATGTGACCCGTGTACAACATGCGGTTTACAAACTGTGCAGATGAACAGGAGAACATGTACATTATTTGCTTCTATTGTGGTCTAATATACACACTATCTTATACATACATATGTGGGGCCTTTAGAGCGGCTGGCTTTGTTACGATTTAAACATTTGGGTAGTTCTGATGTGAATCTATACACAATATTCGTGTTCCCGTGCAAAATAAATCGCTAGCTTTAGCTTGGTAATAGAAGAACGGTAAGAGGTATTTTTGTTCACGACTAACTTTCTATCATCAGTTAGTAACACATTTACGTACTGTCACTATAGTCACCAACTGCCATCTAATTGCCTCATAACAGCATTAAAACGCCATTAAAGCTGCGTGGATTCATATCGACGTTTAAAATTGGCTTTTAGGTATGAAAATGCATCTGCTCCACCTAAGGCAATTATTACAATCTCCCTTTAAACTATGTAACTCTAATTATTAAACTTCACTTGGTTAGTTCACGTAGTTAGCTACACTTCCACTGAGAAATTCCAAATGAGAATTTTTCAGTGATGTAGCGTGGGGTTGATATAATAATTATTGTTGTTCGTAGCTCTGCAGGATCCTTGTAATCTTAATGTAATGGAGATAAAGCCGGCAGAATAAAATATATGTACATAAAGAGACCGAATATCCCCCTGGAACTGAAACTAAATGAGAGTGTTAAGAAGATTTGCTCAAAAGAATACGTAAAAAGCGACGCTAATCTGTCATAACGTTACCCTCATATTTTTCCCGGCTTACCTAAACACTGTCGGCATTTTGGTTTTTGTTTGCTCTGTTCCTTTCAACCGATTGATTCAACAAGTTACTTGATTGCTGATACGTAAAAGCACTTGCGAAATTATTAATAAGTTGAACAATGGCAAAACGCATTCAAAATGCAGATGATGCCGAGATAAAAAGATGGATGATGCAGCTGAAAAGTTCTTCGCGAGTGGTTTTAAAGCGCAAGATAGGAAACTCATTTGGGAAATGCTATTTATAGGCAACAAGGCTTACATACTAATAGCTTGGTGTATCGTGTGTGCCTAAGTTATGCTGAGAATTAAGTGCTTTGATGGAACGCAAGTCCACATTTTGATTTGATCAATAAAGCAAACATTCTCGAAAACGTATTTCTTATTTCGATATTTCCATAACATGGTTTTCCTGTGGGGGTTTATACAAGGGAGGCGGCCTTTATAGGGGATGCGTTCAATATTGACACTTTGCTCCACCGGAGGAATATTTCAATTTCTATGAGAAGTATATTTAAAATTAATTTATACCATGAGAAGTGTATGAGCACAATAAAAAAAGTTATTGCTATTTCATTGGAGAAATAAAACAAGATCATCGTAAAAGAACCTCGATTGACTTATTTGATGGTATCATTCACTTAATAGGCCTGGAATTCCTCTTGACTTTTCTCCTTAAACTATATCAAGCCCATTTTGGAGAATCTAACTGGCACATTTTACTTTCGTCTAATATATTCACCCCAAGAAAGTCGGATTTATTAAGGGACGGCCGCATTGCTATCACTTTTCAGTTGGTCCCAAACAATTCCAGTGACGCCAATCGTCGACTCAGTTGGTAAATACTAAACGAGTTTTAGAAACCATTTCTGTCTCGAGTATGTTACTTTACATCTAATTTGTACGCCCATGTAGCTACGATTAGCTCTGTAGATATTCGAAATCAATAAAAGGTCAAATGGCGAAAATGAATATTCGAGGCGTTTCTGAAAAAGAGTAAAGCAAACTTTTGACTGAATAAAGTACATCAAGATATGAATGGAACCTTATTGGATTTTTTTTTGAAAGTATCTCTTTAATGAGATATAAACCCCTAAAGTAGAATCCCTAGGATCACTCGTTTCTAATTAAATTTTTCGTTGTCGAAGATCACATTACGAAATGTGTATACATCAATAGCGAGAAACTGCCTGCCAGCAGGTTACTGAATAATTTTTATCAAAGAAGTAGTGTTGCCCCTGTTTTTTCTCAAAATAAAAATAATTTCCAAACATTTCCTTCAATTCGGAAGAAAAATGTTGTCTTCATTTTCTTGTGTGACGCAACCCTATCAAGTAAAAAAAATAAACATGAATTTAACGCAACAAAAAGGGACTTCACCACATATAGACCTCAGAGATGGACTCGTCACGTCCCGTCTAAGTGGAATTATAGCAGTTCTTTCGAATTGATGAACTACTCCATCCTGGACGAATAAAAGTTGGGCGTTCCGCTAAGACGTGTTTAAATGTGTAGTCGTGTGGTCAGTAGGCTGGCCACCATCTCCATTTTCCTTCTTTCGAGTCGAAGGAAAACGGCGTTGTGTTCCTTAAGGTGCCTATGCCCCAAAGGAACAATGAGAAATTTTTTGTTGCCATATGTTGCTGTTTGTTTAAAAATTTAGGACCCTGTGGCAGCACAAAAAACACTTAGTGTCTTCACCAAAATAAGTGAAATTTTAAATATTTTAGTTTTGTACTTCGTTAATATGTATGCGGAAACACTCTGTATTCATGATAATGGATTTAGAAAAAAGTACAGGCAGAACAGTAGTAACGGGGTGACTAAACGTCTACACTACAACAGCAATAAGTCGCGACTTTTATTTGCTCCTTTCTTTAAGTCCCAGTTTATACTTTGATGTTTATCGCTTCGAATCGAAACGCAACGGAACGAAACATTTGCTTTTTATTGCAGTAACAAGAAGAAACATATTGTAACCTCCAGAATCATTTGAATAAACTTGAAACAGAAACATAAAAGTTTCCCTATGTTGCTTTGGTAGATACGTATCTTTAGCCTGTCGTATTCCATGAACATGGATACAGCAACATACGCTTAATCATTAGAGAATGGTGTGTGGGGCGTGGAGATGGAGTGCACAGTGTTGGAGCCTTCTCTCTTCAAATGTGTGGTTGGGGAGGTCCCTCCCCGCTGTGCAGGAGCGCTGGAGGGTATCACAAGAGAACCCTTATGCTCAACGGGCTGGGAGGGGGTTACCTCATTGGTATCCTCAAAGGAGAAGTTAGTGAAGAGGTAGGAAATTTCGGCCCTCCCCGAAGCCTTAAGAGCCGTGGAACTTCGTGTAGAGTCCCATTAGCAGCAACCAATCGGGGGGTCGTCTCTTGATTGAGAGTCTTTTCTACAAGAGAAAAGCTACACTTTTGACTACTGGAGCGCTTGATTTCGTGGATGAAGGTCAATCTCTCCTCATTGCAGACTGCTTCCAGAAGGACCGTACTGCTAGGTGACGAATCACCCAATTTTTTTAACAATTTTCGTTGAAGCTCACTCCTCTCAAATAATCCGATAACAACAAGTATCTCAACTACTGATCGCTGAACTCATCCACTTTGAGAGCAGTGAGAGCGGACGAACGACTAAGAGCCTATTTCTTCTTGCAAGGGCTTAGGTTACCAGGGCTCATCAGTTGGAAGTACGCAAAGAGAAGTTTGCTTAGGAGAGGCTATTTGAAGTTAATCCCGTCCTTTAAATGCCAATCCAATCCTTCAAATCCTTTGTTCTCCAATTCAATTCCCCTTAAATTATATTTTTGCTATACACCAAATAAAATGTTTTCAATCCATGAATCTACTCGTTTTAATTACCGCTTAATATCAACCACCTATACATTTCGCAACAATTAAAAACCTAAAATTGAGGTTTTTTTTTGAAACGATGATTTTTCATTCAAAAAATAAAAAAAACTGATGTAGATCTACCATTTTCCAATGTATCTATAAAGCTATAGGTTTCGGTTTACGACAAAAAAGTTATTTTCAAATAGGAAATAATTAATTTGAATTCCATTTGACAAAAAGGGGAGTTTTAGTCTCACAAATCACATTATGAACACTAAACAGCCATACGTAGCGTCGAAAGTCTATGTGGTCTATGGTCAATGGCCTTTACAGTCATGTTAATTATTTAATGAAATTTAGTTTAACACTTTTGCTTTAAACGTTATATAATATATTTTCCTAGAAGATCAGCTGAATAAGATTTAAAATACAATTTCCTAATGCGCTTAGTTCGTAGATCCGCTATTGAAAATTGCTCTCGGTTGGAAAATATCTAGATAATATTTTTCAAATTTTCCTGTGACCAAAGAGAGAAAAATATTCATTGGCCAAAAGACATATATTTTTAGTCAGCATTTGAACAAAATCTTACTGTGGCACTCGTTGTGCTTGAAAATTTCCAGCTTTTTTTAATCAAAAAAAGACTGAATTCTTATACTGAAGTCCTCCATTATGACACAATTTTTGGACTAGAGTTCACAATCATAAATGTTATTTTTACACAATACCAGTCCAAAAGGGACTTCCATAAAGTATTTCAGAATAAAATTTCTGCAATTCCGGTAGATTATTCGAAGTTCAAGTACATGGTTTTCTATCGCCCCAATTGAACTTGTTACTGTATCAAATGTCACATAATTAAAGAAATAGGATAAAGCTCTCGTTAAATTTATCAAAGCTTTTATAGTGCCATTTCACTTAAGTGCCAATATAACATTCCCTGTGGTTGTTTTCAAGAAAGAAAATTTATTACCACTTTTTACCACATCATCCGATAAAAGATCCATCAAATCTAGTAGATTCACATTGCAATATATCATTTCGATGGTGTGTTTTACAGGATTAGGGATTTTATGTTTTGTCATAATTCCGAATAGGACGGTGAAAGTCGTCGTTGTATCGCCCCTGTAAGTGTTATAAATTTACGGACCTACTTCTCGGATGATGCCCTTTTATTTTCATATTGGGCCCTGTTTCCATGTGAAGTTTACCATTCAAACGGTTTAATTCCTTTTAGATTTTAACGAGCCTTCTTAAAGTGCACTCCTAACTAATTGAACCCAACCGCACACTCGACTGCCATGTATGGGAAGAAAAATTTAAAATTCTCATAGAAGCGTAATATAAATCGAAATTGGCCAAGATTCCACAGCCAATAGGGGAGTATTTTATTGAAGTGTAAAACCGATATGTGACCCACCCTGTTTTTGAGGGTTTGCGAATTGGGAAATCTGTTTTTGAGAGAGGTAACGGCTATTCGTTATGAAAATTCGTATCCTTAAACTTTAATGCAATTAATTAATACCCGGTCTCGGAAATTTGTCTCGTCTAAGCGCTTTATTTAGGTCCATTTAACTCGACTAAGTGGCACTTTTACTTATGTGAGCGTCACGTGATATCTAGTGTGTAACGCTTCTTTGTCCATTCGTGAAAGATTAATGATCCAGAGGAGATAAAGTAACGTCAACCGTCTCTTGCGGTTTGCTGTTCCATTTTCTAAATAGCAGAACAATACGGTTTATGCTTGAAAGCTCTATTTGCAATTAATTAGTTCAAAGCGTACGTGCAACTGATCGAACATTTGAGTGCCGATGTAATTCCTCTTTTTTTTTTAATCAAGCCCAATTAAATTTTACTGTTGCTAACGACATTTTAAATGGTAAATTTTAATCACTTACTAATTACATTATTGTCACTGTTTTGTAAGCAAATTTATACCAAATATAACTGTAATGGACTTTTTATAGGCATCCATATAAATATGTGTAAATTGCCCGAATAACAGCAACTCTTGTTTATCATTTTTAACCAAATAAACTCAATTAATCTCTAAACATGGACTATCCAAACGTCTTCATAAATAATCGATTGGCCAATAATAATTAACAACAAGGTGGCACACACCACATCGAAAAAAGTAGATAACTGAATATGTTTCATGCTTTACACATAAACTTGTCGAAACTTTGGGCGACATTTCTGGAAAGTTTTCGATGCACAGTCTCAAATTTAGCCAGAACTGTTATGCCTAAGCTTAACTACTTTAAAAGTATTTCTTATAAAGTTCAAAAGTTTTCTACGTTTATTAGAAAACTTGTACGGCTTATTGATTTAACGTTATTATAGTTTCAGTGTCGTTACTTTAGGTTGCTTGTGATGCGAGAACGATAATAGAGACCTTATGATTAACCTGAAAGGAGCAACATCTGTGCTTTAAGAATATGTCTAGGAAATAAAAGTAACATATCGGCAATCCGAGATAATCATTGTTAATTGCTTATACAGGGCGTTTTAAAAAAAGGGTTCGAGAATTAGGAGTGTGATTCCTTGGGCCATTCTAAGAATAAAAGTTCCTATTAACATGGGTCCGCAAACTCACCGTTTTCGAGATACAGGTTGTCAAAAAAAAAGAATACCGGTGTTACTGTCTTTGTTGTTGTTGTTATTGCTTTCTGTTCATGGAAATGTAATGTTGCAAATGTTATTTAATGACTGGTAACAACTAGTAAACAACTGGTATATTCGAGGCCAATTAATAATGTAGATGAACTACAGCAGCAAATAGAAAATGAGTGCCAAACAATTAGATAAAATCCAGGGTTGTTTGGAAGAATAAGAGCTTCTTTTCGGCGAGGATGTGAATTCTGTGTAAAAATGGCAAGTGGACACGTAAAACATCTTCTTTAAGTAAGGAAAAAAGTTAAAACTGTTTTTGATTTTATTTTTTTGACACCCTGTATCTTGAAAATGGTGTGTTTTCAGACCCATGTTAAAAGGAACTTTTTTTCTTAAAATGGTCCAAGGAATCACACCCTTCATTTCTGAACACTTTTTTTAACACCTTGTATATCTTTAAAATAATAAAAATATCAGGTCGGACTAGACAGCTGCGAATTAGAAAAAAATCGACAAAGTCGGAAAAAATGAGGTTATTAAGAGAAAAAGTCAGTTCAGATTCTTTAACAGTTTCAGAAATAAAAATTTTATTAGGTTGGTGGAAATGAAATGCACAATTCTGTGAAGTATAAAATTGCACAACAGATAACTGTGATATTTAAAAACAACCTATATCTCTTTTTTTTGTTAGAAACGTACATTTTTCCTTTATTAAACGTACCCTTAAATATGTGAATATCAGTCGATTTGTTGTTAATAAAATAGTTCTTGTAAAACAATGGATAAGTTTAAAATTCGTATTGTTTTTAAATATGAATTTCACCGTGGAGCAAATACAATACAAACAACTCGGCATATTAATGATATATTTGGCGTAAACTCAGTTAACGAAAGTACAGTACGGCGATGGTTCAGAAAATTCCATTCTGGAGATTTCAGCCTCGAAAATGAGCCACGTGGACGACCATAATCAAAAATAAACAACGATCAATTGAAAATCGCGGTGGAAGCCAATTCGTCTCAAACTACCCGTCAATTGGCAGCAACGTTTAACGTAGATTATACAACAATAGTGGATCATTTGAATCAAATCGATAAGACAAGAAAGCTTGATAAGTGGGTTCCACACAAATTTAATGAATATCAAATGCGAAACCGTTTAGAAATTTGCGTTTCTTTGTTGTCACGTTTCAACGGTGAACCATTTCTGAATCGTATCATTACAGATGATGAAAAATGGGTTTTGTATAACAATTGTAAGTGTTCAGCTCAATGGTTAGATAAAGATGAAGCACCAAAAAAGTTCCCGAAACCAGAACTTCACCCAAAAAAGATTACGATTAATGTTTGGTGGTCCACTGCTGGTGTTATCCACTACAGATTTTAAAAATCTTGTGAATCAATTGCAGCGGAAGTTTATTGTTCTGAATTGGATGAAATGATGCGAAAACTCGTTGAAAAACAGCCAAGATTGGTCAACCGAGGCAGACTAATTCTTCTTCACGACAATGCAAGACCTCATGTCGCGAGAAGAACGCTACTTAAAATTCAGGAACTGGACATTGAACTTCTGGCTCATCCACCTTATTCACCCGACCTTTCGCCTACAGATTATCATTTATTTCAGGCACTTGGTCACTATTTACGTGGGAAAGTTTTCAGTTCTCAAGAGACTGTCGAAAACGTCTTTCGTGAATTTCTTGCTTCCCGTCCTTCAGGTTTCTTTGCGACTGGCATATATAAGCTACCGCTAAAGTGGCAGAAATGTATTGACGCACATGGCGAGTACTTTGATTGAGTGCCTTTTTTTTAATTAATAAGTAAAGTATTGATTTGAAATCGTGCATTTCATTCCCACCAACCTGATACTTGAGAGTCTGAGAGGCATTAAAGAAAAACATCGCGTTAATTCAGGTTATTTCGCTTTACTCAAAAAAATTATATAGAGTAAAATTGGTTCTGGTTTCTTGAAAAATAAGGAAAAAATTTAATCGTTCAGACTTTTGAAGAACTGAAGAAATATTAAGTCATAATTGCTTCGGGTTACTGAGGATCTAAAGAAACAATAAAATTAGTTTAGGTCACTTCAAGTTGGATACTCCTTAGGGACTGAGGCTACTTAAAATAAAGACTAGAAGGAATTTTAGGTTTATCCTGGTTATTAAAAGTCTGAAGAAAAAATTATCAGACCAATTGAAGATTCTTAAGAAACCCAACGATGAAAAATAGGTCTATTTAGGCGCCACAAAGAATAAAGAAATTGTGGGTTTATTTCAAATAACTGGGAAAATGAAGAACATATCAGATCAGTTTAGAAAATGAAGAACTAATGAAATTAATTGTTCTAACTTAGATTTCTTGTATACTCGAGAAAAAAATTTAGGTTCAATCAAACAAGAGAAAAATAAGCAATTTAAATCTGATTACCAATGCAGGGGGTAAAAAACGATCCAAGACTCTCGAACGTCCTAAAAAAAATTAAAAAAAAGAATTATCGATTTCTGTAATTTCCACAAGCAAAAATCGTATTCATGTTTATGAATTGTTAAAAATAACTGAGTTTTTTTTATCTTCTTAAAATCTAGAAATTATAGGGCATTAATAGTTCTAAAAATCTTCTGAAAAATAGAGTTTTCAAATGAACGAGGACAAGAACTTAAAATGACTAAAGTCATAAAAAACTAAATGACCGCCAAAATCAAAAGTTCCTATATCTTATGAAGTTCCGTCATGTTATCAACACATTAAAATTAAGGAATTCAGGATCTGAAAGTTGATTGACCATCCCTCCACGAATATTATTAAAATATTTCACCCCAAGCTGGCAGATGTTTAACAAGTTTATACGATCAACTCTTGATCTTTATCGGCCTTTTATTTGATAACAAATATCATTCGAAATGAATCTGTAGAGCTTTATTATTTAATGATTACCCACTGACAAAGGGCGCTTTTAAAATAACGATGGCTATTTCGGTGATGAATCGATATAGGAACTGCAATTGCGATATTAGAGTACAATCTGAGAAGTAGTCCTTGGGGACAAATCCGTAACACCCTGATTCCGATTTTTGGTAAAAGGCAGTTTTGGTCTCGCTATTATTCTTGTTAGCCAGCTTTGAGTTTCTAATGGATTTCACGTCATAATTTATTATTTCAAATGCCTTTTAAAAACAGTTTTTCCGAGAAACATCTGATTGAGTATTCCTCTTAGTCAGAAAATTAATTGGGTTAAAAGAAAAATTTATTACCCTCTTGTTAGCACCTACTCTTTAATCAGGGTTGCCAAGGCATTAACTTAATGAAAAATTGATTAAAGTATATATTGGCTTTATAGGGGGTAGTTTTTCCATAAGTGCCTCGCTAAATCACTAGGCACAATCTGATTTTGATAAATTATGGCCGTTCACCCTCGAAAATCTTCGACTATTCAATATTAAATTTCCATATAATGATACGGCAAAGTGGATAAATTATGTATTTTCATGAAGTAAACATTATCCATAATTCCTCGCCCTAATGGCAATCCCTGCACATATAGGTACTTTGTGTAATCAATTACTCAATTTTTCCACAGACGCTATTTTAAATCCATTTTTCTCTCGGTTCCTAAAATTATCTCTGCAATCCGAAGACAGTTAAAATTTGATGCCTCGTTAATTCCATTCTTTTATTTTATTTTTATCCAAAGCGTAGATTTTAAATGGCTCACTTACCTCACGAAAAATATTAATTCCTTCCTGATATAATAAAGCACTGAGTACCTGATAAAATTTAATGTCCCGCAAACGAGAAAAAATATTTATTTTAGATTTAACGGTTAATGTCCTTTTTGTTCAATCTCTAGGGAAGCTGAGGTTACGCGAACAAAATCCCCTAATTTTATTTGAGCAATCTCCTGGGCGGTGCGTATATACTCCGGGCGATACAATACAAATTCCAATCGGAAACAGTAAATATATCGTTCATTTTTGCCTCACTTTAAATGGAAAGTCAACACTTTTCATTAAAGCGCAAAACCGCCATTAAAAAACTATCAAAAACCATAAATTCGCGTTCATCTAAGATATGTAGCCTTCCTCGGAAATTAATTACAGTCCCATCGGGAAAAAAGTTTTATGACAAAGAAAGTTTTAATTTGTGTTTGCTGTTTTATATTCTACTGTTCCGACATTGCCTGATAGCTCATCAAAAAGTTTTCCGCGGTAAACATCATCCGACTTAACTGAAGTAATGAGTTATCCGTGCTTGTGTCACAGTGTCACAAGAATTTTCTTTCACTAAAATAATGCTGAATTATGCGCGTTTAGATGCTGCGAATTCAAAATGTTGTTTACATAAATATACGAATTTCCAAAGCTAGGCAAATGGTATTTTAATTTAAAAAAAGAGGGACAACGAGGGTCATGATAATATATTTTCTTACTTTTCTGTGATAATATACAGTATTGGCCAAAATACTTGGAACTTTCAAAATTTCCGTATTCCTAAAATAGCTCTGTTCTAATGTGAACAAATTTAACATGGCCAATATGCCTTGATATCGTTCAACAACAAAATGATAGTAAACATTTCTAGCTTGCATTCTTTCATAAAAAAAATAATAATAATCGTATCATGTTGGACAAAATAGTTGGAACTTTTTTCTTATCGGATTTAAAGGGCATGTTTTGCATATTTTATGTATTTTCTTGGTCAGTTCTGTTTGATATCTGAATTAATTATAATGGCAAAAGGAAAAGCCTATTCGATTGATCTTAGAAAAAGAATGATTGATTTTTATAAACAAGGTATTAAACAAAAAGGTATTTCCACGAGATTAAACCTCCGGAAAAATACTGTGTCGCGAATTATCAAACAATTTCAAATAAATGGTCATGTCATCCCGAGAAAAAGTACAGGCAGGCCTAAAAAGACAACTGCAAGACTGGATAAAAAAATTATCAACCTTGCAAATAGTGATCCGTTCCAGTCATCCTCAAAAATGTTGCAAAAAATTATGGCCGATGGAGATCTCGCAATATCACCGAGAACTATTAGAAGAAGGTTAGTAGAAAATGGCTTAAAATCCTATCGTCCAGCTAAGAAACCATTGTTACGGACGAAGAACATCAAAGCACGGTTACAATTTGCACTTGAGCGTCTTCACTGGACAGTACAAGATTGGAAAAAAGAGCTTTTCAGTGATGAATCGAAATACAACCTGTTTTCCAGTGATGGTATAGTCCATGTAAAGCGTCCAAAGGGCCAGAGACTCAATAAAAAATATATTAAGCCTACTGTTAAGCGTGGTGGCGGTAATGTGCTGGTTTGGGGATGTTTTTCTTGGTATGGCATGGGTCCCATTCATCGCATTTGTGGCAAGATGGATCGATTTATGTATCGTGACATATTACGGGACATAATGGAACCATATGCATTTGAATCAATGCCAGTTAATTTCATTTTTCAACAGGACAACGATCCTAAACATTCTGCCAAACTTGTAAAAGAGTGGTTAGAGCTGGAAAAAGTTCCTACCATGAAGTGGCCAGCACAAAGTCCGGATCTAAATCCGATAGAAAATTTATGGGACCTTGTAGATCGTAGGTTAAGAACAGGAGAGGCCATTAGAAATGGAAACGAACTTTTTGAAAGACTCTTACAAGTTTGGCATAATGCAGATCGTCGGTTAATAGAAGAACTAATCGAATCAATGCCTAGGAGAATGGCAGAAGTAATAAAAGCAAAAGGACATCACACCAAGTACTAAAATTAAAAATACTTTAAATTCGACACGAATTTCCTACCAGATGTTTTAAGTTCCAACCATTTTGTCCAGGCATTTTCGATTTTTTACAATATCATTGAGTTTTTTTTAAATAGTTTTTATTTTTAGTATAAATTAAATATATGTTTAATAAATATTAAAAGTACAATAACTTTTAATTTGATTCATGCGAAGTTTCTTTATTTTTGGGGAGGTGAAGAAAGTTCCAAGTATTTTGGCCAATACTGTATGTATATAGTTCAAATAAATTTATTAGTTTTGTTAAAGCGTACAATTTACCGATATCTACGGCATCAAAACGGTGAAAAACGTACAGTCAATCAGAAAAATATTTGGACTTTTACGTCTAATCATAGCGTATATGAGTCTACACCACACGTAAAGAAACAATAGATAATGGATTTTTTTATACTAGTGTTTGTAATGATATATTATTAACAATAACATACAAATGTTAACAAATTACTTCAACAGTTCAGAATATTTAACAAGAATACAGCAAACTATAATATTTTGGACATCACAAAAATATTCGGGCATTCAGTCTTAAAGCTATTTATCACATCAAAAAAGTAACTAATACTTAGTATGACCTCCTTTCTGATCTATCACACATTACAAACGTCTAGGCATGGATGATATGAGATTTTTTATAAAATTTATATCCATTTTTTCCACTCTTCAAGTAAAATTCGTTTTAATTTATTTTTATTTGAAATATCATGTTGTCTTATCTTTGTGTCTAAATAGTGCCATATGTACGTTTTCAATGGGATTAAGATCTGGGGATTGGGTAGGAGTTTTAATTACTTTTAGACAATTCTATAACGTCCATTCTTGCACAATTTAAAAGTGTGCTTTGGATCATTGCCATGATAAAACTTAAAAGTTCTCCTTATGCCCATGTCACTTGCACTTTTTTATAAATTAGTTTTTAAAATATTTAAGTACATTGTTTTATCCATGATACCTTTAATGAAAACCAACTCACCAACTCCCTGAGATGAAATACAGCCCGATACCATCACTAAACTGAATTTTGATTCATCAGAAAAAATTACGTCATTCTAAAAGCCATTTTCTTTTAAAATAAATTCAGAAGCAAACGTGAATTTGAACTTCTTATTTTTGTTGTCGAGCCAGGACTTTTTTCTAGCTACCCTCCCATTATACGATATCCATTTCTGCATTGAATAGTTTCAGCAGATATTTTTTTACCCGTTTATTGTTCTAAGTTTACCTGCAGTTTAGGGGCGCTAATTTTGGAATTTTCTTTAACTTGGTTCATAATAAACTTTTTTCTCGTCCGTTGAAGACATGTAGACGTCCGGTTTATTTTAATGGAGAAACGCGATCTTCATTCTTATAACGTTGGATAATATCACTAGCTGTACTTTTCGCTAAATTTAGTTTTTCAGCAATTTTGGGATAGGAGAGCTTGTTTTCATAATTGAATATCACTAATTGTCTTAAATCAAAACTAATAATAGTTTTATTTTCAATTCGACATATTTTCTTCGGTTCTAACTTTAAATTCACGGATAACACTGATTTCAAATTTCCAAATTGATTTATTTGTTGGAATAAACATTAGAATATTGAACAATCGGCAAATGCCTGAATATTTTTTTGATGTCCAAAATCGATACGGAATTAAAGTTTTATATATTTTTTTGTTTTAATAAGAAAATATTTACGTATTTTTGGATTTTTGTTAATAATAAACGATCACAAAATCATATTAAAAAGAAAAACGAACACCCTTCAATTTTTTGTTAGTTATAAACAAATATTGTTCAAAAGCATAGGTGTCCGAAATATTTTTCTGATTCACAGTAAGTCAAATCACAATACATTAAGCAGGTATACAGAGTGTCCTGGAATTAGGGGAATGCAACTGAATCGCGGAACGCCTTATATAAAAATCTTATGATTTAACCTAATCTACGCGAATTTGAAAGTTAATGATAAAATATCGGCAATACACCGTATGCTGTTTTTTGCGAAACAGCAAAAAAGTTACGAACTTCTAAACGTATTATGGAAATAGTCGCCGACAGCGCCCTCTACACTCCACATCAAAATTCGAATAAAATTAAAGTTTTCCACCCCAAGAAAACTCCGAATATTAAGTTATAAGTTTCGCGCCATATGTTAATAATAAGAGAAAACCCTGTTCCCGCTTACTATTCACTTTTAGATGTAGGTAAATCAGATTAAATATTTATACACAGGATGTTTCATAATTAATTATTGTAACTTCAGCAGTGATTCCCTTTCATATTTTATGAAAAAATGTTACTAACAACATCTATGCTAACTTGCTTTGTTTCCAAGATACAAGGTGTCCAAGTTTTAGTTGGCAAGGATCCTACACCCTTACCACCTTTCGACTTCCAACTCACCTTTCACAAATTTGGATTTTAGGGCTAGAACCGCTTCTTTGAAGTCACAAAATTGACATTAAAGATAATTTTGCGTGTTAGCTTAAAAGAAAAATTTTAACTGGAATATCACAATGACCGGATTTTTCATTTCTTTGAGAGTTATAAAAGTACAGAATTTCGAGATTTTATTTTATGTTCCCTAAACATTTGCAGCCTAATGTGAAACAATTTTTATTTCTCGGCAGTCAGCTATCCGTTTTAAGGGTAAATAAATCCTTAATTACGATTCGCCTTGGTCCATTCCTATTAAGTAAGAGCCACTGAATTGCCGACAAGCTTACATTAGCAAGTACAAGACTCCATCTTAATTTATTGTGAGCTTAACATCAGTGTTTCTTTTATTCATGTCCGTTATCGCTTTTGGTCCACTAAACTCGGGGCGTCATATTTTTATTTTAGGAAGGGCAGTTCTGGCACAGTTTCAAGATGGCGAGAAAACTGAGCTATCAAAGCTTTTTGGCGTGATATAATTTAGATCGATTTATCGCTGTGTAGAGTTGCTCTATTTTAATATCTCCGCTTAATACAACTGTTGTTTATTTTCAGCTCTTCTTTCTGGGACCTTACGGACGTACCAAAGGGCAGGATGCGACAACGAAACGGTGACTTTAAAATGTCCGGCAGGAACGAGTATAGCCGTCCAGATAGCGCAGTATGGAAAATCCGCAGCGTCAAAAGGGTTGTGCTCGAAATTGACATCGACTGCAACCAGTATTTATTCGGACATTTCCGACTCGACTGTTTGCCTTTTACCCAATAGCATACAGGTCAGTATCATCTATTTAATCCTTCGGGGCAATTTTTAACAAACAGACACTATGAATCCTAGGCTAACTCTCTTCGCATTAAAGCTATTCCAATTATCCCACTTTTTGTACAGTTCGTGAAATTTTCGCTTAAATATCTACCAGAAATATTCAATATTTGAATAACCGAGAAAAAAATACAAACACGAGATATATCCGTTTTCTATCAGGGAACATGCAATTTCCGGCTGAACCGAAGGTTTCCATATATTCGAATCGAGGCGGCCATTGCTCCTAAAGGCAAAACCTAAAGATCGGACCTGATGTTTTGTTTTAAATGGAAGGTCTTGTTAAGAGAAATCCTTTTTCCATTTTCCTATGAATACGAGAGAATAAGATTTGAATTTCGTTTTATTCTGTTAGAAGCATGCGGCATAAAATTTAATTCGGAAGAGGTTTTCTTGTTCAGCTCCAGCTCCAGGGCGAGCTCTTTGACTAGATAAATCTTGTATATGAAAATTCAGTTATAAATAATTATTTGTAAAACCTCCAAAGAATAATCTGCACTGAATCCTTTCCAGTGTCAGAAATGGTTCAGTTCCTTTAATATTTATTAAACCCCCAGTTAACTCTTATGCCGAAGGCTGGCTTAAGAGGAAAAACCTTTGAAAAAATTTAAATATTCAAATTTAAACCCTTCTAAATTATTGATCACCGTGAGCACTGGAGTACCTTTTTGGGTGAAATTCATAATAAGCATTGTCAAATTGTTCAAGTGAGAACTTCCTAAGTTTTCTTTTACAAGATGTGGAGAGCATTTTCTTTATTCTTTCCTCATGCTGAACACATGCTGGCTTGCCGAAGCACATAAATTTTCTTAGTTTTATAGTTATGGCCAATAGAACTCTTGAACCAATTTTTGTATTGATTTTCCTTTTTATACTGACGTAAAATTGAAAATTTTGCAAGATGTTACCTCTGAACAGATTTTTCTATCAGAGCAAAGTAGATAAAGCTCTAGTTGTAAACATTTTAAATGTATATTGGACGATAAAATTCGTCTTTCCGAATTGTTGCAGTTTCTGTTTCAGTGCATCCACCAATTGTGCTTAACATGCATGTAAATGCATTGGTACAATATCTAATTTAATTTTCGTCACTTTTCATGTAAACTGCTCGCCATACCCAACGAGCCAAGGCATTTTTGGGTCACCTTTAAAGAATCGTCAATTGAAAAAGGATAAAATTCAAATCAACTACGCCTTGCGTTGTTTTGAAATGTATGTAAATAACTTTCTGGAAAATATTGAGCTTTAACTTTAGTGTTTTCCAGTTGTTTTATACAGTTTTACATCGAGGAGCAAGGGCACTTCATCTATAACTAGCAGGTTGAGGTTTTGTAAAACAATAAACTCGCTAAACGCATCTCAAACAGCATGAATCATCCACGAGGTGAACGTAAACATTGGAAGGGCAATTCATTTGCATCTACGACTAGACAGACCACCAATGTAGTTATCACCTACGCTTATTGACTTTAGTCAATGGTGATGAAAGTTATCGTCCTTTGCTCCGAAATTGACCACAGTGAAACCTGTATATATTTACCTTGGCACTGAAAGCGCTTATAACCGGCTTATAAGGATTTGGACGGTGTTGCCGCTAATGACGAAAAAAACAGTTTTATTAGATTTTTGTATGGTGATACATTTCAGACGAAAACTGACTAATTTACTGCGTTGCTACGTTTCCATTTGTAACGTGAACTTTACAATCGAAACTCATTCGCCGTGCAACTCTATCATGATTAGAAGCAGCCCAACGACGATATTCAATTATTTTTAATTTGGGCAGTATCATGGACTTATTATATTCTTTTTTTACATAAAATGATTGACTTTTGAAACCTCTTTTTTGGTCGGATTTCAACCACCCCACAGTTCCAAGTCAATCTTTTGTTAATATACCGAATCCCTAAAAGTATCCGACATTTTGTAACACTCAAAATCCGCTAATTTAAAACCCCGAAATTCACGAGCAATTTCGGAAAGACCGTCAACGATTTATTCACAAATACAACTGTTCCGGAATAAATTATATCCTTTAAAAAGCTCTCGTTAATTAATTTCCCATAGTAAGCGGCACTCAGGCATGTGAAGCAAAGGAAATTCAATGTAAAGCGCAATCAGTTATTTATTGCTGGCAGTAATAGGAATTTAGCAGCGCAAGCTGTAGACTGAACATAAAGGAGCACTTCTCTCACAATCACAAGGAAGGTTGATAATGAAACACTTAGTACTAAATTTGCAAAAATCCGCTTTACGCATCTTAACTAATAGAAAAAATATGGTATAATCAACATCTCAAATACAAAAAAACTTATTATTTCTTGTAAACTCCATTAAAAAAATGTTTACCTCATTCGAAACAGCATTAGGAGGAGAACGCTTCCGATTCCTTATTAAGACTTCGGGGGAAGTTTAACTGGATTTTGCTGTCGAATTGAAGCTTACTGGGTGGATGAAATTTATTTAGGGGTCCAAGTTTATCACTGATGTGGGCAATTTAAATTGGGACAATGTTCATTAAGAGACGGATTGATTATAGGAAAATTTAAGCCCCTGGTGGTAGGATTTGCATTGAATGACTATTCTCAAGAGTGAGGCCTCACAATGCCTGCTTTATGGCAACTCGCCAATCTCTTAAGGTGCTTTAAAAGCCTTGAGTTACCATCAATATAGAACGCGAACTTCGCAGAAGCACACCAAAACATTGACTTTCTCTAACAAATTCTCGTGCATGAATGCAATTAATACAATCTTCTGGAAGCAAATTTCTTGCGCCATAAATATATCCGAGTCTCGACATAATCGCTTCATGGTGCAAGAAAGTGGGATATATAAGGTTTTCAAGCAGGCGGATTGGCCACGTTAATTTTAATATGGATGCTAGTATCAACTGCCTCGTCGAGGACGAGGTTTTGTAATGAAATAATTAACTACACAGACCCAGCTAAACCGAAATGATAAATAGTAGAGAATTTGATACAAACGAGGACATTTAGTCGGAAAGGCATCTCACTTTCAGACCAAACTTCTAAGAGCTTACAACATATATACTATATAGAAATGAAGAGAATGTGATTTAATGGCCTTTCACAAAATTAAAGCCAAAATCGTTCAAATAATACGCTAGACTGAATCCAATTGCGTACTTTTATATAAAAGACCGTAGAGAGCTCGTTTATATAAAACGTTCCACCGAAACAGAAACAAAGCCATTGCTCTCAATAAAATGATAAAAATCGCTACTTTGCTGCAACATTCAGACAATATTGAGTTTTGAACAAAAATCTTCTTTCATAATGCCCTCCAAACCGTAAACATTTCATATTATCCCAAATAGCACGTATCACACTAAAGCAATTACATTACATCCCCTTAATAACTATCATACCTCAATTTTGCAGCCCGTATAACAAGGTTTTGCTGCTGTTATCTAGCAGATAGAATATTATTGGGGGTGAAATACTATAATGATGTGCCAGATTATTCATCGGCTGCGGTATTTGGATTATTAATTATTTATTATGCATTAAGCATCATACATTTGTAACTTAGAGAAGTGAAAACGTTTATTACTATATATTGTTTTAAAGCTTATGTTAAAAATTATATTTATTCAGCATTTACGCTGAAACTAAATATGTTTAGGCGACACAACAAAAGAAACGCTCTAGCAGAAGATGAGGTCCAAAAATTGGAAAAATAGTGAACATTAAAAGGGTTTTAAACTGTGAACAACAGGCTGAACTGGATATGTGAACTAAACGTGTGGTCGCTAAATATGACTACATAATTTGGAAAATCTGACCCGAAAACGTTTAGCTCTTTCAGGCCACTGTGAACAAGTTTCAATTGTAATTAAATATGTTCAAATGTAATTAAGGTTTGAATTAAATGGGAAAATTTAAATGCAAACCTAACAACCTAACATTACTTGCCATCATTCGCAGAGGTTAAAATTAAAACCTAATGGAAAATTTCCTAGCTAGCAAACTGAACATTCTAATAGAACTGTTTTCTGGAAAACTGAGTAAAATTTAGGTTCAAGACCTTTATTTTTACGGGAATATGGGCCCAAGTTTCAATCGTCGCGCCGCACACGAGATAAAAGGGAGAAAGGACGTGATATAAAAACGGTTTTTAAAATCTCGACAAGCGAGAAGATTAGAAAATTAACTTTTTTGTAAAGCGAGTGTCTAAATATTGTCCAGAAATTTTGACAGATTTTGCTTTTTATACAGGTTGTCCCGGTTAAGAATGCACTCCACAGAGATCTCGTAAATCATAGAAATTAGGGATGTGGTTAAATTAAAGAAAAGTTGCGCCTTTCTGTATTCTACAAAACCATGTCTTCAAATTTGAAAAATTCCAAATGGATCCGAAGTTATTTGAGAAAAACCGATTTTCGCGATTCGATTTTTACTGTTTTTTGATTTTATTTTAAAATAAATTTGACATTTTCATTCCCACTTTTTCTCCTCTACAAGGTGGTGTTCTTAGATTTTCGATCCGACGTTTTGTTTCTTCAAAACCATTATCAACTTTGTTTTTTTAAATAGGTAACAAATTTTATTTTACACTCAGTAAATTCTACTTTTTTTCTGAATCTAACAATATATCACACTTATTACTTATTAAATGGTTTAATCTCAGAAATCATGAGTGGCTATGAAAATAATTTATTTAGATCTGTCATCTAGTTACAGTTAATACTTGTTAATTATACAGGGTGTCCCAGAAATAAGTGCCATAATTTTTTTCCAGTATATTTTTATGTAAAAGGTATAGTTTTCCAGTTCAATTCATTAAAAGATTTATTACAATTCAGTTACCCGCCTATGGCATCTAAAATTATTTATCCTATTTCGGATCCTTCCCATAGAGATCTACCGAATTTTTTGCCTGCTTTCTGATATACGTGTCTTTTTTTGCGAATAATTAATAAACGCGTACTGCTAAGTAGGAGGAGTTACTGGCTATTGGAGTTTTACGCTATTTATTGTTAAAATAATTTAAATTTTTGACTTACCTACAAAAGACCCTACGAGCCTAAACCGCCTACGAGCCCGATTAGAATTTCCATGGGCTTCCCCATAAGCTAAAACCATATCAGTCTACTTATTGTTCATAAAACACGACATTTTACACGAAAATTTCTTAATATTTTTAAACGCTAACACAATAACAGAAACGACACGTATCAATCGTAAACAATACAAGCCTTGTGGTGCATCGAGCTTGACTCACGGTTAGTAAAAAAACTTTACGATAAGAAAACATCAACAAAATATCCAGCGTACATTTGGATTTTTTTAAATCCATAAGCGGTGCCATAGAGTGGTTTTAATAGGTAAAAATGCCGGAAATAAATGTAACTTAAAAAAAAAACTTCTTTGACAAAAGTTGTTACTATTGATGAGTTCTGTTACTTGTTGAAATTATGACACTTATTTCTAGAACACCCTGTATTTAAGTATTATTACTTAATAGTCGTTGATTTCTGTTATATTTTAGTGCAGTAAAATTTAAAGCAATGGAAAACTATTGCAATGAAGAGAAATTTGATATACTTTGCAGTTATATTGAAAATCATAAAAATTATACTCAAACCAAGATGCAATACTTTCAAAAATATTTATTACTTTATGCTGGACAGAGGAGAATGAGATTTTTTTTGGACTAAATCATTTAATAAATCATAACTGTGATATATCGTTACATTCAGAAAAAAAGTAAAATTTATTGAGCGTAAAAAAAAAATTTTTTTACGTTGACTATTAAAAAAAACAAAGTTGATGATGGTTTCGAAGAAACGAAACGTCAGATCGAAAATCTAAGAACATCATCTTTTATCGGAGAAAAAGTGGCAATGAAAATGTCAAATTTGTTTTAAAATATCTTTTGAAACAAAATCAGAAAACAGTAAAAAAGGAATCGCGTAAAATCGTTTTTTTTTGCAAATAACTTCGAACCCATTTGGAATTTTTCAAATTTAGAGTCATGATTTTGCAGAACACAGAAAGACAACTTTTCTCTAATTTAACCAACTCCCTAATTCTTAAGATCCCTGTACGGTGCATTCCTAACCGGGATAGCCTGTATTCACAGGGGTACTGGACGGAAATTTGTATTTATCATGCATAGAACATGACGTAATTAAATAATGTAGTTGAAGGCATATTTTGAGCTTTAAAAAGGCAAACAGGCAAAATTTTCAAGAAGCAAAACCCGTCCGTAAATATAGAAAAGTCGAGCTAATTTCTTATAAAGTAAACTTCTAAATTTGATCGTAAAATCTCGAAAATTTGAGTTCAAAATTTGTACTTAACAAGAGTATTGAGCGGAAACTTTCGGTCGGTACATAACTTAAATTTTGAACGACATATGAAAAATCCTAACTGATAAGTAATTAAGAATCAATATGTCGTTTTAAATTCTAAACATCGTTTAATTTAATCTGCTTGTTCTTAAACTAGACAAAAGTTTCCTTTCGCCAAGGCATTAGCGTCATTGAGATTGAACCATATGAGAACAATCTAAAAGACCAATTGTTTAATAATGCAACTTTCTAAAGCAGTCTTAAAATTTCGACTCAAATCACGTTTTCAGGTCAAGCTGCATGTAGTGTTTTCACATGAATATTGTTTCCGCGTACCCAACTGAATTTAAGTTTTGAAGAAAATGCAAAAGTTTCTGACTGACAAATCGGAAAATGAAGAAAAGTTATTACATGTATGAATGCAACATGAAATGGAATATTTTAAAAGATCTAGAAACATTTTCATTATGAGCCACATGGGATATTAAGAGACCTCAGGAGCATAGATTTACAAGAGAAGTTCTGACGCTTTAAGCACACTCGTCCAAGAATAGAGCCTATAATTTAAAGACGTCCTTCCATAATTTATTCACATAATATTTACTAACTTCGCTCAATTGCTGAGAAAGTTCCAATTTATGGCTTCTCTTCATAGAAATATTTAGTATGTATGGGGTTACTACTTTAAATCACCGTTCCGTACGTAATTTTTCCCGTGTTAATCCTAGTTAACTTTAACGAAATTCATCTTTTTGCTCTATACACAAAACCTTTTTAATTCGAATGCGGATCAAGTAGATTTTGCAATTGATCGAATTGACTCCGCTACATATCCACGATTTTAATGAATCGAAAAGGAGAGATAGGAATTTACATTGAATGATTTTGAATTTGCCGGGGATGGAATATGGCCTAAAGAATTTTTTGGATTGGTACAAACAATTCCTAAATGACAGTTAAAGGCGTTGCAAAAATCCTCAAGCCTCGTTTATTCAAATAAAATTGTAAAATGGCCAAACACGTACAATGTATAAACCAGAAAGCACGTACCAAAGAACTTTCTGGAAACGTCAGAGCAATATTACGCGTTGGTTGTTAATAGTCTTGGGCATATGTCTTAAATGCGACAGGTCGTTAAAACTTTGAGTATTTGGAATTATCTTGTTGGTTATAGGTCTCCTTATTGAAAATTTATTTCTCTTACAATGAATCCGGAATTTCTTATTCAGAATGTAAAATTAGGATAAGCAATATTTTCAACTGCAGCATTGCCAAGAGGTGCTATTAATCCTATTACTAAACTTTTTTCAATGATAGAGAAAACTGAAAAAGTCTTTTTAACCGTGAACGGGGAAAACTTCTAAAAAACATGCGGATTGAGGAAAAAAATCCAATGCCAACATTAACGAAATATTCCATTGTGATTTAATTTTTTGGTTCCTCCCAAAAAAGCCTAATTTCCATGTTTATGTCATCCGTAAAGAAAGGCGTTTAAAAACCTTTCCGTTTATCCCCAAGTAATTCGTCATTGACTTCCGTCTTCCACAGGAGGAACTTCGAAAAATGTGAAAAATCCTGTAGAGCAATTTAGAATTTCCTCCTAACTATCGCCGGACAATTTCCGGAAGCCCAGTCATTCTGTACTTTAAACCAAAGTTCTCTCTTGGTCCAGTTATCAGAATAGCTTTAGCGTTAAATCATGTTTAATTGGGGAATCATAAGTTTATATTGATTTTGAGAATAGTCAGCCCCAAAACCCACTATTAAGGCATCATGTTTTTGATTCTTGAATAATTTTCTATGTCTTCTATATCTAAGTTTAACACTTTCTATTTCTAATATGAATCTCTTTCTATGTTAGTAATGTAAATATTTCACCCAAACGCTTTCACTGTATTGCTATAATGCCATCACCCCTGACAAAAACTTCGTAACTGCCACTCATTTTTGGTAATTCCAAATTAATTTAATTTGAGAATTTGAAACAATAATAATTGTCCACGTTGTATTATTGATACGAACTGAATTAATTCCTTTCTTGACAGCCAACCCCCACTGAGTTCAATCATCCCTTAATTTCTTGGGAAGTTTTAGGGTTGCGTGAATAATGGTTTGTACGCATAGGCGTAGAAATTTTATTGTTTCTTAGCTTAGGATAGTTCACGCTTGTCATGAATGTGTTTGACAGGTTTTTCATTGAATTCATCTCAAATAATCATGATTATTATATTTTGCGACTAATCCATAACAAGAAATTTCATCTTGAAAGCGTTTAGATCGAGTTCGTCCAGGGCAAAAACAGAACTAAAATTCCTCTGCTAAATGAAGAACCAATATGATAAAAAAGTTTACTCGGATACAAAGTTCTTTGAAATGTATGATTTTTTGAGGTCGACCTCTTGTTCAAACATAGGTAACGCAGTGTTATCCATGATTACTGAACAAGAGGCTACACATAGGTTTTTATTAAGTAAAATACAGGGTGTCCCAGTATTCCATTTACACAGAATTACTGTAGATTCCTGAGATCAAAATGTGACGATTTAACCACACATACCTGAATCCAAAAGTTGATAGGGTCAGGTGGGGTAATTGTAAAATCGGGGTAAATGTAAACAGCATGTTTATTTCGAAGAACTGGAACTTGTGGAAGTTTGCTTTAATCAGAATTATGGTCTGTGATGTTCACTGTATTTTGTTTGACGTTTCGGACGCTAAGCAACAGAATAAAGGTATTCCAATATTTTATATCAAATATTTATGAAAAACAGTTCACAAGTGGTTAAACAAAGTTGTAAAAAAATCGTAAAGTGGACTTATAAGTAAGTTGTAAGATTATTTAATGTAATATAAATATTTTGCGTCAACAATAGTATGCTTATGTGAAGTTATAAATACACGTAGAGTACATATAGAGCGTTTACAATTCCCCATAAATTTATGAAATTTTGGGTAATTAAAAACAACACAGTGGAGCAATTGTACACATGAATTAGCTTATAATCGATTATGTTTTTTTAATATTTTACAGCAGTATGGTTCGAAAATATGTTAAAAAACCAGCTTTAGATCATCATACACGTAACTTTATGATGACCGATGGAGAGACTGGCGAAATTGATTGAAATAGTTTTAGCGATTTTGCCAAGACCAAAAGTGAAATTTGAAGGACGAAAAATGTTCTATTCTTTTCCAAACTCGATTGATGTTTTCGAAAAATGACTATTATCATATTATTATACATTTTTTGAACAAAATTGATTAACTACATATTTTTTTACAATTACCCCGACATTTTCAACTTGCGTGATATTTGAAGGGGTATTTGTAAACTTATTTTTTTTGTAAAAAGGGAAACAAGTTTGCATATTTAACAATAGAAATGAACATAAAATCTGATAATAAACTGTATTAATAATACTGACGCCCATATTTAACGTTAAGTTGCAAAAAATAGAGGTTCAAACTTCTAAAATCGTTTACAATTACCCCACCTGACCCTAGTTATAGAGCTATGAGATGTCAAAGTTGAATTTTGAAAATCAATGTTTAACCATAATTATTGAACCGAACGGGAAAATGTCTTGAAAATTACTACTCGGGGGTTCTTCGGGATGGAGAATCTATGTTTGCTAACGACTTTAGGTTTACTCATAGAGAGTGCAGCATACGGTTTATGTTACTCATTTGATTGCTTGCTACTTTTTTCTGCACTACGTTAATTCACTTTTTAATAGAATAGCGTATTAGCTTAATGTTTATATTTAAAAAAGGTATACCTTGGTCATGTCGCTATGAGCAAATGTTTTCGAGAAAAATGCATTACAGCAAAAATTGAGTGGTGTTAGCTCAAGAATTTCTTCATCTACACAAGGTGCTCTAGCTTGTAGGGGACGACCAGCATTATTTCCACAGGGTTTAAATTGTCTAAATTCTCGAAGTCGTCGCTCTATATTGGCAAAAGTCTGATGGTTCGACGATGTGGATATCCTTCATGGTATACTCGTGGACTTTCACGGTCATTGGCATTACAAAAATCATACACTAACATTATATTCGCTTGTTCACTAAATGTGTATTCCATGATAATTTGGCTATAAAATACTAATGTGTTTTATAGCCAAATTTTTATAGTACCACAGACTTGTTAATGAAAAATTTAAATGTTTGGTATCTGTCACTATTACAGTAAGTCATTATTGAACATCCACTAGTTCAAATGCATTTTTCTCAAAAACGTTTGCTTATAGCGACATGACCAAGGTATACCTTTTTTAAATATAAACATTAAGCTAATACGCTATTCTATTAAACTAGTGAATTAACGTAACGCAGAAAAAAGTAGCAAGCAATCAAATGAGTAACATAAACCGTATGCTGTGCTCTATATGAATAAACCTAAAGTCGTTAGCAAACATAGATTCTCCATCCCGAAAAACCCCGGAGTGATAATTTTCAAGACATTTTCCGATTCGGTTTAATAATTATGGATAAACATTGATTTTCATAATTTAACTTTGACATCCCGTAGCTCTGTAACTATCAACTTTTGAATTAAGGTATATATGGTTAAATCGTCATATTTTGATCTCAGAAATCTATGGTGACTCTGTGTACATGGAATATTGGGACACCCTGTATATGCGCCTTCTTTAATAATGGTTCCTCGGTAACAATGCAAGCATGGTTCCATCTCATTTTTCTGTGATTCCAACAAAACTTACGTAAAATCAGCTGAATCTGGTGAAGGTGATGAGTGTCATCTTGTGTAGAAACCGCGTGGCAATTTGACCTAAAATGCTTATCTAGGTAAGCAAAATTCTACTCATATTTTCCAACAATCATGATCACATTGTTTTGCATCTTTAACCAACTCACGACACTTAGCCCTAAGTAAAGCTTACAAGCAGCCTCAAATTTGAACCCTTCGGTAAACACGGAGTGTTGATGTATAGGAGCTAAACCACTGTATGCATAACAGCTTAATTAAGTTTTTGTAAGTAATATTTAGATATTTAAGAGCTCGTGTTGGATATAGTCCTGCATTTGACAGGCTTAAACTGTAAACAGATTTGACATAGCAGCTAAATTCGCGTGAGGAAATTTAATTTTCCCATTCAGAACAACCCCTTGTAATGTTACTAACCACCTTCAGTCAGCTAATGTTTGCTTTCCCCCAAAGCCAAAGTGTTCCGTAGGCGTTTAAACAAAATTTAAATGGTCGCAATTATGTGACGAGTTTCTTTATTCCCTTGGCGAGAGTTAGCCCAAAACTAGCACAGCCGTTTTAGGATGCGTGAGTTATACCCTCTAGTTATTCAGAGTTACATAGAGATATTTCTCTGTTTATGTACACATGGGCCATTCATATTCAGGACTGTTGGGAAAGTTGGCAAATTAGGATGCTCCGGCATTATGTTATCAAATTTTCGTTTACCCATGATGATTTTGATAATTTTCGTCATGCGAGTTTAAACAGAAATTGCGGTGAAACATTTTAATCTATTAATAAATCTTGTTTAAATTTGGATTATCTAAATACTGTTTACTAAAGGCTAAATCTTGCAAGTGCAACTAATGGCCTCTTGGATCATTACCTTCGTGGATATATGATTTATATATGCTCGTTTCCGAAATGTATATTTTATTTATGGTAATTTGATGGTATTTCCGGAAAACTAAATTGGTTTTGTCCGTTAATCCTAACCATAACTTATGTCGCTATCAACCCATAGGGCATGAAAATGTGAAAAGGAAAATTGAAAATATAAAAAATCACATATTGAAACAACAAAATGTTGCAGAAAAAATTGATGAAATTAATCCGGGGGTTATCTGGGATCCAAATTAGTCGTTGTAAGTGAAAGACAGGACGTCACAAAGTTCGAAATTTTAATGAAAAATTTACAGCTTTTGGCGCTGATATTTCGGAGATTTTTGGACGAATTCGCATAAGAAAATACATAAAATTAATCATCACTATGAGCTCCAGAAGCGTGCACGATCGGGTTTGTAATATTTCTTTTAAAATAACCCATCAAAAATGGCGATAATTTCCAAAGGGCCGCACGGATAAAAACCAATATCTAATTTAGATCTCATAGATTACTATACCTTAACAGATACCTATTGGAAACTGCCGCCACTGAACGAGGTAATTTAAACCGCTTGAGATGATTTATATGAGCCCTGAAGAGCAGTTCCACATTCTAGATAAAAAAGAAAATAGATCAGTCAAAAGATGCTCTCGTGAAATATACCCTTAACGACCATACATCCAATCACATGTATAACAAGAGTAACTGCCATTTAAACTTGTTAAGGTAGACGCAGTAAACTAAAGCATTTTAAAATTGCTTTTGTGTAACTTCAATAAATGGAGCAATACCACTGGAAATACAATTATAATTCCAGAGCGGTTTAGAGTCTTGTGTGGAGCGCTATTATACACTACATTAGAGTTTCGAGTCGTTTTCAGTTTAATTCTTGTTATTGCCAAAAATTAAAGCTCTACTCAAAAGGTTTAGTTTAGTTTTGTAATTAGGTTCCCTCTAGATAGGTTGTTAAGATTTTTAGTTTGAAGGGTATTTTGGGCTGAAGGGCTTAAGGATGAAATATGCTAAATTGTGTTAGTGCTATCGATAAAATAAATTCCGATAATGGGATTTCTCAAAATTCCCCACTTCTGCAACAGAATTACGAAAGTGTTCTTTGTTGTTCTTCTTGCTTATGAAATTCTGCAATTAACAAATTTTTCTCCTCCTCAAGAAACCCTTCTTTTTCGCTCTCTAACTGTGATAGTTGAAAAGATATGCGCTGTTCAATTCAAACTTGTTTGTTGCTAAATCAACCAAAAAAACATTTTTATCTCGAAAACGGTTCATCATAGCTATGGCATATGATATATAAACTGGAGTTTAAATGTTTCGAGCAATTCGAAAATGTAATAAAATACAGGGTGTGCCATATAAAATAACAAATTTGTTGTCAGTTACATATAGATCTGGCAACGTCGCAATGATACCAATATTTTAATTGAACAAATCAAACTTCATTACATCGGTATCCAAAATTTCAGATCTCTAGCTATATTAGAACCTCGTTAACTTTTAACAGGACACTCACCGTGAATGACCCTGTATGCCTAATGGTCAGACACCATAAAATGCCTTACAGGTAGTACAATGGCATCTAATAAATACTGTGCTGATAGTAAGAATAAATTTTCTTTTGATAAAGCTTGTCCAAAATTTCATTTTCGGAAATCACACAGTCGTGTCTAATTGCCATTATCAGGATATTAAACTATTTTTATAATTAAAAAGTGTGTTGCAGAGAATTTAGGAGACGAGTACGCTGGAACTAGCCAATAGAATCAGCTAAAGTCCATCGATCGTAGAAGTTTGCAGGAGTATCCACCCAATTCGACTTGCTTGCCTCGGGTAACACCATAGGCATCAGTTTATCCCACAGAATTGTAGAAGTTTTCCTGATAATGCAGTGAGCGGAAGATTTCTTACTTTGTAATTCAGTCACACCCCTAGAACGATGTTTTATACATTCTGTGGCTTTAAATCACGAAGCTATTCTGGTCCAAAATCAAGCAATATTTAAACTTTTGAGAACTTTTTTTAAGTCTTTCTTTTTGGACTGATTCCAACACCCAGTAAAAGCACTCTTTAAACTCCAAACGCTATCGATACCTCATAAAAAATATCCAATTTTTCAAGCATATACTTGAATAAACTGACTCTCAATAGAATTGCTTTTGTTTATGAAAGAAATAAAAAGTTCTTATTCCCTCTGAAAATGTCTCAGTTCGTTTAACACTCCAGTTAGCTCACTTAAAAAGAAAAATTCGTATTTAAGCAGATTTCAATGATAATGTGCTACACAGCCCTTCTTTGCAAAGATATACGAAAAGGAAAAACATTTAAATATCCATTCATTCACCAGATATATCCCTGTACGTGATATGAATTCCCCTGCATAAAATATGGTGACATTGAGCCATCTAACCGAAATTAAAAAGATATCAGTGTGATTCGAAAGTACATTACCGCAAAAGTAGAGGCTTAAATCAGTGCAAAAACGTGTCTGCGGTTTTTCGAAATTTAGTAATTTTTAAACACTTTAACTCAAAATGTACCATTTTATTCAACAAATGTCTCGGTGCAACCGATCTAACTGACGGTACCTAGTACTCCTTGTTGCAGGCGGTGGTGGAAGCCTGCCAGAAGAAGAGGCAATGCAAATTAAAGACCTCTCCAACGACCTTTGGAGGAGATCCTTGCCCTGGAATTCCAAAATACGTCGAAGTAGCCTACAAATGCAAACCCTGTAAGTACTAAACTTCTTTTTACGATACTCGAAGTTAATGCGCTTCTTTTGTTATTTAAATTTCTGCCCCCAGGATTAGCAAAGAAAGCTCAGAGAAGGGGATACATAATTAATGGGATCGCCTTGTTCTTGTTCTTATGTACCCAGGAAATGTTTGAATTACTGCCATTTACATAAGTGTCTCACGTTCTTACACACTTTTTCAACTATTCTTTTAAACTTGTACTGAATAGTACCTATTACAACAATCGCGTTTTTAGTTAGAGATTGTAAGATATTTAACGAAATTTTAATCCCTTGGGGGTTCGTTTAAGTGCCCTATAATCCCCTGATATCCTTTAAATGGGAAAAATCTACAGAAACTCATTTTAGTTAACAACGGTCTTTATAGTCCCTCACAGAGTTACTTACAAATGCAGGCGGTGTAAGTAATTTGGCCCATACATGCTTTGTAGTTATATTAGCACAGGTTAATGGCTTGTTCCTTTTGCCTCGACCGGATCAATATCTTCACATTCGCCGGACAAGACTCGGGTACAGATTCATTTGTATTAATTAGCCGTGTACTTACTAATTGCCTTTGTGAGATTTAGTGATGAATTCTGTGCGAACTTGCCCATAATTGAGGCTAAGCAATAGATTATGTTCGGTTATTAAAGAATAACCGACTTTTTTTTAACCCGAATTTTAAAAAAATACCTAATATTAATTAATATTAAATCCGCCACGAATTTGCGAGAAAATTCAGCATCAGCGAAAATCATGGGAACATGACGTTGATGGAAAGGGATTTCTTTTCAATTTGTCGATAATAACGTCATTTTCTAATTAACCTGGTTAAAAAAAGACTCATAAAAACCGATAGAGCCGATGAGAGTCAAAAAATAATTATTATGGATTTTACGAGGGGTTTTTAATAAAAGCTTCACCTTTAAAAAAAAATACGATAAATGAATATCGTTTATCAGATAGACAGAGTGGCGATAAATTGATAAAATACAAAATCGGTTTATATAAATTTTCATAAAATAAATGTTTATAATAGGGGGGAACGTTAGTGCCAAGTCCGCAGTAGGATTGAGTATTCAAGCACAAATGGAAAGAGGATTTTCGAAAACCCGACGACACGTGTTTCTCCTTATTGGCGCCATCACACTTGTATGTGTACAAGATAGATATTCACATGGCATGCTGCGCATGTCCGAAGATAGGCACATGAACGGCACTCAATTTCTCCAGGCGCACCCCCATGTATTTATGTCTTCGAACATGCGCAACATAATGTATGTACATGTTCCTTGTACGCGCACATGTCTGATGAAGCTAATAAGTAGAGATGCGTCTCGCCAACATCCTCTTTCCTTTCTACTTTAACACCCACAAAATCTTGCGGAAATGCCGCCAACACTTTCTTTAATTAAATCTTCAACTTTCCTAATTTCCTAAATCTAATACTATTTTTGAATAACTTACGTCGAATATATTTGCGACTTCATCTTTGACCTGGATAGTGGACGTCAAAGTCACACCTCAAGCTTACGTCAACGGTATGTGACATTCGCCCGTCGTTACGACAGGGAATCTCAGGCGTCAACTTATGACGTATTTTATGACCAATATGTACTCAAAATGGCGTGAAAAAATATCTATTATCTTTGGATAGGCTTTGTTCTTTAGAATTCCACAATATTTAAAAATTTTAAACTCGTTTGAAGACAATCGATTAATCGGGATTTCAATGAAGAGGTTCACTGAAAGAAAAAGATGTTTGACAATGAATAATAGTAAAAAATGCTAATATTAATTAATACCAAATCGGTCTTTATTTTGAGGACAATTCCGGGTTTCGTAATATAACTAAAGTTTCTAAGTTTGCTCCCTTTCCTAAGTCAATAAGGCAATCAAGCCGAGATCTGAAACTAATGAATCTTAAATTAAGTTGTAGAATGAATTAAGGAATTTATTGCGTTTGCTTTAGATTACGGAGAGAATTAAATTGAAAACTGCACCACCAAATTAAATTTTTCAACTGCGGGCAGTGTTAAAAATTGGGCTCCAACGAAAATCATGGGAACATGGCATTGCTGGCAATGGACTTGCGGTTGAATAATAATCGTTTAACGTGGCCCGGAATCACAAGAGATGAATTGATTTTCTAGAAGCGAGATCTCTTAGAAGTGCACGTGGCCAAGATTAAAGGTCCCTTATTAATCTTCTTGGTTGAAAACTTTTTAAAATTTCACCATTTAGTGCACCATTACCGCAACTTCACATATATATCAGGCCGAATGCCTGCTATGGATTTATATGCGATACAGCTTAACGAGTTAGTATTATAGAGATTTTAGGGTAGGCTTACATAACCCAAACAAATCCCATTTGAGTAAAGCTTGAATACTATTAACTTCCTAAATCATGTACATATTTTAGCACTCCGTTCGTCTATGTATCTAGGTTAAAAGGTATCTACTGAAGGATCATTAACAATTCCCTGTAAATGTGTGTATTTCCTATGGATGAAAAGGGTAAAGGTGCGATGGTGAAAAAGGGATATCCCCAAAAAGTGAATAATTACCAGTCGTTGTTGATGCGGTTGTCCGTGTAGTTGTAAAGGTGGCAAAAGATCAGCGTGAAATGGACGTTTGCCAAAAAATTACGGCATAAAAATTGCATTAAAAAGCAATTTTCGTGAGGTGGACCCCAATTGTCCCTTATGGTGAATGACGAAAATAAATTGCAAAATAAAGTCTATATTATATTGTGTCTCTGCCAATAGAATTACTTTTTCGGCTGGAACATAGGAGAGTGGAAAATGAAATTCTTTCTACCCCTAAAAGCTCAATAAGAAATACCTAATAATTTCATCAGATGAAAGCAATATTAGTGTTTTATTCGAATATTTTTATTTCTTATCTCTAATATCGCATACACAAAACCACATTTATTTTAAGCCAATTTAAACCCAGTACAGCTGTAATTCCTCCTATTAATCTTCGTCTAAGAAACGTGCAATTTGACAACAAAAAGGCATAACTAAGGGGTTTTGGAGGTTGGAAATAAGTAGAATTTAGTGTTTTCATTATCGTTAGTCTGAATATTGTAGGTGCCATTATTTCTTCATGATTTTCAGAGAAAGGAGAACTAACATTCTATCATAATTACGTAGATATGTTAAGTTTTGGGGATTCCTACACGTGTGTTGTGAGATTTCGAGAAACGTGGAAATTTACTTTGACATTAAAAAGGAGCTTTCTCTATAAGCCTATGAAACGGAGTTGAAATATTTCCTGCAATTTGCGAGATACGAAATCGACGACTTATAACCTTTAACTGGGGTATTCTGGCTCGACGTAGGATCCGCATCAATCGATATAAGCCAAACATACTATATCAAAAAATGTCGAAACTTTTGAGGGGTTCCAATAATTCCTCATTAGTTTTCGGGAAAAAAAACAAAATCCTGAAGTATTCCGGAACTCGAAAAGAAATATCTATAGCAGTTTTGAAGTGTTTCAATGATTTCCTGCGGGTAAGAAATTTATAAGAAAATAAACGATGAGCTTTAGGTGGGCCAGAATTCCCTAGGAGCTCTCACTAGCAGAGTGGCAACCTCAAAATGTGGAAAACTCAATTGATTACCAGAAATATCGAGTTTATCATCTCAATAATTTACATGAGTAAAAGGCTCTAGATCGCCCAGGCTTGTAATTTGGGTTTAAAAAAAAAAGGCAATTTAGTGAAACATTTAAGACCCTCCTCTTGCTGGTCATAGAATATCGATGAAAGGTTGTAGATAGAAGTTACGAATAGCTTTTACAAATCTATTTCCTGAAAAAGACAAAAATAAAACTGTTTCCGCGAAATCGCGAGATAAAACGACTGCTTGGGGAAACCTATGCCTTCGCTCAGAAATATATTCCTTTTTTAACATTTATCTCACGTTTGAGCTTATCAAAGAATTGGATATAGATGTTTACTTCTTCTCTTTGGAGACCCAAATTAAAATATTCCGCACACGATTTATAGGCTCGCGGTTTAAATATTTGGCGACCAAATTTCGGAACGCATTTAAATTTCTAACCTTTATTGTTGCCGTTTGCGAACATATGTAACTCCAAAATATTACCGTTCAACTAAATAACAGCGTTACTCAGTAAACCAAATATCATTAGGTTTAATTGTTACGAAACATGGTGGAAAACAATATCGCTCAATAGGAAACTCCCGCTTCACGCTTCGTGTAATAATTGCAAAGCAAATTTAATTGGAAAAAATCCATGAAAATAAAGTCTTTTGTTTTTAGTATAAAAATATAGGAATTTTTTCCCGCTTTGAACTCTAATATTTCGACTCCCGCTAATTGGTTTAGTATTATTTTAGTTTTCCAGCAAAACTTTTTATATGTGTTTAAACACTAATGGAATGGGCTAACGGGGCATGAAATTTTCCTCCAATTTAAATTCTATTTATCAAAGCTCTTCCAATTTAGCAATGTCTAATACACCAATTAGTTAGATTTAAAGTTTTTCTTCTGTTGTTACCTCACTTTTCAAGGAGAGATTTATAAGGGAAGAGTGCACGCCGTTTCCAAGTGCCAGGGAAATAGATAAAGCATTCAATTTGTGACTCTCCGGATTTACCTTGAAGTATTTAAGGAATTTTACGATTAATTAAAATTAGTCCCTTTCAAAATTAAAGGCGACTTGTTCGTAATAAGGAAACATTTCTCCTCGGGGTTATTTAAAGCTATTGTTCCATTTTAGACTTCCCGGGTAAATATCTGGTCATGTTGAATAAGCTTTTAAATATTTTATAGCGGATTAGAGTTTGCTTTACATGCATTACGCTGAAGCTTTTTCAAAAGATTTTCCAAAATTCCCAAGGTATATTTATGGGATTTTTAAAGTGGAAACTCAGGCGAAGGGTTTTTTACAAGATTACCTTTACTGACATTAAAACATTAAGTTATTACACATAAAACTTACAAAGACACAACTTCCTTCGGAGATTTGATACTGCAGGATTTTTTTGCACCATAAAATAGATTATTGAATTTTTTTACCAATCGAAGCCGACAAACGTTTCATTCTCACTCCCACACAATCGTATAGAATCAGGGCCTTGTCGACTATTTATTACACTAATCCCGCAAATACTGCAAAGAGCACGAAAACATAAAATAATCAAAATAAATAAATGTTAGATACGAATGTAAGCTGCATTGCGCGCTTTTTGCTAATATAGATAGCCTATTACATCCACGCCAAACAAACTCCACTATGTCCATAAATATTTAAATTTAACAAGTGATAACTCTTTAAGAGGAATATCAGCTTGTTGATCTCTGCTTCGCACATATCTCAAATTAATATTGTTCTGCTGGATAGTCTTTCACAAAATGATATTCTATATTCATAAATTTAGATCACCGAGTTTGGAAAGTAGAATTTCATTATTATGCATGATTGGTTGTCTTCAAATATGATCAGAGAAAACACGCGATACATTCGAAAGGGTGATTAAGGAATAAACTTTTTGTCAAGCATCAGGACACCTGTAATACTCCTCCAATACACTGTTTGCAAAATTTGAGTCCACATGGATCTCAAGGGTACATTTGAATCTTAACTCTTTTTTATTTTATTAAATAAATTTAATTTTCCTTTTTTTAGTTGGTTTTAAATATCTCGAGACACTCATTGCAAGACTCGAACGTTCCTGGCTATGTTCATTCTAAAACTATCTAAGATAAGTCACCGAGGAACTCAAGTCAGGTCTCGATTCTAACATAACATCCAGCGGACTTTCTATTAATTCACATGAGAAAATTTATTCGAACTTGATAATTCGTTACTATCCGGAATACTCAATTAAACTTGTATAAGATTTTAATTATCAAGGCATTCTTTACTAAAAGAGCTGAGAGAATTTACAGCTTATCGTCTTTGATATGCTGCAAATTCTCGAAATTTTTTGAAAATATCATCAAGTCATCAACATACACTAATATGAACATGTAATCCTTAAAATCTAACCATGGATCTTTTTTGGATTTCTTGAACCCTTTTTTTAGTAAATTATTATTTAACATCAGATCGATGCCCGTTTCAGGTCATACAAAGATTTAGATCATTTACATACTAAACCAGGACAAAACACTTCAAGACCTTTAGACTGAAACTTATAAACTGGGGGTTCCAAAACTCAATGAAAAAATTCTAGATTAGTCTCATGCTGCATTAAATACTAATTATATTGCAAATGCAATGCTAGTAAAACACAAAGAGTCACCAATAGACTTTTCAGGTTCAACGGTCAATGCCTGTACATTTCCTTGTTTATCCACGTTCTCATGCAAAATTACATTTCTACCTATAATAACTTTGTTGTTTGCTCAGTTCTATAGCCAACAACCATTACGTAAATAACCAACCATTATAAGCTTCTAACTTATTGAAGTCAGCTTTAGCTTTCTGCTTTCATGTGGAATCCAGTGATATGCTTCTGCTCCAAATAACTTTATTTTCTTCATGTCAAGCCTCTGTCCGAACCATATTTTCTGGTGTTTTATCATTTGTTAGAGTGCTTGTCTGAGTTCGGTTAATCAAGTAAACAACACATCTTACCGTTTCGCCCCCTAAGTGAAAGAAAAATTAGCTTTATCCATTAAAATTCGCTTTCTCCATTAAAGTACGGTTATACGTTTCAACAACTCCATTTTGTTCGGGATTTATTGGAATAGTTTATTGACAGTCGATAATGTTTTTTTTAAGTAAAAAGTCTTAAATTCTCAAAATGAAATTCGCCGCCGTTATCAAATCTGAATTTCTTAATTCGAGTACCCGCGCTTTCGCATGATTTAAGTACTTCTCGTACTTCTTGAATTTAGCAAGAACTTCACTTTCACTTTTTTTCTTGATTAAAAGGCACAGCAGTTCGAAAGTTCTAACTCGTTACATAAAATTAAGCCTTTTCTAACTGGTTACATAAGCTATTTATTTCATTAGTTTTAAAATGTGGCATTCACAATGGACTAAATTATAATAAAACCTGCATGCCAATAACATTTTTTTGATATTTCAGGAGTAATACGAAAGCGTTCCTCAATAATTATTTTTCAAATCACGTTAATCTAATGAATTTGTCGCATACACCACATCTTATTTTACGTGACAGTGACCCCATAAAAAATTGTGAAGGGGCATTAAATCTGGTAATCTATGGGGCTAGTTCATTTCATAATGTATTTTTGGTGCCCAAATGAGCTATGCAATTTGGGAAAGTCGAATTTTTAACACACAAACAAATGTTTTGTTAAGTTACAAGGCATTTTTGGAACTCTTTAAAAATCCCTATTAAATAACGCTTGATATCTCTGGTGATCAATGTTATAATGCCACAATCAAATCGCTTAAAATTTAAAAAGTTTCCAGAGATTTTTGGAGTACTACATGAATTTTCGGAGGGTTTCCGAGGAAAGTTCAGTTAATTATAGCATCTTAAGTTTGCGTTCAGTTATATGACTCTACCACAAAAAAGCCGGGAAACTATGGCATACCCTTAACTATCCCATTCTTTGTTTGTTGTTGCCAAAATAAAAAGGAACTTTAATGAAATTCGCTAATAAAACGAATTTCTAGTCGATTGACGATAAAAAGAGGAAATGGAATGCTGCAAACAAAGAAGTCAAGTTTTCTGTGCTCTCTTACTTATTGCGAAATAATTGAGTTTTGCCGAAGACAATTGGGTGTTTACCTGTTTGAAGACCAAAATACCCCATTCAAGTGTTTCTAAATCGACAACTCCACAATGCGGTCCCATTTAATATGAATTTAAAATTTTTCAGATGAGTTTCGGAGCAAAGTGGCCTGCGAAAATGAGCGAATTCAACTCAAGTGCAATCCAAATTTTAGAGTGGCCGTATACAGCGCGAGTTATGGGAGGACTCAATATGAAAGCAACCAATGCCCTCAGCTTCAAGGGGTCCCCGAGGAGAGTAAGTCGATTGATTTTTATTATATTATTATAATTTCGCCCTCTTCTGGAGGTTGTTTGTTCTGAAAGGAACGCGTAGGTGGTTAAATTATCCAGCGGAGTATCAGATATCTACGTAGGAGCTGTTTTTGAGTTGGTTTACCATTATATTTAGCCCAAAAGCAAATGGTTTTTTGCATCGTTTGTTCCTGAAATCTGTCTTTGTTGCGGCGAAGAGGCAAAGCTATAAATTTTGTTGCCTCTCTGAGTCGTCTACTTATCAAATATAGTGTACTGAACCCGTGTCAAATTAACCCTTTCTCTCTGAGCTTAATGACCCAGTATTGGGGCGAAGTACGTATTTAATACGTACGTAGCTTTATGCATAAATTATTTTGTTTCAGACTTCCCAATCGGGAATACATTCCTGAAAGTAAAGTTTTGATATAACCTAACGACTAATCTCCTGATTGTCTGAAAGCCTGTTATTCGTCATTCTTTTTGGACATTGTTTAAGAGGATCATATTCGAACCAAACGCTGGCACTGTAAAATAAATATTGAACGCTTCTTCCATAAATTGTGCTTAGCGCTGATTGATGTTGGAACAAAATTGAAAAAAGAAGTGTCTGGAAAGCGTCCACTTTAGCTAAACTTAATAAAAAATATTAAAATTTCAAATGAGATGATATGCGATGGCAATCCTAACGACAAGGCAATTCGCTTTTGGTGAAAACTTGTTAATTATTCAAGCCGGATACAGAAGAATACACTCTGTTTGGGACGGAAATACAATTTCCATTAGACGGCGGCCTATTTAACTTAAAAAGAGCTTAAACATTTGAAATTTCCAGAATGACACCCCCGTGGATTAATAAATATTGTCATATAGTATTCCCAAAATATTGTGGCAAAACTCCGAGGCCCGGAAGCTATTCGTGTGCATTCGAATGGGAAAACGTTTCTCCTAACTTATAGTGCAGCTTTCGTTCATAAAAGGCAATTCTATTATGTGCCCCCATTCCTCTATTCAACCCCGGTTAGTATTTATTTCTTCTATAAAGAAATTGCGACAAAAGTAATACAGTCTTTTAAGGGCTGACAAACTAAGAAGCTTTTAAACTTTAAGGAAAGTTATTAGAAGATGTATCGAATCGGGCAAAGAAAAACGATTTCCGTCGTTATTTGTGTACGAAATGAAAATAAATAGCTTTGTTTAAGTTGAGACTAGTGGGACTCGTGGGGAAGAACTTAACAAGGGCTTGACGGTTTGCCCAATCTTAATTTTGGGCTTAAACCTGGATATGTTATGTGACGCTAAATCTTAAAAGATTACGGGCCTAATTTAGCGTATAACCAATTTCAAGTTAAGGGTTGTCCCAATGTGGCTTCAAAACACCCCAGGAAGGGGCTTTCCATTTATTTTAAGAGGAGTTACATGTCACAACGGAATTGCGGTCAACATTTGTCCAATGTTAGAGGAGGTTCGTGCCCTTGCCATTTTTCAAACTTTGAAATTAAGAGCATTCCAAGAGTTTTTGGGGGCATGGAAATGGAAATGAAGCTGCCTCAAACTCAAATTCCGAGATTCTTGACTCTTAATTGAGGTATCTGGGGTCAAAAAAGATACTAGACTGCTGCGAAAAAGAACACTTCAGAAATTTCGAAATTTTGCAGGAGACGTTCAAAGAATTTCAGGTATCTACTTTTTACATTTTCTCCAACTTTAAGCGGCAAAATCGTAAAGCAATTGCGCTGAAAAGGTCACATCAAACGAGCGAATTCATGGAGCTATTGTAACGCTCGCTACACGAACATTACGAAATAAAAAATTGTAAAACATTTATTTTCGGTTTCAGGATCTGACTGAAGCTCTGACTAAAATTTTTAAGTAACACTAAGGGCCTTGTGTGGCTTGTGTACCTTGGCCCCCTAAGCTTAATTTGGCAATTATAAATTTTCTTAATTGTGTCCCGACATAATCTTTGTCAAAACTTTTTCCTTTGCTCTAATTTGAAATATGATTATTTCCTCTTTCGGCTCTTAACGGCGTTCTCTGAAATGTTCTTTTAGAATGTGATGTGCAAAAAAACAGAGTAACTGACTCTTATAATGAAGCCCGAACTAACAGGCGCTGCATAGAGTAAATTAAAAACGGTTGGCTTTTTAGAGGGTTTGGTAAACCAAAAGGGTAATTCCATGTACGCTAACAAAATGTGATGAGAATTATCCTGGAGCTAACTTTCCGACATAAACGGATTTTCGAGGAGATGCATCAAAAAAGGCCAGAAGGGCTCCGCAGTTTATTATCGATATTCCTTTGTGAGGTAACACTAAGGGTTTAAAAAGAAACCTAATGGAGTTACATTTAAAATTGGAACATTTAGTCCCCAAGTCAATTCATTCTAACAATCAGTGAACGTCCCAGGGGCAATTCCGGCCTAAACGGCAACAGCAGTGTAATTTGAGCAAAGTTTCACTCAGCTTAGAAAAATATCGTCGAACTTTTTATACTGGTGCGAGTTTCCAGGCCTGCTGACTTGCAGTTCACCTTCGGTGTTATTAACTTTAACCAAGGGGGTATTTCCGAGACGATCCTTTTTACTGATAAGAACTCTTGTTATCATTATGATGTGGCTAAGGACACGACCGCTGAACTTCGACCTTGTAAAGTCGCCTTAATCTGGTAATCTTCTTATCACTTCTTTCAGCACCTCGAAGTATTATATATGTCTCGAGTGGTGATATAAAGCAGAATTTATGCGATTAAGGAGATGTTATTCAGATCGGATGTTAACCATTACTCTAAGCGGCATTTATCACTGTATTTCCTTTCAAATTACGGTCAGTGTAATGCAATTATCGTCTTAAATTCAGCCACTTTACGTTCGACGCTATTCTGCATTAAACAGAAAAAAAGATCTAAAAGACTTCAAAGTTGTAATCCTCTTATGGTAATAAGACGCTTTTAATTTCGCAGCTTGTTTGGCGAGCTACGCTACCGAAACTGTTATGCAACTTTGCCACGGGAAAAGAAACTGCGACCTGGCAGCTGATGTAGGCACCTTCGGAAGCCCTTGCAAACCGCAATCTCGGATGTATTTGAAAGTTGTTTACACTTGTGGTAAGTTTCATTCAGCTCTTTATACTTTTTACTTTCGTGCTGCTCATTCAGCTATATATTTAATTTAAAAATCCACAACGTGAAAGCAGGATCTACAGGTTCTATCACACAAACAAAACGACCCAATTAAGCATCGAATTTAGCCAATTTTCGGATATGTAATGAATTGGTCTGTTTTTTTTTTTGTAACCAGAACCCTCAATTAACTTATTAACAGCAAATGAAGCCTAAAACTGATTGTAAAAAATAATTTTAGGCTTTGTCCTATTTCAATAAAATTACAATTTAGAGCGAGCGTACAAAACTACACAGATAACATAGAACATTTCCGGAATTTAAAATAAAATTTCTGGGCCATCTAATGAACTAATTAACGATTGTTAGTGACGCGGTTTTTAGAGCTTTTACATTCCCAAATTTACACCACAATCGACCAGTCGGTTATGGAAATGAGCAATATTTGCACTTGCCTTGATCGCATTTTTACTGAGGGAATTACAATGGATGGGCTAAAATCTTGTTAGATCCTTTGGTGTGAAGAATAGACAATTAATTAAATTTCTTGGATCCGAACTAGATTAATAAGATGTTAAGGAAACCTGTTAACGGCATAAAGGGATGCATTTTCAATTGCATGTCTTACTTACGAGGGTAATCTCAGAAGTACCCCACCTTGACATATACACGGAACTTTTTTTATTAAAAATTTGTCTATATTACAAAGACCTAACCTTAAAAAGCTTATGTCTAAAGTTTGAGGATGCTACGTTAATTTTTGTTTGCTTTGGAGCCGTTTTTAGTGAACGTTTATCGAGATTTTGTCAATATGAAAAAAATTGGTCATCGCCACTTTTATTCGAAAGGCTTTAATCCATCCAACATCAAAGTGAACTTAAATTCTACAGTCGGGGAATCTGATCCTTCGGTAACAACTGCAAAATATTGGGTGGCAGCGATAGCGAGCTGCCCAGACAAACTCTGAGTGGTCGACCCAATGAGGTGGCCACTCCAGAAATTGTAGTGAAAATCCACAAAACTGTACTGGAAGGCCGTCGGCTAAAATCGCGCGAATTAGCAGACATGATTCGCATTTCAAAAAGTACTATACATCGCATTTTGAACGAACAATTGGGTATAAGAAAGCTGTGCGCAAGAGGGGTGCGGCGATTACTCACAATTGAATAAAAAGGGAGTGTTTGACAAAATTTCACTGCAATAAAGCCAAGTTTTTGCGTCAATTTATAACAATGAATGAAACATGAGGCCATCATTTCACACCTGAAACGAAAGAGCAGTCAAAACCATGGACTCAAAGGGGAGAATCGGCTTCAAAAAAGGAGAAAACCGTTTCATCATCAAGAAAGGTGAAGGCGTCAGTTTTTTTAGATGCACGTGGGATAATTTTTATTGACTATCTTCCTAAAGAGAAAACAATAGACGGAGAATATTATACAAATTTATTGCAATGCTTGAGAGAAGAAATTAGGAAAAAGCGATCGCATTTGGCGAAAAGGAAAGTCTTGTTTCATCAAGACAACGCACCAGTCCACACCTTCGTCATCGCGATGGCCAAAATCAATCAATTTGGTTTCGAAGTTTTTCTTCACCCACCCCATTCGCCAGATTTAGCCCCCTCAGATTAATTTCTATTTCCAAACTTAAAAAAATGACTCGGCGGAAAGAGATTTGCCAATAATGAAGAGATGGAATCCGAGATTGATGTCTATTTTGGAACATCCGAAGCTTCTTATATAAGCAGGGTAGAGTAGCCATAGAAAATGCGTCAATTTCGAAAGAGATTATGGTGAGAAATAATGTAATATTTTCCATTTTTTTTCTTTAAGTGTTAAATCGGGTACTTCTGGTACTATTCTGGTACATTGAGCTGAGCTGCTACGCAATGCGTAATCAGAAATGCGGATTTTTGGACAATACTTTTTGGGGCAATTCTGCAGATTTTTTATTAAACTTGACCTATTGTTGTGGACTAAGTTTCAGGATATTAACTAAATCCTAACTGATCATACTATATACAACATTCAAGACCTCTAACTATGCTAAAAAGACCTTAAGACCTTAGGAATTATCAGTAACCGTAACTGACCTCAGAAAATAATTTGCAAAGTTTTTGAATTGATTTTTGAGTAAGTTTTAACTACATGCACCCGAAGTGCACATAAACGTTACTTTCATTCATCATTCAGCATCTTGGACTTTAGGGGATTTTGACTTTTTCCAAATGAAAAAAGTTCAGATTTTCTTACTAACCCGGACGAATCCTAAGGATGAGTTATTTTCAACATTCTTGACCAACCTTAACCGACCGTAAAGAGTAACTTAAACAAACTAAAGTTGGCATTCGATCTCCTCGGGCAATACTGAAGGTGCTCCAATGTAGCTTAGAGCTCCTCGAGTGCTCTCGAAACTCACGAACGGCAGCAATAGACATATTAAGACAAATAATGAAGTCTATGAATATTAAATATGCGTGTATATGTATTTCGAAATATTTGATTTCCTTTCCATAAAACTTCCGCCGAAACCACTTTACCATATGCACTATAGCTCCAAACTTTTTAAAGGAATTGCAATGCCTGCCTTGAAGTTTGTGTTAAAACGTTCCGTTTTGAAATTCCATATCTGCGTTTCCGTTGTGTATTTTCCTATAAAGTGGAGTCAGGCGATAATACACTCAACCTATCGCGAAATAACATACGAAAGTGTGCTTATTTTACGAAAGTCTTATCCAAATGTTGCAAAATAACATGAAAGTATTGACAGCAAATAACAAGAAACCAAAGCTTTCACTTGGGCGTTCATTCTTGTTTGCAAAGGTCATCAGGCAACTCGGATGAGATGTGAAAATTTCTGGTCAATGTACTCTCTGGATTCAACGATCGATCGGAGCTCCTTGAAACTCACTTTATGATCCTACTTGTTTTATATTTCCGGATAGATTTTATGATGTCTCGAAAGTGCAACAACGCAAAATCAACATCACGAAATGGACACACAATTATAAAAGGGAGTAAATTTATTCTGGAAGTAATAATCACAAATCTAATTCCCATACTCCCAGCATCAACCGCCAAATAGCATTTCGTCCTTTTGCAGAGTTTCTTGTTGTACAAACGACGTTCGTGTTCACAATTTTAAGAAGGAACAATTGTTTGCCATCTGGGAAACGTGTCTTCTTTGGGTCTATGACGTTCTTTAAAATGTGAGAAAAACCCGGATAGAATTGTTAACATTATTAGGTGTTTCCAACGTTACGTGAGTTCATTCAAAGATTTCAAGGAAATAAATATCAGCCGCACTAATAAATTTCACGTCTCATAAATTTATATCATGTATCACGTCTAATGCTGAACAACATATGAAACTCCGTAAAAGCACTTCAAACATTTTTTCGCTGTGTTTTCCAATGCAAGAAACTCCACTATTTCGATTTGTCACTGTCGCAATATTTTAGCTTTGTCACTAAGAATCCCAGATATTGCTCAGCTCAAAGTTCTTATTTAAGCATTTGTTACGTTCTTTCGACAATCATGTTATCTTATCAAAAGTGGATGGAGGCTTATTTAGGAGCGGATGCGAAAAGAAAGCCAAATACGAGCGACCACTTTCCGATGAAATGTTAAAAAGGATGAAAAGAAAAATGCAAAATCAAAGTCTGATTGAAGGAACCCCAATGGATTTGATCAAAAAGAGGCTCAAAGCCATTTAACTGAAGTTTTGGGAGAATCAACAAGAAACCAGGAATACCGAGTTAAAGTATTGTGAATGGTCGGTTGGAATTTGGTGAAAATCCTGAACATTAATCCATAACGGTTGTTTGGGTTAGTGAAAAGTTTCCATAATTGTTGCATCAGCTCTGTTTCGGGCGAGTCCAAAATATTTAAAATTATCCCCTAAAAATGAGCTCGAGACAATACAAATTTCGAAAATTAATCCCTATGGTGAGTTCAGCTTAGTCCAAAACCCTGGAAGCTATGCTTGTGGTTAAGTCCGATGTATCTAGCTAAAAATCCTGAAAATTGCTCTCTAAGCTCGATACTGGCTAATTAGAAATCCTGGAAATTGCTATTTATGGTCACTTCGGGTCATGAAGAGCACAAAGTCGTAAAAATTTTCATTAAAGGTTAATTTAAAAATTGAAGATACATCACTGGATATGATCAAAGTGAAGTTATAATCCATTTAACTAAGCTTTCAAGAGATTCGAATTCCTTGAACTCGAATTGGATAATCCAATGATATGACGATGCGACTGGCAAATCGAATCATCCTCTGTGAAAATTCAGTGGTGTATCAAGGATAGAAAATTAAAGGACAAGTGCAAGTTGAAATTTTACCTTATAAGTAATGCAGTTTCAATGAATGTACTACGTTTAAAGGCGCAGCACGTCACTGATTTTTGCCGCTCATGAGCTTTAAATATGTTTTACAAACATAGAAATTAATACAAATCTTTATGAAAAAGCTCAGGGACATAACAGACAGATTTAAGGAAATATAATATACTCCGACTCACCGACTTTAAATCCGGGACAGCCATAATTTTTATAAAGTTGAATTTATTAAAACGTTTTCCTCCGTCCGTCGATTTGAAAGGTTTTTTTTTAAATACAAATAAATATGTCGGTTTTAATTAATGTTATTCGATTTTCGAACCAAGAATTTATATAACGAGAAATATAGGGAAATAAAAAAGTATGTTTTTTACCCCAAGTGCAACAACCTGTAGAGCAATTTCACAATCTAAATTCTACGGTATTTTGCTTTTTTGCAAAATTTGATCCATTCTTAACATTTTAGTTTTTGTTCAACTCAATATTTGTCTCGGTTTAAGACATATGCATTTAAAAAAAAAAACTAAATTTTTTGCAACAATAACTGAAAACATTCCGATTTCGTTGGAACGTTTTAGGCTCCGTAAAAATCCAAACTGTTGTCTATTTGTTAAACAAATTTATCCGACATTTAGAACGCAACTAAGCATGAACTTCTCAAAGATCATCGACTAATAGGCTTCTCTTTTCACAAGAACACTTTAACTGGAATCTGCAAAAATGGAAGAGAGTTCTGTTTTCAGATGAGTCAAGATTTTGTCTGAGGTCTCCTGATGGACGAGAAAGAGTATGGAGACGACAAGATAAAAGGTTCGCGCAATGCAATTTTAGCCAAAGGGTTAGCTTTGGAGGGGTGTGGTCCATTATGGTGTGGGGCGATATTTCCGTTGACGCTCGGACAGAACTTGTTTTTTGTTGACAAAGAAACTCTAACTGCCGAAAGATACATCCATGAAGTTTTGGCAGAACAAGTTGCTGTTTTTGCACCATTTATTGGTAATCAATTTGTTTTCATGCACGACAATGCTCTCCCACATACTTCAAGAAGAACGACCCAATATTTCCAAGACGTTGGAATAAATGTGATGAAGTGTGATGCTCTTTCGCAGTCCTGACATTAACCTGATAAAACATGTATGGGATGTGTTAGGTAGACGAAGTAAGAAACGACGAAGACAATTGTTCACTCCACAACTTCGAAACGCTTGGGAAGAAAAGTGGAATAATATTCCACAAGAAGCTATCCAAAACCTAATTATAGGAATGAATCACCGTTTATTAGCTGTTATTCAAGCTAGTAGAAGGAACACTAGATATTAAAATTTTAAAAAAATAAAGAGTGTTTTCAGTTATTGTTGCAAAAGAATTTAGTTTTTTTTTAATTTATATGTCTTAAACCAAGATATATATTGAGTTAAATAATAAAAAAACCAATATGTTAAGAATGGATCAGATTTTGCAAAAAGCATAATACCGTAGAATTTAGATTGAGAAATTGCTCTACAGGGTGTTACAAACTTGGGGTAAAAAACATACCTTTTTATTTTCCTGTATATCTCGCCGTGAAAATTCTTGGTTTGAAAATCAAATCAAATTACTTAAAACCAACACATTTATCTACATTTCAAAAAAAATCTTTAAAATTGGCCACTGGAGGAAAAAATTTGGATAAATTCAAATTTATAAAAATTATGGCTGTCCCGGATTTAAATTCGGTGAGTGTGTGAATTAATTTCAGAATATAAACTGAAGCCCCTCCAAAAAAACTATAGCTGCAGCTGAAAACCTGCTGTGCCACTATTGAGAAATCGAAAGTGAAAATTGAAACATTTCGAAGGGAGACACATTGTTAAAATTTGCCACACACCATTATTATAATTATTCTTCTTCTTTCTAAACCAAGGGCTCTTTCAGCGCTCTAAATGTACAGTAAAATTTCTATGTTGATTGATGGTGCCTGAGACTGGCGATCGGTCAAAATCCAATCCAGGTAACATATCATACAAAATCCCGCTAAAACTTTCACTTTACCTGCCACGATTCTAAAGGCGGAACATCGCTTTCAAATCAGCTTTGTTTTAGTGGTGCGATTAAAAACCCTTAAATGTAAATTTTAACCGAAATTCCCCTGAATAAATATTTCTGGGAAATCCTTCAACTCTCCAATTATTCTATTGTGTTTGTGGTAAATGTACCAAAGCAATGGTCGAATATTCACCAGGCAAAAACGGGAAAACATCAGACTGACTGATGATTCATTAGAGATTCAAGGAATATCGTAATTAAACTTATGAAAATCTTATGGGTTTATAATGATACGTGTTCGAGTTTAATTAGTTCATGGTGCCTTATTACAAATTGCTCTATTAAGAACTTCATACACCTTTTGCTATCTTACAGCTTTATCTAGGAGTCCCTATTAATCTAGGAACATAAATTGCCTTAATTTAATTTATTTTGAACAAGTTGAAACAGTAATTTAAAGCTAAAACTTTGGTGATAAAAATTGAATTCACATTCTCTCAGCCCTTAGAGATCAAAAATTTAAAGGGCAAAAAACCATCCAGTTCTAAGGCAAGCGTACGTTTTGGTTGAAATTAAAGGGAGCGACGTAGCTTGGGGATTTATTGGCCAAGTTTAAAGCATTGGGTTGAATTAAGGACACTCAACCTAGAAAAATAAAGGATTGCGCTTACAGCTTTTTAAAGCTTAGGCCTGGACCGGACTTTTCGCTTCATAAAACACCCCTAAACACTTATGAAGTGCACCTGAAAAGGGCTAATCATTCTTTGCAGCTGTAAAACAACATTTAAAGCCTCTTTAAAACCAAAAGGGGGAAATGAGGCAAAATCATCCCTATTTTATTCAAAATCTACAGAATTATTCATATTTTACATATTCAGTTCGCTTTCAATAGACTACTCACTCCTGCAAGGTTCGTTCAAGGTAATAACTTCAAAGTTACGTTTCAAAGGCAGTTCGGGTTATTATTTAATTTAAGGTCAGTTTAGGGCACCACAAAATTATGGTTGTAAAAGCAGTTCGGGACATTAGATAACTTTCTCTATAAAACAAAGAAAGCCATAAACTAACCTAAATTATCTGAGCCTCTTGTGGCTGTAAAACCTTATTTTAACTCTGAATACGGACAAACATGATGGCTTCATTTGTTTTATTTGATTTTGAGTCTAAAATTATTCAAATTTTGCATATTCAGTTAGCTTATTTCAAGAAAATTGAAATTTAAGCAGATCTGACTTCAACTTTCTTTAAAAAAAAACACTTTTTGAGGTTCTAAATCCGCATCTAAGAAAAAAGATACTCTGGACTAAAACTATAGGGTATAAATAAATCACACTAGGAAGTTCGCTTTGGCTGTTTTTAATTTTTATCTTAAATTATCATGAAATGTGAGAAACAATAATTTATTTTTAATTAAAAAATATCAACGCAATTTTTCAAAAGAGGGCGACCAGCGACGCCGTATTTAATGACTCATCAAAAAGAACTTAAAGGAGTTTAAGAAAGTTGTGTCGACTGAAACTCACTTCCTCCGCCAATGAATATCAGGGACAATAATCCCTTAGGTATTGCGCCTTAAGAGAAAAATATTTCCGCGTAATTCCTCAAAAGAGAGTGACGTAATGGAGCCAGATTTAATCACTTTTCAAAGAATGCTTAAAGGACTTTACAAAAGAGAAAATTTGGAAAATTTTGACAACCCAGTTTGACTTTCGACCCTATTGAATTTCAGGAGAGATAATTCTATAAATGTTGGTATTTTCAGGAAAAAATTTACTACGTGATTTTTCAAGAAACAGTAGCGTAATGAAACCGATTTGACAACATGTCAAATGCACACATAAAAGAATATGCTATAAAAAGGACATTTTGAAAAATTCTCAAATCTCACTTCGCTTTTATTCGATTTTGACTTAAAAAACATGAAAAATTTTGAACATTCATTCTATCTCTTTCGGAAAGGAACTTCAACCTTCTTCCTAAAAAATATTATAAACTAACTTCACCTGTGCCTGATGTAATCGCTTTTTGAAGGTTTCAAAATGATTAAGGTTTTGAATATTCAAATCGTTTTTGTTAAAAGTGGACTTTCTCCTGAAAGAAAAAAAATCTAACCTAAATGAATTATTTTTGAGGCTTTAAAGTTACATTTAAGAGCGCTATAGAAAATGCAATTCTGGGCTAAAATTACTGAATAAAAAAAATGGGGAAATCTTCCTTTTAGTTTTGTTTGATTTTGCCTTAACAATTTTTCAAGTTTTGAATATTCATCCCATTCTTTCGAAAAAATTGCCAAACGGGTTTCAACTTTCTCTTGAGTAAAAAATGCATAAACTGAGTTTCTCATTTAGCAGATAATAAAAGCGCATCCATATTTCATAGATTTTTGTGGCTGAAAGTTTGTAATCTGAACTAAGCCTTAGAAAACATGTCGCCACCAGCCGCATTTAACCCAATTAGGGAGCGAGTTATTAAACCGCTCAATTTTTCGCAATGCTGAATAAAACACTAAGCTTCCCATTGTTTTAATTTGGCGCTGAAAAAATTTCGTGAACCAATTCCACGGTTTTTTTTTCAGAAATAACAAGGGTAAATCTGGTTTCTCGTCTCCTCGTAATTTATACGTTGGTTTTTGCGCTTAAATTGGTTTTCGACCCTAAAATGAATACTCTTCGTCCGACATATTGCCTAGTCAGGGAGAATATTAAATATTAATTACAGTAAGGTAATATCTGGTGGAAGTCAATGATGGACACCAGAATTGTTCACCGTTTATATTAGTTCCTTAGTACATACCACAATCAACTAGTTCTTCAGATATCTAGCTTAATTCTTATGCCATAATTCATTTCCAGTGCCCAGACGAGTCCTCAAAGACCAATACGAAGGTGCTCTGGAATCCGATGAAAGCGACTATGAACCTCTTGAAGGTGATGATGAATTTGACAATTACGATAGTGAAAATGAGCACATTCGTGAGTCCGCTGCATCCCCTCCCGTGTCAGGAGGAGACAACAAACTTTCCATAACCAATGGTACCAAGATAACCGAAGGTGGCCTGGTTCCCCCAAACACCTCTCACGCTCTCAGTTTCGGTGGGTACCTTTTTATACAGTAAAATCGAAAGTTAATCTTTTAGGGTTTTTAGAAATTCAGACTCGATACATTATGTATATCGGAATCGGAGTTATTGCGGCAATATTTCTGCTGGCGTCTGTAATAGTTGGAAGAATCCTGCTGAAAAGGCATAAAATGGAAAAAACGGAAAAGGAACCGACATTTTACGCCACCAGCATATCAGATCACACTCTGGCTAATGGATTCACTGACGATATTAGCGAGGTTTGTATGTTTTGTTGTAACATAAAAAATCGCTTGTGTCGGGAAGTGCAGAAAGTAGCTTTTAATTCCCCTCTGTTAGGGCTTGTTATTTGTAATAGAACTCCGTCTTTGTGCCCTATGTACACTACTTCAGTCAGACGCCAAACAATATCGAGAGCTTTGATCTGTGAGCTAAGTTAATGCAAGAGTTATCGGGCTTCTGTGGCGGTAGCGTAACAGACCGAATTCTTATCTCCTGCAAATAGAACTATTCGTATTTAATGGGGTTGAGTTTAAGCACAAATTCCTGTGACATTGTCTTGATATTGTAATCAAATTTCTAAATTTGACCAATTTGTAGATTACCGAATTTAAGATCTAGTTACAGAATTATGACCTCTCAATCGGCGAAATACCTGCTCCTGCTGAACTCACCAATGTTGATTGGAGAGTTAAGCTGATTTCTCAAGGCCCTTGACTATGACTTACATACCAGGTAGAATAACTCCTCTGATCTATCTTGACCCCATTGATCGAGGCCTCAGATCGATGTCCCGCAGTTTTGCTATACTGATTTCGAAGTGCGTCGAACCCCTTTCTTTCTCACCAAAGAATCTCCCCTGCTACGATATGTTAAAGTAGCTCATTTTTTACTCAGCACCCCTCTTTAATACTTCGTTAACACCGTCCATATCGTCGACACTTACTCTAGTCCCTAAATAATATGCTGAAGCAGACTCAGTCCCTGCTAGTTTATTGCTACAAAGATCTGCCCTTTATGTCACATAAAGACCACTTGTACCGGAGTATTAAACGTCCCTGGAGATGTAAAAATTATGTTATAAGTCATTTAAAACCGGCAGCAATGCCGATTTTGGGAAGGTATGGAGGCCGGGACAAGTGCGATTAAGTTAGCCCTTTGTCGCTTGTGAGGTGTTGAGTAAAACCCATTAGGAGCGAAATAATAGAGCGCTAATAAATTCATCATGCAGTTAAAGAAAGAGCTGCCTCTCACTGAAATTAATGGCGTAAACTCCAGATTATATTCCAGATATCGATTCCGGAGCTTTTATTAAATTTATTTGATTTTCATTTAATCATTAATCATTCCAAGCCTGGCGGCCGCAATGTTTAATCATATCATGTGAAGTTATATCCAAGGGTGTGTGTTGCTGAAGTGGAGTTGTTAATTTGTTCTTTATACATCTCATACCAGACGCAGCAACAAAGAAGTCAGCTCTACGCTTTGTTATTTTATTTCCACGTCTAAGATAATTAAAACTTCATATAGTATTCTCGAGTCCCGCAGGAGGTTAAAATCTCATGGGCTCTGGAGCTTCCACTAACCCGTCATTTCAATTCCAATATAGGTATATATGAGCCTGTGGTAAATTCTAGTAAAAGGGGCCTCTGAGGAGGTCTTATTAATAAGGCCAGAGAGTTGATAATTTTATTATCCGCGTTTCAGATTATTGACTTAATGGACCTTCATGAGTATTCGGCTTCACATCAGATATGTAGGGCGACTTGTACCACCCGGACATATTGATAACAACCCGTTATCAATATGTCCGAAAGCCGTTAAACTGCCGGGCTGCGACACGCCTGTACGGCATCGCTGAAGTGTGCCAGTAGTGGATCGGCATGTGCCAATAAAATATTGCACGATTTTATGATATACTTTTTATTTTATAATGATAGAGACCTGAGTGTTATCTAACTGCATAATAGTAGGATGAAATGGAAATTTGTTAACTTCTTGAGGGTAGGCACAAAGATGTGGAATCACTTAAATTTGGTTTTAAATTTACTATTTCTGGTCAATAAAAGGAAAGCTCGAATTGATACTAATGCAGGCAACATTATTTACAGTATGTCCCCGGATGGGGTTGCCAAGAGGAGAAGGTTTCTTGTTTTTCATTTTATGAGAAAAATGTATTATTTATAAAAGTTTTTCCTGTTCCAAACCAGCTGAATCAGTTCTCACCGTTTCAATGTTTCTTTTCGTTATAAATAAATATCGAAAAATAGATCCATTTAGTTGAAAATTTCTCAAAAAAATCCCAAAAATGAATTCTCGTTTTCATGGCAACTGTAATCAAGACTTTTGTTTATTAAACTTTTATTACAATAATTCAACAAAAAAAGGAAATTACAAATAAAAATTTCACTCGATTTATTCACCACATTCTGGAATGCTCAGCTTAAGTCATCAGTTCACTATAACTTCTCCGGATTTCTTCTAGCGGCAAAGACGCCAAAGCATCTTTTATCTCCTGCTTCAAATGTTCTACATTCAGAGAACAATCGTTCACACACAAGCCACTTGTTTTAAAGGGCCCCAAAGGTAAAAATCTGCCAGAGTCGAACATGATGATGTCCTTGATGGCTATAAAATAGAACCATTTCGACTGAAATAATTCTCTCCAAATTGTTGATTCGGTCATTCAACAACTATTCGCACAGAATGGGCCAACCATCTCATTGAAGGTAACACCTCACGCGATAATTAATCGATAGATTGTCAAATCTTTAATTTAGAAAATATTGTAACATATTTAAATACGTATGTTGATTAACTGAATTTTCAAAAAAGTATAATCCAAATATACCATAGTAAAAAATTGCACATCATATTTTAACTTTAGTCAAATATTGCCGGTTACAAGCGATTCAGAAATACGGAGGCGATGCCTCCAGTACCCTACATGCTGAGATAAAACAGTACCATTGATGGAGAACGTGGCTTCAAAGAATACAATATCTCGATAAAAGCACCGATTATTCATGATTTGAACGCCCATCCACAAACAGAAATCTAAACTTTTTCCTATCTCCCTCTCTTTAAAGCGTGATTGAAAATAGGTTTAAAGGCATCAATTTTCAACTATTTCAATGTTTTTTGAATATCCGTGGTATTTACTTCTAATTGAAGCTATCTTCGCCGTAAAGAAATTTTTTGGATTATTTTGAACCCAATCCATTACAGTAAAAGTCATAGCGTCATTTTCATCTTGAGCTATATTAGTTTTCTTTACTTTAACTTTCTATCTTACGGAGAGTGTAGTTACCAATTCCTTGACCAATTTTTGTGCACCACATTTTGAAATGTAAATATACGGAAACTTTTGATTAAATTCTCCGATAGCTCGACGCATTGCTTTATTACCTTTGGCGTAGCTCTGAATCAGGTAAAGTCTTTGCTCTTTCCATAACATTGTCATTTAATTTAATTCTTGTTTGCAATTACCATGAAAACAAGAACTAATTTTTAGATTCATTCTGTTGAAAAATGTTTTGTTTTCGATTTTATAATTCATATACAGAGTGAGCCATCGAAAACTTTCCACTTGATTTTGTAAGCGTTTGCTGGCGAAAATTGAAAAACGCTCGAACCTGTCAATTTTTAGAATTAAAGGGGACACATTCCTTTCATATCACTATGAAAGTACATGTTACTATCTGGCAGGGGTGTCAGTGACTTTGAAAATTTTTAATGGAAAGGGGGATCGAATGGCACCTTGTTTTAAAACGCTCTAAATTCTCTTCTTAGCGACACTAATTTTTCGTAATTTGGATTAGTAATTTTCAAGAAAGTACGTCATAAAAAATTAAATTCCTTACCATTTTTAATCCAGTAAATGTTGAAAATGGCCACAACCAACCTCTAAACAATAATACAGAACCTATTCAAAGTATTGTCGGCCATTCTTTTATTTTTTATTATTATTTTTTATTTATTATTTCATTTATTGACCAAATTCCTTAGAAAACTTACGTCAGAGAATTATACACTAATGTCGCCAAATAACACCTGAAGTACTTCAGAATGTCCGATAACACTTTGAACAGGTCCTGTATTATTGTATGGAGGTTGATGGAGGCCATTTTCAACATTTACTGGACGAAAAATGGTAAGAAATTAAATTTTTAATAACGCACTTTCTCAAAAACTACTAATGCAAATTATGAAAAATTGATGTCAATGAAAAAAGAATTTAGAGCGTTTTAAAACAAGATGCCACTCGACACCCTTTTTCATTTAAAATTTTCAAGGTCACTGATACCCCTGCCACAGGGAGACATTTACTTTGATAATAATATGAAGGGAATGTGTCCTCTTTAAATCTAAAAATTAACAGGTCCGAGCGTTTTTCAATTTTCGCCAGCAAACGCTTACAAAATCAAGTGGAAAGTTTTCGATGGCCCACCCTGTATAAAAAATTTTAAATATAAAAGGAAAATCGCAATAGTGACAACTAATTCAACCGTTTTGGAATAAGCAAAAACTTTCTTGAAAAATACGATTTTTCCGTAAAATGATAAATAAGAAACTTTCTCCTCTTAGAAACCCTACTCAGAGACACACCGTATATTAATATCCGGAAAAATCACGAGAGTCGTGAACCTTTCCTGGAAGAATTTTAACGTTTTCTTAGAAGACCAAATTTGTCTTGAATCAGAAAAAGTCTATAAGCATAAGTGCATCTTTTTTCTAATTTAAGCCACTCTGTATTTCCCCCATTCGAACTATCCCTATGAAATTCACTTTATTTGGGACACTGTATCTAAGAATATTTGGATCACTTGGAACAGAACTGCTTAAAATGGCATTTTATACAAGATCACTTTTACATACGCAAACGGTGAATTACTCGCTAAAATAAAAAACCTAGAAAAAACGGTTACCTAACATGAAAATTGCGGTATGCTTAACTTTAACCTTTATCAAAATATCGAGTTATCAATACAATTTTTTTCCATGCGAGGTGATCCAGAAGCAGATGATCCCCTTTGGCTACATATAGAGCGAGGAAAATTATGAAGGAAATCTTATTACAACTTTTTCTAACTCTCCTCCCGTAAGGAAAGATAGGCCCCTAAATTAAGGAAGTTTTATCTAACCCGTTACGTACCTAATCTTTCAAGATAAAAGTCCGCTGTTCGCTACAAGGGGCGGCCGTTATCAAGATATCCCGACGGCCATTAAGTCGCCGTGATGCGGTTCACCAGTGTGGCTAGACAAAATATTTTGCATTTTCACTGTATTCATGGAAGTATAATACTAAGAATTTACAGTAATGTCGCTTTTAAATATCTGATCACTATGAATTATTACTGGCTAATCCCATATTACGCTGAAGTGTCCCAGATGTAATCCGGCACATGGCAATGAAATATTGATGTATTTGCTGATGTAACACATTTTTGTATTTTTGTCATAGATTTGAAAGAATAACACCATAGGGGAATATAAGAACCAGAGACACCTTAACAATCAATTTTAATGAACGAAAATTATAAAACGTTGCACTTAAAGCAATTCCCAACACAACACTTAACTGTAACACCTAATATCCAAAACTTCATGAGAAAGGCTGGAATTTGCTGTTATCCTGCAGAATATCTTCAATTTATGCCCTATATAAAATTTTTAGGAATCTATGTCTATCCACTTGCCCATTCAGAGTTAGTTGTCTGGGCACACACAGTATACATACCTCAATACCTTATCTTGCTAATTAGCTATGGAAGATGAGGATCTTTATCTTCTCAAAAATCTCCAATACTTTCAGTTATTCTTGCACACTTGATAATATTCCTCATGATTAAATTCAGAAACTTGTAAATCTCGGCCGGAGTTTTCGAACACCCTGAAAGCATCATAGCTGGAACGAAAACTTTCTCATCACATGGAAACAATTATAGTTCGGATCCCTGCAGCTCGATTGGTGCTTAAATAACTCATATTGAATTTTGAGAAATTGTTTTAGTAATACAATGAATTTGGGATGCAAATTTCTCAATTCGAGTCAGAATTTTGATGAAAATCAAGAATCCACCGCATTGGTTACTATGTGACCACATGTGCAAAGTTTTTAATCTCTCCAAACTGCAGTTTTTTTGGTGTACATTCTGTAATGGGTCTGCATAAATCTATCGGCACTATTCCCACCAATAAATTACTATACAAAATAAGTAAAGATAATAGAAGAAACAGTAGAATAACGGTTATCACAAACGGACGGCATCATAAAGGCCTTTATTTCACTGTTAAGGGCCTTCACATTACCGTAAGTGCTTTCTTGGTAATATTTAATAAATCATCTGGTTTTAATTGTGGTTAATTCGATATGTTTGAAAAAGTTAGTTACTAGAAAGATTGGTATGAAGGCGACCCATAAAAAACAAGAAATTTAAAAACGACTACGTATGTACTGCTTTAGATATGTTGGACATCCTGCAGAACCAAGAGCATATTCAATCTCCCGCACCAATGCACATTCAGTGCGACAACACTGCCACTTTTTTTCACTCCCGTTGTGTTATTATAACGTGAATTAACATATTAGACAGATACAAATAGTATTCAACAGCCATATATTACCTCACTGAATGCACTCTTTTTGCATGGGCGAAGCCACTATAAGTTTCAGTCAAACTCACAGAGCTATTTATGTTTGGCCCAAATTTGGCGCGTGTACGTGGTTGAGTCGATTCACCCCTTTCGATACGATAACCGTGAACTACGTAGATCGTGGACTGGATTGATTGATTATGAAGGACCACCCTGAGTTCGCAGTCTCAGAGACACTGTTTTCGCGTATAAGAGAAACTAAACCTTCTTAACTTAATAAAGGTTTATTGGTAACATTAGCAATTATACAATATCGAGAGATACGTTATTTAAAGAATGTTGACGAGAAGAATCTAGTGCGCACGAGTCCGTGATGAAGTAGCGAGAAAAGAGAGCCTCTTCAGTTTCGCACCCTCCTTAAGTACTGATACGGAGGTGTAACACCCATAGACGTATTCCCGATAAGGCCCCATTAGCGGCTTCTAGGCTACCTTTTCGCGTTAAAGCGTAGCACTTAGAGGCATGGTCGCTGGGCTTTTATTGGAGCCCAGCCATTGTATTCGTTTGGCGGTACCTTTAATTTAGATTCGCAATTTTAGTCCGACAAAGAATAGTACTGGAAATCCCAATCATAAAATAACTTCCCTCAGCCGAAGATGGGTGTTAAGCGCTGGGAATTCCAACAGTATTACCCAATAGCTGGAGTTGTCCATGGGCGTAACATCAGTTTCTTAAACTCACTTTGAACATTTAAACTAATAAATAACATAACTATAATCCATGATATAACAATACGTCGCAAGTCCTAACAATTTAAACAAGTTCAGGGACATCTGTTTGTTAAAGTCCGAGATATACTCCGAGATTCAAGAAATCGACATTACTCAAAATATGTATTAATATCTAAACGGACCTTCTCCAAAATTCCCTATAAAATTGAAAGTTTTAGCCGCATTTCTCGTAGGTTTCATAACAATTCTCACACCCGCACAAAACACAAGCATCTGTTATCTACCTGCCTTAAAAGTATGTAATTAAAAATTAATTTTATCTCAGATCTTGGTGTTATATCTTAAATTTCCTCAGTAAAGTTAATTTAATCATTAAACTCTTGTGGAGGCAACGGTGACTTATTAATTTCTCCTTCAAGGTGGACGCTGATATAGACCTCCAAACCACCCTCCCTATGTCTATACCATCAGTAACGGTGCACCCAGCCCCGATGGGAACCATCGCTGAAGTGGTGAGGTACCCAGAATACCCTGAGTACCCCCACATGCACTCGCACTCGCACACTTTCCGGGGACCTCCGCGTGCCGTTTTGGAAAACGAAGTCCACCAAGTTCGACCCGTGCGAGACGCTACTGCCAGCCAGTACTACTATGGATGACCCGAATGCTCGGGGGGTGAGACCATTCCCCGAGCTGTCCAAATACAGCGGGAGGAAAAGAGGAACAGTACCTTCGGTTGTCAGGAGCAGCGCACTTATTGTTTCTAATTACGTGTAAGACCACTGTCTGTATAGTAAGTAATCTCTTAGCATAGTGTGTTAGGTGGGGAAGAAGTCCTAAATCAAACAAATATATCGTATTGATAGTGTTTAACGGAGTTTGATTAGTGTCTCCGTACAGTTTGCCAGTTGCTTAATTAAAAATACCAACAGGAACTGCTACTGCTCCGATGTTGACTTTATTTCCTATAAATGTGATTCAATATGTCATTTTCAACCAGAAACCCTACTCAACTTGACTCACCTATAGTGGTGTTACCTAATCTAAGGTCCACGGGTGTGTACAAAAATTTTTTTAACTCTAAACTCATTGAGCAACTCTAGCATCTTGTATAAAGTATGTATCCACATAAGGGCTATTATATTGTATGTATAGATTTTCCATACGAAACTTTGCCATTTTATGTAAGTATTGATAAGTAAAGAGCCGTCTCTAAAAAAAGTACTTAATTTGGGTATATCTTTTGTTCTAGAGTTAATATTAAAATATACATATGTATATACTTTCATAAGATAAATAAGCATTGTTTGTATGTAAGGGACAGGTGTTGATGTTTATATTTTTATTAATAAAAACCTCATTAAAACTCCATTATCTCTCTTAATTTGGTGCGGGACGAATGAAAACCGCGAGAACCATTTCAATAGAGCGCTTTATTTATAAATAATCGATACATCTCTATCTACAACTCTCACTAGAATAAATAAAAATATTATAATAACAACATAATGAGCAAAATTAGATAATCTAACCGATATATCACTTTGCAGATTGACCATTACGCGCAACAGTCGCTCAGCTCCAGTCACACAAACCCTCAAGCAAACACAGCACATCTGTGGAAAAAAGCAACAAAATTTGCCATACAATTCATTCGAACCGCAATTTTAGATCTGAAACAAGGATTAACACCTACACTTTTTCCCACTTATGTACACCTAGGTCGCAAAAATTATTGCCCTAAAACCCTTAACAATTAAACTGGCCCACCAATATCGTGCTGATAGCGCCAAGTCAGGTACTGGGCAGCTTCGGTCATCTCTTTCAATGACCTGGTGAGTCCCACCAAATGCCTCTGGAAATCATGGGCTATCCTTTCGGTACGGCATTCTTCTGGCACCACTTCCTCAATTCCTGAATCATTCTCATTGCAGCTACCGGTCTCTGAGTCGGAATCGCTCAATGCAGAAGTACTCGAGTTAGTCGAGCCCACGCTCACTGTTGATGGTCGCCGAATGTGGCCTTTTATTGGGAGAACTGAAACTGAAATTAAAAAAAGCATTGAAAACTAACATTGTTTGTGTGAATTTTATCAATAAACACTTGCAACATATAAAGCGATTTTTTTCTGTTCGTTTTTCTTGTACGTGCTTGTGCAAATCCTGATATTTACCAGAAGATTTTTTGGAATTATTTTAGTAAAAAAAATAATTTTTTTTGTTAGTTTTGGAAAATATTCATTTATTTTTATTAAGTTCCACCGAGAATGGGTCTCGAACAAAATGAAAAAAATTTATTTACACCACTCTGCTTAAAACCGTGACATCAGTTTTGTTAATCTGATCACAGTTCACATTAGATAAAATACGGGTTTCCAAAATTTCAAGACAAACCGACCTGAACCTGAACAATCAATAGTCGTCGAGACAAAAGGTGGGCCCGACATAAAATTTTGATGACTTGTTTTTTTATGCAAGAAAATAGACTGAATATTGTGATGACATCATTTAAAACAAGGTTTAAATATTACACATTGTTTTAAGCACCTTTTTTTAAGCACCTTCATTACTGGAAATCCTTGCAAAAATATACTACAGCCATAAAATAGATCATAACCACAAATGCACAAAAATAGTATAGAAACATCCTGAAGTATTACCGCAAAAATACAAAAAATTATTAAACTAAAAATTAGTTAAGAATGATTGCATAAAGCGGCTATTTTTAAATGGTCAAAATAAATCATATGATCTAAATGCAAACTTTTTCTCTTTGTAATCATTTCCTAATGTATGAAACATCTGATGTAACACATAATCAATTTAAACTACGATAACCTTAATAACCTTAAACTGTTTCGGAAATAACGCTTAGTTAATTTATTTAATAAACACCTACCCAAGGATGTCTCCGGAATATCCTGTACAGGCTGGGCCTTGCCACCCCATAATAACCCATCCTTAACGTTCTTGAGCATACTGTAGATCTCGAAGAGATCTGTAGCTTTCAGAGTCTGCTGCACTGCATACTTATTCTTATGTTTATCGGAGGCCGGGTCCTGCTCATCGCCCACCTTCAGATCCATCAACCTGCATGGAACCAGGATGGTTTCATCCATGACGTTCACGGTTTTGACGAATTTCTCGATGACGTTCATAACACTGTGCGGTGAACTCTCTGTATCATCGTTTCGTGCGATGCGGCGTAGGCAATTCCTGCAAAAGTCGGAGTTTTAGTGTTTGTTCACAAAGAAAACAAATAAATGAATAGATATTCAGGTATTATTCAAATTAGTTTCTTTTATTTACTCCAAAATGAAGGCATTGGAGAGAGGAAATTAGACTTTTAAAAGTGGCTTTGCTCGGAGAGGATCCTAGAAAACCAGTTCAAAAGAGTTTCAAGTGGCACTTAAGATGCTGCAGCCAAGTGTGTAACAAAAGTTTAAACATGATTGATGAACAATAAACCCGGCGAGGCTATTTTTATCGTTGGCTAAAAGGGAAAGTCTTATTCGACTTTCAAAAGATTTTACATTAATTTTTTCCCTTAGGCAAATAGTAGAACATGATATGCCAAAAAAGGCAGACAGACCAATTGGTCGATAGCCTGTTTCTTACAAAATAAAGATTTGTATATATATATCAAAAGAAAGGAAACCCTAAAGAATTATTACTCAATTATCGCACATTGACCTTTGTATTCGTAAAGCAAGCAATAATTGCGTGGTTTATATTTACAACTGTCGGTTTATAACAAAAAACATAGCACTTATTCCTAGAAACGAAAATTAGGTTTAATACCACAATTAGGACTGCTAAAGTACTATCAATTATGCCATCTTAGTATGTAAAACATGGCCCAAGTCTATTGCAAATAATAATGGTTTCTGGTATAAAAATCAATAAACAAATTCTAGAGTGGATGCACGTTAAAAAATGGGGTCATAATGATTGAAAATTTCGTAATCTAGTACTGAACCTAGACACATCATTGGCAATTGTTCCTTAAACATGCGATCGTTACAGTAAATAAACTTTAGATAACAATACTAATTTGGTACTTCAACGTAAAGTAATTGGTTAACAATGTTTTCAACAAAATTACCTAGTAAAACTAGTTTTCAGTAAATTTTACCATACAAAAATTCATCAATTATAGTTTTAGAAAATTTAGTCGTAAATTATTATATAAGGGTTTAATACTTATAATTGATTATGGATAACTTCAAGGATGTAATTTTATGACCATTTTTTAGACATCTAAAATTCGATATTGCATCAATAAATTTTAATGGTGTGATAAGAATGACATGATAAAAAGATCATACATAAGTCAAAGTCTAATGGAAAGGTTCGGTGAAAAACGGTCAATTATTTGCGGCAAATTTTATTTATTAAAAAATAACTATTTAGCTAATCATTAGATCCTAAAAGAACAAGAAAAATCATAACAATATCCATTTTTTTCATTTCCATAATTTCTTGTCCAATTCCTACTACTTAACACCATATTTTAGAATTTTTCTGTTTTCTTGAAAAAAAGTTTGTTTAGAAATTGCAAAAGTGGATTCTTATTTTTTTTTATAAGATTATGGATCAAAATTGATTCTTTTGTTGTTTGAAAAACGTATCTTTGCCATGAGCAACTCACATTAAAAAAATTGAATTCCAAGAGATAGCCCCTAAACTACTTGAAAGGAGTCAACATATGTTAAAATAATTAGAGGAACATAAAGGCTCTAAGGAAAATTTGGACTGCAATGGGAAACTTACTGGAAGATCGTTTAAGACTAATAAACCACAACTAGCAAGTAATCAAACTAATGTTAACGGGTATTTAATTGCGGGAAATATTGTCGGTGCCATTAAATCGCGTAATTTGCCATCTGTCACTACCTATGACAAATTACCCTACTACGATTTACATGACAACTGTTATTGCAATTTGTAAGCAATAACTCTGGTTTGATTGGAAAGCCGGTTTAGGAATTTTGGAAGATGGAAAGTTGCTCATTCACCTTTAACCTGAGATTTAGCTAAAAAATTCTCATTACTAAATAAATTTCTTGGCCCTCAAATTGCTGTGTTTTTGCCAGATTCACTCTCCAGCCTTGCGTCTATTCTGTCTATCTTTATTTAAAACCAAGTCATTATAATAAGAATAACACTCCAAGTCGTTTCATGAATAACAATTAAGAAAATTCCTCGACTTTGAATCAGTTGTTAAGATTCAATTAAGTTTTATTAGTCGTTCCTGCTTTTATTGGTAGTTCCTGCTGCAGAACACTACGAGAAGCACTTACTAATACGACGTTAAATTTTTACTAATTTAAATCTTCTTTTGTGGTTTGTGAACGTGGAAATTTGTGTGTTAAAAATCTATAAAGTCCTTTCACTTCATGTACCACTACCAATTAATGAAAATTAATGCCTATTAAAGCTTTTTTAGAAGACATATTCCAATTAACTCGAAACATCTTTCTATATACCTTAAAGCCCCATCAGTGATAGTGGCGCAACATCACCTAATACTTAACTCCCACGACACAATACTCCATTTTCAAGCTCATTAGAATTCAAATGCAACTAATCGAATCAGCATGAAGCGTTTTGGTTCGTTAAAACTTGAGCATATTTTTATTTTGTGTAATAGAAAAACCAAGCCAACAACCTGCTGAATGAATCCCCGCAAACATTGTCACCTTGGCTCGACAAAATCAGCATTTTTAAGTGCAGATGAGGTATAAACACACGCGAGATAACGAAGGACGACACTACACGTGCACGAACTGCTTATGGCTTGAAATGACCAGCACTGACCACGTACTAAACCTGTTTCAACAGCAATTTCCATTAAATAGACCAAACACATGACACATGGTATGGTGGGGTTCCATGACGCAAAATTAAGATTTTCAATAGTAGAGAGGGAGTTAATACAGAAATTTTTGTTTACCATTATCCAACATTGATGCATCAACTTCGACTTACATGAATATTATGTTTTGTCAACAAGTCATTTTGAATTTTTTACTTTAATTTACTTGAATTTACTTACGTATACATAATCCTGAATTAAAAAAAAACCATTACACTAACAATGTTTTTCCTACTAGGTTATTAAATAATGACTGACATAAAAATGTATAATCAGCCAGACAATGCACAGAAAAAAGCTTTAAGGTCAAGTACCACAAAGCCGCAGTGGAAGATTACAAATATATTTCAGGAATGAACCAGATGGAATCAATGAAATATATTTGTAAGTCTGTGGACTCTGATTTTCAATAAGTTATCAAACCATAGATAAGATAATCAATTCTAAGACTAGGTGAACAAGTTAAACAATTTACTAAAAATACCAGAAATGACAGGAGTTAAGAGAAAAAGAATTCACAAAAAATGTCAAAAACTGAAATTAAAATGGTTAATGCATACCTCGCTGCCTAGGTAAAATTCACCTCAAAAGCAATATAAAAATAGCTCGCTGAAGCTTTCAGATTAAATGCAGTATTTCATTAAATTGAGGGCAAAATAATTGCAGCTACTTTCATTCTTTAAGAAATGGACTTCCAGGAATAAAAGGCACACAAGAAAACAGCCTTACAACTTAACATTTTTGGATTTTCGTCACCGAATTTTAAACGAACATTTTTAAATCACCCACTGCGTGACAACAACAATTAGGAGCGACATTAGCGACACTTTACATTCATTACATTACGTTTTAGTTATTCAAGTAATTAGAAAAATGTGCATTTTACGGCCCAATTTTCTATTTTTTTAAATGATCTTATTCAATTTAATTTAAGTTAGTGCAAAACCTGTATTGGAAATATTTGTAAAATATGGTTTCTGTATTGAAAAATTAAGATTCTTTTTGATTTTTCATAGTATGATGAATAATGTTTCAAAAATAATTACTTGTAGTATTTTATGGTGCAAAGAGTTTAAAAAATGAATAATCGAAGGAGCATATGATTCAAGTTTATTTGCATTTTTAGACATTCTATGGCACCGTTCTCCTTATGAACCCTTAACTCGCGAAAATAAAGACAAGACAGTCTACCTAATATAATAGCATAATTCACTTTTTTCCCCTAGTGTCGTTACCCTACAGCTATGATTATTTTTAAAATTTTAAAAAACCATGCCATGCCTTCATTTTTCATATCAATTTGTTGGAACTTGGACTGACCAACAAAGTTTGACATGGGTTTCTTTAGAAAAAATATATCATAAGAGGACTTTCTTCCAAAGTCCAAAGAATCACATTTTTGAAATATGTCCCCAAACGGAAGGCTATGTGATATGATAATAGTACCCACTTGAAATTGTTAATAATATTCCTATGACCATTGAACTTTAGACTGTCCTTTTTGAATTAAATATTTGTAAGAAAGTCAATTGTTTTCAAATATTTTAGGAATTAATTGCGCGGTTCTATTGTGCTTCAAATGTATATCAAAGTATTGCCAACAACATCAATTCAATTCAGTTAAGATAGGCTTATATTTACAAAAAAACAATAAAAATCCTCACACTGCGAGTTTATGTACCATGAAGATAACGCTAATCACTAAATAAATTTGCACAAACACTGGTCCCATTGAACATCACTGGTTGACATGCATAGTATATCAACTATTGATGGTCTTTGGGGCCTAAATTAAATGGTACCCACTTTTGAAATTGGGTTGTTGCCAACACTACTTCGCACATGATATGCATAATAGTGGTTTGCTGATACTAAAGCACCTAAAAGTTTTTCATAGCCACGCCGCCCAAAACCGCGAACCCTACTAACTGGTTTTCATTAAACCGAAGTTTTAATATGAAAAAATCGCTGAAGTGGGGACAAACCTTTGAATATTGAAAATGTTACGTGAAATTAAAAAATGCATATGAATACTTGATTTTTCATTATTCATGGTCCAGGCTATTGTTATTAGTGATTTACATTTAGGAATATGGTATTAAACGCTTGATCCAATTCAATAACCTTAGGAAATTATAATCGTCGAGGAAAATGAAAAACAGTAAAGGTCAACATGGTTGGTAAACAGAATTATTTTGAGAAGACATCGTGTATGATGTGAAAGTGAAAAGGTGATCTTAATTTCTTGATCATTGGGGAAATATTAAATCAAAAATCTAAATTTTTTTACATTCCTTTATATTTTTACATATGGACTTTGTCCCCCCAAAAAAGAGTCAATATTAATAAACTTTCCTCAATTGGCTAATGAAGCAACTAATTGTTGCAGATTGTTTATTTCTGATTATGTCAGGAGAAAGCGAAACATCCTGATTAATGATTTTTCGCGTACATCCTCTGCAGCTGTAAATATGACTTACAGGACTTTAGTAAAGACAAGATGTTGTGCGTTTATTTTTCATCCTACGAGAAAACGCATGGAACCATTTTTAAACTCCTCAAGACTTACAATATGTCATGGTAAAAACGGAAATATCGATTATCGCGTCTGAGAAAATGAAAAATTTCTATTTTTCGAATCTTAGGAAGCTTTTGAATACGAAACACCACTCTCTTCTCTTATAGATTAGAACAAATTCAAACTCTCACCTGCCACTGTTACCAAATCCTATGATAATGGAAAAGGGACCGTATCTCACATTTGAACGCGCTATAACCAGTCAATTGCACTAAATAGCAAAAAATATGTTATTGATCAGATTAAATAAATTGAAAAACGACTTCCCTCAATTGGTTCGCAGCAATTAAATTGCAGCGCATGAAAATTGCGGGTTTCGCAGGAAAACCTACAAGAACAACTGATTTTGGTATATTGCGTAACGTATGTTTTCGAAGATAAAACTACGCAGATTAATATGAGATATCATGCATTGAAGGCGGCCTATTTAACATATAATTAGATTTTATCGAAGTTTTGGACAAAAAAGACAATAACGATCCAAAAAAATTAGAATAAAATGTAGGCTTAATGAACAATTTTCGTTATGTCTAGAAAGTTCTACATCAAGGAAGTAGCAAATTATTTAATGTCCTGTGTCAAGTGAGTGGGGGGCAAAATGCACAAATGAAGGCAAATAAGACGAGTTGCCTTATTAGTCTAATAAAAATCTTCATGACAAACCAAATTTGGAACATCTGCGAACTCATTATAAAGCAGATCACCGTAAAACATTTTTCGATTATTATTCTAACTTAGAAAAAATTGCGACAGAAACAACTATTACATGTTGTGGCATTCGTAAGTAGAAAACTTTCTACGTTTGATTGGCTGCCTATTTTTAATATTCTAATTTTTTTTTTAATTTTAAACTAATAACTAAGCAATAAGTATAGATGTATGAAATTACAGACTTAAGGCAACCACTATGTTGTGTATCCGTCATGTACGAGCTGTTGTTTAATGGTAATTAGATACCGCTGTCAGCACCATACTTATTAGTGGTATAAAGGACCACCTTAAACTTTCACCGGATTCTGTTGAAATTTTGATGTCAGAAACGAAAATTTTGTTGTCGTCACATTACTGTTGGCGGTTTATTTACTGTAAAATTTAACATCAAAAGCAGAATACTGGGAAACAAAAATTTGTCGATTACAAGGAAAAGATTTATAATTTTGTTGCCAACATCAGAAACGGAAATTTTAAAATTTTGTTTGTAATCCAAACTTTCCATAAAAATAATAAACTTGGAAATATCGACGTTTTTGATTACACTAATCCCCACGGCAACAAAAGAACATTGTTGATTATGCTAAGGTATAATAATGCGATGTTGACTCTGAATTAACATATACGTTAACAGACAATGAAGCAAATTGCGTCACAAATTCCTCCATATTTAACCCATGAGGTACTTATTAATTAATAAAAATATCTATTAACTATTCAAATTTTTGAATTTTTGAATTGTTTACAATTAAACAGATGACAAATAAAGAAATTTGCTATGTCATCTTTTTGCTAGTTTGATTATTAAAACATAAGAAACAAAATAATAAATATTGAGGTCAGTAAATATTGCAAATGAATAATTTTCCAATTTACCACCAACAAAAATTCGTAATCTCGAGGCAACAACCCGCCAAAGTAAAAGGTGGACCAGTTTAGTATACAATAATGTTAAAATCCCTAAAATCAAAGCTCGATATCACTTTTTATTAAATAATTTATCATTCAAAAAAGTTCTATTATATAACTTCTACAATAATTTAAAAACTATTTTGATAGAAAAATACTACTAAACAAACAATCTTACTGATTAAACCAATCAAAAAACCCCTTTTTAAAAATTCCAACACTTCTCTATTGAAGTACCAGTAATAAAATAAATAAATAAGACAATATATTAGTACTTCAAGGACAAAATTCCAAAAGTAGTACCCACTTCTTTATACTGTAATAAGAACCCATTATAAGAGAAATTTAAAAAATCCTAACTATCAGGTTTTGTAGTTTAGGCTAATGGCACTTTAATTAAAATGATAAAATTTACTGCGAAGATGACGGCAGGGTTTTAATGCTCTGACACGATTTATGGATGTGATATCTATAGATGTGACGTCTGAGAATGAAATACAAAATTATATCTATTAATTCCAAAAAAAAATTAATAGTAAAAGTAGTTATTGACTGATTTTCAATACCGTATTCCTAGCAGACAAGAGTCTAATGACGTGCGAAACAGTGGATGAAATGACTTTATTTACTATAGTAAAATTATAGTTTGAATTACACATAAGTATATTAATTTTTTATTTCAAATGGTTATTTAAAACGCTAAAGATCACTAACACGAATTATTGTTAAAACCTAGATTTTCACAAAGTTCCTGTAACTAACAAAAGTTGAATTTAGGATTATTTGCATATGTGAAGTATAATATAAACCTATTAAAATAAATTAAAATTAGTAGCCAACAAAACAACAAAACTATTAGTAAAATTTACGTCAGGTTTAAATACAAATCATTTGCTAAAACATTTTAACCAACCAAATTACCTGTAATAAGAACCCCGTAGAATTGAATATAGTTTTGATGCTACTCTCCATTACATAAACAATTTTAAAACTATAAGAGCACCTTATGTTAACAATAATTACTTAAAAATCGGTTAATAATTTTATTTCTGTACGATAATTTATTGTAAATTGAAATCAGCATTCCATAACTGCAAAAATCAATATCATGTTAATTTTTACGCTTTTCTCTTTAATAACCAATGCCCTTGAATATAAATTACATTCAATAAGGAAAAGGCACATGATGGACAAGTATTGTAATATCAATATAAATATAATTTAAATAAACGTTACGACCAAAGATCTGTGAGTCCGAAGTGAATGGAGATCTTGTAAACGGTAACAAATACAATTTATAAAGTTACACAATTTCAAGAATAATAAAATTATGATAACGGATCTATAAAATATTTGCTTTGTTTTTTTGAACTTCCCAGATTATTATTATTTTCTCTTTCCCTTTTATGTTTTTATTAACTTTAACATCACAGTGTTGATTTTGTTCTATGACGTTCGTTGTTCCACAACTTCGATCCACTTTAGTTTTAAGTTAAATACAGTCCTGGATTAATTTTAATAAGTTTTAAGAGAACGTTTTAAGGGGGAAGTTTGACAATTAAGTTTTTAATTGTATTTTTTTTATGACTTTCCACCATGTTTCTTTGGCAGTTAAAGTTTTATAATTTAGCTAACAGAGGAAATTAATTAAAAGTAATGCGTAATTTTATTTACCAAATGTGTTATCAAATTTTAATTGACAAACATTAAGAGTAAAATTAAATGTTTTCTCTTATCTCAAGTGCTGAGAGGTCCGAGGTGTCTCAAATTTAACTGTCAATATGCATAGGGAGATCCAAATTTGGTTAAATGACGGCAAAGTTGGATCAGCAAAAAACTGAAAATCGCTTTCTCTTTTATTTTTCTGTTGGCTTAAATTACAAAGGGTCACGAATATTAAATATTTTTTATCAAGATATGGAAAATCGAAAGTTTTTTGATTACAAAAAGTTACCACGTATTAGCTTAAAAGTGGTCAAGCGTTCGAAAAAAAGTTTATTCAAAAGTGTGGGAAAACAAATACGTAGTATATTGCAAAAATAATTTTCTTATTTTAGTCAGTCGTAGTGGGCATTAAGAAAACTATCACTAATCCAATTCCTTTCAAATCACTATTTGTACTTTAGAAACATATATCACAGATGTCTGTGCATGGACTTCGCCGTCACTATATCGAAATGCTGCCCACAACCTCGCTTTCATATAGACGACAGAATAGTTCTTGTAATAGCGAACATCATCACAGAACCTGTATAGAACAAAACCATGAGAACGGTACCTGTAGAAAGAGAAAATAAAGCCGTAAGTGAAATGTAAGTTCCGTTTCTACGATCGACTACAACACTAGTTTACACTGTGGCTCGCAAAAAATCGCTCGATCCATTAATATTAATATTGTGTAGAGTAAAAGTTTTATTTGTGATAATTTTAGGAGAAAAGAATCGCCTTGAGACAAACGTAACAAATTTTACTACATTGCACTGGTCGCTTACTTCCTAAACAACAAAACCGTATTTGTATAAAAACGAAAGATTATTAATAATAAAGGAAAAATCGACCTTGAACCCATATGCTAACTGTGAAAAAAATTGAATATAATTAATGTTAAACCATACACACCTATTCTCGATGTTCTCAAATCGCATTCTAAACATACCTATCAAATTGAGGCGAATTGAATAGTCAGTTTCTTACTGTTTTTAACGTGGCTAAAATAACTTGAAGAAATTATTCATGAATCACATTATTGCTTCATCAGTGCTACTTATTAAATCTACATTAATTTCAATATTAGTATTCAACTGCTTCCTGACAGAGCATTTTTCAACAAGCAAGTTTCTAAATATAAACAACTTTTATTACTATATTACAATAAATTCGTACTAAAAATATTTTTTTGTTATAGTCAACAAACTATTCGTGGTCGAAATGAAATGGAGCATGAAGTGATAATGTAGTATAGGAAAATTTGGCATGGTTTTGCAATAGAAAATGACTTCTACCACACCAAAATCAAGGAAAAGTAATAGTTACCACCACAAACTTGATCTTGCGCAAATATTCAATAAAACTCGTATCAAAACCCTATTTAGCTGAAAATACGAAATACTAACCCAACAAACCGAAATCTAACATCGTACTAGTTGCACAAGAACGCACGAAGACTTTGAACTATTAGCAATGAATTTGACTACATTTAAATCTTGTATTTGTCTTTTATGAAAGGTTAACATATTGCGCAGCAGTATAACCCCTGAATTCTTAAAGCAATGTCAAAATATTGCTCAAGTGTTCTTTTCTGGCCACTGTGTATGGTGTGAATAATAATTATTATGGTGAGCCCACAATGCTTATACCCCGCAGGTTATACACCATTTTCTTCTCGTGGCCTTCATAGGAATTTGCTTAAGAAGGAAAGATTTTAGATACTTTCTAAGGTAATTAATTTCAAAAATATCCAAAATCTTTTGGAAATAGATACCTACCTACATACTTGTTTTTGGATTTTACTATGATCTCAGTTCTATTAATATGAGCATGGTAATTCAACAAAATGCATTAACTCTTAATTTAATTTAATATAACATTCGTTGAAATTTGTGAAAGCTAAATTTTCAGTTAAGCAATAATTAAAGAAAAGTGCTCGAGTTTCGAGAACCCAAGAACCACTTACTATAACTATACGTTGAAATTATTATTTAAAACCTTTGAGCGCCTTTAAATCAAGTACCATTATCGAGATAGTAAAACTGACTAATTCAATTTATCAATACTCATCTTGAACACTATGGACTTTATCGTGTCAGATACGAATACAAAAATATGGTAGAATGATAACTCATAATGGTTAATAAGTTAATAATTATGACTCCTGAAAGAAGTTCTAAACATGACCCATGACTAGACAGGATCGACAATTTAAACATCGCCTTAGTGCTCATCAAAAGGATAAAAATCAATATGACCATTGTAATTTGGCCAACTAAAATTGGCTGAATTCCAACTCTGAAATACTTAAGCAACTTGATATTGCAGGGAGATATCGCTTTAACTTTAACCAACTTTCCTTGCAAGTTTCTAATCAAAAATTCATATGTGCACGTGTATACAGCCAAGACACGTGGAATATAAGAGGCAACTAAATATCAAAACAGCAAACTAACTGATGGACTTAATACGGAAATGTGACCTGCTCTGTTAATGTGAATTCGATTCTTAAACCGATCAATATGCTTCATTGGACAAGGTGAGCCAAAACCAAAATCATCGATATAAAACAATAATTAATATGCCAACCTTAATATTACACTACGCAACTGTACGTTCTTCTATGGTGATTGACATTTATGCCATGATTCATTAATTAGCACAACAGCTCATACGTGTTTTTATAGTTATGTGGAAGTCACATCATACGAGCTACTTACTGTCTTATCATTAAATGAAAACATTTGTAACGAAATTTTCCAAGAGAATTTCTTATGTCATTGTTCAGATTAATCACCTGAATAACGCCTATACCAGTATTATAGACGACTATCTAAAACAATAATGTATTCAAGCGTTCATTCACAATGGTTTTGATGTGAAAAATTCCCGTCTTTTGCTGATAACCGTATTAGTTTTTAATTTACTTACGGCCCATGACGCAGTAAATACTATATTAATTAGTACCATAGGTATATATCTATTGTAAACCTTGATAATGTACCTGCCTATTTAAGTATATATCAAAGTGAATAAGTGACCCATTAGTGATTGACTGGCATATTGTAAAGTATTAAGCAAATTATAGATAGTTACTTCGATATCGGTGCGAGTAGAAAAATACTTTTACAGGCAGATGAGAAAAGTCTACTTCATCTTTCAGCTTTATCTACATAGCTACCAATGTGTTTGACAAATATGCCTCATAACCTGAGTCCAATGTACATAATCCGATCTCGATGATTGCTATAGAGATTTAAAATTTGGGACACCAATATAACATATGGAACTAAGATTTTGATAATATCAAGTGTTTTATAACATTTTAAGATTCGATGCAATCTTGTTTGTGTATCAAGTTGTGTTTTTTAAAGAGAAAAGCATAGTTTTTAATCTAAAAATGAAATCTGTGCAATAAAATGCGCTGCTAAACCAAGTTAGGCAGTACACCAATTTAAGACTAATTTGTAATTAGTGATTATCAATGTTTCAATGCATTAATCTCCCCCTAATCAGTGTCCAACTTAGTTTTGAATATGAGATATTAACATTGCTTTCTCATTTTTTCTTCGCATTAGCTACTGAAAACATGCAATATGTGGCAAAAAGTGTACCTGTTCTGCTTTGAATAACATTCCAATAAACTTTTGAAAATTATTTTCAAGCAGTATCAACACTCAGATCAGTACTCTCTAAACTTTTAGAAAAAAACATCAATCTTAGATTGGAATGTTACTTAAAAAACTTTAAATTGATACGTCCGTATCATTCACATTACAATAAAATGATTTGCAATTTGGTATCCTAGTTTTTAGTGGCTTTTTGTTTCACTCTTGGTGTATCTACTTATAGAGTAGGAAATGTTAATTCCTCAGAATAGTTTTTGGATGATAGATATTTCCGAAAAGTGTACAGCTAAATTAATAAAATTTGATACATTTGTATAAATTTTTGGCAATGTTTCTGAATCTCGAAAAAGATACATAGGCACATTTGTTCACAGGCAAGTAAACTAGGAAGAGGTAATATCTACCTAAGTACCTGCATAAAATGTACCCAACCTTTTTAAAAATAAATTTTTTAATGAACTCCTATTAAACTATTGATAGTTTAGTAGGAAAAATGAAAACTAAAAATTTTTTCATAAAAAGGTAATGTTATTGAATTTTCTGCATTAGTTTCCAAAAAAATGAACTTTATCATTTGAGTATTGAAATTAAATCCTATAAATAACAATAATCTATTAAAACACATAAAAGGGCAGAAGAAAAATACAAGAAGTTAAGGTAAGGACCTTGGAAATAACCAAATTTCAGAACCTGAACTAGCCCTGAACATTTCACACTCTGTATATGTTAGTATAATATGGGTTTTCTAGTATAACTAAATACAAAAAAAAAACTAAAACAAATTTGCCTCCTCAATTATCCATTAACAGAGTTTCCTTTACCTTTTAAGCATTTTATACTCCATTTTGTAAATATAAAATAGATGAATTTGAAAATTCATGTATTATTAAGATATTTTTGGGAGTAATTAGTTGTGTTTTGTATGTATTAGTAGATAGTATAGAAAGCATTACTGGGTAGGTACTAAAAAAATTACTTGAAGTACTTTTGAATATTAAAGGTACACATGAATTGGAGTAATAATTAAAATTAGTGTATGTACGTTTTTTCTCTGTGGCTTACCCCTTGCCATCTCTACCTACAGTGATCTGGATGTTCCCTGAACTTGTAGTTATTCAGATTATACAATACTGACATTACATGCAATTACATATCAATCGCAAACTTGGTGAATGAAAACGAAATAATTTTTCTCATTTATGATTTGGTCAGATTAAGAAATGAGGACAAACTCAAGGTAATTTTAAGACATTTATTTTAAAATTCTGTTTTAAGAATTTTATTTGCAATTTTAAAGATTAAAATCGCCCAGAAATTACCTAATCAATTAAGACAGAAATTAAATGCCTAAATAAAAATGCCCCTTACAGAAAGATGCTCTAGGGAGTAACACTATAGACTTAACCTTATGCCTTATGTCTTTATGCCCTTTCAAGTTGGAACGGGAGGAAAAAAATTATGAACTAAGGTCATTTCTCATGTATTTGCCAAGATTCATTTAGGCCTAGAAGGAATTTTGAGGTTAGGTCATGGAATGCGAACTTGACAGGATCAAATGGGGCCCAAATTTAGCATAAAAACATTCGTTCAAGGTAGGTTAACACTTTGTTTATATACATGACACACTTACAAATTGCATAACAAAAATCGCCTGGTGTAAATGAATGGTAAATATAATTAGCTTTCACCTCCAACTGCTAGCTACTTCAAGTTAAATGCAAACTCCACAAGCCAATAAGGATTTACCTGCTGTTTTCCAAGCTTTGGGTGATTTTGTCCTGGTAGGTAGTATTCATCATATTCTCAACTAACGATGAATTTTCACTGGCAATAAAAACCATAGAGGTGAAAGGAGCGGCTTCAGGCAGGGGACACCACTAAGAACGTCTATCTGAACACAGCGGCCGAAATTTATGATTAATTAATGATCTATTTTCGTAATGCACACGAAACCGATAGTACCAGGTTAGTTGTTAATGCACAGCGTAAACGTTCGCTTAAAGTAAAATTAATAGCAAAATTAAAAACCCACTGTGGCAAGCCGCCGACTATTTGCCCACGATACATCGTCTGACGTACGCTGACGAATGAAATCCCGTCTCCTCAACTTGGGGTGGGGTCCGCAAAACCTTCACAAATTCTTCGAGTTTAAAACCGTGAGAATAATTTACACAAGTTGGACGAATCACGCCTTCAATTCTTCAGATAATTAGCACTTCCAGTTCAACGAATTTTCCATAAATCACCTATATTCAGTCCAATTTAATTTACCCCGTCTGGCGCCCACGAGGTCGATCATTTCAAAAGACATATCACCCCATAATAATGCTCTTCCATTGGCTGAATACCCGCCTGTATGTTCATTGGTCAGTTCAAAATTTCGATTGAATGAAATGTGGGTCGCATTCAATACTGCTCGTCTTTCTCTCTGCCTACGCTTTATTTATTTTATATTAATTAAATTCCGTATCCCCTAATTAACGAGAAAGTACTAAAAGTACGTCTAAAATCCTGCATATTTGTAAACTAGCAATTTTGAGCTTTCTGCCGTAAGGAATTACACAGTACGGAAAATACCCTGGTGACTAATTTACAGAAACATTCAACAAAACGTGAATTACTTGTACGTTTTATCACTGTAATTATAATAATTATTAAACGCATTATTTACTATATTAGATTTAATTATTAACTCAAATTCTCATTAATTGATAAATTGATAATTCTGAAGAAAAAAAGCTAAAAATTCTAATACGTTACTTGTGTTGCCATCTAAAATCCATCTCTATAACCTGCAAAAAATTCCCGAAAGCTCCACTATTGAACATTGAACAAAGTGCCTCCCTCTGTCAGAGCCAAGCAACAGTCTTTCTAATTTCCAATATGGTTTCCATAACAAAGTAGTCGGCAATATAAAGTTGTAAAAATGTCTAATGAATCTTCGATAATAGTACAGACGAAATGAAGTTGTTAAGTCTAAACTTCCCTTAAACCATAGTGCTCATTAATTACTAACTTTAGTGCCAGTTAGAATAGTACTTAACAGGGAATTCAACATGTTAAGCCAAGCCCTTTGCCAGTACACAATAATCGTCTTGCTCTTGTATCCTTTGGTTTATGGAAATCCGATAGGTAGGTCTATTATAAGTCTCCCATTACTTCATTTAATACATAAACTTTTATGAAAAGTGTATCTCACTTTACAAAACTCATAATATTACTGATGTTGATGTCATATCACTCTCAATAACAGGAAGTTCTTATTGTTTTGTCCAGCCCATATGTAAATAAACACTGACTAGTAAGTTTATATTTAAACATCTAACCTTTCGCAGAAGAATTCTCGCAAGTTGATAAAGAGCTGAACATGACCATTGAAGTGCTGAAATACGAGAACCCTTTACGCTTACCCTTAGGAGAAAATGTCACTGTTATATGTAAAACTAAATGGATGTTGAGTCATATGCTATGGACTTTTAATGAGAAAAATGTATCGGATCAGGATGGGTAAGTCCGGTTGTAAATCCCTAAGAATTTAAAATGTTTTAGAGATTTATATAATTAAAAGATTAAACAACTAGCCCTTATACAAAGTGCTTCAGAACTATGGGATTAAACTTCTAGGGATTATTCAGTGCAACAATAGAAGACATTGAAGTATAAGAACCGATGTCCAGAAATTTCTGTCTAAGGCACTACTGACTTATGATACTTTAAGACACTCATGTGCAAAAATATGTTTTATTGAATTTGAGTATGTTTTATTTTGTTTGTACAAAGTAACACTACAATAATTGTTCAAAATGTCATCCTTGAACTTTAATCCACCATGTTTAAGGGAGGTACATAGTTTCTGCCAATTTGGTTAAAAAAAATTGACAATTATTTTGAAGGACTTCAAATGCCGCATCCAGTAATTAATGGAAATGTCCTTGAACTTGAATACACGTGTTAAGTACTTTTTGTAAATGTTTATTTCAGCAAAGGCTGATAATAGAAATCCTTGACCCTCAATTTGACATATTTACGTTTATTTTGAACAATTACTGTAATGTTATTTTGTACAAATAAATTAAAATGAAACATACTAAAACTTGATAAAACACATTTTTACATTTAACTATCTTAAAGCGTCATAAAGGGTAGCACCTTAGGGAGACATTTTCAGAAGTGGGTTCTTATACCCAAATATCTTCTATCGTTGCATTGAAAAATCCCTAGAAGTTTGATCCCATAGTTCTGATTCCTCCTATATTTGTCTTAAAGCTATAGTATACATCTTGGGCCTTTCAAATATCTGAAAGGTGTTCCCCCATTTCAATTTTTAAGTTATCTAATTTTTGTCGTTTTTATTGATTTTTTACAAAATCAAACGCATTTTAGAGTGGAAATGTACAATTTCTTGAAACGTTTTCATTTCTTTCATAAGGTACAGTAGCAGCCAAAAATTTGTAAATTTTCTGAATTTAAATATTTATTAGAAATGGCACCTTTTTTTTCTAATATTTTATTAATATAACTTTTCAAATAATGGTTAAGTATTTTTGTAAAATTAAACAAATGTTCTAGTCTAAAAATAATTACAGGGAATAATGATATTCTTGAGTGAGAAAAGTTTGGAAACTAATTTTCAAAAATAAAATTACTAAAAATAAACATTTGATTAAAAAAAACTCAATATTTTGTGGCATATCCCTTAGCTTCAATCACAGCTAAACACCGTTTATGCATTGAACCCACAAGATTTTCACATACACTAACAGAGATTGCCTTCCATTCCCATTGAAGAACTGCAAATAATTGTGTGTTGTTAGAAACGTCAGAAGTACTGATTCTTTTCCCTACTTCATGCCAAAGATGCTCTATGGGATTAAAGTCTTTGATTGAGAGAGACACTTTAAAATAGGAACATTATTTTCTTCTATCCAGTTTTTTAACAAACGCGAGGTGTGCTTTGGATCTTTATCATGTTGAAAAATCCATTGGAGAGGCATTTCCCATTCTACAAATGGAAGCAAATGATTCTCCAGTACCTCTTTATATTTAAAAAGACTCATAATAGTATTAATATCCATTAGGGGACCCACTCTATATGAGGAAAAGCAATCTCAAACCATAACATTACCGCCATCATGCTTCAGGTAGGAATTTGATACTTTTGTTGAAAACTTCCTACGGGACGTCGTATGTACTATATTCCATCGCATCTAAATGGTTGAAATTTACTTTCATTGCTGAATAAAACAGTGCTCCATTTTGTCGCTGTCCAGTTCAGATGATTTTTTGCAAAGTGCAAAGGGCTTTACAATTCTTTTTAGAAATTAGAGATTTCTTAACAGGCCTTCGTCCATAAAGTCCTAGATTGTTTAATGTCCTCTTTACAGTTCGTATTAACACTTTAATGTCATAGTTTATGGACAATTCTTTCGTAATATCAACAGCCGTTAATCTCGGATTTTCATTTGATAAGTTTTTGATGATCCTTTCTGCTTTAGTTGAAAACTTTTTAAGCCAGTCACATTTATTCTTATTATTAGTAGTATGGTCTTTGCGATGCTTCTTTAAAATCTTGGAAACACTACCTTTTGGCACTCGCAAGATTCTTGAAATGTCGGTTATACCCTGACCGCTTAAATGTAACTCCACCATTTTATTCTTCAATTCACTCGAAAAACATTTAGTTTTAGGCATATTGCTTTAATGAAGAAAGAATAATTTATGACGTTTATCCGATATGAACAAATAACAATTTGTTTTTGACATCAGTTTCCAAACTTTTGGCTATCGACAAAATGAAAATAAATAATAACATTCCTTGGAATCATAAACACCTTTTTTGTTATTGAACGTGGCTATATGTTTATCATTATACTAAAGAAAATTGATTTTTCATTAGGAATACTAAAATAATTCAGAATTAAATAAGTTGCCAAACTTTTTATCGCTACTGTATATGGTATAATATTCAATTTTCATTATCTTAGAGGAAAATAGCTAGGAGGTCTTCAATTCATGAGGTTTTGTTATGTCATTTTAGAAAAACTATATTAAAACTCACAAAAAACACTTGGTACAAACTTAGAAAATACAGTTTTTATTTGTATTTTTTCTCCAGAGACTAATTTATTTGTTCATAGGCACAATGGCAATGGTAAAACTAAATCCAAAACTTTAACATTAGAATATATTAAATTCCTCAGCTTGAGGTGATAAAAATCGTATGTTAAAAAACTTGAACTTGTCTTTATGACGAAATTATATATTTATTTAAAACCTTGAACGATCCCTAAATGAGTTAAGTAAAATCTATTATTTATTTTTTTTAAGTTATAAAAGAAAAAATAAATCGTCACATAACTGTAATTTCGCCAATGTAAATAAATTAGACAAATTGGATTTTTTATTGTACCTAATTTCGTCACTTGTTTTTTATAAGATGTATAGTTGTGCCATCAATATTATATTAAACTGACTATGCAATAAAATATCAAAGTTCACTCAAATAATATGTGATTCAACGCTAAGTACGTGTCTGTCCGTTTCCGTTTCGATTTTACACGCATCTGAACTAAATAGTGAAAGGGCAAACCCAGGAACGATTTTGACAAACTGATAATTTTTTTGTTTCTAATTACATTTTTCTATACATATCAAAATTCCATAAATATCGAAATTAAACATGTAGATAACTTTTTGTTCATACACCCCTTTTAATTCTCATTAATTGCCTTATTTTAGCAGCAATTATACAAACCTGACGAAAATATAATGGTTTACGTTACCACTATCACAACATTATTATTGTTTGAGACACTGAACATACTTTTTGTTACAGGTTTATGTTAGAAATGGAGAGTGAGAATATTAATAAGGAATCAGGAAATAAATTTGAGGTGTCAATACTCCATATTCTAAATATAAATTTTAATCATGTAGGGAAGTATGTGTGTCATGCAACAAATCAAGACGCTAATGATTTAGACTTATCTGATATTGAACTGAACGTAACAAAGCTTGTTCGCATTTTGAAAATCACTCCGCCAATTTATACGAAAATTTACAATACTGTTCACTTGGAGTGCTTTGTTGAGGGTTACCCAATTGATTCAATAACTTGGTACAAAGATGGTAATGCATTGCCTTTTGATATGTGGAATACTACATCTGTTAATGATACTGTATCAAGTTCTACACTGCAAATACAAGTTACTAAAAAAGATAATGGGACCTATTCTTGTGTGGCTCGCAATGAAATATCAAACACAGATGCCTCAACTGCGATTTTGGTGCTTGATAAACCCCAAGTGAATATTGATGTCATCAAACCTATTGGCACTAATAAGATATTTCTTAACTGGACTCTAAATGATGGCAATAGCCCTAATGAGCTTAAATATATAGTGCAGTATAAGTCTGAAAATGATTCTGAATGGATTTTTTATAGATCTGATATAAACAATACTCAAAACTCTTTAATTTTAAATGTAGAAAAGAACAACTCATTGTACACTGTAAGAATTATGGCTAAGAATCCTCAAGGAGAAAGCCCATATTCCACCAGTGAAACTCTTAAAATGCTAGACGAAGAACCGATATTTGTACCAGAAATAACAGTAACAGGAGTCACCTCTATCTCTATATCTCTTAAGTGGACAGTGCCTCCAGAAAAATTCAGAGATCATATCCATTACTACAACCTCATAATGAGGTCCTACAATACGTCCCAAAAACTTGAAGCTGTCCAGCCAGCCAAATCAGATCTTGTCTATCTATTTTTCGATTTAAACTCTGCTACAACTTACAGTTTTCAAGTAGCTGCCTGCAGCGACTATAGCCGTGAATGTGGGCCTTGGTCAGAAATAGTTAACGGTACCACAATGGATGGTCAGTCTGGACCGCCCTCAAATGCATCAGTAGAGTGTCGATTTGACAACATAAGCCATACAAATTTTGTCCATGTCTCTTGGGAGCCTCCTCGAGACCCTCATGGGAGTATTCAGTCTTACAATGTGCATTTAGTAGGCAGTGCCAGGTTTGTCAATGAGCAAGGTGAGCTGGATAATGTAACCTGGGGCCCAAAAGTAGCGAGCATTAGCGAAATTAACTTATCTACAAGATTTTATAATGTATCACCTAACACCAATTACACAGTGGAAATATCTGGGGTAACAAGACTAAGGAAAAGTGGCACCCCTGTTACATTATCCTGTCAAATGCCCCCGACTCTGCCTGATAAGCAAAAACTTGCAAGAATTCACTGGAAAAAAATGGAGGAGCAGCAAGGAAAGTGGATGTTTAAGCTTTTTATACCAAAAATCTCGGAAAGAAACGGACCAATATGTTGTTACAGAATTTATTTAGTGCGTATGGAAGCGCAGCAAAAACTTTCAGAACTTCCCTCTCCTGAAGATTTGACCATCATGAGTTACCAGGAGGCCCATCGCACCCCTAAAGGAGGCGCCTATGTTGCGGAAATGTTTAGTAGTTCAAGTTTTCACCCCGAGATATTTCTGGGCGATGACCACGTTCTAAATATTTCAAGCAGCGAATGTGATCAGTGTATAGGCTTGAGACCATACAATACCCCTAGAGAAGAAAAACAAAAAGATAAACTGCTGAATAAAACTGCTGGGGATATAGCAAATCGTGTACGGAGAGATGAAATGCTTAGTGACCCACTGCCTCCTTGCGATGGAAATTTAGACATTAATAGTAATTACACTGGGTTTGTTGAGATTATTGTCCACAGAAATTCGGACCCGATTTTTCTGGCAGCATACAGCAATTACTTAGACATGATGAATCCTGGACCAGAAGTTTTAGCAGCCCCAAGAACAGAAACTTTAAGTATGATATTCCAGGTCTTGTGTGTATTAATGGTGGTAATTCTGTTCCTTCTTGGAGTACTTTGCATATTGCACAGGTATACTAAACAAGCGCACGCACAAGCGGTTGAAATGATTACGTTTAGAACGTCTCTTAGGAATCTTCGGGGACGACAGAGGTTGGTTTCCCTGAATCCCCCCGATATAAGCCCCATTAACAAATTGGAACTGGTGGCGGCTTATGTAGAGCACCATAGGGATTCAGATTATGGTTTTCAACAAGAGTTTGAGCTTCTTCCAGACCGTTTTTCTGATCGCACTACCAGAGCTTCCGATAGCAAGGAAAACATTTATAAAAACAGATATCCAGACATTAAGGCGTTTGACCAAACAAGGGTTAAGTTGTCCCAGGTTGACAGTATTGCTGGATCAGATTATATTAACGCCAACTTTGTAATGGGATATAAAGAACGTAAAAAATTCATTTGTGCGCAAGGCCCTATGGACACCACGGTAAATGAATTTTGGAGAATGATCTGGGAACAGCACTTGGAAATGATATTAATGCTAACCAACTTGGAGGAATACAGCAAGACAAAATGTGCAAAATATTGGCCAGATAAAAGTGACGGCGATAAAGTTTTTGGTAAAATAACTGTCATTCATGTACAAGAAACTCGGTTCTCAGATTATATTGTCAGAGACCTCAAGATAGTTAAAGCAGGAACTGGGAAAGACATAGAAGAAAGGCGTATTACCCAGTACCACTATTTAGTCTGGAAAGACTTCATGGCTCCTGAACACCCTAGCGGTATTATCAAGTTCATAAAAAGAGTTAATGAAGCTTATTCCATTGAAAAAGGTTGCATCTTAGTACATTGTAGTGCCGGTGTTGGCAGGACTGGTACTTTAGTAGCTCTAGATTGTCTGCTTCAACAACTACGAGAGGAAGGACAAGTTTCTATTTTCAATAATATCTGTGATTTAAGACACCAAAGAAATTTCTTAGTGCAATCTTTGGTAAGTTTTAATTAGTATCCTTGAATTATTTCGCTTATTTTTTTGAAAATTATAGAAACAATACATTTTTATTTACCGTGCACTAATGGAAGTGGCCCAATATGGAGACACCGAACTCGCAGTAAACGATTTGAAGACTTCTGTAGACCGACTCCGCCAAGTGGATAAAGATGGTGGCAAATGCAGGCTCGAAGATGAGTTTGAGAACATGATAAATGCTTTTGAAGATAGGAAATCTTGTTCGGTGGCTAGTGGAGAAGAAAACCGAGATAAAAACCGATCAGATGCTGTCCTTCCTTATGATAGAAACAGGGTCATACTAACCCCGCTATCAGGCAAAGAACATTCCACTTACATTAACTCTTCATTCATCGAAGGATATGACAATAGCGAATCTTTCATTATAAGCCAAGATCCAATGGAATCAACCATAAACGACTTTTGGCGAATGATTTCTGAACAGGGAATCAGCGTAATTGTGATGCTTTCTGAATTGGGAGAAGGAAAATGTGCTAGGTATTGGCCAGAAGAAGGTTCTGAAGCTGTTTACGACCATATCACCGTGAGGTACGTGCAAGCCGAAACCTGTCCTTACTACACCAGAAGAGAGTTTTATGTGAAAGGAAGAGATCTGGAAGAACATAAAGTTACGCATTTACAGTACCATGGATGGCCTACTGTTGATGGAGAGGTACGAGATTAGTGAATGTCATTAAATACGTTTGAGTGAGATTTTATTTTCAGGTCCCAGAAGTAACTAGAGGTTTAATCGAATTAGTCGACTACTCTCAAATGGCCATGATAAAGACAGGGTGTTCTCCTTCCATGGTCGTGCATTGCAATTTGGGCTCTGACAGGAGCTCAATGTTTGTGGGGCTTAGCATTTTGGTGCAGCAGCTGCGAACGGAGCGTCGAGTTGATGTTTTCACAGTTACAAGGAAATTGAGATCCCAGCGACAGGCTCTTATAAACACCTATGTAAGTATAGGATAATACATTCCTTTTAAACAAGCTTTTTATGATTTTTTTAAGTGATTTTTCTGAACAAAAAAAATCGAACAAATCTTAAAAATTCGACTTTGAAGTTCTATTGAATATTAAAGTTAAAAGTGAAAAAAGTTGTATGTTAAAATATATCTTTGATATTTTTTTGCATTCAAATAACTAAAACACTATTTTTTTCCAAATATTCCAAATTTTAAATATTTTATTTAAGTGACTTTAACTTAATATGTCTTTATCCTTCTTTGAAAATCTCAATTGTTGCAGGCACAATACGAGTTTCTTCACCGGGCCATAGTAAATTATGCCGAGCTTCATGGTCTATGTGAGTCATAAACAATTTATACATTTTTGTGCCATATATGATAAATCATTCCAAAAAAGAGCCATAGTTGGTTTTAGAGGATGTTTGGGTATTTTTATATGTGCTGTACTTTTATATATATTATATTATGTATTCTTAGTAATCTTGTAAATTAAAACATGTTTCCAGTAAAAACCATGGCATGGTTTTGAAAACCAAAGTACTCAACTATAGCTCGTCTAGTAGATTTTTAGTAATACTAATTATCCCATTTCCTTCACCGCGAAAATAATATGTGAAAGAACTATTTTGCTCAAATTTTATTATTTTTTTAACACACAAAATTAGTACATTTAGAATAGGAAACGTTCGATGTTTGTGATTTTTCAAGAAATGCGGATTTTTATTTTCGTCATGACATTAATAATTTAAGTAGTAGTTTTTCACTAACACTGTAGGCAATCGTTTAATCCTAAATACATAATATAAATCGTTCTATTTCTACTTAATAATAAGTAGTTTATAGTCTTAGTACAATCTACAGGATACTCTAACCTTGTACGTTTTAAAATAATAAAGCAGTACTCATTAAATCAATTCCAGCCAACATATCCAGAATCTTATGGACATTAGAAGGCTATCCTGTACGATTAGTATTTCACTTCCTAGAGTAAGAAGCAATTTGTAGGTCGTTTGTGAATGCTCGGCTTTTATTTTTATCTGTGTTTTGTCGATATTAAATAGGCATTTTTTATACAAGTCTTTTAATTACTATATTGTTATTCACGTGCTCGGCTCGACTTACTCCCATATTCGACATTCATGCTCTAATCAATGTTGCAAAAGAATTGTCTATTTAGCATCGGCATAAAAGTACTCTTTTATATTAAAAGAGTATTCACCCTCCTTGAAATTTCATTTGCTTTCATTAATTTATTTTTTCTCCACATTATGCACCCAAAAATTGCATATTTCTGGTTTTATCATTTTATTTTTCTGCATTGTATATTTTTTAGTTTGTTTAACTCGTAGGCTAAGTAATTTCATATTTTTTGTGTTATTAAAGGCAGTGTTAGTGATATCTGTTTATTCTTTTATTACTATTTTTTGTATTATATTTTAGCTCTCTAGCACCGTTTTAGTAGTACATCGTGGCAGGGTTAAAAAGAGCAGTTTACTTCTTTCAAACTAAACAAAAGTTAAAAGATAAAAGTTCGAATTGCCTGATTCAACCCTGTACCGTAACATACAGTTTTAAGTTTGAGGAACATTTGATGAGGGTCTCTAGTTCAAATCGACTGATATAAATACTTACAACACAAACTATTTAAGAGTAGATTCTCACTTTTGTATCAATACAGTAACAATATTCACTGGGAAAATTTTTTCAAGTAGTTCCTGGCCGATACTGCCTATTTTTCCACAAATATTTGCTTGGCAGTTATTTTCAGACATATTCATTTTTTCGCTTTAGGAAGATCTGCACAAACTTCAAATAATAATTAAATCCAATGATTTATCTCCTTTTGTGTTTTTGGAAAATAATGGACAGGAATTAAGTTGCCGTTTCGCCGATTAATTATTAATTAATTAATTAATTATTAATTGAGATCTGAGCTATTATGATCATAAAGTCTTTATGCTTAAGTACATTTATTTACTTTGTATAGTTTTAATAACCAATGTGTATTCGTCTTTTTAAGTAAGTTATTTCTTTGTGTATATAAGTTCGTTAACTGTATTTTAAATGAAATACAAAATTAAGACTGTAATGTATATGCGATTTTTGCAGCTGAAAATATTTATTTATACGTTTTTCCGTTCAATTATTTTGCCATTTTTATTTCTTATAATAAAATATTCATGCATACTTAAACTGTTTTATTTCCTTTAGAGCTTTAATAAATAAATAAGTTAATAAATAATGAATGAATGGCTTTGGTAGCTTCTAAAATTTCTTATTGACAGTAATCTTCTTGTTCTGATTCTTATTGGGGGGTTTCCGGGTTTGATTGATAGCATTGGGCTTCTTTTTCCTGCAAGGAATTGCTGTACACTGCAATTGCTTATTAGCATACTTGGCCGAATTTTTAATGTATCTGCCGAAAGTCCCTGGAGCAACACGTTTTAGTAGCCTAGAAAATATACAGTAAACCTAGATATGTTAACATATCTATCTTACTATACTTGTAAAATCTGTTCTCTTCTAACTCAAAAGATCTAGCAGTTTTTGTCAGCTCACATGCAAATCTTTCAGCACAATTTCCCTCAATCGCATTCAAGGCAAACCTGGCGAAGTCATCTAGTTGTTCCTTTTTTTTAATTCCATTTCCAACTTTGGGTTTCGAAATGCTCCCCAATTTAGGCAAAAGAGACATCACCACGTACATCACGGCCATACCTAGGAATCCTGAAATCGCCATAAATAATGGATGTTCCATCGGCTTCATTTCTTTTTTGTCTTCTGGGTGCTGAATTGTTATGTTATGCTAAAAAGGGAAATAAATCTACTGAAGAATTCATAGCTTATGTTCCCCTTCGTACCTGATGGTGATGTGAGTGGTACGTATATGGAGGTTTATATGTACTGGTCTCTTTGGGATGATGATAGTGCTGTAAATGGTGACTAGCCTAAATTGTTTATCGGTAAATTTAGCACATAGCAGAACTTTTCCTACTCACATAATGATCATCTGAAGGCTGCGAAGTTATCTCATCAGTGAAGCTCTTTATAGGGTAATAATAGTAGTAGTATCCGGAATCTTCACTTACAGCTTCATGATTAGGATGCATGTCTGAATGAAGGTCGTGGTCATGATGCTTGTAATTGGCAATGTTCGGTGTTTCTGTTGGCTCTTCTTCATCTATGTGGTGGACTAATGCTTGTACCAACCCACTATCGCCAGTATCTAACTTTACAGTGTCGCCCTTAGTCAAAGCTTGCTCATAAATGGCTGCAAGCTCTCCTTTTGTAAGTTGCAGTGGAGGGACTCCATCCGTATGCTAAAGTCTTTTTTACTTCTGTATTCGGAGACAAAGGCAATACATACCTGATGACTCCTACGATGAAACTTGGAGTTTCCTTGTTGCTTCAATGGTTCATTAACTTCAGTTGTACTGAAAATTTGGAATTGCCTGAGGTTTCTTAAACTTCTGACTGCGTTTTCTAGGTATTCACTAGTAGCATCTCCACATTTGCTTAGGCGGGCAGTTATTAGCAAAGTTGTGAGTATTAAGCTAGGATAATGGGGCCTCTTAAAAATGCGCCATCTTAAAATAAAAAATTTATTGGTGTGTTAACTATATTTCATAGATATTAAGAAGATTAAAACTCGGGCTACATGCGATAATATCTTTTACCAAATTTTTACATATACCACAAGTGTGCATATACATAAGTATGTGTGTAAATCGAGGTATTATTAATAGTAGCAGCAATGGCTATTGAGTTAAATTTACTTTTATTTTTATGCTATTAGCAGAAAATTAACATTTATTGAACTCGTGCTTTTGAAAAACGCATAAATGAATTAGTTCGTCACCTTGCCATGTAATTCTTAATTTAGGTTTGTGTCCTATTGTAAAAATTAACTAAATTTTTTAAATCACTTTTATGTATCGAAACGGTTAGTGATTACGAGAACTGCCAGAAACAGCCCACATTGTTAACGAAATCGAAGTCCTACATTTAAGGTGTTGTACAACGCAAAGAAACAGGGTGCTCCAAAAGAAAAAACATAATGGCTACCGAACTTCTTATTTTAAGTAGAACACCTTATGTAATTGGTATTTTTTGGGTTATACGTTGAATTCTACGTCAATTAATCGTAGCATATCCTATGTATAAATTATAATAAAGCAAAGAAAATATTATTAGTTTATTGTCAGAAAATATATACACATATCAAACACTATGACATAAAATTATTGTTGCCACTATATATGGCATTAACTGTTCTTAATATATTAACTATACCTATCTAGGAACAACTTTTGCCACTAATGGCTTGTACATATTGAGATTCACTTTTTATTATTAATACTATATTTAAATGTGGCATCATAAGTACCTAATCTATTTTGATGATTTCTTAGTAAAAAGTTACAACAATTCTTAAATTATTACTAGGAATAACATTATTGTTTTGAATCATTAACATTTTTATTAAATTTGAACATGTCTTAATTAACAACATTAATTTAACAATTGTTATGAGTAACTTCACAGCCCAATTTATTATTATTATACTTATTGAACACAATATCTAGCAGTCTTTTATAATACTCATCATCAAGAATGTTTGTGAAAATATGTTTGCCACAAAGGTGAAAAAACAAATGATAGGTGCAATTTAACAGAATATAAAAAAAAACAATTTGAAATTCAAATCAAAATTAACAAATACCTAATAACATTAAAATACTATCATATCAACTTAAAATATTTTTGAAGTACCTAGATAATTTACAAAGAGCCTTTTTTAAGGGTAGGAACTGACATAGTACTAAGTTTCCCTTTCTTCTAATTTTGATAGCTATTGACTTGATCCTTGGCAACTGATATGTTGACATGTCTATGCGAACTCTTATAAAATTTTTGGCACTGCATTTTTGTTTTTTCTGTCCATCAATGTTGACACAATGAACATAAATCTCCACATGGATTTAAAATGATAAGGGTCTCATCATTAGGATCCTTTTTGGGGTCGACCAGTTGGCAGGAGAAAGAGCTCTTTGAGATAGCTGCGTTCCTTCCTAACAATGTCAATTGTGTGTTTGCATTGGGCCTTGAGTGCTAAGTAATGATTGATGCACATATATTGATGTACCTTTAAGGTACCAGCTTGGAAAAGGCTATCATCATGATCATCAGTATCTGAAGATGTCCATTGATCAGAAAGATTGTTGTCTTCTGAATGAGTGTTATAATCAGAAGAGGTATCATCAGGATGAACATAATCTGGTCCAGCAGAATTGTCATCATCAGAAAAACTGTCGAAATTAACAAGAGAAGGATCGCCTATAGAGACAGAGTATTTCTTAAAATGAGCATTATCCTTTGAAGCAGCACCATTCTCATAAGGAATGTCATCATCCAACGAAGAGTAATCATCATCAGAAAAAGTGTCGTTACAGTTTGAAGGAGGAATATACATTTCACCTAGAGAAGAATCACTGTAATCCATATCACCATAATCTTCAGAAGAAGTTTCATGTTCTGTGTCAGAGTATGAATAGAAATCTTCGGAGGAATTTGAGCTGAGCTCACAGTGATTTAACCCAGGTTCAAACTGATTTAAGCTGTTGTTAGAGTGAGTTAGGTCAGATTGGGAGTGGCTTGAGTCAGATTCAGAAAAATTAGATTCAGACTCAGAGCTTGAGCAAGGATATACAACTTCTACCTGCCATTCCATATTAAAATCTAGATCACTGCTGGAGTTGCTCCCAACATCACTTCCATCATCACTCTCAATTTCACTTCCAATATCAGACCAAAACTCACTTTCATCCTCTTCATTACTTGAATCCTCTTCATCACTCGAATCCTCTTCATCACTAGAATCTTCTTCATCACTACAATAGATATCAATGGCAGAATCCGAATCACTCATTTTCTTATGATTGTCGCACGTTTATGCTTTTGTACAAGGGTAAATTGTATGAAATGCTGGTATGTGCCTGGAAATGTTGCTGAGAAATTGTAGAACAACTAAACAGCAACTCCAGCCCTGCTACCATGCAAATTGCAAGTACCACAGGCCACAAAGAGGAACAGCCAGCGTTACCGTTGTTTGTGACTTGACTCATTTATTTTGGAGATAACTTCTGTTTACACTCTCACTGCTGTTTAGTGTGTCCTGTAATCTGTAATTTTAGACGCTTCCTTTTGACTTGTTATTTCGGATTAGGTGAGCACGTGACTTTAAAATTACATTAACATTACAAATCACGTGACACCCAAATCATAACACTTTTGAATTTGAAATAACAATTGGAAAACAACTGACTAGCGACAGTGACTCCCGTACACAAGTGTTAGGTTATATTCTTTATTCATAATTTTAAATGTAGTAGAGGAGGGAAAATCACTGTAGGTGTCTTCGAATACATATTAATCCAGTAGAATAGTGAGAACAGCGTTAGGAATGGTTTTGATTGGATTTATAATACGGGAGTGGTATGAAAACTAATCATTATTGAAATTATTAATTATGAAGCTTTTGGGCTTTTAAAATAATGTCTTATTACTGAGTTTTATCCTGCTAAATTGAGATTCATCAGTTATACTTTACCATTTGAGGCATGATCATTGTTATTCTTCCAGAGCTCTTATTCTCGAGTAATATGTGGAAAAGACGTCATCAAAACCCAAAATAAAACAAGCAAAAAATGAAAACTTCTGCGTTTTTACACGCACGTTCGTTGTATTGTCACTTTGGAGAGATTAATTTAACTTGGTGCGAACCAGGCAAGATATCTTATGAGTTTTTGGCAATTAATAATATATGCTCTTGCCGAGAAACTCTCACATGACATATGAGAATAAGGGATCAGAACCCTTTTTTATCTATAATTAAGGAAGAATGACAATAATCCCGTTGGTAAATTATTGCAGAAATGTATGACTAAAAGGGACAAGTTGTATTAGGGTTATTCGAGCAAGGTAATTTTACATTACAGGGTCTATCGTTTAATGATAGACAGCTAAGGTAGGTATGGGGACGTTAACGTAAAGACATCTGCGCATGAGCAGTGCGTTGGCTTTCAGGTGATCGTTGATTTTTCCTTTATAGGTGTACGTTAATTAAAATGTCTTTTGTGGGTGTTCATATGCTCACTGAAAGTAACCGAAAGTCCTCGTAAATATTCGAAATCGATCGAATAGGAAATAGAGATAGAGTACGACGACTATAATGTAGCCAAACTAATTGATTTGAGTTGTTTTTACATTTTTTGTAAATTTCTTAAGTTAATAGTGTGTGTTCCACTTTAATTAAATTTTAATTTTGTTAATATGAGATTTAAAATCGTCAATTAAATTAATATCATAGATAATCGTGTAAAAGATTTGTTCCAATCAATCAGAAAACCATCCCAGAACAGTTCGAGAACCCTTCTGGGCACCTCACACTACGGATTTGAACTCGAAATAAGCAATACGCTTGACCAGATGGGTTCTTGAACTGTTCAGAGACGTTTCTCTAGTGTGTTGAAACAAGCGTTAGATGTTTCGCGAACCACATATACCCGCAAACTTTAAACTAAACAATTTAGTCAACCAAATTCCAAACTTAAAGAAGTCACATGAATTATTCGTGCGAAGATAATATTAGCACCAACTATATGTCGAGGTTATCGGTAACTAATCAGACTTTTGAGTTGTGCTCAAAAAACGAATGCATAATAATAACAGTAAAAGTCAAATAGTTGCCACACCACCAAAAATGCTCTCATCCCTCATATTATGGATGATTTTAGGAGCAAAAACTTATGCTTAAATTGTCTTCAATATTCTGTACATATAGTATTTAGGATTTTTCGGACAAGAACTCTATTAAAAAAGTCGTGCATATTTCAGAAAAAAGAAAAATAATGCGGAACTCATTGTTCAAACCTGAATAATTTAAATTCATACCCACGTGCACCAAATCTCCTAAACGGTTCAAGAAATGTCGCAACTGCCTCGGACTTATTTTATTAAAGTAGCTAACTACAGAGCGATTCCTAAATACTTTGTGTAGGTAATTATTTCAGGGCGGATATATTTCTTACATCAAAATATAAATGGATTTTATTGATTTTTTCTGAAATATTTAGGCATCACCCTGTATAATAAAATATTAATACTCTTCACCAATTTTCTTAACAATCATTAACTTTAGCAAAAAACATCTTAATTAAAGAGTGTCCAGAATAATTCTTCGAATAATTTAAAAATCGAATTAAAATATACCTACGGTGCCCGCAAAAAAATTATGTCCATTTTAGAAAAAAAAATGGAAAACCGTTGACTAGACCGGTCATAACAATTTCTTTCGCAAAGATACAAAATCTCACACATTTCAAATAAACTTTTAATTATTATTGCGACCAATCTAGGCCTTAGATTCTTAAATACAGGGAGCAGAACTTTCTTGAGGAATCCCATTAAAATGGTGTGTATATACTGCCCTTGTACATAGTGGGAATGTGTTGATTGCACGGTGCTACCACAATTCCCGCGAAAGTTTCTATTTCCCAGGTTCAGGAATCTGAGCTCAGGTACTTATTCTTCATAATGAAATATCTTGTTTATAATCTTAAATTGATGTTACTGAATCTAAACTGTACTCAAAAGTTTTGATATTCGTTTCGATATGATCGATGTTCTTGGTTATGACATAGTATTCAATCAATTGAATTCTGTGCCACAGGAATGCAGGACATCCGCATATTTTATTGTCTTTTACAGGGACAGACATTTATCTATCAATAACCTGCAAAGTATCATCTATATAATCCTTGTTTATTGCATATAGCACATTTTTACCTCTAGATACCGTTAGGATGAGCCAAATTATACATATTTGCGGGGTTATTAAAGCGTGATAAACGCATTTGCGACAGACATCGGATACATCGAATGGATTTTTAAAATACTGTCCTCTTTATACACTTTTTATGTATATTTTAGATTACTTTAATACCTTTGCGACTTGTCAATTGAACAACCAAATTTTGTAGTTGAAGGTGTATCGTTAATTACATGATCATTATTTATATCAGTACATAATGCATTTGATTGCGTAAATAATTTAAAATATGCACGATGGTAAGATTACCTACCTGTAGTAATAATAAGTAAATGATTCGTTGCTCTTAAACGATAAAGTTACTTAAAAACCCTAATTTTTGCGCTTATTATATTTGTCGCACCTACACATAAATGCACGTCATTTATAAACATTTATAGTTTTATGCGTGATTTTTGCATAAAACTGTAAATTTTTGTATAAGGTAAGTGTCACACTGACTGCAGTTTTATATTGTATACATATATGTAGGTGTGCAAATAACCCAACAACTAGAGTTATTTTGGCAAATTTATATATACTTAATTACTTTCAAGAAATACAATTACAAGTTTCTAGATTTTTTTTGTATTTAACAAAATGTCCAGTCCCATAAACTACCATTCTGCGAAAAGTAAAGAAGTTTTTACTTACCCTCCGAACATCTTTAAGGTAAGTCATACGCATCTCAAAAATAACACAATTAAGGACAAAACCGGGTCTCTGTATAAGGAGTTGGTACCCAATGTTACCAGAGCAGTGTTACTGCGCGTTGTCGATGCTCAACTGACTGTAAAATTGCGCCAGCCGAAGAACCAGTAAGAAATACACATATGTATGTAGTCGTACCAGTATTAATAAAAATAAGAACTGCCTAAAAAAGAAAACGTCGCCGTGCATATATCGGTCAGCTTTTGCCTTACTTTTGGACATTCAACCACAGGGTATTGATGGTAATACTCTATGATTACTGTTTTATATCTGTAGTTATGTGGGTTTATTCATTCGGTTTATTCAAATTTACTTTTGTTTAGATTTAGTCACAAGGAATATGACCTGGTTGTGAGGGTTAGACACAAGAAATATCCATTTTTAAACTTAATTCGTCTCCTAATATGTACCTTTAGTCCAAGCGATTCAACATATGTGCAAGAAGTAACAACCGGTGAATCGCACACATTTCTTCGGTCCGGACACTTCTGACGGTCCAGAATCAGTTTACCTCTCTGTTGGAAAAGGCTTGACTGAGAACAGAGAGATTAGAGATTTTAAAACACTTCTCAAAGCGGTTAAGAGAAATGTCCGTTTAGTTGTGAATGTGGAGTGTTGGCGAGAAATTCACCCATCAGTGGTTGAAACTGATTTTAAACCTCAATTCGTAGCAAATCTATGGGAATCACCTAGTGTCTGTTTGGTTGTTACTTTCATTTAAATCTACGAGATCCAATTTCGAGTCAAGTAACCATTAGTGAAATGAATGGAGATTAATAGAGTCGCAATTGTGATCATAGTTTCAATGTTGGCGTGGGTGATACGAAATTTTGCATTAGACTTCAAGAGTGCCAACAGAATCGATGGGTCATTTAGATGATGTAATTAAAAAAAAAAAATTATTGTATTTCCTCAAGAACCATTTAGTTGATTTTTGCATAAAAATTTGTATATTTTATTTTGGTACGACAGCGACCAAAGTTGAGATGATTTATTTCATACACCAAAGACTATTTTGTAATAATTTATTCTTGTAAACTAACTTGTACTAAAAAGCCATAATAATTATTATAAATTAAATAACACGAGTACTAAACAGTTGACTAAACAGTTGATAAACAAATTGAATTGAGAATGATGAAAAACTTATTCTAAGCGTTCTACCAGATTTATTTACATCCGAAAACACCTTAATTGAATTGTCAAATGTGTAACTTGAAATACATTCAGCGATGCCAATTTTGTTTTTTAGTACGTTTTTCTCTTATATATTTATCATGTACTCGTTTGACTGAGACATTTTAAAATAAAAACAAAAGCAGATATACCTCGCTTCTCTATAAAAATAGATTTATTTGAATTCTGCGCCTCAAAAGCCTAATGAACGTTGATAAATAATAATAATCACATAATTTTTAAAAGTATGTCTGATTAATTTTCCTTTAATGTGGCAACGTCGCAACGAAGCTTCCAAACGATGCAAATAAAATCTCAAAAATGGTCGCCGGCCAGTAAAACGTTTGCGTTGTTTTCCATTATTTAGTAAAAAAATATCACAATGATGTCTATAGGGCCTAAAATGGATGGTGGACCCAACACCAAATACTTTGACAGTCCAGAAACCCTAAATAACTTGGAGGGGGTCAAGAATTGGCTGCAAAAGAATGCTAAAAAGGTAAGACTATCCTAGCAAGATTCCCTCATAAGCTTCACTTTTCTTTACAATTGGTACCCTTTAAATCGGTTTTACTAAATTAAAAATTATCTGCTAAGTGGTGTATAATACTTATAGAGAAGTTTGTTTAAATATGGTAGAGATTTATTTAATAATTTTTAGTACATCAACAATGAGCCTGTCACCAACAAATCTATATCTCAAACAGTTGTCCAGTTCTTGCAGTTTCAAGAGGATTTTCTGGGCAAAAAGACACAGAAACCCCCAATGACACGAATACCAGTAAGTTAATTAAAGCATATGTCTTAATAATACACAACCTTTTTTACAAAAGTCAGAAGTACCATTGAGTACTGCTTGTATATGAGTACCATGCATTCTAGATTCTTAAATGAAAGGTTTCTTACATCGTGTGTAACAGAGGTCTTGTTCATTGGCATGCAATCTGTAAGATATTGCATATTAAAAATTATGTGACTAATTATTTCACGTGTATATTTTTGGTTTCCAATTTTGTTATTTAAGGCTTAATTGTTGGTTTTCTTTTAAGTTATATTTTTCCGAAACAGTGGATGTTAAAAAAGTTTCTTCTTTGACTTTACCTTCATAATCACACAATTCCTCAGGATTTTCTGCTAAACACAACAGAAAATCTTTACAGTAGTATGATACTATAGAAGACAAATCATAAATTAACACCTTGTTAGGTTTTATATTGAGAAAATCTTACAAAAAATTGAACTGGCATTAATTATTTCTTTTCAATGCAATTTCATCTTAAATTTAAACATCATTTGGCCATTTTGTTTAACTTGGGTCTAAATTTTGGACCTCACAACAGATTATTTTATTGATTTTTTGGATGCGATACCTCAAGAATGAAATTTATGAACCACTATTTACCTTCTATGTAATTATTTAGCTGTCTGTTGAATTAAAACAAATTTTGCTACTGCTGTCAAATAGAAAGACCATCATTATAAATGTTGCCAATAGCAACACCCTAGTAAAATCCTAAAAAATATCCAAATAAATGTATATTTTTTTCTGTAGGAAGGAGTCTCAAATAGTTGCACTTATTGTTAATATCCATCCATTAGGTAAAATACTTCTTGGACTTCAAACCAGGTGGAGGCTTATGTCAAATGCTAACTGCTGCGTATAAATTTAAGGCAGATCATGGTTGGAGGCGATTTGAAATTCCAACAGGCAAGGTATATATATTTCAGTAACAAATATGTTTTCTGTTGTGTCTCATGTTAAGTTTGATTCTGTTTTGCTAAATGTTTTAGAATACTTCTAAGGTGGACAAAGTGTATGAAATGTTTCAAGCAATGGAGAAGGCTTTAGTCCAAAGCAAATTATATATTCTTCCCATTATTTATATTGACTCAAGTGTTGATAAAGGCATTTCACAAAAAATTAAAGAAATAAGCAGAAAAAGGAATGGGCAAGTTGTGGATTCTGAGGAGAGTGCTACTCATATACTCTACAATCCCAGTGATTCTCAAGTTGAGGAGTATGGGAGACCAGTGCTAAAAAGAGACAAGATGGTTTTAATGCATTGGTATTACTTTCCTGATTCTTTTGACACTTGGGTCAATCTCGAGTCAGTTGGTCTTGACAGCATGTCAGTTGATAGTTCTAGTCCAAGAACAGAACCATGGCGAGTGACTTATTCTTGGATTTTTGATACTGATCAGTACAATGAATGGATGTCTGAAGAGGACTATGAAGTAGATGAAACTGGGAAGAAAAAAGTCCACCCCAGGTTAATGACAGTTGAAGATCTAATGAACCCCTCAGAAGAAAGTAATAGTAAGAAAAAGGACCGTAAAAGAAAGAGGTCACCATCACCAAGGCGTGAGAAAAGAAAAAGCGGTAGAAACGCTCCTATGAACAAAAAAAGCAGCAAAGAAGATGAGGAGGATGCCACTAAAGATATGGAGGACCCCTTGCCTGAGCCAAATATTGTTGAAGTTAATCCTTCTCTCAACAACCAAGCTGCAAAGAAAGATCATGAATTGCAACCACTGAAAGGTGGCACTATAACAGAACTTGATGAGGTAGAAGATAAAAATGAAGAAAATTCACAAACAGGAAAAACAAGTGAGGCCAATGCTCATGATGACGGTCAGGAAGATAATGTTACGGAACAGACTCACCATATCATAATTCCTTCATATTCTGCTTGGTTTGACTACAATTCTGTACATGAAATTGAAAAGAGAGCTATGCCTGAATTCTTCAATGGGAAGAATAAATCAAAAACTCCTGAGATTTATCTTGCTTATAGGTTAGTATGGAATAATATGGATATATAATATTTCCAAGTTCATGCTCACCCAACAGTTCTGTTATTTTGAAAGTTAAAGAAGTTATTACTAGTTCCAAAGACACTTCTTCTATCTTTGAAATTGTCTTCCTATCTTAGATGTCTTAAACATATGTAATAAAATGTAGTAGGGTGAACATTGAATTTGTAACATACTGCTTTTTTCAATTCTTAAAGGTGTATAAACCATTATGGCATAACTGTGTATAAGGTGTGATATAAGATATGATAATACGATATATGAAATGAGATGTCCCACCTCCTTATTTGGATACTTTGCAGATTTTATATTTATTGTGGAACTCGTCTAGGAAAGAGCTATCTGCATTTCTAATAATATATATAGAGTTATTGATTTGAAAAAAAGACAAGTGGGGCTTTAAGAAATATCATGTATACATACACATGTATATAAAGCATTTAATTTTAACATGAGCTCTACAACTTTTAAGTTTAATATTTTTTGGAAAATCAACTAAGTATCCATATAATGGGAGACATATACCTTAACATGTAATCTGTAAATACACTGCAATCATACATATTTCAGGAATTTAATGTTAGACACCTACAGACTAAACCCTACAGAATATATAACCAGCACAGCATGTAGAAGAAATTTGGCCGGAGATGTGTGCGCTATCATGAGAGTACACGCTTTCCTAGAACAATGGGGTCTTATAAACTACCAGGTTGATTCAGACTCTCGTCCATCACCTTTGGGCCCTCCACCAACGTCGCATTTCCATATATTATCAGACACCCCTTCGGGGTTGCAGCCGGTGAACCCTCCTAAAACACCACAACCCAGTGCCGCAAAGACCCTACTAGATCTGGATAAAACTCAGGACATTAAAAAACATGAAGGAGTAGAACCCTTGGCGAGTTTTGGCCTGAAATTGGATCAGTATTCTAAGAAGCCTGCAGTATTGAGGAATAAAACGGCGGCTTCGTTAACGAGGGATTGGACTGAGCAGGAAACTCTGTTACTATTAGAAGGTTTTACCTTAGATTGCCTTGTTATGGTAACTATTCTTCTAAAGATACTGTTTATAGGTCTTGAAATGTACAAAGATGACTGGAATAAAGTCTGTGAGCATGTAGGATCAAGAACGCAGGACGAATGTATATTGCACTTTCTCAGACTGCCAATTGAAGACCCTTATTTGGAAGACCCAGAAGCGGGAGGTGCCCTCGGACCTCTAGCTTATCAGCCTATCCCCTTTAGCAAAGCAGGAAACCCTATAATGTCAACAGTGGCCTTCCTAGCTTCAATAGTAGACCCCCGTGTTGCGGCAGCAGCTGCAAAATCAGCCATGAATGAATTTGCAAGCATCAAAGATGAAGTTCCAGCTGCAGTTATGGATGCGCACTTGAAGAGTGTCGAAGCCTCCTCAGCCTCCGGTAAATATGACCCTGCGGCTAATTTGGCATTGACAGGGATAGCAGGAACAGCTCCGGAGAAAGAAGAAGAGCCTAAAAAGGAGAAAGAAGAGGAGGCACCTGCAGAAAGTAAAGAAGAGAAGGAGCAGGTCAAACAGGATCCTGAAGATGTCGAAATGCAACCCGCCACTTCTGAAGTAAAAGTGAAAGATAGTGAGATGCAAAGTGCGGCTGCTGCTGCTCTAGCGGCAGCTGCAGTGAAAGCAAAGCACTTGGCAGCGGTCGAAGAAAGGAAGATTAAATCTCTTGTGGCGTTGTTAGTGGAGACTCAAATGAAAAAATTGGAAATTAAGTTGAGGCATTTTGAGGAATTAGAAACAACTATGGAGAGGGAGCGAGAAGGACTCGAATATCAAAGGCAGCAACTTATAACGGAGAGGCAACAATTTCACTTGGAGCAACTAAAAGCGGCGGAGTTTCGAGCTAGGCAACAGGCTCACCAAAGGTGTGAAGTTTCTTTATTAAACTTTGTTTCAAAATTTAAAAAAAAGTTTGTAGATTGCAATCGGAACATGGGCAATGGCCTCCGCAACATCAGTCTTCAGTGGCTTCGAATTCGAGTGATACGGGACCAAGCACAACCCCCACTCCTCCATCACCGCAAGCCACTCCTCACCATCACGTGGGGTAAGACTGATATTAATTAATTTTGCATAGTTTTATTTTTATAGTTCGTACTAAGCATTGTGGCATTCCTTGGAGAACTGTTTTTTCTACGATTACTTTAAAATGAATTGAAAACACGCTAAACAACAAAACTGTTAGGAACATTTATGCTTATCCCATTTGTATTATTAATCATATAATACGTTTCTGTATTAGAAATATTTCTTTTATGAGATGATTTCAACTGGAAGTTCGGAGTATTATATTTTAGCAAATTGCTCCAAAATTATTAGAGATACGAAGACAATATGAGGGACAAAAAAGTTTTTAAATTGAGCAAAGAATCCAACTTATTAATGATAATTAGTTGGTGGCACGTCGCAAAAAAAGTTCTAAAAAACAGTCTTGACCCCAGAAAAAATATCACCTTTCAGATTTTAAAGTCATTTTGACATACCAACGTGTGCCAGCCATAAGGTTGTCTATTGAATGCCAAGAGTCCTACTAATACAAATTGATTCACCCTGTACATGTTTTTGTTAATTAGAGACGGCCAGGACAGCGAGTGATGGTATCATCAAAAATAGTCATCTAACAAAGTCCTGTGATCTCGGAGTCATTAAGCCTTCATACGAATTGTTTGGTCTATTTCTACCAAAAGGGTATGAAGATGATTGTAATTTGAATTGTAAAGCTGAATTGTGTAATTTTAATTGTGAAGTTGTGTATATAGTAATTTTGCTTATTCACACCAAACCGGAGGTGCCTAAATTTGAAATATTTTGGAATACTTCTAGCTAAAATTGCTTTAATAAGCATGTTCTTAGTTCTCCACATATACCGGGTGTTTATGCAACGTGGTTTCTCCCCTTCCAAATTTTTGTTAAACATTTGAACTGAAAATTTGAAATTTTCATTATGTAATCTATTCACAATTTATATTTTTGTGAAGGAAATTATGCTCTTTCTGAATATATAAAAATATCTGGAACCTTATATTTAAGATAATGAAGTTTGAGACCATTTCCAGTTAAACTGGTAGTCGTCAATAACTCACGCATGCCAAGAAATTGCACAATTGTGTACATATTACATGATGAAAATTTAAAAATTGTGCAGACATTTGGAAGGAGGGGAAGCGCTTTGAAGAAACATTCGGTATGTCTACCGTCCATTTTACGACGTGCAAGCACCCCAAGTAATATAGGTAATCACCAGAATCAAGCAAACAAGAAACAAAACTTAAATGTGTCAGATTATAAAGTGTCTTCAATTAGATCAGCCTCTAGTTAACCTAGTGGAAATGCAACTCCATGTCTGAGATAAGTTTAAATTTCCATGCTTCTTATTTCCATAAATTAACCATTCAGATGAAAAGTGTTATAATGTTAAATAAATGTTACTTCAATTTTTTAATAATCTGAAATGCTAAACTTAAATTACCAAAAATTGACTTACACTACTTTTCATCTGAACGCTTCAAATGATATACTAACTTAAACTAATCCCAAACACAGTAGCATTAGAGATCCGTTTTTATTAAGAGCGTATTATAAAGCTTTATCTGATTAATTTATTTAGGCTATTAATATTATTTTAATATGTTAATATTTTTATAGAAGATGACGTTTTTAGTTTGTAATACGTATATACGTAGCAATTCGAGAAATAATTTTTTGTTTAAATAATTTTTGTGTGTTTAAGGGGTTGACTACCTATATAATTAGTAAACCTTTTTTTATTTTACATAATGGTAAGGAAAACATTTTATAACTGCCCTTGTCCTCCTGGATTACTAATTTTTGTCATTTTTCTATGCGAAATGGATTATTGTCTCGTGACTAATTACAATGGTCATTTCTTTTTATGGTGGATTTATGATTTATTTAAGTAATTATTAGATATACGGCGTATTTTTTAACGTGCAATATAGGATATCATTCGTCAAAAATTGAGTCCCATGTTGGCCTCTGTTCTATTAGACTTACAGCTAGGAAACTTGACAAATGTTAATTTAACACTACTAATTTACGGAAAGAAATTAATTGAGTGCAAAAAAGCGTGCAAGGGTCCTAAAACATGTACTTACCTTCGTCAATTTTTATATTTTGCATCTTGTTAAAAATTAATTTGTCACCTTGAAGGGACATAAATATTGCAAACATTTAGATACGAGACCTTCAAAAATATTCAAATTTGAGGAAAATAAATGTCTTTTTTAAGACTTTTGCATGCTTTTTAATTCAATTAATAGTTCCAAATTAACGCCTTCCAAGTTTTGTATCTTTAATTCTGAGAGAAGAGCGGCTATTATGGAATTACATTTTAAACACGCGAAGTTCCACGTTGCATGTTTAAAAAACACTGTGTGCTAATATTTTTTTTTAGTAAAATTGTGAAGTAGTTATTGAGTAAACTCTTTATAACAGACTTTATAGTAAAACTGTATATGCCTAACTCCAGACCTCAGTGCCCGTTACCGTACCTCACACAGTTCCCCAGTATCCACACTCACAAAAATTTATAAATTCTGTATCCTGAACGAAGGACATTTGAATTAGATAAGAAATTCGTTACTACTATATTATCATATCTTTACACTCAAAAGGGCAGTTTTAATGAACCAAAACTAGCGCCAACCCTTAGGATCTCGTACAATCTTTGAAAGAAACATTATTTCAAACCAAATTTTCTCTCCCTTTATTGTATGATAATAGACAGAAGCAAATATAACCGGATCAATACCTTAAAAATGTTTGTTTTCGACGTCATGACGTAACGATCGACGTCCGTCCACGATAAGATTTTGACTGATTTGAGGCGTTTAGTATTTTTGAATAAACGCCGGTTTTTCAAGTGTTTCTTTAAAAATATATAATTAGGACTTTAGAAATATGTTGTCCGTGGGGCCTAAAATGGATGGGGGCCCTAACACTAAATATTTTGAGACCCAGGAAACGTTGAATTCCCTTGAAGGGGTGAAGAACTGGTTGCAAAAAAATGCAAAGAAGGTGAAGACACTTGATTTATATTTTATTTTAATGTTCTCTGTAGGTATTACATTAAGGAAAATTAGCCATAAGAGAAACTGATATTTCCTTGCAGTTAGTTGTGCTTTGTTCATTTATAATTTTAATAAAATTTGTGTTCTTAGTGGTAACCTCACTTTTCAGTACATCAACAATGAGCCCCTCACTAATAAGATCATTGCTCAAACTGTGGTTCAGTTTCTGCAATTTCAAGAAGACTTCCTTGGTAAGAAAGCTCAGAAGCCCTCCATGACTCGCATACCTGTAAGTACATATATCCTATTTTGCAATTTCTTGACTTGTTGAGTCACAGGAGGAATATGTCCCTATAAAGGAGCTTCAAATGTAAAAATATTTCTATAGGTTGTCCCAGAAAAAAGTACCATGCTTTAAGGGGTAAATAGACTTTAATAGAATGTAAAAAAAACACTTAAACGTGTGTGAAAGGGAAAACTTTTATGGTATAGGTAGTATACAGTGGACAAGATAAGGATGTCCAGCATGGAGATCTCGTAAACGGTGACAGTTACAGACTTGGTTAAATGAGAGAAAAGTTGGGCATTCAAAAAAATAGTTTCATGCTGCAACAGATCTGCGAAATTATTTTTGATTTTATAATTTAAAAAAAAATGAATTTTCGAATTTCTTTTTTTATTTTTTCCCCATCTATGATAATAGATGGATGCAACCTAAAACCACTTTCCCATTACGGTTTTTTATAAGGTTCAACACGACAGTTTTGGTGTCAGTCTAAAATATTTCATTTGATAAAAATGATTATCAAATTTTGTTCTAAATACACCCCTGGTAACTTTTTTTGTATGCTTAAAAAACATAGAAGCCTTTGAATAAACTGCAACGTCCAAGTCAAATAGGGTACTTGTCAAATTTTTTAAAAGCTTTTGACAGAATATTTAATTATCAATTATTCATTTAACAAAGTAAAGTGTTATATTTATCTGTACACTCTAAAAACAACAATTAGAACCTCCCCTTTTAATTTATATCACAAATCCATCTTACCCTTTTACCATCTTAAGATCTTTTTACAACTAAATTTACTGTACCTAGTTGTTTTTGGGACGTCCGGTATAATAATAATATAATGACCTATTTAATTTAGTAATTTTTATTAATAAATATTGAAATTATAATAGTACATTAAGAAATCAGTTGTATAAGACAGCACAGTGGCATACGGATACAAGTAACCAATGAATGAGTACTCCAATGGCCAATGGCTGAAATGTGTATCTTATATACATAACTTCTAACTCACAGCGTTTTCACGCCAGCTTGCTACTGGGGTATACAGTTAGAATATCATGTATTTCCTTTTTTTTTAATTAAACACTCTGCACATATAATTTGAGAAAACTCTAATTTTCCCACAAAATCTCACAGACACCTAATGATCACTGAACTATTTAAAACAATTTTAGGTAAAATATTTCCTGGATTTTAAACCTGGCGGAGGTTTGTGCCAAATATTAATAGCCGCCTTTAAATTTAAAACTGATCATGGTTGGAGACGGTTTGAAATACCTTCTGGCAAGGTATGTCTATAAAGCATGAATCTTGCTGGATGTTGTGTTTTTATTTAAAAAAAGGTTCTGTTTTGCTGAATATTTTAGAACACCTCAAAGTTGGATAAAATATTTGAGATGCTTCAATCAATGGAAAGAACCTTAATTCAAAGCAAACTATATTCATATCCTATTGTTTGTATCACTCCTAGTGTGGATAAAATTATAGCTCAAAAAGTGAAAGAAATTGTAAAAAGAAGAAATGGGCATATTGTAGAAAATGACGAAAACGCCACTCATATTATTTGTAATATATCTGATGCTCCTGTAGAGGAGTATGGGAGGCCGGTTCTAAGAAGAGATAAAATGGTTTTGATGCACTGGTACTACTTCCCTGACTCCTTTGATACTTGGGTGAATACAGACTCAGTTGGTCTAGATGGAGTCTCCATTGAAAGCCCCAGTCCTAGATTGGGTCCATGGCATATTACATATTCCTGGATCTTTGACACTGATCAATATAATGAATGGATGTCAGAGGAAGACTATGAGGTAGATGAATCTGGCAGAAAGAAGATTCACCCAAGGTTAATGTCTGTAGAAGACCTTATCAATCCTGATGATGGTAATAAAAAAAAAAGGGAGTATAAGAGGAAACGGTCACCCTCACCTGCTTCAAAAATAGGGAAGAGGAAAAGTAGTAGAGGTTTGGGGTTTTGCAAGAAAAATAGCAGAGATGACGAACCGGAGGACTTAACAAAGGATATGGAAGACCCTTTGGCTGATACTAACATTACTGAAGTCTCATCTTCTCCAAACAGCCAAGGAGCCTCTAAGAAAGATGGCGACCAATTGAAAAATAGTACTGTAATAGAATTAGATGAATCTGAGGACAAAACTGAGGACAACTCTCAAACAGGAAAAACAAGTGACAGCAATAATCCAGATGATGGATTAGAAGATAATGTTACTGAACAAACACACTACATTATAATTCCTTCATACTCATCTTGGTTTGATTACAATTCTGTTCACGAAATTGAAAAAAGAGCAATGGGGGAATTCTTCAACTCTCGCAATAAGTCTAAAACTCCAGAAATTTATATGGCATACCGAAACTTCATGGTTGACACTTATAGACTTAATCCTACGGAATACATAACTAGCACAGCCTGCAGGAGAAATCTTGCAGGGGACGTTTGCGCTATCATGAGAGTACACGCATTTTTAGAGCAATGGGGCCTCATAAATTACCAAGTTGACTCAGACTCCAGACCTTCACCAATGGGGCCACCTCCAACGTCACATTTCCATGTATTGTCAGATACCCCCTCAGGACTACAGCCCAATATTGGCGCCAAAACACTTCAGCCGAGCGCAGCAAAGAGTGTTTTAGATTTAGATAAAATACATGATTATAAGAAAGAAAGTGAACCTTTGAGTAATTTTGGTCTTAAGTTGGATCAGTACTCTAAAAAACCCATGGTGCTTAGGCATAAAGCTGCAGCTTCTTTGGCTAGAGATTGGACTGAACAAGAAACTTTGCTACTTTTAGAAGGTAGGTAATTAGAAAACTCCACAAACATGAGACATGTGTTTAGAGTGTTTCTTCACTATTTGATTTTAAAGGACTTATCTGGAAGTGACTTAAGGCTGGTTATTAAATTCTTGCATTTTTTTCTCTCGTGTTTGGATATAATCTCGTATTTTTGCTTGTAAATCTAAATTACTTCGAAATAATTGTCTACCGGATATTTGGTTGGTCGATGTAGATATTTACACATGTGACCGCACATGCAAACTAAAACTAATAAATAATCAAGTTTGAACAATACTTCCAAAAATGCCGAGCTGCGTTTACACGTGGCCTGATGATAAAAATGATCGTTCAAAACAGAAAAGTATAAAAATGTATTTAACATGAAGTAGTCAACACTAACACGAATAACGAAATTTTTGTAGATTATTATGCAGGAATATTAGACGTTCAACTATAGTTGAATTTAGGGTATTCTCTTTTGCTGAATTCGCAATTCCAGTTTCTGAGAGCATTTATTGGCTAGATACACAGCTAGCAGGTGTAAATAGATCTATAATCGCTAATAGTATTGCAAATACAGATAAATATGTTTATAATGTATCAATAATCAGTTAATATCACCTGACAGAGAACTAAACTAAAAGCTCCGAGTAGCAATATTTTAATTGGTATAGAGCGAACAGATTCACGGAATCAGGACTCATTGATAGAAAATCATTAATAAAAATAGCGATTTAAAAAACCAAGTTGAATGCGAATCCAAATGATGAGACGGCTGTTGACCAAGATTCCAGCTAATAACTGCAATGGAAAATACGCAGTGCTCCTTTAAAAGACGTGAGGTTAATGCTGGCGGCCAGCCGAATATCGTGCTACGTACTTATTACCGTCATTAAATTGGGTTTATAAGAGGGCTTATTTTAACGTGAATAAAGAATAATGGTACAAATATTATTTACCTCATCTTTGATCCATGATCTGAAAATATGTAAAACACGCCCAGTGGTTTTCTGCTTAATTTTTGAAAGATTTTTGAGGGTTAAGAGTAGAATAGAATTATTTGACCATGCTTTGGAAAATAAAATGCCGACCTTGTGCCGTAATGATGAACTATCAAAAAAAGCGTAATACGAGCTAAATAGGATTTCATCCATAAGGTAGGCCTTCAGTTTTCTTATAACAAAAGGAGAAGAGATTTTTTTTGTACTTAAGATGTTTATCCGTTCTCCCTAATTAAGTACATTGTTCAATGTTAAACTTAATACATATGCAGAAGTCCCATCAACCATACTTCTATATATTTTTTGAATATGTCTTTCTTTACGTTTTACTTTAAGACTTAAGAGATTATTAAGGGACTTCAGATTTGCGATCCTGAGCGCCCGATCTTTTTCTGACTCAGACAAAAGTTTAACAAAGCAGTATCATCAGCGTAGCAAACACATCAAACAGCAAAGAAAGAAATCAGAAAAAGAAAAAGAAGAAAGAAAATCAGAGATCGTTGATGTACACAAAGAAGAGCAGAGGTCCTAGCACGGAAGCCTGTGGAACATCGCCTTTAATTTGCATCTATAAGAAGAAGGGTATGGGTCCAGAAGCCAGAGTGGTTGTTTTGTTATGCCGATCGGAACAGGTTTTTCACGAGAAGACCGTGCAGCGTACAGTCGAACGCCTTACTCAAATAGCAGGGCATCAGGCTAATACACTATCTTATTTCAGGAAACACCTCCCGCAAGCAAGGTAAGGTCATTGACCAATTGATATGGAGGAGCCGCCACCGACCATGTGTTCAAATATCTACGTCGACAAAGCAAACACTATGTAATCCCTCAACTCTCCTTGAATTAGAAATTAAAATCTCCTTTTTTGCCTGGAACTAATATTCAATTTCCTATACATTACATTCCGTTAAAATTCTCTACTTTTACTACTAAAACAAACTCGGAACTTTCAGGGAATTTGAATGCTAATGAGTATTTTCCCCTTGGGGGAGATAATTACGACGAAATATCAGTTACTACGATGTCTTCAACAATTCCATTACCCCATTTTCCCTTCATGATTAGGTTTGGAAATGTACAAAGATGACTGGAACAAAGTATGCGAGCATGTAGGATCCAGAACTCAAGATGAGTGCATCCTCCATTTCCTAAGGCTTCCAATTGAAGACCCTTATCTTGAAGAACTCGAAATAGGAGGAGCCCTAGGACCTTTGGCTTACCAACCAATACCGTTTAGCAAAGCTGGCAACCCTATTATGTCTACTGTAGCCTTTTTGGCTTCTATAGTCGATCCGAGAGTAGCTTCAGCAGCTGCTAAATCTGCCATGACAGAATTCGCCAACATTAAAGATGAAGGTATGTAAAAACTTCCAATTAGTTAGTGATGAAATGATCATGAAACCTTTTTTATCAGTTCCAGCTTCAGTAATGGATGCCCATTTAAAAAATGTCGAAGCGTCATCTGCGTCTGGCAAATACGATCCAGCTGCAAATTTGGCACTAACCGGAATAGCTGGCACTGCCTTAGAAAAAGAAGATGAACCAAAGAAGGAAAAAGAAGATGAGACTGCAGGAGAACCTAAGGAAGAAAAGAGAGACGTAAAGACTGATCCGGATGAAGGATTGCAGAACTTACCCGTTGAGATAAAAGTGAAAGATAGTGAAATGCAGAGCGCAGCAGCGGCAGCCCTGGCAGCTGCAGCTGTGAAAGCTAAACATTTGGCTGCTGTAGAAGAGCGGAAAATTAAGTCCCTCGTGGCTTTATTGGTTGAGACTCAGATGAAGAAACTGGAGATTAAATTGCGACATTTTGAGGAATTGGAAGCTACAATGGAAAGAGAGCGTGAAGGACTTGAGTACCAGAGGCAACAGCTTATTACTGAGAGGCAGCAATTCCATCTGGAGCAGCTGAAGGCAGCAGAATTCAGAGCAAGGCAGCAAGCTCATCAGAGGTTAGAGGAGGTGATTGTTTATAAACACTTTTACAAGGATTTATTTTAAGATTACAAGCAGAGCAAGGGCAGTGGCCGGCACAAAATCAGTCATCTACCGGATCAAATTCAAGCGATACTGGACCCAGTACAACCCCAACTCCACCTTCTCCCCAAGCATCAGCTGTTTCATCCCCTCAGACTCCACCCCATCACCACATTGGGTACTTTTATCGTTTTATTTCAAGTGAAATTAAAAACTCGATTTTTATTTTCAGAGATGGGCAGGATAGCGAGTGAACCACTTAAGTGAAAAATACTTTTGATTTGATCTCAGGTTTGAACGATGAATATCGAGCCGAGCGGCAATTAAATTAGGGCCTATAGAGCTCCGAGTACTGTATGGTATGTAAGTAGGTAAGAAATATTAAAGTTCTTTTAATTTTTCTATATTGTGCTTAACATTGCTTTACATACATTCATTATTGTTTTCTAGAATTTACAGGTTCTGTTTAGAATAATGTTTTACTAGATTGATTGAATTACAAGGAGGGCTTTACAGCGGATAGTATTAATCATAGATGTTCCTAAAGAATTCCTATTATTGTATATAAGTTCTATTCTTAGAAACTGTTCAGTGTTCAAAAGCTGTGAAACTGACGATTACTTTTAATAGGACCGATGAGGTAATGATCAAAAGGCAATTTCCGCCACTACCATTTTGGAATGTTCACAAGATAAATAACTTTTTATATACATTATTTACTTATTTGTTAACACTTAGTTATATCATAATACAGCATATATGTAACGTATAGTAAATCTACAGTTCTGAAAAATACTTGAACTATCACTCCAGCCACACTCAATGCACTAAAATCCACCTAGTACTAGCCCTGAAAGCTGGAACTGGTGGAGTTGTATTACAAGTCTCTTAGATAGCATAACTTGTTTAACGTAATTAAACTAAAACATTGAGTAATCATTGGAGATTACAGTGTATCAAATGTATGGAATGTTAGCATACGCTTTATTCGCATCTTATAAGATTAATTTAGTTTCTACAGACCTCTTGAAATTCGCAGGATTTGTTTGCAGAATTACGGTCTAACGGGAAAGAACATAAAATCCAAAATGGTTTTTAAGGAAAAAATAAAAGTCAGCAGTAATAAAAAAATATCTGTAATACAGCATACTCTAGAACATAAGAATGTTTGTAGATGAATAACCAAAGGAGTCTCTGTCAGGAAGTCTCTGTAAAATAATAGGGTTAATATTAGATAACCTTGCTATAAAATCGTTTATTTTATTAATGCAAAATAATAGGAATATCAGAAAATACAATCATCAAAATGTATTTCAGTCGGGAAAAGAAGACAAAAATTTAGATGAATCATCATTTTGGTGCGACAGACGTAAATTTTTTATGCTTTTAACTCAATCAACATACCTGGCAAGTTTCGGAAAGCCTTCGAAAGTTTTAGGTGTCAGTAGCTTGTCTGAAACAAATAAAATCCCCTGGTTATGGCCTGATAAATTTCATTGTCAATGACAATAAATTTATAACGAAATGTCAAAATACCTTCGTACATGACAATAATACATTTGCCATTAAAAGTAGGATATCTTTATTTTTTTAGCAAGGTTTTCACACCAATTTGGGAATAAGGAACCCCAACTAGCTCTAGACACTTGCAAAAATATTCGAATTTCTTGATTTTATGTTACTCACATTTATGTTTTTCTTCTCCAAGCACTGACGGAAAATGCTTCTCTGTCTTGTGAATTTCCTGTGAGATTAACAAATAAATTATTGTTTACTTTATCACACTGAGTAATGCTATAGCACAGCAATAAAACCCCTTTATTTTCCCCACACATTTGAACGTTCCACTAATTTGATTTATACTTCATAAAACTGCCTGAGTATGAATATGTAGCAATAAGGAAAAATATATTAGCTAATAGTTACCTATTTTGTGAGCCTTAGGGCCGAGGCACAGTCATCCCCTAGGAAAACAAAATATTTGTGACTTAGTACTTCATTGATACATAACAGTAATGTTTATGATCATAACTTTAGAAAAATATGTCAGAAATATTGCTCTGTTTCAGTAGTTTTTAAAACCCAAAACAACACTTCTATTCTCTTTTCCACACACATGAACGTTCCACTAATTAAAAGACTACATTATGGAACTGCCTGAGCGTGGACTTTTAATATTAATTTAATTAATAGTAATATGAATATTTACCTCAGATATGACGGAAAATTAAGTCACATTTAATGGCAATTTTTCTTTATTCTCCATGGTTTTTCCAATATAGGTATGGAATGCTTCTATTGAATCTGTTAAGACGTAGGAACAGCCATAGCCGCAACGTGTCATCAATTGTGTAAAATGATAAGGAATCTAGATAGAACAAAACATCTTTATTTATATTTTTGTGCTTCATTTATACCTTCATAATTCTTATTTAATGATATTAAATCGACGTTGAAATAATAATATATATTTGAAGCTTGTGGATGCCATGTGGCACGTTATACTATAATCAGATACTTTCTTAAGTAGCCCCGAATATAATTGGACTATTAAGTTGAATCTATTCATAGGTAAAGTGGTACTCTTTAAAAACAAATCTTTACATTCAGAACAAAATTTAAATATGCACTTACCTGTACAATCTGCATTGCGAATCGACCACGTGGACCTTTTATTGCTTCAACATAGGCAGAATGGAAAGACCAGTCACGCTTTTAATTGAATCAATGTTCGGTCGTATTTATAAGCGCTTGCGCCTTTCACTATCCCAGTGAGGTAAGACGTAAGAATATAACTCTGTTCAACATAGAGGTAAACCGATTAAAGATCGTCAGAAATATGCGCAGAATACCGATCAGCATTCCTTGCACATGTTCCTTACGATTTCTGACGATCGGAAATTGATTTTCTATCTTGTTGTAACAAACCACATATTTCAGAGGGCCATCTAGTGACTACATACCATACTATCGTTGTATGGAACTTAATCGGATTTGTGTAGTTACTATATAACTAACGTTATAACGTTGGCCAACAGATGGTACAAGTATGAAGAATCTGTGAGAAACTGGGTATAGAATGGTGAATAGAATTTTATAACATTGATTTTGTTAACAACGTAACGATATTGTGACTGAATTAGACATCAAAAAAACATCCGTTTGTAAAGTTTTGCATCTAGAGGTTTTGGTTCTAAAGGAATGATAATGAAATATTATGAGTGATGTTTCTTGAAAGATTTTTACCATAGCAAATGAGTTACAGTTAGGCCAATCATTTTCACCATAACATTATGATTTCTATACAGTTAGAGAGAAACGAAAGGTCGTACAGCTTTTGATTTTATAACCAGTAGTAGTATCACTGATATATGGAGAAACTTCCTTGAAAAAAGTCTCCTTGTATATAACATATTTATAATTGAACTGGCAAAAATGTGTATCACAAGATTACAAAGAATTGCTTTTAACGTTTTAATTCAAAATATTGATTTGTAAACACTTACTAAATTCTAGTAAATTATATAATTTCCTGCCTCTAAGTATATATCGAAGACAATTATTAATTTTTTTATTTTTTATTTATTTATTATTAGTTTTTTTATTTTGTTACAAGTTTTTAATGTGTAGCTTCTTTTGTTTTTCTATGTAGCTGAAATTATAATTTAAAATTTAGACCATACTGCGAATTAAATCTATAGGGACGAAGCCCTCTTGCACCTCCGCCATTCCACCACAAACAACGGCATTCTGAAACATTTGTTCAAGTTTAACGTTATCTTACCGGGAAGACTTTTTACCAAAAAAACTCTTTTCAAAATATAATATATATATATATATTTTAAAAATCACAATTACTATACGAATATTCGAAATCAAAGGCGTCATAAATTTGGTTACAAATGGCCCAGGAAGAAATATTCAGCGGGTAACCTTTATCTAAAGTTATAACCAAGTATACCAGTAACTTAAACGTTGAGCAATTTGACCTGAAGTAACTCTAGTTTTTCTCCTTTAAGTCGCACACTTTATTGATAATTTTAGAAAAAAAAACCTCTTAATTAAACAATTGATCTCAGCGGGTCGAAAATTAAAAAAATATACAGGATGCCTATTTCACATTAAAAATTAATAACAAGAATCAGGATCAATGGGTACACATACCTTAATAAATAATAAAATATTAAGAACACAAATTATTGAGTTTGTCGTCTAAGTGCCCTAGCCCTAATATTAGTCATAGTTCTAACAATGAACCACCTGGACAATCTAGGCGAAATAGCGTCCATAAAGTGTATCACCCCTACTAGCAGGGTGTGAGGAAAATAACCCGTAGTCTTCTCTCTTACCCCTATGGTAGTAAGAGCTTCGCTCACGAATTTGGAGGGAGATGGTGCCATCCAAGTGGACGATTTGATTTTTGACATATTAGTCGCTACGTATCCAGGTAGCAGACATTGTACTATTATATTGTATCTGGAATACTCAGTAGCCAAATCTTCAGAGAATTTCTCCACAAAAGATTTTGAAGCTGCGTAGACGCTGAGCAAGGGACTAGGGATTTGGGCTGCCGTAGAAGAAACATTGACAATCGCCCCCCTTTTGCGTTCTACCATTCCCGGTAAGACAATTTTGCACATGTTTGTGACGGATATAATGTTGCACTTGATGATGTTGTCATAAAGCTCGTCGCCATTCTTCATTTCTAGGAAGTACTCAGGGTATGGATAGCTCATTCCGACATTATTAATTAACACTCCAATGTCCAAACCATGCAGTTGTTTGTCAATGTTATAGTAAATTTCCTCGACCTTTGTAAAGTCAGCTGCCACAGTTTTAGTTTCAACATTGTAATTTTGGGCTATTTGAGAAGCTACATCATCGAGTTTTTCTTGAGTTCTGCTGATCAATACTATGTTCAACTTCTTCTTTGCAAGAGCTTCGGCATAAGCTTTTCCTATCCCATCTGTAGCACCAGTTACTACTGAAAAATTAGAATTATCTCATTAAAACTGTAATGATTTTGAGTTACATGATATTAATTCACTTAGGAAGTTACTCAAGCATTTTTTAAAATATTGATGGAGTTTTAATTATTAGTAAAGGATTAATGTGCGGAACGTTTTGTTTAGTAAATTTTGTTGCTATATCAAAACAATAGTCCAAAGTTAAATCAATTAAAACCTTATTCGCTACCCTCGATTAACAAAAACAAGTACAAATGCAAGTACCTTGTTAAACATTTGATAAAAACATTGTAGTCAACCTATATAATACATTGCTGATAACTGTTAACCTTCAACTTAAAGCAAAGGCTTAGAACGGATCTATAAAATTTACAATTAAAATAGCATTGAAACAATACTCGAATATTAAATTATTCAGTAGTGCCATATCGTATAGGTCGCCTGAATCTAATATTGCAAACGTCATGTCGAAATGTTTTATAACTTAATAACTCAATTAATCAGCAAATTAGGTGTAATGTTATCATGCCGCAAATTTTGTCTACAATTGAAAATACATAAGACTATATACTACAAATTCGACAATCTAATTCTATTTGCAGCCTACTGATTCGCCTGCATCTGTGCGGTCAAGTTGAATGGAACTTTCTACTTTCTTCAGCATAGGCGGTATTAAAATGAATGGGTGATATCAGAATGTTCGTATTTAAATTTACGGAGAAAGTATGTATATACCTGATTTTGAGTTGTATAAGATATTAATAATTTTATTATTTAAATCAATTTTAATGTTTTTTTTTTAATTTTCAGGGGAAAGTAAAATGATGTAATAAAAATTCTCAACTCTTCGCCGAAATATGAAAGGAAATTTCTTTAAGGTTATTGTTTAGTCTAAAATAAATTTCTGAAAAAAACACTCGTAGATGTACATGTATTTTTGAATAAAAGTAAAATACTTACCAGCCCATTTTCCAGTTTCCTTCAAATTAGCAGCATTAATACGCAATGCAGTGTCCAAAAAATTATTATAAATGATTCTAAAAATGAATTTCAAAATGCAAAAACCCACTATTGCAGTGCACAAAATCCCTATAGTATCTATAATCCGCGAAGTTTCGGACATAATGAGTGTTCGATATTTTTGTGTAGTAACAATGCACACCACTGTCTGTGCACATCCGTCTGATATCAACGTTACGAATAACACTAAAAAATATATTTGTTTCTGGAAGAAATGATCCACCACTACGTAAAACGTAGTGAAAGCGCCGCTTAGCACACTATAGCATGTTTCGTTTTTAAGCCGCGCATGTCTTAATTGAACTTTCTCAAATCGTTAATACATATCTCCTTTCTTTTGGATAATCTTAATACCGAGGAGTCTAAAAATTAAACACACAAACTCATAAATTAAAAAAATGTATTATCTAGGTATATTTTTTCTAAAAACATTCTTAGAAAGCAGACAATCCTGTAATTGCCCTTCCAAGGATTAGAGCATGGATATCATGGGTACCTATGATTAATAAAGACTAATAAACCTAAAAGCTATATTAAGTTAACTTGCCTTCATAAGTATTTACTGCTTCCAGATTCATGACGTGTCGAATCACATGATACTCATCCTGGATCCCGTTTCCTCCTAACATATCCCTTGCATTTCTAGCTATACTCAGCGCTTTTCCAGTGTTATTTCTCTTCAGCAGTGAAATCATCTCATTTGTGTGCCTAGAATTTTAAAAGATTGTTTCCTTAAAGAAGGAATGTTTTCTAACAATCTGAAATTGGGACAAATTGGACCGCTATTAATGTCTGAACGTTTGAAATGATGATATGTAAAAGTTAATCGATATGATGGAAAGGCATGTTTTTAGGTTAACACGGTTTTATTCAAAACTGGTTCACATAAAGATAGACTTTTTTTTGGACGCCCTGTAGTTTTCCTATAATTTAAAAATATGCTCAGCACTTTTCTTTACAAATTTCGTATTTAATTTTTTTATGCAACTTTAAAACAAATACCACTTACCTTATTGGAGTTATACGGTGTTTTATTGATTTTGTAATTAGTACTCAATTAGACATAAAATAGAGAATCGATTACATACGATGTTCTTACCTTTACACGCAAAAATTTAATAAAATGGTAGTGGATGAGATACTTACTCGTTTTTATCCTTTAGCCTCCCAATGTTATAACAAGCCAAAAGCCCTAAAGCAATTTCAGTTACCATATCAGCAAATTTCTTCTGCATAAGCTGAGTTTGCGCTAAGGGCCGTTTGAATTGCTGCCTTTCAAGGGTATATTCTCTTACTATTTGCAAGCAGGCCTCTGCTGCTCCTAAAGCACCCCAGGAAATTCCATATCTGGCGTTATTTAAACACCCAAAAGGACCTCTCATCCCCACTACATTGGGCAACAAATGGTCTTCTGGTACTTTGACATTGTCCATTAAAATCATCCCAGTGGGGGATGCTCTCAGGGAAAACTTCCCCTCGATCTTGGGGGTGCTCAAGCCACTGCCGTGCTCTTTTCTGTTTATTATGAAACCTCGTACTTTGCCGTCCTCACATATAGCCCACACTATTAATATGTCTGAGATTGGGGAACTGGTGATCCTAAAGCCATTCTTTTATTGTTTTGGTTAAACCAACATTGTTGCATTAAATTGTGCACATAGATGCAATAATTTATCGTAGCTACTGTAAATTGAACTACAGATCCTAGGGATACTGTGTGTTTTGGGTTAGAAGAGCAAATATAAAGTACCTTTTGAAAAACAAATGGATGCAAGTATTAAAAAGTAGCTGCAGCTATTTTAGGGCGGGGGGTAATGCATGTTAATAAAAAGGAACAAGGACCAGTTAAAAAGAGGAAATTGTGTAAAAAGTGGTTGTTGGACGGAAATAAATATTTGCAAGTTGTGGAGTTCTTAAAAGCCTTTGAACTCTCGCAAAATATTTGATTTGTAATTTTCACCCATTCAACCACCAACCAAGTAGCGGACTTTCGACGTGCAATACGATAAATAATTGAGAGTATGGTGTATTTTAGAATCTTACCAAGTTTTACTTCCATTTAAAATATAAGTTTTACTTGAGGAATCGTACTTTGCTTTAGTCTCCATTCCTCCAATATCGCTACCATGGTTTGGCTCTGTTAAGCCAAAGCAGCCAACTAATAAACCCTTAGCTAGAACAAAAGTTAAGCAAAAACCACTTTCAATTATCTTCCATAGTTAAATCCATCTAAGAAATCAAACGAAAGCAATGAAAGTCGCCTTGACAGTCCAAACTAGGGACACTTGCGTATCGAAAAAAGTACAACCCTATCATTGAAAGGTTCATTTCGGCAAGAAATAAGGAAAATTCATCATACAGATGTGTAGGGGCGGACAATCTTAGTATTGTTGCAAGTAAACGTGTTTATCGCAAATAGTTTCAAGGATACTAAAGTAAAGCAGCAAGTCTGGTAATCGCTTCAGCTAAGGATTTGCTTCGTCCAAATCTCTTAAATGTCTAAAACCGTGGGTCCAATCTCAAATAGACACTTTTATGGAAATCCATTTTGTTAATTCAGTGTTGAGTTTTTAGTGCCAAAGGCAAGATATTTCTAAAGACACCTTTTAGGTGTGGTTTTAAGCATTTAAATTATTTATTTTGTTGGGATTAGAATGAGATGATGAATGTGACCCAACAGAAAACAACCTACTTACTACATTTAAGATTTTGTTCTCTTTGTGCCTAGGTGTATAATATTTCCTTACCCATTAGTGGTAAATACTGCTGCTTTTGTTCTTCACTACCGTACATGTAAATAGCTCCCATGGCGAGGGAAGATTGCACACTAAAGGCAGACCGGTAAGAGCTATCCACCTTTTCTACCTCCCTGGCAAGCAAGCCATATGCAACATTAGATACCCCCGCACAATTGTATCCTTTAATGGTACAACCTAGAACTCCCATATCTCCTAGTTCGTTCATAATCTCTCGGTGAAATACTAAAAGTTTTAAAATTTTTATGGGATAATTTGGGAATATGTATAAAATATGCTTACTTTCCTTTCTATTCGCTTCGACTACTCTAGGCATTAATTTCTCTTGACAGTAAGTGCGAAATTGGTCCCTAATTATTACTTCTTCTCCCGTTAATTGAGATTCTAATTTGAGAGGATCTTCCCAATTAAAAACCGCTGAAAGTAATAACAAATGACGCATTATTAAGACGAGAAAAGTAAACATAATTCCTATAGGTACATACGGATGTGAAGTGGCAAAAATAATGATGTTTAAGAAAAATGGTATATGTGGAAAAACATCGTTTAGATTTTCAAAGAAATTGAAATAAATGGTCAAATGTGTTTTTTTAACTTCATTATATGTAAATAAAATTATGGAGTGCGTCTCTGCTTTAATATAACTGCATGTTCAGCACATTCGGAAGCAGGGTGATATTTGTTCAGGGGTCCATCCCCATTTAGTTTTGTATTCACTTGACTCAAGTGGATGCCTTTTTACATGTCGGTTTTCAAATCGTGATCAATTAGGACAAAAATGAGGTGGAACTTTTTGAAAATAATTAATCAAAGATGCACCACAAAAAGTTCTGGATGGAAGAGTTAGGTTTGATCTCAGGAGAAATACCACCTCGTAAAATAATTTTTGACATGGCAATATACATATGTAGACTATCGAAAGCAAGGTACGGTAAAAGTTTGAATAAATTACCTCGAAAACTATAAGAGTTCTGAATAGGAAAATATAAAAAAACACTTCAAATGTGGCACCCTGTATCTCAGAAATTAAGGGTTTAAACTTAAAACAAGGTTCTCTCTCTCTGTTAATATAAACCGATTGGTTCTATATATTTATCTATAATTTAATAAAATTAAGAATACATATTATGATTTTATAATAACAGGTGACCATAAAAAAACATTACAGTACTAGTGTAACTGTAATCGTGGAGCGTTAATTAAACCGTTTGCTGTTTACTATCAACATCCCAAGAAATCTGATAATAGATGAATTTGTGAAAGCATGTCTGATATTTGAATGCTTGATTGAGGTTTTTTTAATCATCATTCTTTATTTCAATACGGTCCTGTTATATCGCATTTTTACTCCGGCGACATCTTGCGACAATACCTTGAACGTAGCCTTCATAACGAATTAAACCGAATAGGAAATTCAATAAATGGAGACCTGCGTGGGTATGTGCAGTGCATGAAGTCGAGATATGTATATGTCCATACGATTAAGATTATTTTATTCTGAAGTGGCGTTTTTAAAAACTAATTTTGTAGATACATATTTTGTTATTAATTATGTTTTTATGTGGTTATTCGTTTTATTATTTTATTTATAAAATGTTCACCCCTTACTGACGACATTCATTATCAACACTTTTTCTCATATGTTATTGTGACCTAACCTGTGATATTTTCTGATATAACTTGCTTGTTATTATTTATTTTTAGAACTTTTTTTTACCACTTACCATTGTTCGAAGTTTGTCTAGCAAGCAATTCTGCAACATAAGTTAAGAAACAAGTTCGATTCAATATTCGTTAAAAAAAGAATTGTAAATAATTACGTTTTACGTCCTTCTTGAAAATATTCGCAACCCCAGCGCCTAGTCTATTCGGAAAAACCGCGTTTAAAGCCATTTACACCGTGGTTACTTGCAAGTTTAATGAATATCGTTTACTAAAATTTTAATAATAATGCGATGATAATGAAAAACAAATGAAGAAATCTCCTGGAAAAACACTGTACAGATCCGTATTTACGCAAACTGGAGTAATTTTTCTGTAATTTTACAATAGCTATAACATATATTTCATATCTTGATAATATTCTAACTGTCTTATAGTAAATCGCAGTTGGTGTAATTGAACCATTTTTGCGCAAAAAGTAATTTAAAAATTAGTTATAAAAAGTTCTATGCCTAGGGCCAGTGACATATTGAGACATGCATTTCTTATTCTTGTGCAGCCACCTTTTATTTGCATTTCTCTTACTGAAAACTACATTTAATCTATTCTTAAAAAATATTTTTTAGGATTTAAATTATGACATTTAGGTACAGGAAAATCTAGGCCTGTTTTCATTAATGACTTTTCAAGTAATTTTTGAATTCGCGCTTTAATATTGATTAAAAAAGCTAGGCAACCGTACTTACGCCGTCGTTCACCACGTCTTATATACCTGTCAACTTCCGTCTGTCTTTAAAATGACATGACTAACCTCAAAATTCCAAATCATATTCTCTTAAGAACATTGATCTTTAAATACTTTAACTAATAGAAAATTATCCGTGATGACTGAAAAAAAAGCAAAAGAAAAGACTATATTCACTCAATATGCAGAACTGCAGAAGTTCAGTCAAAATGAAGAGTACGAACGAGCTTTGAAGGCCGCAAATAAAAGTATGTAGAAGCCCCAAATTCAGGCATATGGATTCCCTATTTTCTCGTATTTTGTAGTTTTAGGTCTAGACTCGCATGAATTCCTTGCGTTTCACAGCAAAATTGTCTGTCTAATAGAATTATCAAGGTTTGAAGAAGTTATTACTCAGATAAACAAGAATCCTGAGTACTTACAGTAAGTGCATAATAACCCACAAAAAGAGTCACTAATTGATTATATGCTTTAGGAACTTAATTTTTGAGAAGGCTTACAGCTTTTATCGTTTGAATAAACTTCAAGATGCCTTAGCAACAATTAACAAATCTGAAGATGAAGTTGACTATCGTGTAAGTGAGCTGAAAGCTCAAATTCACTACCGACTGGAAGAGTATAAGGAGGCCCACTCAATTTATCAGAGCATTATTAAAAACACTGATGATGAATATGAGGAGGAACGTCTCACTAACTTATATGCCACTATGGTTTATTTAGATGATAATGAGAAAGTGAGTATTTAACTTAGTTAATAGAACATTTTAGTATCCTTGGCAATGAATATTTAAGGTTGATTTAGATGAATTAAAAGAGAGTCCTTATGAGTTATGCTACAATAAAGCTTGCATGCTAATTGCTATGGAAAATTACACTGAAGCTGAAAAGAAGTTGAAACAGTGTGAGAAATTGTGCAGAGAGAAGTTGGAGGAAGATGAAGATGTTGCTGAGGAAGATGTTGATATTGAGTTGGCTTTAATTCGGTAAGTTAAACTTAATTAACATATTGACTGTGTAGAAGTTTAAAAAATCCAGAAAAATTTGGCTGTTAAAAAAAAATGTGTTCTTTTGAGGAAAAATTGAAAAAAAAGAAAAAACTATTAAAAAACAAAAAATGCATTATAAATTATTTTTATTTTATATATATTCATAAAATTGTCTACAGATAACTCAAATTGAGAGAATTCAGATTTGGATGTGCTTTACTGACTTTACTTAACCTAATTTGTCCTAGAGTTTAACTCTCATAGCTGTCAACAAAGTACCTAAGGTTTAACATCTGTGGCAAATTGCTGGATATGCCAATATTATCTCATGCTAGACAATCAATGAGTTAAATGTATTTTTAATAAGTGAGTTATTTTTGTAGAATTCAATTAGCATTTGTCTACCAGAAACAAGGACGCATAAAAGAAGCGCAATCCTTGTATAGTGCTAATTTAAAATTAAAGTTGGGAGATGTAGCTTTACAAGCTGTAGCAAGCAATAATGTAGTCTGCATAAACAAGGACCAAAACCTGTTTGATTCAAAGAAGAAGATGAAAGTTGCTTTAAATGAGGCCTTAGTCCACAAACTTCCTTCCTTACAACGCAAATACATTGCTTTGAATAATGCAATACTAAACTATTACATAAACCAGCCAGATCAATGTGAAAAAATTTGCAAAACGATTGAGTCAACATGGTCTAATTTGCTCACATCTGTAAATGTTATAAGAGCCTTGAACCTAGTGAAAGCGGACAAAATTGTAGAGGCAATTGAATTGCTGAAGAAAGAAGCAAAAAATGAAACAAGCGAGTTATATGTTGATTTGTGTATTACCCAGTTTCATTTGATGAAGGGGAGCAAAGTCGAAGCTTGTAGGGTTCTGGAGAATCTTGGAAAGGACACTTATAAACCTGGCATAGTGGGAGCTTTGACCACTCTCTATTTGGCTATAGGTGATGAGGCTGCTGCTTTGAAGGTTTTTGAGAAGTCTGTGGAGTTTTATAAGAAACAAAAGGTGAAAAATGTGTGGTTAATTTAATGGAGAGTTTTATTGAAAGTTTTTAGATGAAATCGGGCGATTTGTCTACTTTTTGGAGGCAAGCTGCAGATTTCCATATCAGAAATGGCCATCCTCAAGTGGCTGCTAATAGTTTGGAGGAATTATTAGCTTCTAATAAAGACGATAAAAAAATTCGTGCCCAGTTGGTGCTTGCATGTTCACAGGTATGTAAAAAATATTATGATTTTTTTCTTATTTATGGTAGAATACGAGTCAAGGACTATGTAATTATAGTTTGATACACAAAAAGCCTTCAAGCTCAGTAGTGAACTGCCCACAATTGAGGAGCTTTCAAAAGGTATTGATATTGATAATATTCAAACATTGGCACCAGTTCACTTTAAGAAAAGTCCAGGAGTTAGGAACGATTCAACTCCAAGGTAAGATACTGTGTATTGAATTGATAAATGTAACGAAAGTTGATTTCTGTTTTGTATTTTCTTGAGAGTTTCGTTTTTAAAAAATCAGTTAAGGCGTTTTAGACAAATCTATTTTTCAACTTGACCTTAAGTTTCATTTCTAACGTTTAAATTATTGCTTAATTGGTTTAATTTACGCTCCTTCCAACGATGTAAATTATTATTGCGTTTATAAGTGTCTTCAATTCCCGATTAACTCAATTTCCCTAAAAGCCTATCTATATTCGGCCATATGTTTTTTCAAATCAACATTTTCATAGCACACCAAGATCCGATTCTGACGGCAAAAGAAAAAGAAAACATAAGAAACGTAAAGGTAAGCTACCCAAGAATTATGACTCAACTGTGCAACCAGACCCTGAGAGATGGTTGCCCAAGCATGAGCGAATCGGTTTTAAAAAGAAGAGGGACAGGAGGAACAAAGAGGTCATCAAGGGATCTCAAGGAACTTCCCATGGTCAAAGTGAACAATAGTAGGTTTTCTTGGTTTTGCGAATGGTTATTGTAATAATGCTGTATTTGTTTATAGCGACTTCTCTAAAAAAGTGGATGAAACACCAGAGAGTCCAGGGGTAGAACCATCCCCTAAAGTATCACATAGCAAGCAGAGCCAACATCAAAAGAAATCCAATCAAAAAAAGAAGGGCAAACGCCGTTGATGTTAAGTTGGATGATTTGGTTCACAATTGGTTGCTTTTGTATGTTTAATAAATAATTTTTGTTTATTTAACCCAATTTTTTTGTTTATACTGGCCGTTCCAAAAACAGTAGGCGCCGGGATGTCTAAAAATAAAGTAATTCAGTTAAATAAGCCTTATACAAAAATTAATTATTGGAATTGCTAATAAGATTTTTATTTAAGATGACAAATTCATCTTTAATCCCTTTTCTAAGTTAATATATTTAATTTACAAGGCTATCATAAAAATTGTCGTGCTATCGGAATTGATAAAGAAGTTAGGTCGATTTTCGATCCTGAATATGGCTCTATCTATCATTTAGCTAAGAACAGTACAAGGTATCTCGAATTATAATTAAGAAAGTTTAATAAATGTAATCTACATTAAAAAATATTACTCTACTCTTTAGAATCTACATAATTAGATTTTATAAGTCGTTGCTAAAAATCTACATGATGGTACTTTTACCGGAGTCAGGTTTCCTTCTGCCATCTCAAACTTTTTGCAGTATGCCACTGGCCGTTAATTTCCTGAAAATTAAATTTTAATTTTGAAACTTCATTAGTTAGCTAGTTCGAGCTATTTGAGTATTAATTTCCAGTTCATTTTGTGCAACTTCGGGGCCTTTTTCATATAGGTTTCTGAATATTAATAGGAAAAAATGGATTGCCTTGTATGTTAATTCCTCTTTTATTTTGTAACCTATTATAAATGCAAAAAGAGGGCAAGAAGCACTAAATCTTTTGACGTAAAAAATCATTCAAATTTCAGAGGATTAAAGGTCAGTAGGGTAAGTAAATTTAAAATATAGGTTTTCATAAAAAGAGGATTAAAACGCGAAGTAGTATCGTCCTATGGATTTTACCAACGATTTTGTAAAATTTCTTCACGTAATAAGTATATACACATATTATTTTGTGAAAAAAATATTTATATCCCCTGCAAAATAAAATTAAGCGATTTTATACAACGTATTCCTAGCTCAATCACTCTATTTCTTGATCTTCTAAGACCCTGTAATAATTTATATCTATGTTTCTGGACTACCCCGTATAAATATTTTCCCAGGGTAGTCCTACTTTTCCTCACAACTAGGACAGTTGGGAATCGGTTAAATATGCATTGAGGTTTTTAACAAACTCCTTTATTGACCATGCCCAAATCGGACCCTTCCTCGTGATGAAGCGCTTGGTATTGTGGGCGTGAATCCAGATGAGTTTTCGCACTACCCACATTAAAGTTTCGGTTTCGACATTATTTGTGGCGATGATACATCTAGAGTACCTATTTAAGCTCATCACTTGACAACATTTTAAGCAAGTAAGTAATGATGGAAAACACCTGGAGATTGTCTATGCGAACCCGTTGACATTTATACAGTGTGTAGCAAAAATTCAAGAATTACAATACCTCATGGAAAAATTTGAACATTTTCCATGTAGAACGTTTTTAAAACTATTGACTTTTCCTTAAGGTACATTGTCAACAAATGATGCGATGAACAACAAATATTTACAGGGCATCAGTATAAACATACACAAAATGAGACATGTTAGTACGTCTGATTACTTGTAATTTGAGATAATTTGCCTGTTAAATATTATTTTATTGCAAACAGAGAGTAACGTATGTTTGAGGGATTATCTCTGAAAAATTTGACACTGTAGGTGTTCTATATTTTTGTTATACACTGTAGGAATATGAGTTGCATGCAATAATTCCCCAGTTAGTCCGGAAAGCCGAGTATATCGATATGTACCGTGGCGCCCCCTATCAGGGCTAGATAACGAATCCAGCTTGGCAATCCTGGCATATTTACAAATAGAGGTGTCGTTGAAAGTGTCGTCATCAGCTGTTCGATCAGGTGCGCGCGCAGGAATGGCCCTATGCGACGGCGCACCCTCTGCATTTGTGAGCGCTAGAGCGCGCCGCCCGTTCATCGTCGTAGATCGCCCGTGTTCGGGTGTCGTGGTCGGAGGTCGGCTCTGCCAGATACAGTGACATTAACATGAAAGTGGGCTGGTGGTTCACTGGTTGAGTGTTCATATTCACAATTTGACTGTAAGTGTATGTGTATGACATAACCGAGCCACGGAACACCGTTCTACTGGCCTTTCGGACAGTGACGTGCACTAATGGGGGAATTTAGTTTAAGTAGCAATACGAACATCGGGTTAAGTGCAGTCGAGATATCCGTGAATTCCTCAAAATCGAATCAAAACACTCTATTCTATTCGTCCACCCCCGCTACGACCGGCAGCAACGGTACCGACATCCATATCCAGACGAAAAGTTATAGTGCTACAATGCAAGATGAGTCCTCTGACAAAAGTGCGGCAGCTGTCGGCGGCTCTACTGGGGATGAATTGTCAAACGTATCGTCAGTTGTGGGTGACGCGATTGCGACCACCACCACGACCTCAACTGACAAGAACGCGTCTTCATCTCTTCCCGCCAAAGATACGGACGTACCACCTAGCACCAACGTAAATAATCTTTCTGAAAAACTGGCTGACCACGTCACGTCCATTAGCAAGTCGGTACCGTCACTTCCGGCCTTCTTCCATCCGGCCGAACCTGCAACTCCAGCAGGGGCCCTATGGTCCACCGCAATTGAGGATGGATTCGTACCGAATTTGGCCGCAGTGAACGGTATGGGATTTCAGAACTTCCCTTCTCCTAACCAACAACAGCAACTATTCGGAGGGAATATGGGTCAAAACCAGAACAACCAGACGCGGAGGGCTATTACTGCTAGTCATAATTTCCCTCCGCAGTTAGGCCGGCAACAATCTCTTTCGAATCACCCGTTATACGCGAAAGGTTTCGGGTCGTGGACTGGGGCCCCTCCTGGACCACCGGGTCAAGGGTGGAACCCCAACGCCAATGCGGCGGCTTCAGCTGGTTCTGCATGGAATCGGGGTCGTAGTGTACCCAGCTTAAATCCACTCCAGCAAATGGGCGTGGGGATGCCTCCTGGAAGGAAACCGAGCCCAACGTTTAATCAACCCCAGCAAGTAATCTCTCCTGTTAAATTTCGAAGGAGCACTTCATATCCGGGGAAAGGCCCATTTCCCCAGCCGCCTACTTTCGAAATCACTAACATGGATGAGGTCCGAGACTTGCTACCTTTCCAGGTAAAGACTGTTATTGCCAGGCTTGAAATTGTTCTTTGGTTATTCTTATTTTTGTATGCTCAATGTTTTGTTGCTTTGTTTGTACCCCATCTTCCTCTGCACCGTTTGTTTAAATTGACACAGTTAGTTACTTCTGTAATCTTGTGATAATGCTGGTTTTGTTTGTTAATAAATTTAAATGTTTGTTTTTTGTTTTTGTTTTTTTTACCTCGATGCTTTTATATTTATTTTACTTACAGGCTTTTTTGTGTCGTTTGTGTTGTATTTTTGCCGGGTTTCTTACTTATTAATGAAGATAAGAGGAGACGTTTTTTGCGAAGTGTTGATGTTTTTTTCGTAAAACGAACGAAGGTATCAAGGCTTTTGTCAGGATCCTTCTGGCTTTGCAAATTTGCCATTTTGAGGCTCTTTTAGTTATAAATCTTTTCTGTTTTGAAAAAATGTTTATTCAATAGACTTTTTCATGTAGTAGCGTGGGTATTTTCCCCGCAGTGGCGTCCTTAAATCCTTATCTCAATAACTTTTGAAATTCCAAACTTTTGGACTTCTCAAGCTAATTAAAAAAATCCCAAAATTTTGGAGTAATAAGCATATAAATAGAAATAGTAATTCGTATTAGTAAAGTAGTAATTAGCATATAAAATGCCAAGGAAACCTGAGGAGACACAAATATTATGTGAGTTTGAACTTTTAGCGTTTCCTTAGAGGTTGGTTTGGCTAAAATTACAAAATGGAGATATACAAGTATATTTCAGTACTTTACAAAAGAATCAATTTGCTTACCAAAAATTGTTACTAAAGGTGTTCATTTGCATTTCGTTATCAATTTTTCGGAGTAATTGCTATAAACAATGTACTAGCAAAAGATTATTTACCTATGTGTTACTTGGGTAGTTTGCTTAAGGCACAAAAATCAAAAACTTCCTGAGAGAAGAATTCTTTTTAATGCTCTAAACCCACTACCCATCTTGTACATTCGTATTAAGGGCGTTAACGGTATCTACTATTATTTACTTATTTTTTTGTGAATGCTCAAAACAAAGGCTTCAAACTCTTTTCAAATAAAAATTGACAACTTTTAGGATTGTTGTAAAGAAAATGCAATTCGCGAAAAACTTTAAAGAAATCGATATAAAATGTTATGCACTTCAAGTTGGCAGTAAATTGCTGAATTATCTGTATTATTGTTGTTTTGTTCGTTTCACAAATTAAGAAAATATGTTATTTTACCAGTAAAATCTCTGGATAAAAGGAATTTTGTGAAGTTGAATTCAACGAACTGACTTTCGTAGATATGTATGTTTCCTTGATCCCTATGTTCAGAGTGGAGGTTGGGATTCCCTGAAGATTTGCCATTTTTAAATTGCTCTCTATAATTACTATCTTATTCTGATTCAAAACGTCCCAAATTCGAGACCGTGATCACAACAAAAGTTAAAAATCGAGGCGTGTGTTCAAGCCCTCGTATACATAATTTATTAATGTATCATCCAAAAGGCTTTAAACTCGCTTTTTATTATAAAACGCCTTGAAAACAAACATTATATAGATAACGATAAATGTCGTCAAGTGCTGTTTAATCAGGTTTTTTCATTTTATCAACTGCGTGAACGTTTCCAAAAAAAATTGTGGTACCAAATATTCCGTATGTCTACGTTTATGTGTAAAAAAACAACTAGATTAAGTTATATTATCAGGTGTCGCAATATTTATAGTGGCTTGATAAAAATATAGACTAAAGTGATTACATGTACCTATTTCCTATATAATTCACGAAAGCGATGAACGGCTATTTTGGGAGGTAATTGTTTAGATTGCTCAAACGTCAAAAGCAATCTTATTTAGTTCTCAATACTATGTGGTAATTTAAGTGTATCTATTAAATCTATGAAGAACAAGTGCTAGACACTCAGGTGAGGTAAACGCGAGGCTAGAAATAGATATGGCCATGAGTCCTCTCCTATGAGCTATAAATAAATAATATAGATCTGACATTCTGCCTCAGTAGCGCACATGACTCGTCCGTAACGATTCAATCATCTTTAAAAGATCTGGAAGATTGGTAAGCCTAGAGAAGTACCGACTGTTTGCGGGATTTAATTTTCGGCCTAAATTTAGAAACCTATGTAGGCCATGGAGAATTTTGGAAATACAAGACTGTTTAGTTTTAATGGGTACTAGGAGGTAAAAACGGGTGTTGCTTCACGCATTTGTGAAATGCTCGTTAGCACAGGAAAATTAGCGAAGCTGCTGAAACCAAACTTCTCAGCAAAAGTAAAACTTTGAAAAAAACATTGACCGATTGCCAAAAAATAAGTTTAGAAAAGCTATTTCGCTGGCTACGTCAAACAATGGACATTATACAGGGATTTATTTACGTATCTGTTTTAAATGTCCTCTGTCATATAATCATTACAACTCGGTTGTTTTGTTTTGCTCGAGTGGATTATTCACGCTGTGACGAGGCGTGCAAATTTATTTACTTTATATCTCCTCTTCAAGAAAACAATCTTTAATAATAATAAAAAATAATAAAAATGATTATTCGATTCTCTCTGGATTTGTGGCCTGGATTAATGACGACAGGACGCGTCTTTCCTAACTATTTTGGAGGTTTTAAAGCTTTCAGGAAGCACATCAACTGACACCCGTATTGGATTCTTGTGGACATCTAATCTGACATGTCCGAGAAATATACGAAAACTTCATGTAATCGGCGCGAAACTGGATATTAAGTCTCTCGATGATAAGCGTTATTTTAAATTTTAGCGAAACGAGTTGGTGGAAGTGTCGGTTCGTGTGAAGGTTTTTGCCAAGATTACTAACGATTGAGGAGTGCCTAGGGAATCTTCTGAAAATTTCATTTGATCTGTTTTTCTACTTAAAATATATACATATTTATTTTTAATTGGAGGAAAATGAAATGTCCGCATAAATGACTCATTTTGCTGCAGAAAAAGTATTAGTTTTATGAAATGAGAACAAGAAGTGCAAAGTTGAATATTTATTTGGGTCTATATAACACCTTTTTGGGTCTGCTTCTGTATCTATTTAAAAATAAATTTTTAGGGTTTTTCCAGACTTTGGAACGGTGAAAAATTGGGCTAATAGAATTTGGCATAAAATAAGATCAATTTAAGAAAAATTGATTTCTTAGAATTGTGTCTTTTTGTTCTTTTCGCCGTTTTTTTAGAATATAAGATGTTTTTAAAAAATTTACAAACATTCCTAAGACCACTCCTAGACTCCTTCATAAAAATATTACATGTTCTATAAAATCAGATCAAGAAAAGACTCATTCTTGGAGTATCTTACTTATGGGATATTAAAATTTTTAGAAATTTTCCAGATGATCTACCATATACATATATACAGGGTGTTTCATAAACACATCGACAAACTTTCAAGGGATGTAAAACTCATATAAACAATTATTTATACTTAATAAAATTAGGTCCGAAATCGCCTCGTTTCCAAGATACAGACTACTTAATTTCTTTTTTTTTAACATTTTTTAAATATTTCACAAACAATGTGGGATACAGACATGAAACTAGAGACACGCTATGGTGGAATAAATGTTCATGTTTGGGAGTAGGCAGAATATTTCCACCTACACCAGTGGTGTCTGTGCGGCCATTCAGTGAGATGTTTTTAATGAAAAAAATGATAGACCACTGACTTTTCTTTAATACGAATATATTTTTTTTGTTATTCCACCAATTCTTAATAAAAAAGGCCTCTTAGCGTTTTGTTCTCAAGTAGCCGTTTTCAAGATAAAAAATAATTTCTCATTTTTGTGCCTACCAAAAAACGGGTATAGGTTTCTAAGTGTCATTTTTTTTTAGTTTTCTAGGATAAATTAATTTAATTTTCTTTTAGTAGAGGTAACGGATATAACAACAAATATGTGTGAAACATGCCTCATCGCAAAATAATACTCTTCCAATGCTCTAAATGTTGAGCCATGTAGAAACATTTCTATGCATCATAATTCTGCATCAAAGTCAAGTCACTTGTTTTGGTATTGTTATGGAAACTCAATGTAATTTTGTTTTAATTAAGAAAAAATAGCATTTGGAAATATATACAGGTTTTTTGGTAAGCATAGGAATGAGAAATTATTTTTTATCTTGAAAACAGCTACTTGAGCGACAAAACACTAAGAGGACTTTTTTTAAATTAAGAATTGATGGGCTATTAAAAAATATTCATATTAAAAAGTCAGTGGCGTACCATTTTTTTTCGTTAAAAACATCCTACTGAATGGTCATATGGACGCTACTGGTATAGACGGAAATATTCTGCGTACTCCTAAACATGCACATTTATCCCGCCATAGCGTGTCCCTAGTTTCATGTCTGTATCCCAAACTGTTTTTGAAATATTTAAAAAATAATAAAAAGAGAAATTAAACATTCTGTATCTTGGAGAGGAAGTTATTTCGGACCCAACTTTATTCGATCTAAATATTTGTTTTTTATGAACTCTACATCCCTCAAAAATTTGTTTGTATGTTTATGAAACATCTTGTATATACGTATAATATGTGGTCAACAAAAAATCATATAATTTTTCTTTCTTTTTTCTCTTTTCGAATTTTTTTTGAACCTGCATCCGTTACGGACCTCGCAAATACTCGATTATTAAAAAATGCTCATGTAATTTGTTGTGCAATTAATATTGCGTATAATCAAGATATGTTTCTTTACGCACGATATCAGAACAATGCTATTCCTGTAATGCAAAGTTTGATTATCACCACAGTTTCACGAAAATAAGGTAGATAAAGGTATTTGCTCACAAAGCAGTTTGTCTACTCTGGATTTTTTTATTGAATTATGTGTAAAACTCTTCAAGTTATTTAACCGCTTTGTTATAGTTAACATTCATAGTCAAAATTGATTAAAAAGTAATGCATATGAAAGTGGAAAAATCCACTATTTATTCTGACGATATAAATTTATTCTGACGGATAAAAGTTCGAGCGAGTGGAATTTTTTTAATTCTGTATAATTCCATGAAAATATACCGATTTCCAAAGCTAAAAAAATATCATCAATTTCTTGTGAAAAATTCAAATTTAGATGTCATTAAATATCTCAAAAACAGTCGTAGCTACTCAAACAAAAATGCATAAAATCATTTACAGAGTCAATAATTGCAATACTCACAAAATATGCCTTTGATCTTAACAGAATATAGGTATCCGATCTATGGATGATGGCCAAAGCCAAGAATATTTCCATTTAAAAACGAAAAGTGATGGTTATATCAGGTCAATCTGGGAGTTATTTGATACATCAAATTGTATCGAAAAATTTTGTGATCTAAATTACAAATTTTTATATAAAGTTGCAGAGAAGTTAGACTGTGAACTCACTTTTTTTTATCACTCTGTCACTGTATAACAAATGAGAATACTGATGCCAAATCAATATTGGAGCATTCTTATGTACATAAAATCCAGCTTTTGCTTTGATAATAAATGAAAACGAAACCCGAATATATTCCATAATGTTGTATTCAAAATATTATTTCGCCTTCCTTTAGCATCAGTGTCTTAATGAAATATGGATGAAATGAAGGAGTAGAGTGACAGAGTCCCTTTAGGTTCAAAGCTATTATTCTGGTTACCCAGCAACAAAGCAGACTACGACAATTATCGTTTCCTTCATTGCACTGCAAAACCGTGTCTCTCCTGTATATTAACCAATGAGGAACTTCCCTAGGTGTAACATTTCCCTGTATTAAAGGTCGAATTGCTGTAATGTGAATAATTAAACCACTACGTCTTTATGTATAACTAAAGCTTTTATTACTTTTTCAGGACCGTTGTGGTGTAGTTAGTGCGAATGGAAATAGTCCCCTAGAAAATATGCGAGGTCTGGAACATTATTTGAATGATATTATAAGCCCCCAAGCCAACTCGACTGATTTAAAAGGTAAGGCCGATCACTTCTTATCATTAGTAGCATAGTGCCCTATGCAGGGTGCAATTTGCCATTTCGAAAATTATGTCTTGGCACCGGGCCTTTATCCGCAGCAACCTGCAATGTTATGTTAATCGATAAAAACTGCAACCGCTAATTCTCTAAGCAGATTACAGGCATAAAATAGCCCTCTATATTTTTAGTGTCACCCTTCGGAATTGTATGGGTTTTACTTCTTTAGTTGGACATAAAGCGCAGTATTTTTCTCAACGAAACCTGTTTACAACGAAAAATCATTATGGCAAACGTTGGTAGATTTGGCAACTAGTTCGGATTTCGAGACCCCTACAGGCTGGAAAAATATAACTTTCAAGTGGATTAATGTAGGAAATATCTAAACAGTAAATTGTTTCCACCTTTCCATTTTACGTACGCTTTGCGTGGTCTTGGGAGAATTACCTTTACAAATTGAATAAATACAACTTATTGTCTCCATATACGTTTTCTGGAGCGAATTCCACCAACCACTGCACAGGAAATCTGCTGTATTGATTAGAAAAATACCCAGTTGTTTGCAGAAAATAGAATGTATTAAATACATTATGAGGTGCCATTTTATTACTGATTGTGAGAGAAAAACCTCTTTACTGAAATCATGCAACTGATAGTATGCTTATATCAAAAATTCAACGTTGGTCGATACGCATAAATAAGTATTTCTCGGCTGGAAAACGTTTTGAAGAATTGAAGAAATTTTCTCCGAATTTTAGATTATTTCTCCTTTTGCCCAAGGCTGTACAGGGTGTCTGGCTTATACAAAAACGTTTTATCGATCATATTCAGCTATTGAAGAACTGACAGCGATCAGTTAATTACTTCGTGAAATCTATTAATTTCAATGTTAATCATTAAACCAAAAAAAAAACCGATATGATCGATAGCATAGCGCACTTCGTTAAAATTTGAAATTAAAATCCGAAAAGGTATTTTAGGTGCCCCGTCTTAAAAATTCATCCTGTGATTATTGAGATCATTTCGTAGCATAAGCCCCTGTGACAAAACCAATGACAAAAAATAAGGCTTTGCCTGAACTAACCTGAATTTCTCCGATCTCTTGGAGGGTAAGAAAGGAATATAAACTTTGGTTTAAACGGAAATAGTGGCCAGAAAAACATACACCGATGGTGACCGGATGAGTTTAAGTCCGGGTCTGCATGCGAAAGGTGTTAACATTATATTCATTGTCGCCATTGGTTAGACTTTAATCTTTGTGTTTGTTAATAATGGGATTACATGAAAAGTTTTAGGTTCAAGACTGAATTTAACAAAGCCAAAAAGTTTAAAAGACGTCAGGTCGAAATAATAATTCGTGCGAAAATATCTCATTTAACTGCATGTGTACAGGGTGTTCGTTTCTAGAGCTCATTCGTGGGGATCTTGCTAATCATAAAAGATACGAAGTCGATTAAATTGCAATTTGCGCAATTAAAGTGCAATTTGAAATTCAAGAATATGTGGTTTCAAAAATTTGAAAACTTTCGGAGGTATTCGAAAAAACTGAAATTTTTGAAAAACAGTTTTTATTTTCTTTCTCGGCTTATTTGGTGGGGCAATTCACAATGATTGACACTTCGTCATTGCAGCTCTTCCTCTTCTATGTTCTCTCTTCGATTTCACATTTTCCGAAAATTAAAACTTCGAATTTCAAATACGACACTCTTACATTGTAAAAGAAGAAAAGCTGCAATGATGTAGTGTCAGTCATTATGAATTACTACGCCAAATACGTCGAAGAAAAAATAAAAATGTTTTTCCAAAACTTAAGTTTTTCTTGAATACTTAAGAATTAATGAAAAGTTTTTAAATATAGAAACGCCGTATTTTTGAACTCCAAATCGTGCAACTTTCTTTAATTTAACCCATCTCGAATCTTTTATGGTTACCGAGATACCTACGATTGAGCTCCAAGAACGGTCACCCTGTATACATGCAGTTAAATGAGATATTTTCACACGAATTATTACTTCGCCATAATGTCTCTTAAACTTTTTAGCTTTATTAAATTCAGCCTACAACTTTCCATGTAATTCCGCTGTTCACAAGCACAGGGTTTGAAGTCATTAACCAATGGTGATAATTATTGCTATGTTAACATATTTTGCACGCAGATCCGGACTTAAACTCATCCATTGAACACTACTCTATGCTTTTCTGTCCGATTAAATATAAATGAATATTCCCTTATTACTCCACAGGAGTTTGAACAAATTCCACTTATTTATGATTATCTGTAGTGAGTAACTGCATTGGTAGCATGTATTTGGTAATTGATCGGTGAGAGTTTACTTATTAAAAGTAAACTCTGTTACCTATTAATTTTGCATGTTCAATTAATCGCGGTAAAGAAACAGAAGGAATCTGAAGTTGTTTTCGATATTGCTGAGAAGCCACACTTTCACCATTATTAAGAGAGTTAAGTTTGACATCGAATGAGCCCGAAGTGAACCAAAATAATTGCTTCCTGGGAAGTGATTTTTTGTGTTTTTTTTGTATTTCTAATATGACATAGGGAGTTTTTCTTAAAAATTCAGAAAAAAGAAAAATATTTATCAAGAACTCTTCGTCATAGAAAAGAATATCCAGTTTCTAGGCAATGAGAAGAGCGATATCGAATATTCGAAAGGTGCTTCTTTGGCTTCCTTTCTATACCCACTTAAACCTGGATTTTTATTTTTCTTTTCGAATGTTTAGAGAAGCGAACGGTTCTGATAAAAAAACTTATCTATTCAACTTTAATAAATTTTTTCCTGTCCGTTTTTCCGCTCAAATAAAAATTTATATTCTCTTCTTCCCCTACAAAAGTCTGAAAAAAATTCAACTTATTTATCATTATCTGTATAGGGTAACTGGGTGAAAGCTTACTTTTAATAAGTAAACTCCCTCACCCGATAATTTTGCATTTTCCATTATCGCCGGTAAAGAAACTACGGGAGTATTGCGCCGTTTTATTTAATTAGCGTACGAGTTCCGATAAAAGAAAAATTTGCCATGGGAAAAAAACCTCCCTTGCGAAGCAGTTTATAATTTGCATGATGTTTTGGGGAAATATGAAACGTCAAAGGAGGAATTGCTGCTGGGCCATATTTGTCTACCTTTTGTATTTGTAGGAGAAATTTCTTGGCTTAAATTTGTTGTTGACGTCACCCATAGATAGCAAAAATAAAACAGATTATGACGAAAGATGCAAAATGCTATTAATAAATGAGCAGTAGTAGCAAAACGTGTACTGCAATTTGTAATGGTGTCATTAAAATGGTGTGACATAAAATTGATTTATACTTCTTACGTGCTCGTTATCATAACTAACTTAATAAGAGCTTAACGCTTCAAAGCCAACTTGCACACCCTTGTGTCAGGGAGTTGTATGGAATTTTAATATTTCTCCACCGAAACTTACGTGTTAACATTTTATTAATAAACTTTCCAAATTTGCCTTCCCAGTTCCTGGTAAATATTTGCGCTCGGGGAAACTTTGTCTGTCACAGTGTTATGTATTCAGGCTTAGGATCTAACGGAATGTTTACACCAGGGACAGCCAGCCATTTTCAAATTTCGTTTTATCGAAAGGTGAGGGATCTGCATTGAAATTCCGCACAGAGGAAAAGGGGTTTCGTAGAGGCCGAGAGCAAATTCTTGTATGGAGAACCTCCTAAATGGCTTAAGATTAGACTAAATTAACCAACAAAGTAATCTTCGAGTCGTTGTACGTTGGTCGACGGGAAATGGGCGTCCTGGGTTTAATAATAAAATTTTTCTAATATGCGCCGCGAAAAATTAAATTAAAATCCAATTTGGAGGAAACTGAACGTTTCAAGACAATTTAAAATAAACTGGCAAATCTGTCTCCGCATGTTTGGATACTTTTAAAGTATTTTTAGCCTAAAGACCAGGAATGATTTTAAAATTAAACCTGACATTTTCAACACTTTTGTCAATACGGGTGGCGCGTTTGAACTTATCTTAACTCCACGTGTGACTTAATCTATTTCGGACTTCTTCACAAACGATTCTATCAAAGGTACTTATGCTTAAGAGAGGAAATTCCATGTTCCATGTCTCATTCCTTCCACATTCTGGAGGTTCATTCAAAAGCCTGTGGAAATATCGACGTAGTGTAGGTTTATATAGGCAGCTTGCTGGTATTGATTCAGAGCTACAGCGGTGCGATGTTTCGTGTTTTGTGAGGGAGGTGCCCTCATATTTTGCCATTTACATAGAAATGCGTGCTGTTATGAGTCTTCACGCTTATTTTGTCACATGTTTCAATTAATGCCTTGCTGGCGAGATTCTAGATCTCAAAGTTACGTGAAATGTTTCAAGGGGAACGAAAGAACGAACGAAACAGGGATTACGATCGAGTGCACGTCTTTCAAAATATGGCCCCCTTTTCATCTTCTTTTATGCACCTAATGGCGAATTTTTGGCCTTTTTTCACTTTGTTTTGTAGTTCATACATATGCATAATTAATCACTTTATATTAGGTAAGTTTCTTGAGTAGGTATTCAAAAGTTTTGTGTAGTTATGCAACCAGGCATACATCGGAGGGGCTTTTCAAAGAATAATTTGCGGATCTATTAAAGGTCGTTTTATCAAAAATTTTTTTAGACAATCTGTATATTTGAAATTGCCCCAATTTTTAATGCGCAGGAGACTTCGAAACTTTCACATTCAACGTTTTTGACCTATGTGATGAACTTCTACATATGAGCTAGTGATTCCACATCTTAGGATAATATTGTTTCCTTTGAGTTTTCGAAATATATTTTCTGATATATTGCTCTGGTACCTGGCATATTTAGGTATTTTTATACAATCAATAATTTTGAGTTTTAGATGCGTAGAAAAGAAACCAGTGATTTTTAGCGAATTTGGAAGCTATCTAACCAGACAATCTGGGTGGGAATTTTTGGCAATTTTCATGTAATTTGGCCCTATTAGAAATTAAAAGAAAATTGAAGGAATCTGCATAGATCTTATTAACATTTCAAACAATGACAAATAATTATGAAACTGCTAGTACCTTGACTGCCATTTTCTTGAGCTTCCCATCTTAATAGGCAATTTCAAGCTCATTCCCAGCCTTCTAAGGATTCCAGAATTAGATACATTCCCATATATTACCGTGAATTTCCTCACATAATATTCACTGTATTATTCTATTTCCATATATTTCCTTTCATAACTGCCGAAGGTATTAAATACCCTTTTGGCTATATTTTTAGCATTTAAATTCGAATCTCCCCCTGACGTTTATAAGAAAAAATGCGTATCCTAGGGGCTCACATTGCGCTCCAAATTGCAACTGAAGAGATTTAAGATAGCGATTCAAGATAAGTTATCTTTCATAAATTTCGTAGAAGATGGGAAAAACGGGAGAATTTTCTTAGATCGTTTCTGCTCATACTCCTTTGTAGGTCAGTGAACTTCAACTATTGCTTGTGCTTCCCCATATAAGTCTTTTTTCTTTTATATTGATTTCTACATAAAATCCTTCATTGCGAGTATCATTTGGGTCATTTCCTTCGTGACTTGCCTAAGTGGGTCATAGAACTGTCAATATTTTTCTTTTAAGGGGACTACTCGCCCAAGCACAATATACGTCGCCTGCGCTCTGCATGTTCCTAATTAGGCGTTAATTAGAGTTAGAAAATATTTATAATTTTCGCCTTACTCACCTTTAAAGTGTTCCTGGTTGATGCATATTTGAATCATCCTAATCTACATATGGGGTTTAAGTTAAGATTAATTTGTGGAAACTGTAAATTTTAGGATTCTTAATAACGTTGAAAATATGTTAATCATAAAGGTAAATTTTAAGCCCTTCCACTTACTTAAACAGCAATGAATTCGAACCGGTTAGATTAACACAATTTCGTCACACTATTAGAGATTATTTTCAAATTACATCAAAGCATTTGACTAAGTTATATGTAACACGCAGATGAACTGTTTAATAAAAATCCCAATTTTTGAGAACTGCGGTTGCGTAAGCATTTTAGTGGGTAAAAGCGTGCTTTTTTAAGGTAGATTTCCTTGTAAATGTACAATTTACAACTGTTATGCTTTAAAATTTGGTAATTGATTTAGCTTTGGATTTTCGGCAGTAGTCAGCTATCAGTTTGCTTTGAGACGACACTACAAGTTTACGGTTTTAATACACATTAGGTAATTCATTTGCGTTATTATGTAATAGATCTTGTTATAGTTGCCCGATATTTCCCATAAAAATCCGTGAACGGTTATGCAAACACCGGCAATAACCATAAAGATAAGGCGCAAAATGAAATGAAATTTAAATCAACAATCTTTAAACTTGATTCCTTTTTTATAGCTGTTACAGGTTCGTTAGATGGGTTTAGGCTAGTTTGTTTCAAAGCAGTGCTAAAATCGATGTTCGTTTTTAAGATAAAAAGGAAGTTTCTTGTCCTATTCCCACAGGAATCCATGGAGTGATCTTAAATAATTCCTAAAGAATTTACTACCTTGTTGATGCTCATTTCAATAGGGATTATATATCATTCCAATTTGCTTCAAGTTGAGCCAATTAATAGTCTGAATCCTGCAGGAAACGGTAAATTTAAACCTAAGCCAACTCAAATTTACGCAATTAATTTCTTTGGTTACTTCGGTGGTGAAGTGGACTTCAACAGCAGCAGCAATTGGTTGAACAAATCGAATCAATTTATTCTCAAAACGAGGTTGCTCTCTAAAATACGCTCAAACGTAATTGGAATATAAATCTGACTTGCTTGTCGATGTGTCATTTGTACCTATTTGTGTTTTACTTGGAATATAATTGGTAGGGTAATAATTCACATTTTTAAAAGCATCCTTTGTCTCTGTAAAGCGCATACAATCCGTACAACAAATGCGTCAGCTTCAAAATTGCAGCAAAATGGACTAGTTAGCATTTTTCCAGTTCGTTGTTCAATATTTCAATCGGAAGTCGGCAATTTTTAAAATGCAATGAATCTTTGCCCTTGAGCAAGATTATCTAGAAAAACGTTCACTTCCTTCTTTGCAGTAAGTGTTATCCCAATTTGTGTTACTTATCTCTTGGTTGCAGAGTCTGGGTGAAACTTTTAGAGATAAGACACAATTACCCAATCCACGCCTTGATTTCCCCAGTTTCCACCCTAGTTGTGCCAATAACAATTAGAGGAAGTAAACTATAATTGACCCCATTTTGTGGCATCAAATCACGAGGAAGATTGAGAATTTTTCACTTTAATTTCCATGGCCATCAATGTCATTATCAACATATCTATAGATAATGGTTTGAATAGATTGGATTGGCATTGATTTTAAAAGTACTTGTATGCTGTACAAGGCGCTACTAATTGCATCACCAAGTGTCCAAACGCAGTATTCAGGATGGAAGCCAAGAATCTCGAAATTCTATTGAGCAATTAGAATAGGGAGTAGGTGCTCACTTTTCACAATTTCTGGACCAATTGATCGTGGCATTGGACACTTACTGCATACTACATCAAGATAAAAAATGTTGAACTCAGAATCATCCTGATATGTTTTTCTGGCAAAAATGGAATCCGCAACTGCAGACAAAAGGTACGTCAGTCCCAAGAATATTGTGAGAAAGGAACTTAGTTTTCCTTTAATGTTCCAGATATGAAACACTTTAATATGAAAATTGCGGAATTATCCCAAGAAAGCCATACAGAAACATTTTTTTAGCCAAAATTGTGAAGCCACCACTAAGTACTGACTACGGCAGGCGTTAAATTCCTCGGGGAATTTTCTGCTCCCCAGAATAGAAAATATATGCCGCTGAACATACGACTAGGGAAAATAAATTTATCGCAGAGTCGCAATCTTTACACCTTTCAAATAATACTAGCCAAACTCGTTTGATGTAGAAAGAAGCGCAAATTGGCAGAAAAATTCTTCATAACTTTTAGTTAGCGAGTTAGTTTAGATTAGCGGTGTGGTGATATTTTTTTCTGGTCAAAACGAAAAATGCGCCATTATTGAGCACTGACTACATCGAGCACAAACATGTTGCAGTCAAAGAGGAGAGTCTGAATAGCGTCACTAAAAAAAATGTCTTTACATTGAGTATCTCAGAAACAGTGTCAGCCATAAGTTTGATAATTCCCCAAACAAAAATCTATTTTAGGTAGTTCTAGACACCTTTTGAATATGTTGCCAATACTAGCTAAATTCGCTTGGCATTGAAGAAAGCAGAAATCGGCTTAAAGAATCTTATTTTTCAGTTAACTAAGACCATAATAAAAAACCTTTTCCACACTCATTTCAGGAAAAACTCTTATTTGTACCTATTAAGCTTAATAGTAATATCAGGGTCAACATTATCGAATCTTTGTAAATAATGTGGAATATTCAGCTGAAATGCGAATGGGAATGACAGCGTTCTATGTTAACACGCTAACAGCTCAACATGTTCGATATAATGTTCAATATAGTTGACATGCCCTATTTGATTAAAGTTTCAATTTGGCGCAATTGATTCGTTGTCACTGCCATGAATGTTTTAGCTTTTTTGCTATTGCAAATGTAGCATGAAAATCTTTTTAAGGTGAATAATGGTGCAACAAAAATAATTATTTATTATTAGATAAGAGGTGACTTATCATTGAAGTGCAATAGTTTATTAACGACTATGTTTTGTTTGTGAACTGCACTGTCCCAATTTCTATACCCTTTCATAATGCCGTTATTTAATCGCTCTTTTGGTAAAACAATATTGTCACGTTACATTATACCACTTAGCAAATAAAATGTTTTGTGATATTTATACAGGTGTTATAGATCATGGATTCGGTTTTCTGAGTGGTTTCTTGATTTGTTGGTTCGTAGGCAATACCATCGCCAATTAGGGCAGAAGCAGGATTGCGGGGAAATGTTGATATTTTCTCAGGCAGAAAGGCGATATTTATGTTAAGAAGGACCGTTGACAGGAAATATGGCCCTCTACAAAATCTCCATGTTGTTTTCTTTTTACAAACGTCACGTTGCTTTCAGAGCGTTTATCTTTTCGGGCGAGCAAAAATGTGTGGACCAATTTTTCTGGATTTGCAATATCAAGTCACAAAATCTGACACGAACACTGGAAATAAGCTTTTTCAACATTTCTCATTTAGCATTTTTCCTAAAAATGTATAAGCGTCGACAAATTCGTTTAAGCCTGAATTTATCTCCCCCTTATCAAAATCAAATTTCCCTTTACAAACTGCAAAAATCCTAATATCATCAAATTAATTTACATTTAAAATTGAAATTACTACGGGCCTGGTGGCGTGGTCTAATGCTGTTAATATAATGACCTTTAGCCGCCACAATAACCCGTTTTAAATTTGTTATTAGCACGAAATGTCTCCAAACTCGCAAACGGAAACCAAATTAGGCTCTTAGATAATTCGATTAAAATTACATTTTATATTATTTATTAAATGGGCCAAATTTAACAACCCTCGTTTCTACCCTTCTTGATGGCGGTGACCAACTATTTTTATCGTCCTAATTAACTTATTTTGTCTAGTCGTATAAAAAATTCATTGTTGAAAGTGAGAAGTAGCACACAGTAAATAAAATTCGAATCTATGTAGGCCAATATCAGCAAAAGTTGTCGCTACTGTTACGAAATGAAGGCATTATTTAAATGAACGGCAGGCTGCCGCATAAATAGATTCGAATCTTTGAAAGTGGTGACATAAACAATTAAAATGCTTATTAATAAACGCTTTTCTGCAGATAATTTAAATAGTTCAGGCTATTGCAGCGCGAAAATACTTGATTGATTTTGTTGTCAGGTCGAAATGGGGGATTCCAATAAATTCAAGTAAAAGAACCGCGCCCAAATTACGCTAAAATCGACTTTCGCTTGAAAGTAAATTTTTTACTTGAGCAAATTCTAAAAGCTTCATGTTCCTACACAGTTACCCGTGACATGAACTTTATGGCATACTTGTGTTGTTGAGTTGTATCACATGTTGTAGTTTATGAATAAATCCTCCATTGTTCTTGAAACCAACAGCAACAATTTCCCTTATCTATAAAAAAAAAATAAAAACTGTAATTTCCTTGAAAAGCCTATTGCATTTACTCGAACAATGGTAGAACTTCAATATTTATCGATAGCAATATATTTCCAGTCACTTTGTAGTAATTGGTAATGGTATTAGAAATTGTATCGAATGTTTGATAATTCGTCAATAATGGGAAAACACATGATGCCCTACATCTTTCACACTGTATTGTTTCAGTTCGAATTGGGTTAAATCTAAGAAATTCATACTATAAAGCCGGTAAACAAAATGTTGATTTCCGAGTTGTATACGTCTAACCCTGAGAGAGGCAGCACTACCTGCAATAAATTTTAATCAGCCCCCGCAAAATTATCGATTTCTTTCCTAAGCATGAAACTAATTACTTTTTAATTACATCCCTTCATCTTGGGTAGCTTTATAATAGATGCGTCAAATGAAAAGTAAAATTAATAAATGCCTCTATTTCCTATTTCTTAATATTCGATATTTCTGACAAAATATGTATTGATTGCGCGTTGCATTGAAAATTATTTTATTGAGCGAACGATCTCTGTAATATTATAACGTTTCCCTTATAGCTTATTTGCCATATTTCTGAAAATGCATAAAGCACCAAACGTATTGATTGTTAAAAATTAACGCGTAATATTGTCGCCATACGTTAGCGTAACGTTCAATAGAAATTACTGGTTATGACGGAATTATGTTCAAAATTCCACGTCATATGAAAACTACAAAAACAGACCCCCAAAAAATTGTGTAAAATTTTTTATTTGTTTTCTATGAACAAGTTTTTGATTATTCCCTATTAATTTTGACTATAGATTTTATGTTGTAGAACTTAAGGTACACTACAGGGTGTTTCATAGTTGTGGTGACAAAAGCCTAGGAGAGATTCCTCTGATCAAAATAAGAAAAAAAGTTCATGTGGACATAGGTCCGCAGGTACCTTGTTTTTGAAATACGTTAAAAAACATTATTTATTACTTAGAAACACATTTACCTATTTGAATAAAATTTTTACGGTTTATTAAAACATATTAACATTATTATTTATTATTATCAAATTCTGATAAAATTCTAAAAATTGTTTTTTTTTTTAGTTCAGGGACGTGCCGAGGTATGGCAATGTAATTTTTTCTCGAAAACGAAGCAAGACACGAAAAAAAGCTAAGAGACAAAAATGTACTGTTTTTAGTGGGGTTATCTGAATATCACATAAAAACCGCAAAAAATACAGGGTGATAGGTTTTCCTGCAAGAAAACAACCGACTTGCTCGCTGGGTACGCTCCTGGAAATTCTGGATCAAATTTAACTGGTCCAGCAGATGTACAATAATTGTTTTAATAAACCGTAGTTTTTTTATTCAAATAGCTAAATGCGTTTCTATGTGATAAATAAAAAACTTTTTTTGTTTAAATTTAACGCCCTATATCTCGAAAACAAAGCACTTGCGGACCCATGTTCATATAAACTTTTTTTTATATTTTGGTCAAAGGAATCTCCTTTAGGCTTTTGTCACCACATCTCTGAAACACCCTGTATAATCTTTATCATACACGATGTGGCTTTTTTAATTCAGCATAATGTTTCAAGTTGTACGTCTCCCCAAATGATGCAATATTGAAGTTTCTGGATTTTTTTAAAGATTTTTCACATGCTATGATGTCATTCTAAGAAACTCTTTATTTGCGACTAGCATTAAATTAGTTTAGGTTAGTTTAAGGTCTATATATTACTGGACTATCTGGCTGATAGGGGACTCCTTTATCATTATCAGAACTAACCAGTGGCTTTATTGGAATCTTTGCATATAGGTAGTGAAGTTATCCTAACAAGAGGTACTGAATACTCACCAAGTTCCTATTATGTAGTTATGTTAATGCTTGAAAAAACTGGAACTCCAAGAAAATCAAAAGAAATAATTTAAAAAAAGCAATTAGGACTTTTTTGGCTATTTAAAAAGAATACTGTTCATACATGTTTCACTTGGTAGCAGATCAAAATTCCGCACACCAAAAACCTGGACATTCTGCAAATAAGCCATCAGTTAGGTTTATTGTTAATGAGAGATTGCTAATACTCACCAACTTCTCACTGGTTCTAATAACTATTTGACGGCGTTGGGAGGATCTATTCCTCTTCTCCAACCTACAAAAAGTATTTCCCTGCGAGATTCCCCCATTTGAGAATATCTGGTTAGGGAAGTTTCATTTTTGTGTCAGATGAAAAATGGTGACTGGAAGGTCTGGAAAATGAAATGAAACATTAAAAAATCCAACATTTCAAATTTCAAGATCAGAATCTAGAAAATCAGCCTATGACTAGGCTCAAATGCAGAAATTTAAGAGTAATGCTTAGCTGCAAATTTGCCCTTCTAAAATGTCATATTTACTGATTTTGTCCCTAAAATTCAACATTTCCCACAACAATTCCAACTTTAAGCCATTTATTGGGAAGCAGGTAAAGAAATTAATCCATATGCCCTAAACTCCCCTCGAATAAATCCCTCTGTGTTGTAAAATCGGTTTTTACTCGTATCCAGGGGGCTTTGGCCCACATATCTTAAATCCGAAAACGCAATTTAGCAAAAGATGTAAATACCCATATTATGTAAATCGTCCATCCTACTTAAAAATCAATTCCGCGTTTACGACGTTGCCAAGTTAGATTTCTGAGAAGGTGCTGATTGATCTGGTCAGAAGGTTCCTAACATCCAGGAATAAGTTTTGTGTTTATGAAGACCAAATTTGAAGCATGAGTAAGCAAAGCCATGGAAAAGTTTCACTGTTTTGCAATGAAATGAAAAATATTCAGAAACTTCGGATTTTCAGAACTATGTCGTATGGTTTCAGAGCTTTCCATGTCGGAAGTCTGGACGAGTTTGTTGTTTAAAAGCTTGGAAATTATGAGCACTTTTCTCACGGTATTTGAATTTTGTATAACTTCTCCAGGTTGGAAATCCTTTTCGAAATTTAAGAGCTCTCAAAGGGAACTCTGGATTCCGGAATGATGATGGCCACTAATTTTTACCAACATCAGAAGCAGAATGGAAAGCTCCATTTCGAGGTTGGGTTTTAGTGGAAGTTCACCCGAAGCCGAATTAGGAATTCGCGTTGAAACAAAATACCTTTTGAGGGATTTCTGTTCCGGACGCCTCTACAAAATGGGAAGCTGAACTTTTGACGAGTGATTAATGAGCTGCGCATTTCGCAAACAATTACCCTTTCACCTTTTATTGCTTCCGAAAGAAATAATTCTTTTCATATTATTTTTAGGTGGTCGGGGGATACTGTTTTGTTTCACAATTTCATTATTTACAATATTGTACTAGCAAAACTTATGTAGGTCTAAAATATATAGTTAGAGTCAGGTTACTTCTTTTGATGTTGATCTTCTCAGTGGTTATTTACTTGGTCACTAATTTTCTTATATTTCAGCTTGGAAAATTCACGAGCATCGACTGTTACTTCATTATTCAGTGACGTCATAGTAATTTTTCGAAAATTTTAAATTTTATTTCTGGTTAATCTGGGCTTCAAAGAGAAGAGGAATTAATTTAGGTTACATTCGATTTAAAGAAAACTGAGGATAAAATCAGGTTTCTTCATATGTTTATGTTATTAAGAAATCTTGAAAATTAATTGAAATTTAATAGATTGGTGAATATATTGAGGTGAAAACCTGATTTTTTAAGATTACTGAGTAATATCGAACGGAATTGGGAAAAAATCGTTAATTTGGTTACGCGACGGAGAAGAAGGAAACTCAAGTTTCTAAATAAATTGGGGAAAACAATACGCATTTCAGGTTAACAAAAAAAATTAAAAAAAAACAAGTCAAGTAAACTTGGGGTAATTTGGGTTCCTAAGGGAGGAGGGATAAATCAAGAATCAATTCTAGATCAATCAGAAATCGTCAGAAATATTTCTCGTATTTCGGTAAAACTCGTAGCACATATTTTTCGTGTTTCTGGCGATCCGGAATTTGTTTTTTTGTGTGTTGGCACAAAGCTATTAGTCTGTCGGATGTGGCCATTGCCTAGTGGCGCATTCACCACGTTGACTAGAAAAACATCCGTGACCTCTCCGGCGGGTCCGATCCCAACATTTTTGTGTTTGAATTGTCACGCACAGTGTCGCCTTCATCATTTTGGCCAGAAAATCCTAATTCTCTCTGTGATTGCGCAATTTCTAGCCGGACACGTGTCTCGAGAAAAGTGAATTAATTTTAACACTCATCTCGCGCGGAGGGGTCGAATTGAACCTGCTTAGTAACAGATTCATCACTTCCTGTGTAGATACATCTGTTGCGATAAATCTAAAAGGCCTTAAAAGACAAACAGTCCTGTGGGTTTACAGATAGGGTGATTGCCTGACCCGTTGTCATGGGGGCCGCATCTTAATCAATCTTCATATGACATTTCCATATATTGTCTACTCCCAGTGGCTGGATTTTCCAGGCCACACCGGCGTATATATATGTAGACACGCGGGTGAAGTGAAGCTATACACACAGCTGTTTGTTGCATTATACGATATTACGTCAGATGCGCGGATAGAAATTTAAATTTTGTACGCGCAGCTCAGTAAACCAACGTGATATCCGCCGTAGTTGAAAACGTTCCTGCATTCGGATTCGATTCGTTGTCATTTAGTCTAGTCGATCTCGAACGCGGCCTGTGCTTGGACAGAGTGCGCGCAAATTCCAAAAGTGCGCTATGTTTCGAGCGTACGGGACATCCCCAGTGGACACGACCATCACCAACCCTGCGCTGACATGGGGTCTGTCTAGTTTTAACGCCGGCAAAGGTCTGTAGCCGCACATACCCCACGGAATTGTTTTATTGGTTTGTTCGACCATATTATTTTTTTAGCGCATTGGCCAACAATTTTTAACATTAAAAATTGGTCATATGTTTGCAACATTAGAATCGATTAATGGAATTCTATTTTGTTGATTGTACTAATTGTTCGCAACCAATTTTGCGGGTTGAAAGTGAAAGTGAATTGTTTTGTCGCGCAGTTCTCTATGGCTTTTTTGTCACCGCATTTTATCACCTGCTCTTAATTAGTTATTAGCCCAGGTTATCAAATTACGATAACATGCGGTGCTCTTGTGACAACACAAACTGCGCCTAACACTGCCTTATGCGTAAATCCGAGTGATTTCAGCCATTGAAATTCAAATTAACGTGTGCCAATTGTCGATCAATACTGTAAACTAAAAAGTTTCCTAAACGGTTGCTATATTGTTTATTGTTTGTCATTGCGTCGTCGTCATTTTTACATAATTAATATGTCCTTAGAATTTGCGACCAACACAAATACACATTACCAATTTTTCTGTAATGTTGTTTCGTATATGTGTTGAAATATCCAACATTGTTATTGCCTTTTTCGTTTAAATAAGGGTAATTAGGTTCAAATATCATGCCGATATTTTTCTCGTCGCTTGGTAAGGTAGCTCTTTCATTGGAAGCGTGAATTTTGCAAACGAATACCTTTTTGAAAAAGGCACAATTTCAGACATTTTTCATAACTCTGATCTCTACTGTTATTTTAAACTTTTCTAAGAACACTGAATGAAGAAAAAAAATTAATAACTAATTAATTATTCAAACCGGGGATTTATAAAAAGTTAAGTGGTGTAATTTGTTTTAAATATTTGATACAGAATATTTTCAAACTGTTTGATACTTAATAGAAATTTAATCACTAAATCTGAAAACTGAAAATATGACCCAGGAATGAAATTAATAATTCAGGATGGTTTTGTGAGCAGATAAAAAAGTACGAAACAATTAAGACGACTTTTCAACAGCAGAGAGGTACTCCTAATGGTGGTTGAGCCCCACGAAACATGAACCCATCGCTTCTCTGAGGAGGGTGTCTATGGACTCATTACCCTCGAGTGTCTAATGACCTGGTATATATGTCAAGATGACTTTTTTATGCTCACCCAGAGAATTCAGGGCCACGTCACAGTTCCATACCCTTTTTTGAGGTAAAACGAATAGATACAAGAGCGTTAATTGCTGTTACAAGGCTGTCCATGCTGAATGACTGTGGGTTTTGTAATGCCACTTGGCTGAATCTGTATGTTCCCTTCCTAGGCCGAAGCTTCAGGAGAATCGACAGAGGAAGAAGGTTGAAGAGACGTTTGATAACTGTGTAGGTGTGGCTCTTATCGCTCCTGTTATGAAGAAACCGTGTCTCCTTCTTCAGATACAGCACTTTTGTCTCTATAGTACTTTGCTTGATTTTTTTTGGAATTAAGCTATGAATTTGTAGGGCTGCAAATATAGAATCGTCGTTTTCGCTACAGATAGCCTGACTACTTTTTGACCGGAGACTTTCCAGTCCGCCCTGCTGGGTTATTTTGATCCATCCTGAGGAGGTAGGAAATGCCAATTCACTAGAAATTTTAGCGTGCGCCTGTCTTGCAGTGGAAGTACAGAAACCATCTGAGTGGTTAATCGACCTCAGCTCCCGTACCTGCTCTATGAAAAGGATATTGTGGATTCTGGCCGCTGTGGTTGTGTTTTCCTTAATTTAAAATTCCAAAGAAATCTTTACAGTATTTAGAAAACTGAAGCCTTGAATGTGGATTTGAGGAATTCAAGATTGGTTCTGTAAAGCAATGAAAGAGAGAATAAATCAATAATCGCTAAAATCACTTCAAACTTTATATTTTCAAATAGTCCTTGAGCAGAATGTTTAATAAGATAAGCAATTTTAACAATAGCTACGTCATATCTGAAATATGCATGCATGACTTTGAAAGAATTGAGTGGAAGAATTATCTACGAGGCTCAACTTGGCATGTAATTTGAAATTAAAGCTAGCACTAGAAAATCCTCTTTATTAATTTATATTTTAAACAAAGAACAGCTTCCAGCCTCCATTGCGGTCAGTAGCGAAAATCGAAAACACAAGCAAAAACTATTTTAGGGATCTGAGTGAGCGTATTTTAATTTTCATGAAGATGCCGTGAGTCTGTGAATAGTTGGATTTGAAAAATAAACAAGAGAGAAATATTTAAGAAAATCGAAAAGGGAGCAGATTGCGACTTTGGTCATGAAACTTTAAAATTGTTTTTGAAAAAATGGAAAAAATTGCATCGCGGACATTTTTTTTTTTTTTTTAGTTCAGACTTATTTTAAATTCACCTACTTACGTTTCAAGGAAGTTTACGATGAGAATTTAGGTCTGTGAACTCCTTCTTTTCTATTTAGTGTCTCTCCTTTTAAATTAATCTTTTTGAACTTTAACTTCACAAAAACTTGAAACTAAGTGCTTGCTTATTGTTATTATCACTACAAATTTTGATAAAAACTGAATCTTCATTAAACAAATAAAACATTTACCACGTTGCATTATGGTCGAATGCCGATTAGGCCAATAATATTTACTGTTTACTTTATCAAGTTTCAAATAGGTTCAAATATAGTAAGGAATATCTGATAGTGGCAGCAAGATTTGGTATAAAAGTGCGTATTCCGCGACTTGGAGTTGTAAAAAAAAAGCTTATTTTTGATAGTACAGACAACTAAGCATTTGAACTTACATATCACATGGTCATAACGATAATTAAAATTTTGATCGACTAAAATTTGATTTGATAATGCGAACTGTTTGTTTGCCAGTTTTGAAGTAAATATTAAAAAAAGATAAATATTTTCTTGAAGCTTTGCATATTGATTAATGAGGCTTCAAATGCGGAGTTATGTAAATGGCATGTAAATTTGAGGGAAATAAATAGGCCAACATTTTCGATGAGCCTAATAAAAATTCTGAAATAAATTATTGATCATTCTAAAACCAATACTTCAGCAGAGCTACCACGTAAACAGTTTATTCAGAGCTGCATTATAGACAGATTTAGGTCATTTTTGATGCCAAAAGAAGACATGAAAAAGCAACTTTGAGATGATTAATTTTCACTAGAGCACTCAGGACTATCCAGCATCGTAATAGGGTAAAGAAAATTGCAAGTTTTACTTACTAAAGCGACTAGGGTGGAGGAAATAGTGTAAATATTGCTTATAAATAAAGTATAAATTAATGATGTTTGCACCTATAATACCTATGGTTCTAATAGATTTATAAACGGAATTTTCTAAAAACATCAAGTTTCCAACAAAACGGATATAAACAACTAACTGATGATGTTTTATTGTTTAGTCAGTTTTTTATTAATAGAGTTGTTGAAAGTGGAGTATAATCTAATTCAGTGTTTTGGATTACTAAAAATTAGGCAGACACATACTACCTACGCATTCAAGATCTGATACACGCTGACCTAATTTCAAAATTTTTAGGATCAAAAGCATTCTTCTGGAGACAGTCTGATAAACTAGCATTGAAATATGTAAATTAAATTTTACAAAGCTCGCCCAGGTGTGGAATAGAAGATTAATTATTTATTATAATTAAGCGTTTGAACTAAAAATCTCGTTGAGACATTGAGAGGACTGAAACCTTTTTCAATAACGTCGCGGTGTTTCATGCTCCATTTCGTTATTTTTTTAATTATTTATGTTGTTCGTTGTTCTAGGCTGTGATATTTTATATATGAACATCACACGATAAATAAAATGCAGCAAACTCAAGGTCGTAATTTCACATTAACAATTAAGCATTTGCTAGAAATAATGAACTTGAAGGCTTGCTTGCTCATACGCGGATTACACGACACGTATATATAAATATTTATAAAAATACAGATGAAAACCAGGTACCCGAAAACCAAACATACATTATTATTACAACTACTTAATGCATTTGGTATGGTTTTTGAATACACTACGGTTGGGAGTTTTACGGTGGTTAGATACAAGGTAATGTGTGAGAAACCAATTGCAGGTTTTTACCTTCAAATGAGTTTATTACAAAAAAAAATGTTAATTTTCGGTATAATGCACTTTCATTTCAAAACTACAGAATTTTAATGTCATTAAACCGAAAGAAAAAAAATGAACCTTAGAAATTATTCTTTTAACGGTCAATTAAGTTTTTCTCCAAGTCCAAGTTTAATCCATTAAAGTTTAACGTCAGCAGTTCCAAACACCTTTAGCTTTTCAAAGTTAACCATACTTCACCATTAAGGGCTGGAGTAAAAAAAATGACCCATGTCAGCTCTGACCGGAGGAAGTTTATGACTTTAATGGAGAGGACATTTTTGACGAATTACTTGTCCAACAATGGTAAACGAGTTGTGCGTTTTGTTGTGATTATGAACATTTATAAGTCTCGATCATGATTCAACACGTGAAAACCCCCATTTTGTTAATACATTACTTCGGAGAATTTCAATGCAACTGTTGTTTTCTTATGGTAGCGATTTGTTCGCAGTAAACCTTAATGATATCGATCGATATTAGATGAGAAATATTATAGTAAAACTCTTCTAGTTTTGGTGGAGACGTTTTACTTCCTACGTAGTACTCTCTATTTATCTTCATACATGTATCATTTGGGGTGTTTCCATGTAAGTATTTTTTAACAAAGACATAAAAGAAAGTCATAGAAAGGGATTTTTCTACCATTTTCAGGTTCAATGAAACACAATAGGTTTTTCCAGATATGTTAGGAATGTCTAAAATATTGTTAAAATTCTAGTGGATTCGACGATAAGTGAGACTGCTTCTCAAACATGCTGCCCATATGCTACATGCATACATGGGATTTGTATGGGAATCTGTCGTTTGAAGATCTTTGGAATACCCTCAATGCGGTGTTGCCAGTTTCTGCAACCTTTTCCTAGATTTAGGGAAATTTCAAGCTGACAATCTGGTCTTCGTAACAATATTTTTATTAGCTATTTGTTTATTTTTCATAACCTCATCGAATGACTGAGCTTTCCAAATCTACTTTCATGTCTTCAATTTTAATGAAAAATCATTGAGTCTTTAGATTCAATGAAACGCAACGGTCAATATATATCTAGTTAGAATCAGGGGTTTCCTTCATTTTTTGGGGTTTGTTTAGGCCTTTTTAGAACTATGCTAAATTCTAATGATCTGATAAAAAAATCCAGTCTTCGATTACGTTCAAAATTATTTGAGTTGACAACAGTTTCCGAAAAAGTTAGAAACGATGGGCTTTCCCCTATCTTTTTTGCTTTTTTCCCCTGTCAAGACGATCTTGGATTTTTTAAATTAACTTTCGTATGCTTTAATTTATGTTCCAATTTTTTTCAGTTTTAGAGATAAAAGAGCGGCATTGCCATTGCTTCCTTTCTGTCGCATTTTTAGGCTAGATAATGATGACTTTGAATGAACATCAACTCTGTCGCAATCTTTCTTACCAGGGTACATTATATTGAATAGACCCATTTCGAAAACCGTTATTCAACGTTTGCCAAATTTTTGGCTTCAAACGCCTAATAACCTCCAACCTTAAAAGCTTAATAGAGCAACGTCGTTCATGTTCCTTATTCTATGGCCACAGGCCACAGTTTATAAGATAAGTGTGTTTATGAGCACTTATTTATTGTTTCATAATCATTCGTTGTAAATTGTATTCATAAGAAATGTTGAAAAACAAAGAAATATAACTGTTAACGTTGTCCAAGAAAATTTGGCTTCTATCGTACTGCTCCATATATATTTACTAGCGTTGTTTAGGAGCGTTTCCATACCAGTTAATTTTTTTCACGCGCCAATTTTTCGCGGAGCTTTCAAAAATTTGGAAGATAATCAAAGTCGAATCAGGTGATCGACTAGTTTCCGACCTAAAGAAAGTTCAAACACGGTGATGAAAGTATTTTCTGTAACTTGTCTACATTCCATGCCCATAGTTTATAAGCTTAATAAATTATAAACACCTGTGGTTATATGGTTCACTTGAACTCAATTTACCGATTGTTCAGAACCTATTATACAATGACATAACCAATTTTTGAATATTATAGTTATATTTGAAGTATTATATAGAAAGGAAGGCTGTCTAAAGTTGAGTTTTTCAGCATCACAAATAGATTTTAACGGTCTAGTTCCCGAAGATAATTAATAACGAAATTTAAGAGCCGTATTGATCCGGTCCAGTGGCGCATCCAGACTTAATTCTGGATGGTCACGTAGCATTTAGACTCCAAACAAATTTCAATTGGCGATGCAAAATAAAGTTATTACTGCATATTACCGAGTCAAAAGTCGCATTATCGTTTGCTAGGCTGAAACACAATCTGGCATGTTTATACGAAGGCGTGTTGCGTATTGTATTCGGTTTCAAATAGGACAAGGGGCTGAAAGGGGGCGCCTCGGATTACATGTTCGGCTGCTGTATCATTAATAGTTTGGTATCACAAACAAACAAAAATTCCCTGTTAATTTACCGTGAATTGTATCGATTTTATCTGTCCTGGCATGTTTTAATTAGGACGATTGGGTGCGTTTTACATTCCGTTTTCAAATTTTTCATCATTCAAGCAATGCCAAGTCGCATGCACTTCCATTAGCAACGGGTGATTGGGAAATGAAATGTTGTAGGAACGTAAAATCACATCTTCACATGTGACGTGACTGAGTAATTGTTTTGTTTATGTAATTACAATATTGACACTGTAACTGCAGTGGGCTAATTGCATATTACATCGTTGTTATTGATACCTGCTGGGAGTTATTATTTATAATTGATTAGATTATCTCTAGTACTTGTTGAGTTTTTGCTTTAAATCCATTAAATTGGTATTGAGAAATTTTAAAGGCAATATTTCTTAAGACATATTGCTTTGGGATTCCAGCGATTACATTTGGTTCCAAAAAAGCAAAAAGAATATAAATCAATTTTCTCAGATTTTATTGTAATCCCCCAGAGCTCTGGCGAAATATTACGTCCTTTGAAAAATAAGCCTTTCCACCGAATGACCCTCGGAAATCCGATGCTTTCTTGCGTCTGGGCCATTATTTTGATCTTCCTCCTCCATATGGAGAGATTTAAAAGAAATTATAGGGCATTTTAGTCTACAAATTTTATAATAATACATAATAAAGCACCTGCAAAATTACTTTTTGAGTGATGTATCCTATGCTGCCCATTTTACGTAGCTAGGGCTCCTTAGGGAAATGCCTTTCCGGATGTAGAGTATGGCGCATAATCTGAAGAACTCTTTGGTATTAAAATGTATCTAGAATTTGCGCAATTTCTAAATTGTTCTTGTTTAAGACTTTTCCTTGTTAAAACTTGCCCTATTGTTTAAAGATAATTACTTATTTTTATTTCAGGTAAGCAATGGAGGTTAAGGCATGTTTCTGCTAGTAACTCGAGGGGTAAGATAGAGATGATTTACGTGGCCATTTTTTTCTGACGCCCCACGGCGTTACTTCGGATGCGTTAAACATAACATAGCGGATAGGATTTAATTTCTCGTCAATCGAAAGGATGTGAAATCTGTTTATTAATACCGTTTTAATATTATTCTAAAGATTGTTCCCAAGCTTTTCTTCTAGTTCTCCCCACGCAATTTAACTCTGGAATCATCCACAAAAGTTAAAAAAACAGCATAGTTAAGTTGCAAAACATTGGATGTGAAATTGGATTTTGAAAAACCTGTGTTAAATATAAAATTTTAATAAAAGTGCCCAATAGGGGCATTTTCTGGATGAAAGTATGGAATACACAGATTGAAACCAAAAAATCCCTAAAAATGAAATTGTGTGTTTCAAAACGTTTACCTAGTAAAACTAACTTAAACTTACCTGTACTTGAACAACCTGAATTGACCTATATAAATATATTTGACCTGAAGAACTCGAGAAGAAATTTGGACGTAAATTCACCTAACTGAATTTTGTGGTAATTTGAAACGCAACAAAGTAAATTAAAGTAACTATAAATGATTTGAATAATCTCAACATTGATTAACTTGACTCACAATTCAATCACTCACAGCAATAACATCTCACACCGAATTAAGGGTTGTTGGAACGGTGAAATTGCATACTATTCTCAATTAAAACGGACCGAATATAATATTGAGGGATGAATAACACTTGGTTACTTATGCTTGAACAAGAGGTCAACTTTGGACACTTAAAAAGAAACTAAATACCAAGTACTACTTTCAGCAATTACTGACAGTGATAATAAACTTTTAAACAAGACAAGTTAAATTAGGTACAATGATCAAACGCCAATTATTTACCTCAAATCAACCTTTTAAATTACCAACCTGACTCATATTAAAAATTGTTATTGCTCAGCTATTGAGACCAGGAATTTTCAGAGTGTTTCACATATTTTACATACCGACATTCTATGCACTTTAGTTCTGTAAATTTTCTCTGTTACAATAATATTTTCCTGAGTTAAACGTTAACAAGAGGTTTCATTTGAATCTTTTTCTGGGTGAGTTTTAACTGAAAATAGTGACAATTCCAGCCACAACCCACAACCCCTACTTCTGTGTGGGGCGTTAATCCCAAACAATATAAAAGGAAAATGAACAATTTCTTTTTCAATTCCTGTACAAATCAGACATTTAGATTACATACATAAATTTTACTTATAACAGATCTCATTTCTTTCATTATCGATTTAAGAGAGATTGATCTACAGGGCGTTTCCTAAGTATTTTAAAATATTTCACGGGGCGATTGCCCAGCTTAAAACATAAAAAAACGTTCATATGATCATAGATCCGCAAATGTTTCGTCTTCAAGATACAGGGCGTTAAAAATTAATATTTGTTTTCGGTACTATGTATCGGTTTGGAGAAAAAATAATCAATAATATTGTTGCATTAGTAAAATAATGCAACATTATGAGAAGGAAAGAATATGATCTAATAAAATAATTGAATTATGTTCAAAAAAATTGCTGAAAATGACCTCCATTGGCCATTATACACGCTTCAGCTAGTCGCCTAAATATTAAATAATTCCATATTAATTTTTAATGCCCTGTATTTTGGAGGCGAAGCGTTTGCGGACCTATGATCATCTGAACTTTTTTCTTGTTTTGTTCTGGGCAATCAACCCGTGAAATATTTTAGAATACTTAAGAAACACCCTGTATAAATCCATTTTGAAAAACTATAGTCAATTAAGTTAGTCAAAATCTGCATGAGCTTTTTCTCGTATTTGGAAGACCAAAAAATGATTAATTTCTTAAGTGAATAATAACTTTAAATACGACGTAAAAATTTATGCACAATTTACAATTGACTCCATTTAATTTTTCCGAGCCTAAATACCTTAAATACACAAACAGTGGCATTACCGTGATCATAAATTGGTATCAAGGATAACTTTGCATTAGTTTACCTTTTGAATTATTATGTCCGTAGCTCCAATTAGCATACGCTTGATAAAATTTTTCTGGTTTTTGTATGCAAAATCCTCACTCCAAATTTACGAAATACAATGTGCCCTCAAAACGTCCTGACATGTGCTTACAGATGTCTCCTAAGAGAATTAGCTGTGTGAGTGTGCTTCCGACGTAATGTATTCTGCCTCCATTAAACAGCAAATTGTAATTACAAATCTCTTTATTATTTAGCGCGAATTATGGGGGTGAGTTGCTTTGTAGTTGGCAAGATTGATGTACGGCCTGCTTAATTATTAACAGTTATGTCAGGGGGTGGATACACTTCCAAAGCAAATGTACATGAAATCTACACAACATCGTTATATCTGTGGAAGTAAAATTAGTTTACACAGAATTACAAAGAAATTTCTTGTTCTTCATCAAAATTTACATTTTTATAGAATGCCAGCAAAGTTGGATTACTTTGTTATAACACTCAAATTGCTTTGGTTTAGTTATTTCCTCCTCTCCCAAGGCTCCCTGGTTTCCCTCGGATATGACGCTTCAAATTCCAAACAAAACTCTAATCTCTACTTTTAATGGCATTTTCATCTCACCCTTCAGACTCACATAAATCTAAACCAAATCTTGGCTTATTTGTACGCTGGCTGTAGCTGTAATGTGAATATTAAAAACCAATGCATACAATATTTACAAAATCTGTTAATTTTTTGAGTACATAAAACGTTGCTTCATGTTGTCATCGATTTGTGCCCGACATGGACCAACCTGAATCGGTGTTCAGTAGTTTTAGTTAACACGTCCCATGTTTGTTCTTCTGATTAGTATTTATTTTTCTGTGTGGAATTTTTAAAGTTCACTTCCAAAAACTTCTCGGCACTATTAAAACTCCTGTTGAGAGTGAATAAAATAAGTGGTAATGTGAATTTTCATTTAAACCAAGAAGCCATTTAAAGCGATATACTCTAACCATCTGAAATTCGCTCAGAGATAGCCAAATTTAATTAACTTAATGATTTTCCATCTTAGTCTCTGATTAAAAAGCAGCCTGGCTTAAAATCGGAGTCGACCTAATTTGATTAGCCGCCTCGCTTCTTCAGTATGCTATTAGCTTTTATTGTTCGTTGATACAAAAGTTTATGACAAAACAACTAATAAATGCTTTGAGAATTTAACTAATTCATTAATTTGGGCATATTTTATAGAACGACGATGGGAAAATAGGCGGTCTTTGGAATTTTGAAGACTTCTCGAGAGTCGGATAATTCAGATTCTTGCCTTTCTCTTGCTTATACTGGGTGATCCAAATTGAATGTGCTCTAAAATTGCTTTGGATATCAATAAAGCGTAATGAAGGATTTTGGTTATGTCTTGAAAAGGTTATATAGGCTTTTTAATTCAAAATCTAAATTTGTTCGAAATTACCTTTTTAAAGACCTACTGCACTTATCCTCTTGATCAAGTCTCTCAAAAATTGCCCTTGGTATACAAAGCTAATTTGGAAAAATTAACCTCGATTACTTTATTTTTGGAGTTTTCTTGAGAAAATATCGATTGTGTCCATAACAGATTTATTTTTGACAGATACAAATGAATTTAATTTGTTTTTCAATTCTGCAATTGAAAGTAAAAAAGAAATACTAATTTTTCAATGGACGCTTTTACTCTTTATTATAGGTATAAACTCAACGTATGAATTTGATAAAGACATTACTAACAGTAAAACACTTTTTTTAAAATTAAAAACGCACTAAATTTGCATTATTTACTTATTTATCACTACTCTGTGTAAAACAAATAATTGTAAAATGCAAATTTGGCATTGACAAAATCTCTTCATTATATCATATTGATACGTCAAATTTCAAATATTTATAATAATAACTGAGCTCGGACTATGTACTTTCGATTTGGATCACCCGGTACAGGAAAAACTAAAAGGGCGGCAGATTTCATTTTTAGTAATTAAAAAATTTGTATATTTTGACAATTTTCAAACCAAAAATGATATGCCTCGGATTTTTGATAACCAAAACATTAATCGTTTTGCTGGTTTCGTTAAGAGTCACATTTAAATTTTGCTTAAAATTATTCAGATTAATATATTAATTTTAAAAGTAATAATTTTTAGCTAATTAGAAAGTTATTTTTTTCTGTTGTGAATATGGAGTTGTCTTCTTGTCTTGTTTTTTGCCTCATTACGCATATTTACTTACTTCTGTGGTTTGACAAGAACTCATAAAAAAGTAGGAAAGCATTCTTTCCTTCTTGCACTGAAAATCAAATGTGAAGAATTGATAACTCAATGAAATAGTAAGAATGCAGAAAGAAGAGATATTCAAACAAAACCTAAAATTTAGCTAAAACTTGCAGCAGTATTTGAAATGTTTTTAAATTAAACTAAAAACGTGTTGACGAAACAAGCACTTCGACATATTATGTGGACCAGTACGATGGTAACTCAACCGTATAGAATTTGAGCTCTCACGTCATAAGTACTAGTTCATTCATTAATTTGTAAATTCATGGTGAATCTTTAAAAGTGACTGGCTGTAATTACTATTTAGTTTAGTTTTAGAGAAGCTAACCTGTTTTCCGTGGTTTCGATAAATAGTAATTCTTTGGTGTGTTGAAAAAAGAACATTGTGACACGGCAATATCTGAAACTGCAACTTACTAAAAAGGATAACTATGACTACAGGCGTAAAAACACGATCACTCTTTTCTCGGTATTGGTTCATTTATTTGCTTCAGTTTAGGCAGTGGATATAGCCATACTCAAATGATTAAATGGCTGTAATACAACAGCTCTAATACATATATAATGATTTTAAGGATTTGAATTCCGAGCAAACTTTTGATAGTCGCAACATACGAGAGGTGTAAGGTCAATTTTACAAAAGAAAATAGCGTTAAAACGGAGAATATGTTTCATGAAACATCGTGTAAATAAACAATGGTTTGGCTGCAGCAAAGCTAAGTGGGGAGTTTGAATACCTACTTTAAGGAATTTTTACTATTGTTAACATTTATCTTTGAAGAATAACGCTTATAAATACTTTAATTATCCAGTATCAATGTTCATTTACCCAACGTTGATGTTAAATTCAATTTTGTTGTATGTGTGTGGCCATGCAGAGAAGCAATTTGCATGACCGCTGACAATAATCTGGAGTGTCCTAGTAAAATTTTACTTTTCAATTGGTACATGACCCGACATTACAAATATTTTTGTTTATATAGTCGAACATCCAGTACGTATATAGTTAATTCAGTGAGAGAGGTAATTGTTATTACAAACGCATAATACGAAGTAGGCAAATTATTGTAAAATAACCTCTTCCGGTTTCGTAGGAGCGCAGCCGACAATGATAAACATGTCGTTTTGTCGTCATGAGGCCATTATCGACCATTCAAATTTGAAAAAAGTCAAATTAAATTAATAGTGTTGAAAATTGCCAAAAAGTTAGTGCAGCAAGCGCGATAAATTCTAAAAAAAAATTAGGAGAGGAAAAAACTTTATCTCTGTGTGTACACCATTCAAAACTCGTCTTTAATAATGAAACTAAATTACTGCATAGATCTGGATAAGACAAGTTGATCCTTTTATATGATATTCAGCAGGGTGTCTAGATTAAAAGGCTTTGTTGATTGACACCGAGGATTGGTGTTTTCAAAAAAAAATAGAAATATCATGGGATTTTCCTACAGCTCTTTGATTCTTTAAAGGAACGTTCTGGAATTTTTAGGGATTGAGAGGATATTTATTTAAGGTTTTACCTTAGTCTCTGGGTTCAATAGTAGGGATTTCCGGGAATACGGTGTTCATCTTCCTGGCACAAAAGACTAGCTCTGTCTTGTCAGGATTGAGAATATTGACAGACAGTCGCGTCTTAGTTTACCAATACTCAGCCTCGGTAAAAATTGACATAGTTTTAAATCAAAAATGGTTTCTTGCCTATCATGAGCCTATCATGACTCAATTTTTTTCCCTTATACAATTTTATCATAGCGTCACACAAATTAAAAGAGTACTTTTCTACTACTGCAAAAAACATATTTTACCTGCAACTTCCGAAAACTGATAAGTCGATTAGCGATGAGTCCTAAAGTGCACAATGCACGCTCAAAAGAGAATGACCAACACTTCGCAGGTTTGTGTTCTCATTTCAGTTTAATTAAATGCCATATTTCGCATGGTTTCATATTTTTAAGAAATTGTCCATTCCCGGCAGTTGTCTATGAACTAAAAGAATTTGCAGGTCACATTGAATGTTGTCCAAAGATTGGGCAAATTTCTCACTAAATTCTAAAACTTTCTGGGATTCATGTTTAAAGTTGAGAGTGTTTTACCCCCATACTTTGGAGATCCGACTTTATAAATTGAATTAGCTTGTTTTAAGGGTCTGCGTGGCTCCTCAATTTAAATTAAAATCCTACGGGAGATTAAAAAAGTTCAATTGATTCGAGGGTGATCAGCATGGGGAATTCTTTTGCCTCATAAGCATGGTATTGGTTAAAAAACGTGACAATTGGATATGAAAACTTTTGCTTCAGTATTGATGCACTGAAGGGTCATTGTATTCAAATGTCCTATAATTCGTCACCTTCGATTAAAATTTATGTAAATATATTTCTATTATTTGTGTCGTAGATTAAGGTAAACCGCTTTTAGTAGAAAACTACTGATAAACAAATACTTTCCAATGTCAAAACACGAATGATTACATTTTTGACATGGACCTAGAACTAAACAAACTGCTCGTTGAAGGCAAACATCACGTATAGAGCCAGATTTCCTTTCAGTTTAATTTTTGTGTATCGACGCAAAAGTTTTAGGACCAATAGATCAATTTCCTAACAACTTCACCCAGTGGATAATTAATATCCACGAAAATGTTCAAATTACGAAAGAGTAGGTATTTGTGTATTTCATGGTTTCCATGGAAACTAATCTTCCAGGTAAAGTTGCCAGTACATCGATCTAACCCGGCCTTTAACCTGATTTTTTTAAGGTGTATTCATACTTGTTATCGATTTATGGCGTAACGCCCAACTATTCAGATAAGCAATGTAATGTCGAGATAAGAGAATAACTGGAATTATACAAAGAGAAACCTAACAGGTTCATATCTTAGGCAAACACGTGAGCAAAGCTTGTGTAGAAGGTGATACAGGCATATCAGCAGCGAGATTATTAAATGAGGATTCATTTATTGAAGCTAATTCTTTTTACATTACTTAAACGAAAAACAGCCTCTAAACCTCTAAAATCCCAATATTCCCTCAATCGTTTTATTGACTTTCCTTTTGGTTTTCCAACCCTTTTAATTCCATTTTATTTAGGTGTAGATTCCAGAGTATTGATTCCCAGTTATCACTGAAATGTTGGTGGGTGCATAGCCCTAAGGGTTGAGAAGGGCCCGATTGAATGGGAAATTCTAATTAGAATTGGACTTTTATTATAACCTTGGGCAGCAATCACAGATTCCCCGATTTTCTGCAGCGTCTTGTATTAGCATGTGTAGGCAAGTCTAATGAAACTACCCCTTGCGTGATACCTCTTTGGTTAAGTTTAATGTTATCTGCAAATTTTGTTGGCACCCCAAACAAAAATTATCACGTTGATTGGTCCCATTCGAGACAGGCAGCCGAGCAGATAATATTTCAGATGATCGACAAGCTGCAGGAGGGTTTGAAATATGACACATCCCTATACATTCCACCCTCCTTCTCATGTTGAGTGACGACAAAACTCCGATGTTTATCAATGAGGCATTCTCTAAGCTCTGCTGGGGAAAAAGATCGACATTCTTGCTTTAGTTGTTAAAGTAATTTGCTTTGTTTTGAATTAAGGATAAGCTTGGTACAAGCAATTTTGATCCACATGTGCCACAAACCAAAGAAAGCCAATATCTCTGGATTACTTTATTCCTGCGCAAGGTTGGCATCATGATCTAAATATTTTTACTGCTTCGGTGTTTTCCTAGAGAAATCTCGATTGTTTTGCGTTTTACGATTTCTTTTCAAGTATTAGAGATTTTACGTTTTCTCTTAGAAACAGGTAAATCGTTTAATTTGATTAAATTAGTCAGGAACATTTTTTAATAATATTTTTACTTGAACTGAACCCATATATGATCAAAAAGAGTGTAGGAAGGTGTAAAATAAGTAATAAAAATTAGCACACTCACATCTTCGTATGAGAATTAATTTAAATACTTTACTTTACAAATCATCAATTCAGCAATCCGTTTTTCAATAATATTATTACTTCAATTGAACTTATTAATTAACTACAAAAAGAGAAGAGGAAAACAAAAAATAATTAGCGCATTCACCTAATTGTACGGAAATCAAATTGGTACTGTTCTTAAATACAATCTAACTAAAGTCAAATTGTTAGTGGCTTTATTGATTTACTTGGTTTTGAGACCTCTGAAAACTCTGACTATTAGAGACAAGTTTCAGCAAAACTGAACAATTAAAGATTTACTATTACTTGAGTGATTAAGCTAACAATAGATTAAATACATTTATGCAAACATCTTGTGATTACATATGACTATTAAAATTGTCTTAGCTTCTCAAATCATTCAGTTCACAAGAAGCTCCATTTTATATATTTTCATTTATATAGGGTGATTCAAGAGGAAGTACCAGTATTTCAAGTACGTCTTGGATAACTCAAAATAAGCATAAAAGTTCCTATATACATACGTGGACTATTCTCAACCATAACAGAAATATAAGGGTAAATTCAACATTTTTATTGAATGTACTAAATTATCATTTAATGATTATTAATAAAATACATTAGCTAATAATTTTCAAAAATACCACCGTTTACATCTAAACACATGACCGCTCTCCGATGAATAGATCTAGTCGCTCTGTGAATGGACAATGGTCTATTTCTGACAATTTCTGCTGCATTTACCATATGGTCGAGTAATGCATCTTTAGTATCTACTTTAGTTGCGTATACTAAAGATCATCCCTAAAGACAAAAATCTAAGGGATTAAGGTCTGGCGACCTAGGTGGCCAATTATGTGGACTGCCTCGATCAATCCAATGATTTGGAAAATTGTTGTTCAAAAAATTTCTCACTTGTAAACTCTAATGCGGAGAAGCACCATCATGTTGGAAACACATTTTTTATTATTACATTTTTTTCTATTTATCGAAGAGTAGTCATGTGTTTAGATGCAAACGGTGGTATTTTTGAAAATTATTAGTCAATGTGTTTTATTTATAATCATTAAATGATAATTTAGTACATTGAATAAAAATGTTGAACTTACCTTTGTATTTTTGTTATGGTTGAAAATAGGACCCACGTATATAGGAACGTTTATACTTATTTTGAGTCACCTCAAATCTAAACTAACCTGAAATATTAGTACTTCCTCCTGAATCACTCTGCATTTAGTTATAATAACTTTAGAATTTGTTGTGAGCCATTTACGACTTGCCTTGATGAGTAAAGGCGTATTTAAAACTCCACTTTTCTGTTTGAGTTTTCTGAATTAATGTTATCTGTTTGAATAACGTTAAGTCTGAGAATATACCATTTATATACTTAAAAATTTGCCTCAATATTTTTTATTTCTGTCAGGGTTTCCACATTCGAGATAAGGCACGTTATTTCGTGAGTAATTAAATTGGGAAAATTGTACTCAACGTCGAACCTTTAAATGTTATTGATCTACTAACTTTCCTTTGGTGTGGCTTGATCAAAGTGACAGCAACATTATTTACTCGATAGCGTATCAATCATTTGATTGCAAACTTGGGAAGTTCAATGAATTGAGTCTCACTTTAAACAAAGTTCAGTCCAACATTTGATCGAATGAATTTCTTGGTGCACGAATCTTTAGTTAAGTGCTACTGGATGTGTTTCGATAACCTTTTTAGCGGATTGCTTTGCACACTGAGGGAAATCAATTTTCCAAGCTTAGAACTTATATTGAGATGAATTTCGAGAAAATGTGGTGCTCTTAACGGAAATTCACGTTATTAATAGTAAAAAACCTTGAAGAATGTATAATCAATATACATGCATAGTTATTTGTAAATTGCATATTGCCGTGGCTGCATGAAAAGACACAAAAAAATCTCGGGTTCATACAACAAATAAAGGCCTTTGTAGTTGGAATGGCCTTATTATATCAAAGGAAACTATTACATTTCACGTCCATAATGGACTTGTGGAATTCAATTTGCGATATCCTAGTAAGGTGAACTTACAGTCCATGAACCGATTTTTGCTATACACACACTTTTTTTAGGTGTAATAACTAAAATTGAAATGTGGGATAGTCTTTCTAGGCCGTAATTAAATTATTCAATTTGTCTGTGTGTGACTAGAAACTCAATGTTATGTTCCTACCACGCCATGGGGGTTTAGATAATCTGGGAGGATACAATTGCTTTATAAATATGAGGTTAATTATATGTATACATAAATGGGAATTGCTAGTGCTATAAAAATGTAAATTCTGTTATTTCCAACTTTTCTGTGCTTGACCGTACTTTTTAGGTCCATGATTTTCAATCCGAACGTAAAAACACAGTTTCGCACTTCTATGGTGATGTATCAAAATTGGAAACAAGAGCCTCTTGAAAAGTCGAGTATTGATCCAGCACATGAATTCCCTACTCCTTTACCACGTCTCTTTTTGGCATCCTCTTTCACCAGCCAACAAGAAGATTGATTCTGCTAAATTTCACCTTTTAAGTGTTCTATTATATTTCAGCGCCACTTTAGCGCTCTTTCGAAGAATATTGCTGTGTAAAAGATTTCAATTACACGTATAACTTCGCCGTAACTTGAATACGTGACTATGAATTGCCTCTTTTGTATAACTAGACGTTTGACAAATTAACATCCTCGTTATGCGCCAAATTTTTGAAAGAGGTTTTTAAGATCGAAAAATATACCTAGACTTTTTGACCGCAAATCTGATCAATGTTTTAATCAATTTCAACTGTGTCATATTCAATTCTGTCGCTATTTACACACAATTGAAGATTTTTTCCATTAAAAATTATAATATAATATTACTTGCGCGTCAAATTAAACGCATAGGCATTTTCGTTTTCTTTTAACTTCTGCTACGCAATTTAAAGGACAGGTTTCTTGCAGAATTAGAGGGAGGACAATTTTTTAAACAGTTTTTTTGAATCATATATAGGGTGAGCTATAAAAATATTAAATTTCATTCTTTGTATCTGTGGCAGATACATTTTTTAAAATTCCTTTTTATAAAACACTCTGGATATTGCCTCCATATGTTTTTGGTAGATTGGAGAGAAGTGTCTCGAAAAAAATTATAGTGTTTTTTTGAAAAATGGTGTATTTTTGTAGAATACAATCAATTAACTGTTTTTTCAGCTTGGTATTACTTTTTCAGGACCAATGTAACATTCACACTCCTAACTTAATTCGTACTTAGCGATACCATGATTGGAAGTAGCACCTTGTTGATTGGCACAGTATTATTTAAAGTTGGCCTATAATATACAAACATTTCATGAAAATAAAATAAACTGTATACATTTTATTGTCCAAATAACTCGTTCAATTTCACTACAGTAAACTGTTTCCGCGGATAGTATCTCGCAACGTTTAATTCGTTTTCCCATTCTCCATGAAGTAAAGCCTATCACATGGTCAAATTTTCCATTAGAATATACCACATTTTGAAAAAACATAATATTTTTTGTACAGCTTGGAGGTACTATGCCTTGGTACAAAATATGATAAAAATGAGTTTAGTAAAATTAATTCTGTCGATGGTAGGAATAATTAAATTTTCACAATGTTACAGCACTCGACTTTACCCTGTGTAAGATCCAAAAAAATAGTTAAAAAACTGCATCCCCACAGATTTTAGAAAAAATAAGCTTTCGCAAATTGTAACAGCCATTTAAATCGGACGGGGTAGGTCGATGGTACACACATATGCATTTTCAATAATCACTAAAGAACTTGTCGGTGAATTTAATTTGATTGACAAATTAGCGATTTCCCTTTTTCAAGTTGGTCATAAATTTTTCAAAAATCCTATTTTTTGCTTATTTGCAAAAACCCTCCCTCTGCGTTTCAAAACATCAATAAATTTCCATTATTTTATTAATTTCAAACTATTGTAACAAATCTATAATAATCACACAAAAAAAGCCTTTTTTTAAGAAAATTCTGTTGCCAAGCTTCGAAGCCTGTTTCTTGTCACTGACAGCCCATAATTCATGCATAAAATCCTCAATTAAGAGGACTAGATTATTAAAATTTAAATAGTATTTTTTATTAGTAATATCCTGTCACCATCATCTCCCTTTGGTGTATTTAATTATTATAACTGGCAGGAAGTTTTGGCATGTCCGCCGTGAATTGTTTTAGTCACAATCACTAAAGTTCTCGTTTTGTTTCAGGATACATAAACACAAATGCGTTCCAGGCATTGCAGATACATGGTGAGTATTAGTGGTTGAGTAAATTTAAATAGATAGATAATGTGCATAAAGAAAGCGTGGTCAAATCACCAATCAAATTGACACTATTTGAAATTTAAAAATGGTTAAGGATTATACGGTCTGAATGTAAAAACTACTTTTTCTTGTTTCAAATTCAAATTTTCGGCCCAAATTGTATATTTATAAGTCTATTGTCGCCGCATTTAAAAGTAAAATCTATGTGTAACAGTATTTGATATGGTTAGTCTACAAGCATACATTTTTAAAACAAGCTGCTTAGTAAAACCGACAAATTATTTTGATTATACATTTACATGGAATAATAATAGGTTTACCACCGCAGTACGTAAATAATTATATGATAATGTGATTAATTGGTGATTTTAAAATTAAATAAGGCTCTCTTTATCCTCCTGTAAGGGCCATTAGCAGGAAACCGGTCACCCATGGATACTGCAACCATGCATCATCGAACTCCCCCATGCTTTACGACAGCCAATAATACATTGTCATTCTGTCAATTTTAATTTATCTAATTAATGGCATCTGGTTTGTGATTTATGCATTTCGTAGCTCTTTCTTCTGCGCCCCCGAATCAGCCATTTCTAGGCGACAGCCCCACGTAGATTCCAATATGATAATAATTCTTTATGACGTCACCTATTAATTTATCATTAAAAGGAATTGAACCCTTCGCCAATGCGGCAACATTGCGGCCAAGAAACAGCCAACCACGTGGTCCGGGTGAGGGTCTTTGGCCTTTGGCCACGTGCCCTCGTGCCGAAATTAGGGTAGATTTTTGCGGAAGCAGCTACGGCGCCTGCGCCAACCCCGTTCCGATCGACTTTCCTGAACTTTATATTCATAAATTAGGTTTTTATTGTTTGTCCGGATTTATATACCCCACTCGGTGGCTAAAATGGGGCATTCCGATACTTGTCTCCTGCAATGGGGTCGGTTCTATATATACGTACATTGCGAGACGCGTCTAGTTTTCGGGTTAAGCTCAGCTTGGGATATTTTTAGGTTGAGTAAATGGGGCGGGCCCTTTTGCCCGGTGCAATCAGAGCTAGTTGGGTCTAGCTGGAGGTCTTGACCTGTTAAGATCAGGAGCTGGTTTTAATTAATTTGCATATTAATAAGGGAAGGAGAGTCACGTTTTTAGGTGAATTCGATAATGTAAAAAAAGAGAATTGTATTTTATGGCAGTTAAGACAAGATGTGAATTAACACCATTGATATTCAACTAGGAAGTTTTTTTTAATTACAGATTTTCTTAAAAATTTTATAGTAATCTGGTTAAGCTATACTAACTTAAATGAGTGTCTTCAAGTAAATTGAAATGACTGCAAAACAATTATTCTTAACAATGAAGAGTAACTTGAGTAACCTAAATGGACCAAAATAAGAGTTTTGAGTAATCCAGTTAACCTAAACTAAACTGAATAAAATTTTTTAGTAATTCAAGTACTGAAACTAATTAATCTGACTGAAATAATCTTAATGAATTTTTTTTATAACTTAAAATCAACTCAAGACGTTTTTTTTAAATAACTTGAGAATGGATTGTAACACCGATGCTTATAACTGACCTTAGAGACAAGCCTTCCAATAAGAAATTTATTCAGTTAAGTCTAATGCCGTCTTTATCCACTTAGCTGGATATTTTCCATATTAGACACCCTTTACGTGTATTGAGTCTTAGTACACAGACAATAGTCTTAGGAACTAATCTGCGGTCATGATATTGGTTGAATAGAGTAGGTCGGAGACAGGGGATTCAGGCAGTTTTGCATATTTATTAGTTTCCAAACAATTTTTAAACCTTCATAGAATTGTTTGTTTTGTTATTTGTATCAGCAATTTTAGTAATTTACCTTCAGTCCGTTTAATCAGAAAAGTGTTGGGATTTGGAGTTAAGTATCACTAACGCTAAGCTTCTATTTTCGGAATACCCACGCAAATAAAACATTAAGGTCACTTTGCCCCTCAGCTCAAATCCGGGAGTTAAAGATAAATCGACACCAATTAGGTGATATAATTCCATAAATAGGATTAAGTTAGTGTTGGGCTTCTCTTTTCCATGGAATTTTAGGGAGCATTCCTATCCAGTCCTCTCGTATCCGACAAATTATAATTCCAAACAACCGCACGGGGTTTGCTTGTGACAGCCGCATGGAATCAAATCTCATCTTAACTCTAATACTCGAATAATCAATCTTCTGGTGAATATCGCAATAGACTGGATTCTTCTAATAGGGGTGGAGCTGGTTTAGGCAAAATCCCGGCTCATTAAATAATTGCTGCCCGTGAGGACATGACTGGACAAAAATTCTGGTAGTGTTAACGCATCATGTTAAGTCATAATTACAGCGTTTAAATTTCGTGATTTGGTGGAAATATCGCGACCTTAAATTAGCAATCAAGGGAAACGAGAAAATCCCTAAATCAACGTAACTGCATATTACTGCGCACGAATGTAGCTAGTTTCATGCTGTTACGAATATATCCGGTTTGGCAATGCAGAAACGTGTTACCGGCAAAAACGAACATCTAATATGAAATTTATGGAAATGCAACCTGGAAGGTTTTCCATTTGCGCTAGATATATTTTTCTGGGTTTCAGTCATCAATTTCAGCTGGCGCAATTAAATATAGCGACGACAAGATAGATACATTTTCTTTGAAACATAAATAAAATTTTATTTCAGGAAAATCGCCATACTTCCCAGGTTTAGACGATCAGGCTGGACCGGTACTCTTGGAAGAACCAAGTCATTTGGTTGACGGCACTTTAGGAACTCAGCCGCTGAGTTCACCCTCCAGGTCATCCCCCCATTCTCAAGGGTCGGAGGGTGGTGAGCGATTTTCAAGAAAAGTTTTCGTTGGTAAGAAACGTCATTATCGTTATTTTTCCATTTTGTTTTTAAACGTTCCCAAAACAACTGAATTAGTAGTAAAATTTTTGTGTTTTTAGGTGGCCTGCCTCCAGATATCGATGAAGATGAGATTACTGTGAGTTTTAGGAGATTTGGACCGCTAGTTGTAGACTGGCCTCACAAGGCAGAAAGCAAATCGTATTTTCCACCCAAGGGATATGCCTTTTTGTTATTTCAAGTGAGTTGATTTTAATGTTGAGGCAAAAATTTTTAATTTAGAGCTAGATACGTTTCATCTTAAAAGCATTAATATTAATATTCTGGAGAAAAGATTTTTTTGTCGTGGAGGCCAAAGGCCGCACCCTCAAAACATTAATTTTGATTCTGATTATGTAAAGAATGAGATTGAGCTTCGTCCAAATTGGGGCATAGAGAAATGTGAATTCTATTCAGGGATGAAAAGGCAATTTTTCATAAGCTCGACGGCCTGACGTCCATTTTAGGCCGAAGGCACGTAAAATCATTAAATCGTGTATCCAGGGCCGTAACCGACTTTAATTAATTTCTCATGGAATCCGGCAAGACTAACTCACTTACGCTTTGTTCCACAGGATGAAAATTCAGTTCAAAGTCTAATTGACGCATGTATAACCGATGAAGATAAGTTATACCTCTGCGTTTCTTCTCCAACAATCAAAGATAAACCAGTACAAATTCGACCATGGAGGTTATCAGACGCAGATTTCGTTTTGGATGCGTCCATGCCCCTTGACCCTAGGAAAACCGTTTTTGTTGGTGGTGTTCCACGACCTCTTAAGGCTGGTACGTATTTAATATCTACTAACCAAAACATGATCATTAAAAATTAAATGGCAATGATGTGCCAGATTAATAATGGGACAATAATGATTTATTTTTTGCATTGTTAACACTTTTCTATATTCGTACTTAAAATTTTGCAAAACTATACTTTTATTTCAGTTGAATTAGCAATGATAATGGATAGGTTGTATGGTGGAGTGTGTTATGCAGGCATAGACACAGATCCGGAATTAAAATATCCAAAAGGAGCTGGAAGAGTGGCTTTCAGCAATCAGCAGAGCTACATAGCGGCCATAAGTGCTAGATTTGTTCAGTTGCAACATGGCGACATTGACAAACGGGTAGAAGTGAAGCCATATGTACTGGATGACCAAATGTGTGATGAATGCCAGGGCCAGAGATGCGGTGGCAAATTCGCACCATTTTTCTGCGCCAATGTGACTTGCTTGCAGGTAAGTAAATCTAAGTACTTTGGAAACATCCTTTCGCTGGTCTGGAGGAAAACGACAAAAAATCAAAAAGCTTTTAGTGGAAAAATTTTGCAAGTTATATGAGGTTTGAGAAAATTTCAAAAAATAATATTCTCTTTTCGGTTGCATGTAGAGCAAGTTAATTTATGGAAAAAACCTTCTCAAAAAGTGCCTGCTTATGGAGGTATAGTGTGAAAACTAGCCCCTCATAGAATAAGGTTTAAGACCAAAAGTGGTATATTTGAACATACAACGTTATGCTTTCGATGTTCAATTTTAAAATGACAGTTTTAACTTTTTGGTGTTTCACATTACACTTAAAAATTGCGAATCATATGGGAATTTTTCTAAACCTAAAATGTTTACTTTTGTTTAATTTGCCTCATTATGATGATTTTAAAATTTGCTTTAATTTTTCAAATATTAAATACCCACTCCTCCAATGATTTCATATTTTATGAATTTTAAATTTCGAATCTGATTCATTTCCGAATTCCTATTTAAAAAGATAATGAAACTTGATAAAATTATAATCGAAATCGAATTGAGATTTCAAGAATCCGGGGTTTAATTTGATGAAGATTTAGAATTTTTCCTCTAAATTTTAAAATTTTTTTCCCGATTTCCTCCGATTTGGTGATTTGTAGTATTCCAAGCTTGAGTTTACCATTGGGATTTCATCAATATAAATCTGAGATTAGAATCTTTGACTAAGCATTTTTGCAACATTTTTAAAATTAATAATTACATCCAGTCACGCTGAACCAAAATTTAACTGCAAGTTTTGTTTACTCTTATTTTTGAAATTCCAATTTGGAAGATATTTTAAGAACTGGCATAATCCTTGGGATGTTCCAGTACTATTGTGAACACTGCTGGGCAACAATTCACTCAAGACCAGGCCGCGAGTTTCACAAGCCCCTCGTCAAAGAGGGTGCAGATAGGCCTCGCGCCGTCCCCTTCCGTTGGTGTTAACGCATGCGCATCGCACCTGCGCCGCAGCCCCTTAGCTTATTACCACACACACCGGCAGCGGCCCCCTAGGCGAAATCTTAGTACGGTAACTCGGCCCAATATGACGTCGCCTTTGATGGGTCACTAGTACAAGATGATATTCCAGAAATACATAGAACATCCGGTAATGGATGGGGTAGTGAATTAGCGCTTAAAGCTCCGCATAATTCAATTTTATAGTTATAAAACTCGACGTTTTCCACGGTGGGACGTTGAGTCACAGGACACGGGAGAGGATTTTGCTTAAAATTAGTGTTTCCATATCACAATAGATTGTATTTAATACCTCTGCGGTCGCGGCCCATCAGAGGTGCTCGTCAGATCTGGGGTTATTTATCTAGTAGCAATTATACATACCTATTTAAAGATATACATGTATAACCGATTATCTTCTGTATTAAGTGGGGCAGGACGGTAGCTTCACGATTTTTCTGCACTAGTCATCCAGCGTTACAATTCATGACCTCTCGACTTAGATACTTCCCTTATTGCTCATAAACTATACACCGCATCAAAACAACAATTTTTTTTAAATTGATTTCAAAATTTAATGCTGCGCATTATAGAGAAACAGGACCGACCCCATTGCAACGCAGACGCAACTGAAAGAGTTCCACAAGATTGCTAAACTGTTAATTTTAATTTTTTTTTAAGTATTGTAACATTTTTATATATATGGAGTGTGGTAATTCTAGTCGAAATGTCTTGGAAATCGACTACCGCAAGCTCGATTTTTGCGTTTTTGCTATGGTTTATTTTAGATGAAATGTAATATTTAAGATTGTTTCTTGATAGAATCTTTTTAGGCATGGGAAGAATTCCCTAGGTTTTATTCATATTTCGAAGATCGCAAAAAAGAATCATTTGAAATATGGCAATTTTATGAGATTCTCTCGAAGATAAATAAAAACTATTTTATTATTTTGCAACAAGTTAATTAGTAACTTTGTTAAACTTTCCTTTTTCTTACATTATTTGTAAATATTTTTTTCTGTTACTTTTTGTGCTAGAAAGGTAATTCTAATTTAGTTTTTGGAACTTTACGCAAAAAGGAGGTGTTTAAGGCCGACTTTAAAGGTCATACTTCAAAGTTAACGCGGTACAGTCAGACATTTCAGGGTATTGTATATACTAGTCTATTAATGAAAGCGGATACTGTGCAGAGACCGTTTAGCTTGAAAAACAATCGTCCAGCTCGAGTACCTGACTGGAAACTTGCGTTAATATTTCTGCTGCCCTGCCATTTATCCAGCCTTCCTTGAGATACACCACGTATAAGGGCATGGTCTTCAGTACGTAATTTTTATACGTTTACTCAATTTCTAGGCGGACATAAAACTGGCACTTTGAGGGCGAATTGGCTGCAGGATGACCTTACTAATAAAGTAAAATAAATCAGTTTATGCAACAAGCAATACACTGAATTAACAATTTGATTTTAATAACAATTTTGGTGTTTTAAATTTCAAATATTTCTTTGTCGCTGTTTTACTAGTTGCATATCTGTGATGTAAAGGCAAGGTTATTTTTTATTAAGGAAGGATGGTTTGTTCGGTAAATTTGTCCATGTTTCTCTAAGAAACTTTAACCCAAATCTTGACTGAGAGTTGTAAGTGAAAGCAGTAGGCACACTTTTTTTATTGTTGGACAAGACAAAATTAAAAAACTAGTAGTTATTCTTGATGTGGATCTTAAATACATGCAATTATTCTCAATATTATAACCTGAGACTATGACTTATCTGTCAAGATTATAAGGACAAAATAATCGGTGTTGTATCTTATATCATGAAATATTCTTTAGTATTTGGTATCACGACAAGGTTTTCTTTACGCTTAAAATTTTACTTTCAAAAATAAAATATAATCCAATTAACATATATTGCATGTTGTCTGTTTTTGCATAGGCCGTTGTATGTAATTAAATGTAAAAAACTATTAGGAAAATTCTAATTACTCATACGTTTTCGTGATTAGCAGTTAGCTTTTCTAGGTGTTTATAGAAACTATTTTCTGAATTTCTAATATAATCTTCCATGAATGGTGTTTAGGTATTTGGAGGTAGCTCCAAGTGATTATAAAAACAATTATGTTAGGGCTAAATTTCTAATTGATTTCGTATTACGTTTATGAGCGAAACTGAAGACCATGTGGCTATTGACCAGCTTCCGCTTAGTGTCCGCCATGTTTAACCGCTATCCTTTTTAACATCCCTTATTTTCATGTGTGATACCATAGACGTTTTAAATGTATTAAATCAATTTGCACGGATATGTATAGTATATATAATAGTATCAGCTATTCTGAGACTTTGTATTTTTTAAATTTGAATTTTTATACTAAACTGTTATAAATGGTGATTAGTAAAAGTTTGTGTGCAATAAAATCCAGCCTCGGATGGCAATTTTTAGAGTTTTATCTTTTACTGTAATTCATAAATAAAACGTTTCTTAGGAAAATGTGTACATAGCAGACCAAATGGCGCATATTGCATCAGGCTGCATCCTCTCTAGCCAGGGTTGTAGTTAGCCGAGATTCAAAATACGTACCTATTCTACTTAGTTGAAGTGGCTTATGTTACCTCTCTTTGTCTAAGTACTTTTCGGACTTTAAGCTTGATTAATAAATCAAATTCGGCTTCAAAGGCGTAGTTCCAAATAATAGCTACAACGCTTATAGACTTTCAAATCCATATTTCACATAACACTAGATTTAACTGCAGTTTAAGCCTGTGGGAAGCGGTGGCCCAGGTGCAGGTATTTCCAATAGAAATCTAGAATTACGTATTTTTTTAATAGTGTAAGTGACGTGCGGAGCTTGGGATGTCGAAAGGATAACTGAAAAGAATACTGCTTAGACAAAGGCGAGTAGACAACCTGCTCGAAATTGAAACCATCTATTAAATGGTACAAATAAGTATTGATATGATTTGTAACAATTTACACTCCTTTTTCTACCGTTTGTATTCGCTGAAGCATGTCTGAGAGAGTAAATAAAAAACGGACAGTGATGCGACATATTGTATCATACTCTAGTAGGTCATTATTGTAATTTTATCCAATTATCCGTTTATGAGATTTAGAATTTCGCGCTGCCGAGTATTTTCACTGGTCGGCGCCTATGTTTCATATTTTTAATATGTATAAGCTCTGTATTTATTGGAAATCTTTAAAGTTTTATATTTTCCACTTTTTATAACTGTTTTAATCAAAATGCTTTTTTATGGTTTTTCTATTTTTAATTACTAATTGATTGAAAAAAGGACCAGCGATTGCAGTTTTGCAATTGGCACCGGTTTCACAACTGAAACGCGCACCACTTCCCATTCAAAACTGTCTCTTGTCTCATTTTACTAACCTTTATTTTTTAATTAATCCATCTCAACTGAAAGACATAACTTATGCTGATAAAAAAAATCATTTTTGACAGTATTGACCGGGGATTTAGGTGCTAATTTCACTCGTAGTTATCCAAAAATTAGTTCAATATCGGGCTGTGTCTTGACTTGGCAAGGGGGCTCGATTATAGGGATAGTCAATTGTTTCAGATTCTTATTGTTGGTCTATTGGTTATTTCGGTTTTTGCCCGTTTCAACCAATGGCTGTTTGACTAGCACCAAAGTAGATTTTTATTATACTTGTATTATTTTTTGTTATAATTGTATTTTACGAAATATTTAAATTGTTTTTATAATTATTTTATACACTTTTATATGTTTGTTAGTCGATTTTGAGGTAAGGTTTGTAAAACTTCTCGGGAAGTTCCTCGTTTATTATTTTGTTAGATATCAGACTTTTTATGTTTTTTATAAATACTATATAAAATGTCAATTTGTGTTTATTTGATAAACTGCTGTTAAACTTCCAGTTGCTTTTTTCTTATTTCACTTCCCAAACAAAACAAGGAAAAGGTGATAATTTTGCTATTGTGCATTAAATTATTTGGTAGATGCGGTAACAATGTAGACGAAAAATTTTTTCATTGAACATGGAATTCGAATTTCAGGGATGAGGGTCCAGTAGCGTACCACAAAAAGTTTTAGATGGTAAAAGAAGATTTGATCCCAGGAAATAAACCATTCTGTAGATCCTATCAGCAATTTTTAAAACGTAAATAAGCACCTCTGAAGTAAGATTTATAAAAAAAATCCCAAAGTTTAAAATCCACATCTATAACGAAGCGTCTACGATTTTATGTTTGAATGAAGACGTTTATAATATAAACACATTGTGTCAACCTTAACGTGACATAGCCACGGGGAAGCAAAAAATGTATTCAAGGAAATTATTAAATCTGAAAGCTTATAGGTTGTCATGTTTTTTTTTTACCTGGGTGCGCTATTTTATCTAAAAACTCAGAATAACGTACCTGAGTTAAGAAAAAAAAGGACTTTATTGTAAATTCAGTTAGAATTTAAAGGGGACAAATAGAAAAATATACATGTTATTAAATAAACGATGATAAAACAATTAACATTTTACAAAGCAATGTAGGTACTAGGTTTTAAGCTCTAGAGCAATTTACAACGGAGGATTTAAAAAATTTAAGTACACAAGCCTAAATATCTACGGGGAAATAAATAAAAACTCTGTCAAGGAACTCGAGTTTACGGCTTTTATACTTAGAAAGTAACACTTAAAACAAGTGACCTGGTGGCATGTCCCAAGTTGTCTATGTGGATTGTGTGGCAAATGAACCCAAAGCTAAAATGGCCACATACCATAATAAAAAGTATTCACAGGATATTCGCAACGCAGTGGATACAGAACAGGTGTATGTAGATGATCTCAAAACTGGTTAATTTTTTATATGAAATCCCGAAAATGCAATGCCTCAACATAAACCAATCAAAATTTTCAAAATGTATTTCTTTAAATACATTTTCGGAGGCCAATACTTCACTAATCGTAGACATACGGTAAAAAATGTATATAAAAAGTCGACTTGTTTTGAGGTCCTCTACAAGTCTTAGATCTGTATCTATTGCATTATAAGTCGCCCCATATACAAATTATTGAATGCGAATTGTTGATTCGTGTCAAACAACCTTGAATAATCGACGAATCTGAGCCCATGTTTTAATAATAATTGAATAACATCAAAACTTTTTTTAAAATCTGCAAGTGTTCCCAAAAAAACTTTCAATACTAATTTAAAACTCGTTACTAAAGTAAAATTGCGGCATTTATATAATATCTGGTCAGTTCAAACAACTTGGACACACTATGTCACCAGGAAAAGTATTAATGAGTATGGAATGGAGTATTTAAATAAGCATAATAAAGGCTCTTTGGACTATTTCATGCCAAACATCCAGTTCCTCTGAAAGATCATTAGAAAACAATGATCGAAATTGATAAAAATCTGGACCAAAACAAGACTACGGTTACACATTTTTATATTATTAACCACACCACATACCACATACATGAGATTAATCACCGTACATTTTTGTTTAAATTAAATCTTTTACGATTGCATAAGTGTATTAATGATTAGAAGTCAGATGGGTCGCGTGAACTACGTAAGACATATCACACAATGCGTTTCCCTTAGCATTCTCATCCATTCGTTTCCCGTTTATCAAAGCTGAATTTCACGTCTGCTGTTTCAGTTGGGCAAGTTTGTTTTTCACCTCGTGGAAATTCGGCCGCTTATCAGGATGAAATTCCCATGCCTATGCACCAAAAAAAAAACGTAATATGTTTCACGTTATGTGTAAAAATAAATAAAATGATAGCAACAAAATCATTAATTCAAATAAATATTTACCTGACAAAATTATGTACAGTAATTCTGTAGCATTTTCGATGCTATTGAGAAATACTATATTACATAAAAGTTATGATTTCTTTCCCTTTATCACTTAGATTTTAATTATAACTCCCGATTAACAAAATTATGCCCCATAGGGACCTCCCTCTTCCCTTAAACACATCGGAAACTTATATTTACCAAAAATCATAACTTCACAGCAACTACAACTAAAGATTAAACGAGATGATGTACGAATCGTTTGTGAACAGAAATGTAAAAACAATTAAAATCCCAACACCCAATAACACATCATTTCAGGTTCTGTGTTACATCGGCAAAATAAAGGCTTTTATTCTGGAAAATATTGGTTAACCATGACACCGGTAGAAGCTACACAACTTTATAAAGAAAACATCTGAAGTTTAAGCCCCACAAAAATGATCTCTTCAATTTGTCTACAATAACGACAAATGCAATTAATGTTAAGATTTTACAAGGGTTAAACCAACATTAAACAACACACATAAACAAATATTAAGTCAATGTATTTTCACTCACCTGCTTCATAACCTGGTATATTTCAGGTGGACATCCTTCTGGAGCCTCCATTTTGTACCCATTTTCCACATGCCGTACTACGTCAGCCAAAGGCTAAAAATTTTAAATTTATCAACTGTGAAAGTTAAAAATAAAATAATCAACTTACTATCCTTGGATAAGGAACTCTCCCAAATGAATAAATCTCCCACAGTAGAATGCCGAAACTCCACATATCTGACTTGTTCGAAAATTTCTTAAAAAAATGTTTGCTGTTAATTTAAGTTTTTGAAAGAACTTGAAATGCTTACGTTGTACTTCAAGGCTTCAGGAGCGGTCCACTTGATTGGCAATTTAGCCGACTCGGAAGTAGCGTTTTTTTCGTTTCGAGCCAAACCAAAATCTGAAACTTTTGCTCGTCCGTTTTCCGCTATTAACACGTTTCTAGCTGCTAGGTCTCGATGAACCACGTGCATCTTTTCTAGGTACTCCATGCCCGAACACGTATCAAAAGCAAAATTGATTTGGTCTTTCTTGGAGACGTGCAGTCTTCCTCTAGAGCGTAAATAATCCACGAGACTTCCTTTACTCATATACTCGGTTACTAGGTATATTTGGTCTTTTTTCCTGACAATTCCCAGTAAGTTCACTAAATTTTCGTGATGCAGGGATCTGAAAAAATTACTGTTAGAAACTAATCAAATAAGAAATTGAAGACATACTTCATTAGTATCGCCTCAGCTTCACTGGAATCTTTTAACACCTTAACTGCTACTTTTTGATTTTTCCATTTTCCTAACATTACTTCGCAAAATTCGCCTTTGCCGATAGGTTCGCAAACCTAATAAATAGTCAATTTAGAAACATTTAGATTTGTTTGAAATTCAAGAAAAATAGTACAGGTCGAGGTAAACATTGAATGGAATATTTGCAGCGTCAGAAGCACTTTAAAATATACAGGGTGTCCCGAATAGCAACAATTAACGATTTTCAACATGTACAGCGGTAAATGGATTTAACCATTTTTTACTACTGTCCTGGTTAAAAATGAAAAAAGTTGATTTTCCAACCCTGGGAATACATAATTAACATTTAACCATTACAATTTGGAACATTCTGAATGCTTTAATACATATTATAAAATATTGTACCGGGAATTTTCAAGCATTATTATTGAATCCCTTCAAGGATGTTTCAGCGCTTCCAAGACTATTACTCATACAATAATAAATATACATATAACTCACCACTAAATCATGTTCAGGAATAACACAAAGATCATCACTTTCCTTTGAGCTGCTCTTGACTAGGGCTTTGGACGTTTCATTTTCTTTTGGAAGTGCGCTTACTAGTTTCGTGCAAAGACCGTCGGCATCATTCTTGTAATGCTCTATAAGCTCATCTAAATTATCAAAATATTCCTCGTCGTCTATTGTCAGTTTATTGCCATGAGATTTAACCCTGTAGAAACTTATCAATAAGCACTTTGCCTATGTTGAAAACATTTAGAAACTCACCTATAATGCTCAACCTTACTTTGAAAACAAACACACAAAGTATAATCGCCAGGGAAGTTTGTCGACTCCCGCACTAAAAATAGGCCATCGGTCCGAGGTCTCAGTAAGGATTCCGCTTCTTCACGAGATATTTTTCCGTGAAACCACCTGAAATTTCAAGGGTTGAGAATAGAACAGAGGATTTTTCTAAGGTACTTACGGTGTGCTCATATATTTGGAATTACTCCTCAAAGGGCTCTGAACTCGATTCACGTTGACATCATGCTCAGATGTAATAATTTGATTTTTTATGTTTCCACCTTCAGAAGGGCTAACATTCATATTGTTTTGGGGTCTTAACAGTAAATTGCAGTCGTTTAATACATTATTATCCATTTGGTGTGATAGGTCTTGAGGAGCCATCTAAAAATAAATTAAAGTATTTATTCAGTGTATTCTCTTTTGAGTAGGCGATGAAAGAGACAAAAACAAAAGAGTGTATCTAAATGTTCCGCAAAAATTTACGCACCTGGAATTTCACTTAAAAAGTTCGAAACTAAAACATCCGACCTAGTTGCACATTGAACTTAACCTGCTCGCTCAAAAACGCTCATTAAAAAAATCACTGCTATGTTTAGAATTCATTATGTTCTCCGATACATGCGTTTGTTCATGGAACGATCAATTACAAATCAGTTGCAACCAATCACGTTTCTAACAGTATTTCAGAGTGCAAACAAATGAATACAACTGGCTATATTGGTAGTCATAAGCCGATCAAATTTCCTACGGCTGGCTTGTAATTGCTCCTCGAACAAAGGTAATGGCCACAGGCTTTGGTTAACTTAAACGAACTAAATATGCCTCAATATGCTAAATTAAGCGAGCTATATAATCCAATTATGTAATTAAGCTGTGAGAGAATTTTCCTGATTGACTGAAGTAAACAATTATGAGTTGCTTCTGTGTAATGATTCATGACACACTTGCGATTTATTTTTAACTGTTAATAACTGGCATGTGGAAATTTTAATTAAAACGCAATACACTTTTAAAAAGAAACAAGAGAGGAGACAACAAAACACTTTTTTATGAAAAAACCAAATGTTAAATACATCTAAAATCAACTTTTTCCGCTGCCCTATGACTCATATGAGTTATTGCATTCAGGCGGCGTAGTTAACTAATTGTTGTTACCAAATTGGCCGAGCTACTCCAAGTATAAATATACTGTCGGACGTATAGCGGAATAAATTAACCGAGTATATCGCAATTTGTTTCTTTCATGAATTTGCTACTATATTGGCTTCTGAAATAGCGGCAAGGAACGCGAATATGCATATAGTAGATGCTCACGAAGCAATGGCTGGAATTTCGATTAAAACTACTTCTCTGCGTAAAACACCCACAACTACACATAATATCAAGACCTCAGGTCGTGTCGAACCACGAAGAGTGCATTTCAAACCATGTTAACTTTGATACGGAACAATTGCAGTAACCATACACATTCTTATGAAGTAATATCCCTGAGAAATGAGGCAAGTAAACGTGAATTAATTGGTGATCCAATTAGTCGTAAAATATAAAAGACATGAAATTAGAATTTTATGATAAGGCTTTCTTTTTGATAAGAATAGTCATAATAAAATCATTCAAGTTGCGAAAGCTATAGTGACATGAAAAATTCGCGATAGGACGTGTATACATTACCTATAACATATTTTTGAATGTCAATTTTAGATTATAAAATTACTAACTAGAGATATAATCAATTAGCAACCAGTAACATTTCAAATGTTGAATTGAGTCGCAAATCAAACAAGTGACGCATCTGCAATTTTTGATGGGATATACACGTGCATTAGCACTGACCATGAACTATCGGCTGACTATATAATAAGAGAGGAAAAAATCGCTCGATGTTTACTAAAGCGCGAAATTTATGCAGCTGAATAAAAATATTAATTGCGATATACTAAGAGTACCCTAACAACATGATTACAACATTTCTTGTAAACATGCTCTTGCAGTTGGTTAAGCAGCTTGTTTAAAAAAGGGAAAGTGACTGATTTTCATTTTCCTACATTCATCAAGAAGAAAACATTACTGTTGATAACGTACCCAAGATGACTCCTCATATGGACGGGTAACTTCACTAGGGGTACTTCGTTTTATACCCCGTGCAGGAACTGTGGGGGGGCTGGTGGTGGATGAGGTCTCCCATTGACCATCAGGTTGTCGGTACTGGTCGAAAATGTATGGTTGGTATCTCTGCAATCACCAACAGAAGATATAGGAAGTGTTAATTTTAAAAATTTGTTATTCAAGTTTCATAAATATTACTCTGTATGGTTATTTATAAAGATAAACAATTTAGATGATTAAATACTTATCAATACACTTAATCTCCGTATCCGTGAGGGTAGATTTTGCATATTTATCTGCCACTAGTGGTGTTAGTAATACTGGTACACATTTTCATTCCATAAAAATGCAAGTAGAAAATATAAATAATTTATAGGATATGGGGACTATAATATTTTCCATTTAAATGGTATTAGAGATATTTTTTGAGGGATCTTTAAATGATTATAAATTGTCAAACCATATAAATGAGAGAGTCATTTTACGGCGAAGGACCACGATGCTTATTTACATTTTGCGAATTTACGCCAGCACATTCCGATTTACAATATACTCAACTACGTTATTAACTAAAAAATTGAGCAATTATTACAAAATGGAATAAACGACATAATGTACTATTTCCTATGCCTATGAATTGGCATTTTAAAGCCCATACTATTAAACAATTTATGCGGACCTTGAATTTATTAAATAAAGAAATGAGATCGTGCATCACAGCGATGTTGGTTATACAACCTTCTATTTAATGGCGTTAGTTGACAAAAATGTGCGGAAATTACGGTCAAACATTTTTAAACTTGTATAACTTAGGCATTTGATGTGAAATGTAACTGTGAAAATAATTCAGTCTGTGAAACAGTTTCTGATTAACCTTACAGCAAACAAAGCGCATTTTGTCCACAATACTCTCATACAATTACTTTTAAGTAGGCTGCACTATTTAAACCTAATGTTCATACTGCTAATTAGCGGATAATGTAAATAAAACGCATCTATAATTTTACCATACAATAAACAAACAGGGGCTTTGATCTGTTGCTACTTATTATCCTACTATTTAGATTCTCGTTCAATTAATCAAGAGTTCCTTTAAACAATTTTTGAGGTCAATGATTATAAACCATCTGATTTGGGTTGATATCGAAGGTCAAGTGAAGATATATAAAGAAAGTTTTAAAAATTATAAGTTTATTGTGGTTTCACTTTCACTTCAATAATTATGGTGGGGCGCCAAAATTAGTGGCCAGGCACAAATGTCACGATGAACATCCCTTTTTTTCTTCTAAAAAACGCTATGGGATTTGTGTATTGTTATGGTATTTTCCTATTTCAGCATAATGGAGTTGTAATGTAGATAATATTACAAATGCTAAAATGTGTAAGAAATTAATATGTTTAAGCTAAATCAGTTAAATGCAGGTTTGATAAGCTTCTACTGATTGTTGTTGTTTATCCTCTTAAAAGAAATGTTTGCTCCAAATTGGCGCTTACTAGGTTTTAAATTAAAAAAAACTAGGCATAAAATTTAAGATCGGTTGATCTACACTTGTACTTTAGAAAAATATCATATAAGAGTTTTTATTCAATATGGCAATTTCGACAATCAATTAAATTTTTGATACTCAATATGGGGCAGTCCTGTAGAATAATTCATTTAGAAGCTGACTAGGACAATCACGCCTTGAGTCCATTTTACTTATTTCCTACTTATATTATGAGGAGATTTCATCCGTCTAGTCTACTGATAGGCTTCTGATAGTTCAAAAATGCATATCACTTATCAGCCAAAATGATCTAATACATATATGTGCTAAAATATCTTTTGACAGCTATCAAAAGTAATGAAATTAATTCACTGATAAGTTAATTAATTAACAACAAAATTGCATGGAAGTTGACTTGATTTGTCATTAAATGAGGCTTTAAAAAGTTTCATGGACATACCTGAGTAAATGAGGAATTTTGGCTTGTCATCACTTTAAGTGCAGAACTTTCACATCATACAGGGTTTATCCTTAACAAATTGACATTTCAAACCATAGGAAGTACTAAAAAACGAGCTCACAAATTAAATGCCCTACTATAAAGGTATGGACTATCTAGTTACCTTTAAATTTCCTGTGGCTATCACTTCAATCTATAATATAACCTGAGACCATCCCAAGACGAAATGTTTATTTGTATTGTAGAATTTTTATGCTAATTGACCACTACGAACTATTTAATAGTATCCAGTTCTTCGATAGTGTTCTCTTCATATTTTTGTTAAGTTACAGCACTAATTTTCTTGGGAATGACCAGTCGTCCTAAACCTATAGGAAAACAACCGCACGTAACTGAATAATTGATCACTTCGCGATCCGGAACTCTTTGTCAACACAAATGGGACTAATCCGTAAAGTGTTCTGTACTACAGCGCGCTTCTAGATAGGTACTACAGGCTACAAAAAGATATTTGTTACGTTTACTGATTACTGACAAGTTCTACCGTTCTACCAAAGTAAACTCTCCATTTTGTTTTGTTGATAAAGCAGATCACAAATTGAAGACGTGTCGTATTTCATGAGGCGTCATCTATTAGTGAGAATTCTTAATACAACCGGAAAGACTCTTCTCTTTTTGATGTTATGAATTTCCTGCGACAGTTACGGGATTGACTCCATAGGGGGCTGATGATTATGACCGGGAATTTTAAAATAGATATGCAGATAAATTAAATAATAATTTAGAGTTAAATTTTAAAGCTAGTCATTTCGACCAACTTAAATAATGATTTATAGCTCTGGATATTGCTTTGAAGCTATATTCTGGAGTGGCATCAAATCCGTGATTTTTGAGTAGTTATCATCCATAGATTATATATCATTAGCTTTCACTCCAACTATTTACTGCAAGTCTTATATGAACGAGAGTGCTTGTTCTTAACCCTCTACTAGATTTATCCCGAACTTAGTCATTAATTAATGAATGATTTCATGATTCTTTTAAAGTGAGTAAGAAAAAAATCATAGAATGTAAGTTTTCTTTGCCATCATGGTCATACCTGAATCATCTAAAAGTGAATCATCACGAGTTAAGAGTAAAATATACTTTCATGAAAATAAAAAGGAAAAACATCATTTTTCATTATACAGAGTGCAATAGCAATATCGCTTAGTGCAATACCCACAACTGTCACTTGATTTTTGCGCGTGCTCAGTGATACCACTCCCAGTCTTGGTGTAGTAGTGTGGTTGATTCGTGGGATAGTTAAACAGGCCAACGTAGTACCGAATTTGTTGTAGAGTTTGATTTTAAATTAATACACTCTATTACGGTACTGCCGGTTATATCAAATCTCTTTTACGTTCTAAAATTTCAATTTGCAGATTACAAATAAGAAAATATTGTCCTAGGAGTTTGTATTTTTGCTGTGGAATGTTGGTAGTTTTGTGTTGGTACTGTGCATTCGTCTAGTGAGAAGAAAAGGTACTTCATTACCATTTACTTCAGTTCTTTGTGCCTTCCGAGTTTAGTGTTAGTTGTAAACGCTAATTTAAAGTGAATATTTCCTTAAAAATATAACAAATTTGCGGGATAATGCGTTATTGTGATATGGACATCAAGTGGGTTTTAAAAAATTGACCAAATACGCAAATAATTAAGTTAAAGATGTAAACACTAATGGCTGAGGAGTACCTGTATTTCTAATTTATTTGCAACAAGTTTACACAAATTAGATGAAAAATGAAGCATATGGGATATTTATTATTGACATACATGCTACTGCTAGCAGCCGTTCAAGCTCAACTTATTTCTTATGGAGGTAAGTTTATATCCATTTAACTACTTAGGTTACAGAATCTGCATGTACCAAGAGTACTGTTATGTGGTTCTTGGGTACCTCAGGAGCCAGTAGCTTCTCTTCATTTAAAAGAACGCCTTTTGAATTACGCTTTAAGCTGAATGAGTTAAAATTGCCCTAACAGAGGTCCTTTACATTTTTCCCACTAAGTGAAGCATGAAATTTCACTTGTTGCTCTCATTTGAATTTATAATTACACTGGCAGTTAAGCTTAAAAGAGGAAATGGTTCTTTTATAACTATTCTGCTAACTAGGTATGTAACCTAAAGAAAGTATTTCTTGAGTTACCCTATAATTTGTGATACAGGTTGTCCTGATTGTGTCAAACTGACATAATTAAACTGATAATAGGATTTATCTGAGAACAAATAATTTTATGCATAAACATTAATAAAAACATAATTAAAAATGAAGTTATTATTTTATGATAATAACACCAAATAAATGTTAATAACAATGTGCTTTTTAATATCCATGTGGCATAGGTAATATAAAGAATTTAAATATAGGCACAGTAATATTCAAGGTGTGCCATTTAAGAAGAAAAATAAGTTGTCAAAATGGTATATATTTGAATTACCCTGTAATAAAATCAGTATATGGAAAAAAAATGAATACTAAAATATCAAAATTAGTGCGGCAAAAGAATAACAAAATTTTTATTTGACTTTAATTTACTGTTCCTGCATTCAATTCCCTACTTTTAGAGTTTTGAAGTAAAAATTATAAAATAGAATGTCAGTCATCCTTGTCACTCTTTTATTCATCAACCTTAGCCCCAGTTATGATGTCATTAACATGACAACATGACTGGGGCTGAATCACAACATACCTCTTAGTATGTTCTGATTTGTAGTATTTCAGCAATTAACACAACAAAAAACTTTCAATTATTTTGAAGAGTTATCCTATTAGTTTATGAAATTGGGTGGAATGTCAAATGCTAAGAAGCTTCCAATAGTATGGTTTTCCTGCCCCTAATGTGTTTAATTGGAAACCACTTCTAGTTTTTTGGGGAATATAATTACATACATATGTGATAAGTTGAATATTCCATATTTCTAAATTTTGACAAAAAATCCCTATTTTAATGGTCACTAATAATTCCTCGAAAATTCTTGAGAAAACCCTTCTTATACTTACAATATCATACTTCTCCAAAATATTTTTCGTAAATATTTCTGAGGTATCTATTGGGTGGCATTTGACACAGTGAATAATACATGTAATATCTCATGTTATATTTACTATAATTGTTTGAAATTTGGAAAAAGCACAAAATTTTCTTTTTTTTATATATAAAATGCAAAAGAGTTTTTTTGAGAAATCAAACTTTGTTGGTATCGAATTTGTGTTGGGTAGCAATACAAATTTGTAACGTAACAACTAAGTATTGCAATCTATTAACTTATAATCCCTATCTCACATATAACCAAAATTTTGTCTATAGTACAGATAATATGTCATTTTTTTGTTATCTGGGTGTCGAGCTTACTAATCAATGCTGCCATGTCGTTTATCATAAGTTATTTATATATAATTGATAATTATAATGTATAATCCTTACTTTGGGAAATTTATTGTTCTACATAACAGACGTTGGACTCAACCTATGGTTTCCTTGATAACTACATACCTACCTAGTTAATTAAGATCTTCTTTGCAAGGATTTACCAAGCTGAGCTTTTTAAGAGATGTATATTTATTGATCAGACATTATTGTTTCAATAGTTATTTCATTGAAATGAAAAACTTATTGATGATAAAAAAGCGCACCTTAAAACAAGCAAAGTAAGAATTCATAAATATAAATTTTACGCTGAGGTTGGTTATTACAATTGATTCTTAACTAAAGTTCCCAGGCTTTATCTTTTCTCAAGCTTTCTTTGAATAGTGTGTGTTGGATAGCGTCACTTTTTATATGCAGACCTAGAACTACAGATTGTTGACCTGGTAAAAAAAATTATTTGATCTTGAAAATATGAAAAATGATTTACTGTTTAAAAGGGGCATACTTTTGAATTTCCTAACTGTTCTAACTGATATTAAATAAATAGATGTGCAAAATACTTTTATCAAGGATTATCATAAGATCAAAGATGAGTCTTGGGATGGGCAGAATTTTTATTTCAATATTTTCATTTAAGTAACCTGAAATTGCCTGAACTAGTTCAATTATCCGACGAGAAGTTCTAAAACATGTTTTTAATGGTTTTTGTGAGGCTGAATTAGTAGATATTAAAGATTCTAAATATGTTTCTTATATAATTTACTTTAATAAACATATAAATACAATATCCTCTTCACTGTACGTAGCGATTATTCATTCCAATTTGTCATGAGTTTATTAAAGAAAATCTTGACTTTAATAGGGCTTAATTAACATTTTATTGGGGCAATTTGTGGACCCAGATTTAAGTAAGTAATGAAATGGTCGAAAATTTGTTGCCTTCCACAGCATTTTTAGTACAATTTATTGAAGGGACCCAAATTTGTTTGTCAAATAGGTTTGATTTTAGAACTAAAAAAGGGTCCTCTAATGAAGAATCTCAATTCTACTAAATGAGGATATGAGATCATTTCCATTCAGGTTGTTTCCTACCTCAATGCCCATTACTACAGGACCCGAGCTTGCATAACGGATATATGCTAAAATACCCAAGCGGCTTGGGCAATACTTCGACAACCGCACAAAGCAGAATATGTTGAAATATTAACACTAAGCCACGTTGAGCTAGGAGAGGACATGTTTTATGAATCAGCACTAGTGACTGCTCCACAATCGAACAAAGATGCAATTCTTGACATTTAGTTTCTAAAAGTACATATTTTCTTAAATACGAGTACTAAAATTATCTATACTGCGTGACAAAGAAAGGTAAACACCCATTAAAGATAATTTTATTTTGATAATTTTTTTTGTATGTGTTCAGTACTACATACTTATTCAATGATTACATTTTCAGCAAGATCAGAGGAAGAACTTCATTTTTTTTTCAATAGTGTGTTGAGCATCCACGGTTCCTTATACACTCATTGATACGCCTGGGCTCGGATCTAATAAGATTGTCAATGTCTTCTTGGGGTATCTCATTCCAGGCAATCTGAACTTCATGAGTAAGGGCTGCTAAAGTCTGTGGAGGGTGCTGTAAATTCAACAGTCTGCGGCCAATCATGTCCCAGACATGTTCAATAGGAGACAGATCCGGCGATCGAGGTGGCCAGGGTAAACGGTTGATTTGATGTTGATCCATGAACGTTATTGTTTGCCTAGCAACATGAGGTCTAGCATTGTCTTGCTGGAAAATAGCGTTCGGGATAGTTCGAAAATATGGAATCACATATGGCTCCAACACTTCTTGGATATAGCGTTGGGCAGTCATGTTGCCTCTAATGAAAACTAGGGGTGACCTGCTACCATATGCGATAACGCCTACAGTACGGTGGACATGACGCTCTCTGTCAAATTGTGGATCTCACTTTTCACCCCGTCGCCTTCTCACCCTTGTCCGACCGTCGTTCATCCCCAGACAGAAGCGGGATTCATCACTAAAGATCACCTGAGTCCATTCTTGGTCCCACTGAATCCTCTTTCTACACCATTGTAAGCGGTTAGATCGATGTTCGCGAGTGAGAGGCAGCACCCAATGCGGACGATAGGACAAAAGGCCAAAACTTCGTATTCGGCGATATACTATACGCATACCAACCCTATTTCCATGTTCTTCAAACCACTGATTTGCAATAGCTCGACTGTTGCTAAATCGGTCTCTAAGAGCCAAAAGTCGCAATCGACGATCTTCGCGCTCTGTGGTTCCTCTGAGTCGCCCAGTGCCTCTAGCTCTGTGCCCACGGCCTTCCTGAGTCCACGCCTGGTAACACCGCACTATGGTTCCTAAGGATCTGTTAGTTCTTCTAGACACTTCTCTGACCGACAGACCTGCTTCGCGCAACCCAACAATCCGCCCCCTCTCAAAGTCACTAAGCTGACGGATCTGTTCAATTCTATGCACTCTAGGCATAATGAGCAAAAATTATGACCGATTGCAACACACTTCACAAAAGTTGCGATGCAAATGTGAACAAAAATGTTTAAACACAATTTTATTTTTTTAAGGAACGACCCATGGAAACTAAAAAAAAAATTAACAGATAAACTTGAAATTTTGATCATTTCTTTCTTTTTTTAAGATAAGTCAACATGCAAAAAATTATCAAAATAAAATGGTTTTTAATGGGTGTTTACCTTTCTTTGTCACGTAGTATATTTATTTTTATCCCACTTAAGCTGGAATAAAAGCTAGAATTTAACGAGTGTTGATCTTTCTGTAAAAAATGAAAACTGTTATCAATAAAACTCACTACTGATCCTTTATTTGTACCCTTGAACCATATCATATTAGGAGAAAGCTTTTTATTTAGTACTGTTTTAAAAATTATTTTTATTTAGGGCGCCAGCTCACAGTAATATATTCTTCACACGGATTCTTGTATTGTACAAAATAAGCTCTACATAACGAGGTACTAACTACTACCGTCGGCATAATTACACGTATCAAATCCATAGACGTTTCATTGCCGGAATATCTTATTAATATTCTTCTACCCGCACTTCTATTATTATTCAAATGGTAACAGCTCATGAACATACCTTTTAAAATCTTTTCACAGGAACCCATGAAATAAATCAACAGGCAGGGACCAATCACTGTGTTATTTTTATTCTTAAACAAACCATTTAGGTGTGGAGCTTACTGTACTGCAAAATACTTATATAATTTAACTTTAATCCACTCGAAGGTCAATATATACTCGAATTCGGGCCTAAAGATTTTTATTTAAAAATCACTTTCGGATTTTTTATCCTTATTTAAATACAACATCGTATTTGTGTTTGGAGGATGATTATGTCAATAAGAGTTATTTACATTGCAACGAGTTAGAGCCTCACGAGGAAGGGGAATCGCAAAAAAATGAGGTTTATTCGCATTTAAGTCCTCATGCTGCTTAAATCTTCTACGCCCTTTTTCTATTGGTTTATAGTGGAGATAACAGGCAAAAGGTGTCTGTTTGGAATGATGCCATATATCACAGTTACTAAGACGTTCATCGAGGTTAGACCAAAGCCGTATTCATGTAATACAAAAGCTGTTTTGGAATTTTCATCAACTTATATATGTAGTATTTGCATAATTGTCATAGATATTAAATGACTCCAATTTGTTTGTATATCTCTGGTATAAAGCAAATAGTTAGCGATTTTTATGGAATTCATTTTAAAAGGAGGAAGATTTAATTCCTTGAATGTAAAATAAGCAACAAGAAACCTTACTTCACTAACGACCTTATGCCTTCTAGGCGGGATATTATATCTGAATCTAAATTGTATAAAATTTGAATTGAAAGGAGCAAACCTTGACCGTCTTGGACTTGAGAAACTTTCCTTGTTTTGAATAGCTTTGTTTTATGCTGCAACTTATAACACTATCAATATGTCTGATCCATACATACATAGCCTTGTTAAGTGCCATTGGATGCATGTATGTTGTTTTAATCGTATGTGGATGTTTACCTTTCAAATACCATTTTGTTTATTATTTTTTGTCAATGGTAATATGAAACAACAGTATTGAGTTATGGAACGGAACCACGACTTACAAACATTTAAACATTGTAAGTCTAATGTATTGTTATGTTGATTCGAAGGACCTCGTAGTATACAGCAGGGGTTATCTATTTAGCTAAATCTTCTACTATTTTTTGTGGATTAGAAAATCTTTAGTGCTAGCAAACTGCCACATTTTAGCCATCACGTTTTCAACATTTCAACAATCCTTTATTACCTTTTTTAGGGTATTTGATTACTCTTATGAGAAACCCTATAAGTTAGTAATCAATAAGAATTGAAAGGGTGTCTCCTGAGCTATCACATTTCAGTTTCTTGTAAGAGTTTGAGTCACGCTGGCCAATTCTAAAAAGTGTATAAAGCCCCCGTATAACACCTCAGATAGCACCACCACCAAAAGGTCGTAAAGTCATTAAGACAGGAATTTTAAAGATCTCTTAGAGGCGTGAAAAAGAAAATAGACTTGAAGTGTAAATAGCTTCAAGGACGTGTAAAATGTTGTCAAGAATAGGTGGTTAATCATCAACTATTCACCTATTAAGGTTTACCTACCTATAATGATTTTAAAATGTCATGTGTATCCTTCTTATCGTTATGCGACAATGCACCTACTTCCGTTTCCATTTAAAATTTTCATGATTCACCTTAATAGTAACATGAAATGATTACATTGTAGAAAAATAAATAATAATTTCCTTTTCTAAAATATGTGAGTATATTAGAATCCGCAATTTTCTGTGGAAGTGCAAGGCACAATGCGCTCCTTATGTAAGAGTAATTAAGAGTCTCGTATAAACAGTTTAATTGATACAATGGGCAAAGTTCGGAATGTGCTTTCTGTGATAGTGCAAACAATGTTGTTTTAACACATTTGAATGCCTGCAGATAGATTTAAGGTTTTTGGAGTTCTATCGAAAAGACTGTTTAGGTTGAAGTAAAATGTGCGGTTGAACATTGTACTCAAAACACACGCCCGTAAACCAAATTGGTATTTTATCAAATGGGAAACAAATATCTAAAATTGATATTGCTTGGTGGTGCTTGACCTCGAGTAGATGCCGTCTTATTACAAACTTTTAGAAATTCGTTTATTCGTTAATGGAATATAATGCGATTCGTAAGTGGTGATTTAAATCGGTGACTCATTGAATTTTTTGAGACATAAGCGTTAAATTAATGAAAAGAGACTTTTTTTTCTGGCGAGACATTCAATGGTCTTGTGATGTTGACATACATTTGGGTTAACATACTATCATTATAATTTTTAAACCGTTTTTCACCAGTTGAGGACTAAATTACTAAATAGGAGCTGAAAGTGTTCAAAAGCAATTTAAATACAATAGTTTCCTGGGAAAAAGAATTTCATTTAATAGGAACAATATGGTACGTGGTCTCACTAGCATGAAGATTTGTGTGTAGTCTGAGATGACTAAAAGAACACTCATACAGTCATTTGTACTGGTTATCAGGATTTTAGTCATACTTTTCGACAGCAGGAAACAACAATTGTGTTTTATATCGTATATTAACAATTAAACATTGCCAAACTTGCATAAATACTGTTGTACGGCAAAAAGTAGGTAGAACTATGACAAAATACCATTACTAGCAATAAAACGTTCATGGCGTAAGCGTGATTCGTCGCTTGCGGGGAATATTGATTATATTGTGCCAATTAATCTTTTTTTCCTGGAATGGTGCTACTGAAATGCTACTAAGTACATATAGAAGGCTAATACAGCTAACTATTTCATGTTCATACAGATACATTCATTATACAGGCTGTCCCGAAATTAGAAACCTTCCATGTGGATCTGAAAATTCAAATGAGAACACAAAGCAACATTGACAAATAATCCGCATTAAACATTATAAACAGAAAAATATTCATTTAATACTTGTATGACTTTGCTCATAGCAATGTTGCACATTTAAAACTGGATATTTTTTAAACATTTAAAATATCTGCTCTCTGATGTTAACATATTTTAATTTAATATTTGAGGAGAAAGAATTAGATCAGTTTATTTTTCGATATTCAACGTAATCAGAATAAACTTTTGATATTGGATACTTCATCTGTAAATATTGCTACACTTTTATCAAAAATGAAATGGGCATTTCTTCAAGTATGTGAATTCAATTTCTTTACTAGAAATCTGGTGCGGAATATGTATGTGGAATTTTATTGCACATATTTTACACTTGATTAATGATCCTTATTTTAAGTTGCTTGGAGACCGATAAAACGGGTTTTCGTTGGAAAAGGAAGTTTCTAATATTGTTACGTATTTTACCGTTTTCCAGGTATTTTCACTTTTCGATTAAATTAACCTATTTAATGTAGACAGGTAAAGAAGTTACGGTAGAACTCGGCTATAACGAATATTCGGTTATAGCATACCATATTTGTTATTTTTTGGAACTTTGAGCTCAGTTATAACGAATTGTCCGAAGATGCTACTGTGAGCAAATTGCCTCGAAGCTCGTTCATAGCAGCATCATTGTTCATTGTTGAACGAAATAAAATAAGGGTTATAATACACTGAGTTCCAAAAAAAGTGGCTCACCCTATTTTTTTGTCAAACTCGAAGCTTTATAACTTTTAAACCAGTTATCCGAATTCAATAATTTTTTTGATGCTTTGTAGCCTAGCCTATTGGCTATTAATGTAAATGGAAGAAATGGATTTTGTTTCTATATTCGTGGAAATTAATGGAAAAATCTAGATTCATGTTCTTTATCATTTTTTTACATCACTCTACGGATGACTGCGGCACTTGTGTTAAAAATCTTTAAACGTTGTTGGAAAGTGTCCTTCTTAACAAACATTTCGGTTTTAAGTTCATTGTCTTATCTTTAAAATTGTCGAAATGACAGCATTCTTATTGGAATCTTGCATTTAGCAAAGAATCCACTCTTACCAATACATTGCTGAATTCAAGTAGGCTGTGAAAAAACAATTGCCTCCATATTTGACGTTTGATAAACATTGTGGTGGTGTCGTTATTGCCACAAAAAGTAATTTTGCGATTGAAATAAAAAAAATGCCTATTACACCTGAACAAACGGTGAAATTGGTTACTTTAGTGAATGATGGTCGTAGTAAACGATATGCTGCTCGTGCAGTAGGAGTTTCTTTTACCACAGCGCGTAGAACTCTTCAAAAATATGAAGAAACTGGAAACGCAGCTCGAAGAGCGGGCTCTGGTCGCCCCCGAAAAACAACTCGTAGAGACGATCGCTTTGTGAGGTTACAGGTTTTACGTAATCGATTTAGCACCGCAGTAGAGGCGCAACAAAACCTCCGACAAATTCGAGGGACCACAGTTAGCAAACAAACTGTTTGTAGACGACTGCAGGAAATAAATTTTAAAACAAGAAGGCCTGCCAAAGATCCTAAATTATCTCGAGAGCACCGCACAGCGCGAAGAAACTTTGTTGCAACCTATGGACAATGGAACATTCCAGAATGGTCCTGTGTCTTATTCACGGATGAATCAAGGTTTTGTCTCAATATGGTAGATGGCCGGAAGCGAGTGTGGCGAAGATTGGGAGAAAGATTCAACCAAGAGTTGTTTATGGAGCACCAGAATTTTAATGGAGGCTCAGTCATGGTCTGGGGTGGAATTTCGATGAACGTACACCGCTTCATGTTTTTCCTCCTAGGCAATTAATGACAGCACAAATCTACATTGATGACATTTTAGAACAGTATGTGCAACCGTATGCTGAGTTAGTTGATCCTAACTTTATCCTAATGCACGATAATGCCAGACCACATGTAGCAGGAATCGTTAGAAACTTCGTAGAAGCTGCTGGTATAAACACATTGCAATGGCCTGCGCAAAGTCCAGATATGAACCCAATAGAACATCTATGGGATGAATTAGGACGCAGGGTGCGTTCCCGTGATAGGCCTCCAGCAACTCTAGAAGAAATGCGTGATGCATTAGTTGAAGAGTGGAATATCATACCTGACCAAGTCATACGAAATTTAATTTCCAGTATGCCAAGAAGATTAGAATCTCTAAGAGCTACTAGAGGTGGTAATACCCGCTACTGAGTTTATTTAATTTGGTGATTTTGCCTTGTTCACAACACAATTTTATAGTAAACATGTTAATTAAACTACTGCCTTTTGTATTCACAATACTTTGCCTTTGATAATGTTTAGGAAAGAAGAAAAATAATGGTTCCAGTAAAAATGCTGTGATTTAGACAATTTTAAAGATAAAACAATGAACTTAAAATCAAAATGTTTGTTAAGAAGGGCACTTTCCAACAACGTTTAAAAATTTTTAACACAAGTGCCGCAGTCATCCACAGAATGATTTAAAAAAATGATAAAGAACATGAATTTAGGTTTTTCCATTAATTTCCATGAATAAAGAAACAAAATCCATTTCTTTCATTTACATTAATAGCCAACAAGCTAGGCTATAAAGCATCAAAAAAATTATTGAATTCGGATAACTGCTTTAAGAGTTGTAAAGTTTCGAATTTGACAAAAAAATCGGGTGAGCCATTTTTTTTGGAACTCAGTGTATAAATCGACTGAAATATACAGAGTGTCCTACCGGAAACCGCCATTAGACGTTTTGAGAAAACTATGAATAGCAAAGTTATGACAATTTACTAGTTTGGTAAGAGTATTGAGGCGACCTTATTTAAAATGTTTTCAATGACGGCACATTTCCGGTTGTACCGAAAGGTAATGGTTGCTTATTTAAAATGGAACACTTTATATATTATTGCATTTTTGGATTTTACGTTCAATTTCAATATAATTTTATTAATATGTTGGCTATCTTAGGATTAATAGTTTTCAAGATATATGCATTTGAGTGCTAAAAGAGACAAGTGCAGATGTTTGTAGAATTACAAATTGTTAACAAACGGTAAAGTATTTTGTAACTCTTTTTTGTTACAATTCTGTAGAATGTTCATATTTTAGTATGCTGTCAAGCTTTGCCTAATATTTTCTATAGGGTGTTCACAAAAATAGAGCCAAGTTGGGCATCAAAAAATAGTCAAAACTTAAAAATTTTAAACGGAACCCTACTATTATTTTGATGTGTTATGAAATTGCGTCGAAAAAAACTTATGTTGACATTTAATTACCTATAGTAAAATTGCATAGTTTTTGAGTCATTTCTTTCGTACACCCTGTAAAATTATTCCATTAAAAAACATATGTTTGAAGTGTATCTTTTTTTACATACCTTGTATAAATGAAAATATTTTTAAAATGTACCTTGTAAGGTCCTACATACACCTCTAAAAACAATTTTCCATCAAAATTATTAATAAGGGCGTAATCATCCGAGGCACTCTTGGTGCCCCACCTTGTATATGTATATATACAGTAGATTCCGTTTATAAAATACTCTCTAGGGAGCAAAAATAGGATACTCTATAACCGGAGGTACGCTATAAAAAATACATTAAAAAAATTCATATTTCTTACATATTGCGTATGTTACGCACATACGCCTTTATTCATCTAAAAGTCTGAACAAATCTATTAACACATAGTAATTTAGGTACACTTAAATTTTGAATGTAATACATACGTACATGAATACAAAAAAATGCTAATGCGTATATACATAGTACATATCTATGCATGTGTATAGTATATGTACATACATATGTATGTATTAAAAAAATGGATAATGAATTTTAACAGAAACATTGTAACAACATAGAAATAGAATACCATTAAACTGTACTGTATTTATTCTGTTTCTGTTAAAAAACGTGTTATTTTTGTTTACCGATTACTTTTCAATATGCCTTTCAACTTTTAGGGCCGCTTAAAGAATATCATCAGATAAATTATTAGTAGTTTCTAAAAAATGTATAACACTTTTAATAGCACACGGTGCCTCAGAATGACTCGTTGGTTTTTCTCCATCCTGTTGAGCATCGTCGTTTTCATTATCAGAATTTTGATAATCATTTAATGTGCCTAAAACTTCAGCAGTAATATCATCCTCCGTTAAGGTTTCCATTGCTATTACATTATCATCAACTGTCGAAAAACCGTCATACTCAGCAAGATATGTTTCAGCACTTGTTAGATATTGATAGTTAAGGCGCAGCCAGTTATTAAGGGGAACATCCCAGCCATTACAGTCCATATCAGTATTTTTGTACTTTTCGAACCACTGAGCCAGGGGCAACTCATCATCTCAATCAAACTTCTCAGTCGATTTTACAAGACCTGCACATCGAAAGCAGTTTGCAATAGTTGTTGGCGTAACTTCATTACAAGATTGGTCGATTAACTTTATCGAGTCCAGGATGGTTATGTTGAAGGGCTCTTTATTATCTAATGATTTGATCAGACGGCACATAAAGGATCTACGATAATATGCTTTAAGACATTTAATTATGCCTTGATCCATTGGTTGTACTACGGAGGTATAATTTGGAGGCCAAAACTCTAATCTGATATTTGTTAGATGTAGAGTTTTTGAGTGAGCTGCACAATTGTCAACCTGCAGCAATATTTCTCTATTTTGTCGTCGTAAATTTTTATCCCAAACTTTTAAATAGTTTTCAAAAATCACTGAAGTCATCTATGCTCGAGTGTTTGATTTATAAATTACTGGCAGACTTTTTACATTTTTCATGCACATTGGCCGTTCATATTTACCGATAACAAGAAGTTTACATTTTTCACTACCCGTCATGTTTGCGCAAACCCAAACGGTGTACCTCAACTTTGATTGTTTCCCTCCCACACATTTTTCTCCCCTAAATTTAAGGGTAGGATCTGGAATCATCCTGTAAAATAACCCACTCTCGTCCCCATTAAAAATATTTTCACTTGCTATAATTTTTCGATATTCCAGGCCACTTATCATCTAACCACTTTAGGATAACTTGTCTGTCAACATCTCCTGCTTCACCAGAAACTTTACCAAAATGTATGTTGTGTCGAGTTTTAAAACGTTCGAGCCACCCTGTAGAATACTTAAAATCGTCACCTTGTAATCCCCTGGACAAATCTTTGGCTTTTGCTTTTATAACTGGACCTATTGCAGTATTTTCGGATCTTCGAATTTCAAACCATCGAAGAAGAGCTTGATCTACATTTTGACGTACAGGATTTCTAATTTTTTTAATCTTCTGGGATTTTTTTTCGCTGTCTAGCTTAATTTTTTGTCGATTGCTCCAAATTGTAGAAACCGTTGTTTTTGCCAGACTTTTTCGTTTGGCGATTTCTGATTTCCAAATGCCACTCTCAATACTTTTAATAATGTCTAACTTCTCTTTAACAGTTATAGACTTACGTTTGTCTGCCATTTTGAGCAAAACAAAAAAGTACCAAGCATTCACTAATATAAAAGCATCAGACTAAAACTACCGCTTTTACCCATATCTGTTCCGTACGATTGAGTATTGCAAAATTTCCGCCGTCTTAGGGAAACCACCGGACCACCATCCGGCTATAACGTACAACTATACTTTACACCCGGAGTTGGCAACAAAATAAAGGACGCTATAAACGGAGTTAATATTATACATGATACGTTATAACCGGCAAAAAATCAAGAGTATTTCGGTGGGACCAATAAAATACGTACTTAATAACCGGAAGTACGTTATATCCTATGTACGTTATAGACGGAATCCACTGTATATACATTAGTGAAATAACTTTCGTAAATTTAACCAGTGATTAAGAACATAATTTTGAACAAAAGAGTTCCTTATAACAGGGGTTGAAAACCTAATAGTTTTTTCAAAAAAAAAAATGTCAAAGTTGGTAACCGAAAAGCAATGATAAGCTTTAAAATTTGAATAAAATGTGGAAAAATGTACTTGACACTTGTTGGTTGTTTGACATGTAACAAAAAAAACCTAAAATTATTCAACAATAATATTGTTAAAAGCAATTGAAAACAATGATATTGATATCGTTCAAACAATTGTCAATGATCAATACGAAAATGGTTCGAGTGATGAGGACGTTGACAGGAATGATGAAATTTAAATCCCCACAGCTCAAGAGTCCTTTTCTGCTTTAAAGATCGTAACAAATTATGTACAGATGACTTTTCCAGAAAATAAAAATGTTAAATGAGATAGATTTTTTGCAAAACAAAATAATTCAAGAGATATTGAAATACTATAAGGTGCGGAGTCAAATTACGAACTTCTTTTCTACCTAAACTTAGATTTTATTTAAGATTTTTGTTGTTTTTTTTCTCATTTAATATATACATATTTACTACAATGAAAAATTATACAATTTGGTATTTGGTTAAAATAAACATTTTGAATCGACCAGCATTTTTCCTCAGTCACCTATAACGAATTCTCGCGTATAATAAACGACAGGTCAAATCCCTTAAAAGTTTGTTATAGCAGAGTTCTACTGTATTTGTGCAATTATATGACGCTTCCCAGAAATATTATATCTTATCGCAGATTAGATTGTTAGCAGAAATACGAAATTAAACTAAAGTCAAATAATGACAAAGCTACGTGAAATATAGAAGTTGACTATGCTAATATACTAACGCATGCTGTAATTGAAATTTTACATGTGAATTATTTCCTCTTTGACTTAAGAAGACAAATTTCTCAGAATTGTCATAAATTGATCTGTTGCGTTTGTATTCTTGTTAAATGGCTCAGGGTAAAAATAACATAAAAATGCTCATTAAAACTAGATAACTGTGTCTTAACAGGCAGTTTAATGGACGCTTAAGTGTGTCTCCAATTTAAACTGGTTTATAAGCATTTTCCAGGCATTTTTTCTTGTTAAGCACAGGCCCGTAATGAAGCTGAGATATATTTAAGATAGAATTTGACATTATCTATTCAACCTCGCTAATATTCAATAAATTCTGTTCATAGGCTAAAATAAGAAAGAGTGAAATATCAGAGATAGTTTTAAAAAAATTCATGTGTTAATCTGTTGTCAGTTTTTCATGCTAAATAGCAAATGGCTTCATCAAAGCCCTACGTATACAGTTCGCTCCCTACTGCGTGTTTTTTTAGATGATCACTTGTTATTTTAAAATAAAATTTAGTTCATGTATTATGTACAAACAGCATTCCTGCCCACACTAATTTACTTCTGCAAAGTTTAACTAAAGATATTTGCTGTTGCAATTTTCCGTTTTACTCCTTGAACGATTGTCATATTTTTCATTTATTTTTTGTTCGGGTCTTGGGTACCATTTCTGAGAACCATACTTCATCGGTCGGCTAATGCATACAATGTTTCACGATGATGCCCCCAAACCGCACTTTATCATGGCTTTATGGCAAGATTCCTGGTACCTGAGTCAGTAGTAACCTTAACCACCTTTCTTGGTGGTCCTTTTGGCACAACCGCGAATAAAACTAGTTTTAATTATTTTTTTTTTCTTTGCAGATGATAGTGATAACATTATTGCACATACAAATAATGCCTTCGATATTGCGCCAACCTCTTTGCCGGTACGAACTAGGACTCAAAAAATTACTACTGACAGTAACAAGAAGCCCATGTTTACTGATTGTGAGTCTTATAATAGAGCTCAAGTGCAGGAGGAACAAGATGCTCGAACTTACGTTATTGAGGTAAGCGCTTTTCTAACTCAAAATCAATTAAACTTAATTCAAAGTTTGATTTATCTAGGTTAAAGCCAATGATGATGATCCTCCAAATGCTGGTGGTACTGTAACATATAAAATAGTAAAACGTGATGGGGGAAAAGACTACTTTATCATCGACAATTCCACTGGACAAGTACGAACTAACACTCCTTTTGATCGTGATGAGCCCTTTAGACAAAAGGAAATGTACGTCACTGTACAAGCTACTGATAATGGCAGGCCGCCCTTGTCAGATATTTGCACATTCAAAGTTACGATTACTGACATCAATGACAACATACCTCAGCTTGATCAGCAAAGCTACTATGCCAACGTAGCTGAAGATCTTAAAGTGAACAGTGAGGTTATGAGAATTTTTGCTTATGACATAGATGATGGCAACAACTCTAGAGTCACATATTCATTTCGAGAGGGCAGTATAGAATTTACCAACACTTTTCGCATTGATGCAGACACTGGGGTGGTGTATCTTCAAGAAACTTTAGCGGGGGTAATTTAGAATTTTGGATTTTCAGTATTTGTTAAACTATATGCCAAATTTTTAGAAAATTGGGTTTAAATTCACTAGTCAGGTATTTGTACGCGACAATGGGGATGAGCCGAAAGCCACAGAAGCACCCATCGAAATTGAAGTTGTTGGTTCGGACAAGAAGGCTCCTCAAGTGCTTGAGAAAATCCCAGACTCGGTCCTGCAATTAAGCGAAAATTTCAGGAATTTTACCGAACCTCTAGTTACAATTGTTGCCAAGTAAGTTCTAAGCAAAAAAATGGCGCACCAAATTTTTTTAAATTAAGTTCCAACTGCAGTTCTAAGTATTTTTTATACTTGTTATTATCAATTATAGTTAAAGTGACAAAGATGTTATAGGGACTTTTTGTGTTCCTTTCGTTATTCTTCAAGGATCAAACACACATTTTTTTCTTACCTTTAATATGATATAAAATCGGTGATCCGGTATAAAAATTAGAACCCATTGAAATTAATTAAAAAAAAAAATCAGGTGCGTCATTTAAAATAGAGATAATTTTACCATTAACGAGATTGATTTTTCTAGATCTAATATTGAGGAAGAAGACTTGGCTTTCGAACTAATTAAAGGCAAAACATTGCAAACAAATAAAGATCAAACTTTCATTTTACAACCATCAAAGGAAAACACATATACTGCACAAGTCCTGTTGGCTCGTCCCCTGGATTACGAGACTGTTACAGATTATACTTTAAGTATTCGTATTAGAAATAAAGACTTGATGGATACTTCTGTAGACATCCCTATAAGAATTTTGGATGTAAACGACGAATTGCCCAATTTCATCGAATTTATCCAAGGCAGCGTTGTTGAGAATGACGAAGTTGGTGCTCAAGCCATGGTAGTTAGAGCCATTGATAAAGATGGGACTGCGGAGAATAATATAGTAAACTATGAACTTTTGTCGCACGTCGAACAATTCTCCATTGACCAGCAATCTGGAATAATTAAGTCAAGACAGAGATTTGATAGAGAGCTGGTGACTGTTTATAACCTTAAAGTTCGTGCCTTCGATAATTCCCCTAGTGCCTTAAAAAATACCGGAGAACCAAATGAGGCTGTGCAAATCTTCCAGATTGCAATAGAAGATCGTAATGACAATGCTCCAAAGTTTACTTATTCTGTGTATAATTGTACAGATGTTCTTGAAGACTCTAATATTGGAAATAATGTCGGTGAAGTTAAGGCAGAAGACAAAGACAGCGCTTCTTTGATTATATATAGTATTGTAGAAGGAAATATTGATGATGCTTTTGTTATTGAGAACACAACTGGAAGAATCAAAGTAAATAAACAGCTAGATTTCGAAAAAGTTGAACAATACCGCCTGAGAGTAAGAGCCTTTGATGGGATTTATGAAGATTTTGCGTTAGTGCAGATTTTTATTGCCAACGTTAATGACGAAATCCCAGTGTTTGCTCCACATGACAAAAACATCACTATCGAAGAAGAGACAATTCCGGCCGGTTGTATAATAAACGTTGATGCGTATGATCCAGATATAAAAGATCGATCTGCCAATCAGCATATTTTGTATGCAGTGGAGGTAGATTTTCTGAAAGTTTCAAGCACAGGATGCGTTAGTTTAACAAAAAAGTTAGATCGGGATAGGCCGTTTGGTAGCCCCTTTCGTCAAGCATTTATATACGCGTACGACAACGATGGGGGCCCGAACTCCGTTAGTGGATACTCTGAAATAATCATCAATCTAGACGACATCAACGATAACGCCCCATTTTTGAATGTAACCGAAGTCGTTTGGTATGAAAACCAAGAACCAACTATTTTTAACGAAATCACTGACTTGAGTGCCGATGACTATGACGGACCTGCAAATGGACCTCCTTTCACTTTCCAATTAGCCTCCGAAGCCTCAGAAGAAATAAGAACCAAATTCAGTATCAGACACTCTACTCTTTTGGCTTTAGTCATGTTTGATAGGGAAGAGAAGAAGTATTACGACATTCCAATTTTGGTAACGGATAGCGGTATTCCACCTCAAAGCAAAGTCAGCATTTTACGAGTTATAATAGGCGACCGGAATGATAATGCAGCCAAGGATGGGTCTAGTCAAATTTTCGTTTATAAATATGAGTATTGGAATACTAACATTCCTATCGGCAGAGTATATGTGGATGATCCTGACGACTGGGACTTGCTGGATAAATTATTTGTTCAACTGGATAATTTCGACTTTTTCCGTTTATCAGAGGAGGACAGGGGCATGATAATTATGTCTAGCGGCATTTCGGAAGGCACATATTTGCTGCGTTTGAACGTGAAAGAAGAGCACCTTCCCGAAATTCCGCTACATACAGTATCTGCTAACGTAACTGTCACCGTGAAAGATATTCCGGAAGAGGCTGTTGTTAAGTCTGGATCAATTAGGATAGATGGGGCTACTATTGAGGAATTTGTGGAAGAAGAGGTAAGTTTTTAAAAAATAAGAAGGGTTTATAGTTTCAATAAGAGAGTTTTGAAAATTCGAAAATTGAGAACTAATTCTGTGTTCTGAAATCAGAAAAAATATAAATTTTTTTAAAACTATCTCTGGCATTCATGTTTAAGTAATTTTTTTGTAATGAAAAAAAGTTATGGGTAGAGTTAAGTTTCGAAATTAACTTTCAGATAATAATGGGATTTTACTGCATTTTGATAATAATTAAAATATTTTCTTAATTCTTGATCAATGGATTTTAAAAACTGATATCTAAATTTTTTTTTTTATGAATATTTTTCTCGGGAAAAAGAAGATTTATATTAGAAGACTCAATGTAAATTACACCATAAGATCACGAGTTAAACTTAAATTTTATAAAATTATTACAATAAGAAGTCAGTATAATTCCGTCTAATTTAGTCCTTCCTAACTTGTCCTGGAGTGTTTTATCCCCACCTGTTTGCAATTAACCTGTATGTCTTTGTTGTAGAACGGAATAAGCAGGAAAGATATTTTACGAGATAGAGTAGCCGAAATCGTCAATACTTCTTCAGCAAACGTTGACGTATTCACAGTTTTGACAACCCCTAGCAATAGCTCATTAATCGACGTTAGGTTCTCAGCTCATGGATCGCCGTACTACGCACCAGAGAAGCTTAACAACAAAATTACTGATAATCAGGAAAAGGTAAATTACTTAAAATAAAACAAAAACCTACTAACACTTCAATCTTCCAGTTGGAAGAAGAACTGGGTGTTAAGTTCATAATGGTCAACATAAACGAGTGTCTTAACGAAAACGCATGTGGTGAAGGCAATTCCTGCTCAAATAACCTCAAGATCAACAATGATGAACCTGCAGCTGTATACACAAATAAGACGTCATTCGTTGGGGTCAGATCTTTAGTTGAAGCTACTTGCCTTTGTCTGGAACCAGTCCCACATACTTGCTTAAATGGCGGTTCAATGCAGGATCAAGTTTGTTCATGTCCAGCGGGGTACGAAGGGCCCTATTGCGAATCTTTATCAATCGCATTTACTGGCAGAGGATGGGCAATGTATCCAGGATTGGAGTCTTGTAATTCCACTGAGATTACATTGACTGTGACTACGCAGGATGATAATGGTTTGATTTTCTATGCGGGGCCCATGACCTACCGCCATGCGCAACTTTCAAAGGGTACATACTTCTCACTATTTGTAGCATTATATAAATTTTAAGTAATTTTTTTCTCAGATTTTATATCCCTGGAACTCCTAGACGGAATCCCTAAGCTCAAAATATACAATGCCATTGGTCAAATAGAAGTATCTTCGAGGGACAACAACCGAGGTCCTAAAAGTCTGAACGACGGAGCACCTCACAAAATTAGAATTAGTCTCTCATACAGCCCTGTTGGCACTGTAAGTTACCTAATGGCATCTTAAGAGAAAAATCTATTTGTTGTTCTTTAGAACGTAGAAATGGAAATCGACGATTGTAAAAGCAACTGTCTACAAGTACAAACGATGCCTGCAAGCCTACTTCGCATTAACGGTCCTTTGCAAATGGGCGGATTAAGCAAAAAATTCTCAGAGGAGGATGCCAAGTTGCTTTGGAATACACTGGCTCCAATGAACACGCCGTTCCAAGGCTGTATTAGGAATTTCACCTTTAATCACCACTTATACAATCTAGGCCAACCTTCGGATTCCTATGAAGCCTTCCCGGATTGCAGTTACGCATTGCAACAAGCTGTCAGTTTCGGTATCGATTCGAATTTCCTAGTGGCCATACTTGTATGCATTGCAGTACTATTCTGTAAGTATTTTACTGTACATATTTTATAAATAAATTATTGAAATTCATTTTGTGTGTCTTACACACTTCTCTCTGTACAAAGCCAAAATGTGTCTAATTTATGAATAAATTCTTTGTTCCAGTATTGCTGTTGGCAGTGGTAGTTCACAGGCGTCAACACGATAACTTAAATGAAAAAGACATTGATGATACTACTGAAAACATCATCAACTATGAAGACGAAGGTGGCGGCGAATCGGACGCTCATTACAACTTATCTGTTTTCCCACCGACGACCAAAGAACCTCTTCAACGAAAAGAACCTGATATTAATTCCGTTGAGCCAGATATCAGCGTGTTCCTAGATAACAAAAAGGATAACTGCGATAAAGATCCTGAGAATTTACCATACGATGATGTGAGACATTACGCCTATGAGGGAGATGGCAATAGCACCGGATCTCTTTCATCATTGGGATCGTGCACTGACGATGGGGACTTGGATTTCAATTATTTGTCTAGTTTTGGAAAAAGGTTCAGTAAGTTGGCGGATATGTACGACTATGATGGAAGCGACGATGACACCCAAAACGGCGGTGATGAAGCCTGGTGCTAGATTTAAATCCCTAAAAAAGTTTTGTACTTAATTTACTGCATCTGACCAAAGATTCTTGGGTGGAGCTAGCGGCAGTCGTCTTTTTTTTTGTATATACATGCATTCCTAGTTGTAGGATGACTGAGGATGCACCATTAGTGCCAAATTAAATGTGAATTGAAAGTATCGCGTGAAAAATTCCATAAATAAGCCATATTTTTGCAATTCTCTCTAGTGTACACGGAACTAGAGTACCCTTGATTGGGATTATATCAGTTAGTTCCGTCACTTAACATTCCCATTAAAACTAAAGCCGCAAGAAGCCTTTAGAGAACAAAATTAAAAAGACTGTTTCATGTAAATTCCATTTTGTTTTGTAAACAAACACTAATCAAACGTCCTTCGACAAAAGAATACTTGGTGCTACGAATATCCTTAAACATATAGCAAAAATATATTTTTCCAGATCTTGTTGGCTAATAGAGGGTATGTGCATATTTTTATTAGTGACTACGATTGTGGAGACAATATTTGAATATGCTAGGGAGCAATACAATTAATTTTCAGTTGAAGTGCTGAAAATTTCTACAGGGTTTAGAGGTAGATGCAACGGGTTAATGCAATGGATGTAATGATTGGGGAATGTGATAGAAAATCGTTTCCTGAAGATAGTTTATTTGAAATATTCACGTTATAAATTCTATTCATTAGCGAAACATATCTTTCATGTAATTAATTATGGTTTTGACACAAATGGCAGGCGATAGAAAAAATTACATACAACTCATATTTTCCCGATTCTGGCAAATGTCCTAATAAAGTAAATTACATTCTACTGGATGTATATGTATTTGTTCTGATCATCTTCATTTCTTGTATTAACCCTATATGCAATACATATTGAAAAACGTTCACTTAATTTACAAGTCGTCCTAATAGGCAAGTCCTTACAATACCTTACAAACCCAGAATTTTAGCAAAACCAACCATTTTTGTAGGACATTATATATTTTTCCCCACTTTTTTTCTAGCATTGATCATAGGGCGTAACTATTTAACTTAAGTAGTTCATAGTGTTCTGTCGCTTTATTTATTGCAGCATTCCAATTGCAATGATCAATTTCTAGAGCTTAAGAGCCGTCCACATCGCGAAACGAATCGACTAGATATATAACTTTATCAAAATCAAAATTTTTTCATAGTAAATGAAAAATAATGAATTTAATAAGTTCAAGAGTAGGTTAGCTTACACTGGTGGCTGTGAAAACACTATAAAATGACGTGTGTTTCAGCTCATATAGACTGTTCTATCAGATGTGACTTATTTAGAAACAATAACAGTTGTTCTGATCTTTCACAATTCACTGGTTGGTAAAGAATATACCTATTAATGATAATGTGATTTCGTATTAGTTATAAAGCTTGATTTATTGAGTAGAACATGTCGACATCATCCGCTTTTTATTAGCACAGCCTTTAAGCACATAATCAAACTAGGGTCGATGTGCTCCACTAATGAGTGCAAATAATTCATGTAGACATTAAGAAATTACTTAGTTTATGATTTAGGTGTGTAAGTATTTTTAAGCTCAAAGATACAAGAAGATTCTGGTTAGCTAACTAAATGAAATATTATTTATTCTTTGATGAATTTTTTTAATTTAACTACAAATACTATTAATTTGAACCAGGAAGTCTTAAATGACATTTTCGTTTATTAAGCAAGTATTTAAATTAAGTAAGTTAGGTTTGTAAATTTTTTTAAGTAAAGATTAAGTCTGTTAATTACATTCCTTTTTTGCAAGTAGTTTTGTGATTTATTTGGCAGCCATAAGAGGTTTTTTTTATTTAAATATAAAATATATTTTTGATCTCTGTTTGTTCATATTACAATCAGAAAGTATTTTGTATAAAGTTTAAGTATTTGCGATAAATCATTTTCTTCGTTCAATTCCATGCTTAAATGGCGGCTTGCAATCGCAGTTATACAAAGATCGTAACCGCAAGATTAGATTTAAATCACTGCCATTTGTATTTGTGTATTTTTTCAATAAATATGTTTTACAGAAACAGTAAGAGTTTTATTTGAGCTTGGGTCGTTATTAAAACAATTAAATCTTAGTATTTAACGACTATTTATTCACTTTTTTGATTTTATTTTAATTCCAGACAAGCAATAAAATAGACTTAGTCCATTACTAACGTATTTATATTAGATGGGAAAAATATTGTAAAAAACGTACGTATATGGTAGTCTGTTGCAGGTGGATTATCAGCCAAAACCCTTCGTATACGCTTTGAATATATGAAGAATTTAAATAATTTCCCCGCAACTATATTAACATTAAGACTTGAAAAATAAGTACAGGGGAAATAAATATCATTTTAAAACGTTCATTTAAATGATTAATACAAAAGTTGAAGCACATTTTCTGTATTTTACAAAGATTGTTACCAATTCGATACTTAAGCATTGCTATTTTTGTAACCATAAGAGATAGAAAGTTGGATAAATGGGAGTAGTGGTACTTTTTAATTCATAATCATCAAAATAAAGAGGAAATCCCATAAAATATCGAAAAAAATATGAACCCTCATTTCTATCGTCTAGGCAGGATTGATTCACCACCAGAAAACCAATACTTAATTCTGGGCAGTCTGGAATATGTATCAACCAAATTTATTCATAATGCATGTTCTGAATAATAAATTGGAGACGTAAATTCATTCATCTTCTTGATCCAAGGCATCTTTCAATTGTGTAATACCCCTCTAGTACGATGCGAAGAGAAAAATTTTGTTCTATATTTGTGTTATTTGTCTGACTAGCTCTTTCTTTTAAATAATGACTGCATAGAGTGGTGATTGAAAATTAAAAAAGGAAGAAAACGATATTCTACACATATAGGAACAAGTCTCCGATTAAATTAAGTATGCAATCCGCACCTTTATGGAATATATGGTCTGATTAGATACCCCTGTGGGCACAAAAAAATGGAAGAAAAACTACTAAAGAACAAGATCATTTTAATTACCATCTGTAAAGATCACTTGAATTATCTGTAGATTTAATTTGAACCACATAATATCTAAAAAAGCTATAGTAAGTTATCTGGAAAAACATTTTGGTGCTACACTTTGTATTTGTTAATCCTTTGAGAAACCTCTGTGTTCTCTATAAATACGTTTAATACATTACGGATATGACACATATATATGGCTGGCAACTTTTATATTAAATCATTTTTGGATAATTTTATTTTCGATACCCTGTACAATTTATTCTAATTGCAATTGGTGGTTGATCTCACCTCACTGAATCAAAAAATGAATAAAGTCGCTAAAAATGCTTAAAATGTTCTTTTTCTAACATGCAGGACTGAATTTTTCCTGATAAAGAGGTGACAAGTCTATCGAATTATTATTACTGGACTAGGTTGTTATTATTTATTTACTAAGAGTTTCTGTCAGAAAATATAGCCTAAAAATATGTATCTAATAAATTAGCACCTAGTAATTTATAACCTTATACGTTAAGAGTTGTTACTGTTCATTTACACAAACTTTCTAAGGAATTGCTAAACGTTAATTTGTGGAATATTCTACCTAAATTAGCTCCTTAAGTGTTCGTGTAAATGCTCAAAACTGAGTATATTACTTGTAGGAAGGAAGCATACAATATGTACTTATTTTATGTATATAAAAAGCGAAACATGTAACATGCTCACCAGAGTTTTGAGTATAAATTTAGTAAGCTGTTCTGAGTTAACCCAAATAGCTGGGGAATTTAACTTGTCAGTTGATTAAAATCTTCGTATTTATAGAAGATGCAAGTTAGCAGAGAAGGAATAAACAGATGTTTGCTTAGACATTAAAGGTAGCAAAATTTCTATTTTTCTTAGATGAGTGGTACGGAGTCCGATAGTTCGGCCCAATACAAGCCTGTTTCATCTCTAGTTAATTATATTTTTCAAATCCTTATCCCTTTTCTGTTATTATTGAAGGTATCTTTTTTAAGAATAGGTACCATTCTTTTACTACCCGATGTTGACCCTCTCATTAAAATCGAAACTTTATAGTTCATAATGTGTAAACACCATTTATATGAACTGCTCATTCATTATTGCTATCTTGAATCTTCATTAAGGAATTTAAATTGAATCTTAGTGGTAAACCATCATGTAGGTGGATAATTTATATTATTTATTTTATTCTGACTAATTAATCAGAATTTATCTTATGAATCACTATATTAACTTTGAAGATACTGAGGAATTCCAAGTAATAATAAGCAACAATTTAATTTCATAAAAAATAAATAAATATTTGTAAAAAACGAAGTACCTATATATTAAAAATATTGCCACCGAATCTTAAGTTTATAATACATAAGCCAAAATATACATATGAATAAATACAATGCAATACGGTGCTTTATTTAGGCTAATATTAGAATACCACACCAGTGGAAAAATAAATAATTTTGTCATTACAATACGTATCAGTGTTTCCATAACATATTTAATGCTAATATTCGAAGTAACTGTTAACAGTGTGAAGCATATTACCACAATTATTATACATACCTCCAATAGCAATTACAAAGACAACTTTCATTGATTAAGTTGTCTTGGTGGTCAGTTTTTGTTAATCGCTTCCTAACTGTTTCCGGAACGTCTAAAATGACTGAACAAGAGTCTCCACCAATACTGTAGGTTTAAAACTGGGGATTAATACCGCGGTCAAACTTTATATTAAGTTGAAAAGATGACTCCAATAGAATTGAAGAACTATTGCTACCTGACGGCGATTTGTGGCCAGAAAATAAGTTTCGAATGTGGTAAAGATGACATCAATTTTTAGTTTTTATACTTGAGAATTGTAAATAAATAACACCTGAGAGTTCTCTACTACTTGAAAAAAGCAGAAGTGGCCCATCAGAACTTATTTTCTGGATATCTCATATGTACAGTATTACTATGGAAAACTGAGAACATGGATTTTATTGAAAATTAATGAAATATTAATACAACGAGATGAGAAAACTCCTACATTACGATTTACTCAATTTTTAAGTATTTTCAGTTATGTTACAATGAAAAAACCATTATAAAAATATAAATTAACAACAATAAAAAAGTAAATATGAAAATATAAAAAATGTTGTATGAATCATTGTTCATTAAGAATAATCACAAAATATATTTGGATAAGCTAAACCATAAAAATATCAGTTTTGGTTTAGTGAGAATCACTTAAATTAAACGCAAACCTTAAAAATACGACAGTTATTTAATAAGCAACAAACTGACATTTTTGAGGTTTTGATGATTATGTTGCACTTAAAAAATAACTAACTATAGTATAATAATATAATTTAAACTTGCTTCCCAGTGATATCATCACATAAGGCTGACAATTGTTGGCATTCCTCTGTTTTTTGGTTTAACGAAGTTTCTAATGAGGAACATTTAATCTCTAAACGCTTTATCAGTGCCCTTAATTTACTACTCTCATATTCGTATTTGTCTCTAACATTTAATATTTCTATATTACACCTGGAATAAAATTGAAGAATTTGGTTTTATTAATTTTGTTAATTTAAGAACTCACTTTTCAATTTGAGATTTTGCATATGTCTTCAAAGATTCATACTTGGCCTCATTTTGTTTCAATTTCTCTTCAGCAATCTGGAGATTCTGTGTCAAAGCTTCTTCATTGCTTTTAAAACCGTCCACTATTATTTTGCTTCTGTCATATTTTCTGGCGAGTGTCATAAATTAAAATATTATCAGGAAAATGGCCCTGAAGCAAACTTACTGTAAGACGTCAGAAAAAGCCAACTCCAGTGTGGCGAAATGCCTACTTGTAGTTTCATGCTCCTGTTTAAGTTTTTCTAGTTCAGAACTCTGATCTGATATTGTCTTTTCATAATCAGATAACAATTTCCTATGAAGGAGAAATGTTTTGAAATGTTAAGTAAACATAGGGGGTTTTATTTAGATGTGTTCATTAATTGCTATCTCCTAAAGATAAGAGTTACAAAATCGGTTAAAAGGGGAAAAAAGTGCAATTTTTATAGACTTTGTTTGCCAAATTGCTTTTGGCCTCAAACATTTTTTGAAAAATGTAAAACCAATACAGCCCTCATGTTTTTTGCCACATCAATAAGAGTTTAATCTGCATTCCAATATTATTTAGTAAAAAAACATATAGTGGCAAATGGTTTTATATTAAACCTATTTTTTGCAAGTCTAATTGCTTCAAAAATAGCAATAATGGACATATTTAAATAAGACATGCCACATAAACAGTGGACACTTACAATATACACATGGTTAATAGAGGAGATACATAGTAGATTAAATAGAGAAAACAAGAGTATTTTATGACAAAACATGAACTTTTTGGAAATAAAAAAATCTCAACTAGTTTTAGAAATATTTGAAAAAATCTTATACTTAGTCTAATTACTTTTCATTGTTTTAATTCTCAAGTTTTCACTAAGTTAACTGACTTCATATGAGCAAATTTGTATAACCTTGTATAGAATTAATGGATTTGGGACAAACTGCAGGTATATGATAAATGGAATATGTTGAATGTGGAACAGAAATATTTTTTACTGCATGCAAAAATTATACAACTATACAGAAAATAAATAGGATTATAAGGATATTATTATGGTCAAAATTTCACACACTATCTTTTAATAAATTACTTACTGATATCGAGATATTTCAGCCTTAACAGACTGGTCATTATTGTGGGTTTGTTTCTGGTTTTTGAGGTCACTCTTCGCTCGAATTTCAAACTCTAAGCTTGACTTTTCTTGTATATTAGACATTTGTAATTGAGTGTTGCTTAATTCATCCATACTATTCTGAAAGCACAATTAATGCCTGGTAATTGTTTTCTTGATCTTACATACCTGCGACAATATTAACACCTGCTTTCTATTAAGGCCTGTTCCTGTAATGGAAAAATTCTGGATTATTGAGAGACTCATTTTTAGCTGATATTATGAGTTGAAGAGAATAAATATAGAAATGTTTAATACTCTACCTTTTACTGAATAGGAATTTTGGCATTCCTCATGGCTTAGTAATACTGTATCAAGTAATTCTGAGTTCTTGGGAAATAAGTTATCGCTGGAAAAAAATATTGAACAACCGATGACACAAGGACTTAATTAGCTTCTTTAATCTCACCCTTCATGTGATAAATTTGGGTTCTGGGTTTCCACCGTGGGTTCTTGGGTCCCTGAAGCAAAATTTTTACATTTGCTGGCGCAATGCTGTCATGACTTGAATTAGTGAAGTAATTATTTGGTTAATTAGTTTGTATGTTGTACTGCAGGCGGGAATGTTTTTAATACCAAGGGGGGCCCTATTTTCATTAAAAATCACATAATTAATAACATCTGTAAAAAATAAGTAAATCCGACATTAGACCAATAACTTTCCGATGAAACGTCAAAAACTGTAGACGTCACTGAAATGCAGCATGCGTGCCTATAGATGTCGCAGTTAGATGTACTGTTTCCCGTTATTAGATTATGACCGATTCATTCATGATTCATGCCCGGAAATAACGTAAAAGAAAGAAGTTTCAGGAGAGTTTTTATTATTGTTATGGTGCCATTAATTACGATTAATGTATTGCTTTGTGATGTACTAATGGAATAGAAATTTTTACTCATAAGCGAATCAGCTGGAGAGTATATATATCCTCCTTTCGGAGGTATCCGATCCATGGCCGACATTTTCGGGTCAGTCGAACATGTTCTCTACAGGGTTGTTGAGGGTTAGTTGCACATTTTCTATACAGAGTGTCCCAAATTGTAATTGTGTCAATTTAACCATATATTTTTTATGAAACAGTAATATTAGTTTGCTATAAAAATTACATTCGAAAAAAAGCTTTATTATCGAAGAACAGTGTCAAAGTTTGGTAAAAAAATGTTTATTGTTCCTAAACGGCCGGAAATATTTCAATTATTTTGTAGACGTTAACTTTCAAGCACGTTTTTCAGTAAAAAAATTATTTTAGTTCTGTTAGTGACGCCTCTACTAGCATGTCTATATATTTTTAAAGAGAATTGGTATGCCTCTACTTTTTCATAAAATGAAAATTAATTTTGGATTCGTCAGTCAATACGGAAGAAAAAAACTCACTTTCGATTTTTTTGTACGACGCCTCGTTTTCGAGCGAAAAATTCAGAACCCTTTTAGAATTAGCCGATATGGCCGCCTGCTATGTCATGACATTTCTTAAACGAAGCATTTTTCGAACATGATTTATAGAGCAAATTAGTATGATTTTTGGATGTACAATACATACGGTTAAATTGTAGCAATTTCATATTCTAGCTAAATATCTCAAAAACTGCAGTATTTAAAAATAAAAAACTAGAAAATGTTTAAAATTTCAATACCCCGTAGGTGGGTAATGAAGCGTTTGAAGACTTATGTTTAAATTAACTTTTAATCATAAAATAAGATCAAGAATTACTCCATTCCGTGTGCATGTATATGATATTTCGGAACACTTTGTATTGTATCGGATCAGGCTCAAAATGTATTGCTCCTTTCACTAAACACAATGAACAAGGAGAGGGTAGAGCACTCCTAAAGCTCTATGGGATATTCTTAATGTGCTTGGTATATAAAATAAATAAATAAACCTATACTGTATAGGGAAATGGTATATACAAAAGTAAGCAAATACCAACTATTGTCTTGTTTTAATTACTTCCTGAATGCTTAAAATTACAAGTATTCATACTTAGAAATATATCAGTAAATGTATACCTGTATGTAAATATGTGTAGCTTTGGAAGTAGCTAACTTTTTTTGATGAGATTGAGAGTTTTTAAGACATTTTTAATGAAAATTTTGCCCAATTTTACATTTTTCATAACAATTCGGGAATGAAAAATAATTTAACAACGCCGGTTACAATATAATAAAAGTCTCCAAAAATGATAACTTTTCCCTATTTAACTAATTTTGTAACTCTCATTGTCTCGAAGTGAGTAATTGTCGGTATATTTACATTAGGCATTCGGCATAGGGGAGTTGGTACCTAGTCACCTATGTAGTATCGGATTTTGTACTACTGTAGATATAGGATGGTGTTTATATCTTATAATGAAATCACAGATAGGAAAGGACTATAAGTATGCGTTTATTAATGTAAAGTGAATAAAAGAGAGTGTTAAGGACTTTAGGTTATTGTTTCTTGGCGTAGTTTGCTTAGTTAATTTATTTTGTACTTTTATCCCTTAAGTTACGCCCATGTGTATCGATACGTATTTGAAGGATTCCATCTGGGCGCCAGACCATCGTACCCATCAGGCCATATCGAAGGGCTCTTTATGGCTGGGAAATACGCTGCTCGTTAAAGGAAGCTTTCTAAATTGGACCATTGCCGCGATCCGCAGTTCGGCGGATCTGCAATACTTCAATGAAAGCGGCTTGTATAGGTATTTGCCAGATGGCGGCGATTTGTGACTTTAGGCGCAACCATTACCCATAAGGGCTTCTGGTATTGGTGCGCCCCTGGTTGGAGTTCCTCGGGTTTAGTACTTAAGGGATGATCGCAGTAATTTTGCTCTCTTCGACCGGTGCTCGCTCCAGACATGTGATCGTAAACGTAGTTCGTAATCTTCCCAACTAAGCAAACTCCCACTTCATACTTAGACCAATACTTTACCATTATTTATATAAGTGAAAATTAATACAGTTCACTTTCGTAAACCAAATTGTTGTTTTCGTAGTTTCGTTTATCGAAGGAACCTCAACAGAGAGTATAAAGTAACTTGTGAGTTTAGCGAGCGCGGACGCGACTTCTGAGTTACCAACGACAACGGGACTCAGAAGAAAAGAGGGCCTTGTACATGCCCTGCAAAATCTTAAATACTAAAACCCATGGTGATAAACCATGGGCGTACCCTGGCTAGGGTGCCATCTGCACCACCCGCCGCTTCAAACCGTTACGTCTTAGCTGGGAATTGGAACTGCCACTATAGGGCCAACGAAATCTATCAAGGGTAATTCAAATGCTGACAAAGTATATTACAGACGGTTCCAATGCCGACCCGGTTTATTGCGGGGATTTCCAACACCGACAAGACATAGCATGAGAAATTCCCATGCCCCAACTAATGCCCTCCAGGGTCGTACCCCAGGGATATGACAATCTTAAAGTTAATGCCTACTATCTAACATGTACACAACTTAACAGTAACACCTATCTACAAGGGACGCGATTCTACACTTATTTCTTGGGTTTCTTCAAGAATTTGTTAACCAGTTGTTGGTCTAAAAAATGTAACAAATTTAACGTCTCGTTGCTGCATTTTTTCCTATTTTTCAAACTTTCAAATGATGGAAGCATTGTACTTTTCCCATTTTTCAAATTTTGTTCGTTGATATCTCGAAAATTTGCTGATCGATTGTTCCAAAAAAAAATAGAACAAATTAATTGTATGATATATTGCAGTGCTTAGTTCACAGAAAGAAACAGAGATCGTCTTCATTCTTTATTTTTGTAATATCGAAAAGTTCTCAAAAATTTAAGTCCCTCAAACTGCGTTTCCAGGGCTCTTAAGCTTGAAAATTTAATGATTAATTGGATATTTGTCATACTTACCGGTATGAAGATTAATCGTAATTTTGCGAGTTTGTCTTCCGACAGTGGATCTGGGATGGGCTGCAATCATACCAGAAGTTCGGAAAATTACGATTTATTTTAATAATGATGTTGATATTATAGATATTTACAGTATATTTATGTGGAATATCAAATATCAATATTTAGTATTATGTTATAAACAAACATCCCTTAATTGCAAGCATTCTGGATCTCAGTTGAGCTGTCTTGTCCAGGGTGTGTAAACATAAGAAGCTTCAACACTTAAATTTTTAAAATCAGATGTAGGTTATAGTTTTTGTTATTTTTCAATTTTTAACCAGTACTGGAGATTTCTGAACTAAACGAGATATGTTCGATATCAAAATATACATGTATTTTGTTGTGCTCCCTATTTCCGGCATAAGCCATAGTACTGTGAATATAGGATGAGAATTTCTCCAAAGGGAGGATAAAAAAAATGAATTGCAGGTACTTACCTCCAGCCAAATCCTCGTCACTAAATTCCAGATTTTCGTCACTGTCCCTTCCCTATTAGGTACATACAAACATATGAAAAGTTTTCATTCAATTAATAATCGGAGAGCAATTAAAATTAATGATAATATTTAAAATAAAAGTGTAATTAGTTTCCTATATCGATTGATATTATATTGATAGTTGATTAGGCACCTAATCATTAGGGCATTTGAAACATAAAGGGTCACATGGAAATTTGAAAAACAGACAACTTTAGCATTTCCGGGAAACATACCCTAATGTATTTTGCAATAATATTTGTCACATATTCCATATCGAAATCCGGCAATATTAGCACGTACACAAATATATTCACAAATACTGTGTTCACCTATAAAATACCTTTAGTTGCCAAAGGTATAAATATAACTGAATAGGTACTACCTACGTAAGTTGGTTTGGTACTTGGACACTCAATAGTTGATTGAACCAACGGTAAAGCGTTTATTTTAAATTTAGAAATGATTAAAGCATAAAATTTTCTACATGGCTGGTCTCTATGACGTATAAAACCTTAATGTCCGTCCTGTGACCGAGTACAACTTCTATTAAATCTATATAAAATGTGTTAATATGAAACTAGATTAGATGGAATAAAGTGGGTTCTAAGCCAAGGGCCTTGCAAAGCCCCGGGTTTTACAGATGTAAAACAGGGAGATTGTGTTTTATTGTCGTCAGTTATTGGTTTTGCTTTCAAATATCCTCGTAAACATCTTAATGCTTACTTTATACCTTCGACCTTTCCCCGCTAAAGTACTTCAGTAAGATACAAATAGCTCTAGTGGAAATTTTCTTCTCCCAATTAAAACCATTTCTCAAATTTCTATCGGCATTGTTCTCATACTGAAATAATCAGCAGGTCATGCAAGTATTTTATAGTCAGCCAATTTGGCAAATTTTCTTCAATTTTTAATATAGTCTTCTTTGTGGAGTCCTTGATCGATAATCCCGAGGGATATTAACTGTGTGGAAATTTCATGTTTCTTTGCTGGAAACAAAATAGGTGTAACAAAGTTCGCTTAAAACAAATGTTTAATTTCCCTATCGGAGTGAGTTCGTTTCTTGGAATAAAACATTTTACTTTCTACCCTGTTTTTTATTACTGGAAGTGACACGAAGGGATAAGAACTTCATGATTTATTTATGAGTCAAAAATAGAATTTTGATTTCGTCCAGTTTTCTCTCTACTAAAGAAAATGTAAATCTTCCGACTTCTTTCGGAACTTATCGGCCACTCGCCTTTGAAGTCGTTTGATTAATATTCTTTTAATTCCATCTTTTTATTGTTTTACGCATCTCGAAATTTCCCTGCCACTCTATGAATTATTTACAGGGTCTGATATTAAATATTTATAAATGATGAAGTAACTAAGCAAAATGAAATACTTATTTGAGAAAACGCCCTACTTTTTAAAGTTTTTTAGTAATTTATAATTGGTTTTGTTTGGATTTTTCCCTAGTTATATAGGGTGTCCCAGAAAAACGTGGATTAAACGACACCACAAATTTCTTAAATTAAATTTCTTCAGTTAAAAAATAAAATGCGCCATTTGAACTCAAATGACGTACACGAGTAAAAGCTTTGTTCTCATCACAGTGTTCTTGATTCCAGAAATTTTTTGAAAGCCTTTTTTCTATTTTCATTTTCTTCATTTTCGCTAAGCTTTTACAGAATTAAAAAGCATGATTTCCAAATTGCGGAAAGCCCTTCTGCTAACGTTTTTAGACCTACAGATTTTTCAAAATTAAGTTTCTCATTTACACTTCTTTTGGTCCTTGTTTCCATCTATTTCAAATTGCGTCCAGTACATCCCTGTTTGACACACCATGTACGTTGAATCAAAATGTTACAAGTCGTTACAAAATTGTACAATGAAAAAACCTTTTTTTAATCAATCTTGAAGCCCTATATTACAAAAAACATGGTTGTATGTAGATATATTGAGTTAAATCGGTATATTTTCAAATGGAAAATTTTTGGTATCATTTTGGAAACACTCTGTAATAATCTCTTTTTACTAAAATTTGATGTGAAGATTTCAACAAATAATAAAAAAAAAGCAAGAGAGTTGGTTGAGTTGATGCGCTTTGAAAGTGCTTAAGAAAGTTTCATGAGATGTTTGCCCTGGCGTGAAACTTTGTTGTTTAGGAATTGGAAATCCTTGTTTTGGCTTAACAATAATTTAAAAACATAAATAGAAGATAAATGTTCGGTATTATTTCGTTTGAATAGTTGTGTTTTCAAAAACAAAACTTCAAGAGTATCCAGGACTTGTAGAGTTGTAGAGTTGTTATGAAAGCTTTAAATTCGGTGGAATCTGGAGAAGCAAAGAAATTTTAGAATCGACAAATTTAGTATTTAAACTTTTTCAGGAGTTAAAAGTTTTTGGAGAAGAATTACTTAGATTTGTGAAGGATAAATATGGCCAAAGAAGCATGTGGGTGGATAATAGCCTCCACTTTTCTAGCTAACAAATCGATTTGCTACGTTTAATAGGGACCTTCCGAGAAGAAGGACGTTTAGATAAGCACCCACTTCCTACTTGTCTAAGAAAAACACTTTAAAGCAGTTATTAATTAATGTCTCAAAGACTCAGATATCGTGTTCAATGAAACTTGCTAGCGGAGGAACAAATTGCTTGTTCTTGTTGAACGAAAAGTCCCAACGCACGAGCAAGTGTTGGCGTAATCCAACTTATTTGATTTATAGTCACTAATCCCTACATTTTTGATGGAAATTTATAACATATTCTGCAAAAAAATATTTCTGCGAACCGCTAACTTGAACTAAATCTCTTGAGAGGGTCGATCTGAACCAGACAGTTTTCCTGGGGAAGTGGACGGGCCGTAAAATTTGTACTCACTTTCAGAAGCGATTTAAAGCTTTTCTTTTTGTATTTTGTATCAGTGCTGTTTTGCTGGAAACATCTCTGATTTGTAGCCTTTTTCACTCTTTTTAGAGGGAATTTCAGAAAAAGAGCTGAATTTAGCTGGCCTGAGTTTGCCACTATTAAGTTACAGTTAAGTTTTATCTGCAGCCGCATTAAAAAAGTTGAAAACTTATAAAGAACTTTGAGGTGATCGCTTTTTAACAGGATGTTAAGCTCCCTTTATTACCATGCACAAGACGGAAAATTGGGATGTTTTTTTTCATTGCATTATTGATTGTAGATTGGAGATCGTTTTAGTTTCAAGCGGCGATTATTTATCAAACAGTTTTCTCGAATGTAATTTTAGAGAGTAGAAATGTAGAAGTGAATTATTTATAACAAAGTAATGTGGCCGTGTACTACTACACGTTATGGGTAGAAATGATAACATCAGGAGGTATCTCTGAAGGTTTAAGATGAGAAGATGGGTACAAGGTTACCTGCTGTCCGCAAGGGTTTTCGAAAGATTCAAAAGTTGTATCTGTCCTTAAACGATTTTCTTTTGGTATAGTAACTTTATCCAATTGAATTTGTATATTTCTTAAGGTATTTTCCACTTATTAAAGAAGCAACCTCCTTTTTTCTAGAAAATGTTTGCAATTTATAGATAACTTTAGAAAGGTTTTTGAAAAGAGATTTTTATAGCCCTTGAAGAATTTTTTGTAGCACAAAATGAGTTGCTCATCAAAGAATTTTGAGCGTCCCGCGGTAAATTTTCGGAAATTTGGAAAATTTCTCAATGTTGCCGGTTTTTAAAGATGTTTGAGGATTTTTTTCCATTAAAAAAACTCTAAGGGTTATCCATCAGCCATCTAGCAATTCTTATGTTAAACTTGCTTTAGCACTTTAGACAGTATAGAAGATTTAGATGTATTTTTTCCATTTTATGGCAGCCTTTTATTTTGAAGCAGCAGTTATATGTTTATTTTATTAGCAATTTTCACGATTTTTCATCTCAACGAAAATTGCCCCAATGTAGAACTAAATAATTCATATGAAGGAAATGTGGCTGTATTTTACACGACTTTACTACAAACCATACTAGGAATGATGGCATCATTATTTAATGAGGTTTATCCGGAGGTTCAAGACCTTAGTTATATAACGAAATCAGGTCACTAGGTGAATTGAAATGTACTCTAATCCATTCTCTGTTGTTTTCAATTTTTCCTCGTACTAGTAGGGACGGGGGATCGGATCGATGCTCCCCTATAATCCCCCAGCTGAAATGGCGATTTGCCTCGCAGCTTTTTAATAACTTTGATGTACAACTGTCGCAGTTATAGCTACACCCACTTATCCTCAAGGGATATTTGCAGCAAATGGCTCGACCTGCGTCAGCTGTTACGCAGGGATGAAATAGGCGTGTGCATCCTTTTACGTGAACATTGATGTGATTAAAAATTTCAATATTATATTATGAGGTCGATATTCCCATTCCTAAGGCTGTCGCAGCTTCCCAGACAACTTTGTACAAATCAATGAAGGCCCTTGCGCAAGAGCACAAGAGTGTCGCATCAGGATCCTCTAAAGAGTAAGACGAATAAGATAAGGCTTTTTATTTGCAAGTTGTTTTTACAGGCAACCAACTCCATTTTGAGCAGGTAAAAGTGGTACTGAGGATAGTGGTTCGTTGTGTAGCTAGGACCAGAAAAATCAAGTAATAAACTTTAGGAAGCGCTGTCGAACGTTAACTCAGTTTTCAAACAGTTACCGCTAAAAGTTTCAGGCACGCTAAACATACCAGGGGTAATAAAACTAGGTTTGATTTATCTGCTGGAGGTTGATGCCACGTTGATTAATGACGTAAGTTAAAACTGAATTTGCGCCGAGTTTAGAGCGAAATTCTCGGATGTGTTGAATGCTGCGCGGAGCTTTTACAAATATATTAAGAATAAGTGTTCATTCAAGAAAGACCCTCTGTCTCCTGCCTTTTTACGATTCGCGAAAAGCATCTACTTTACTGCCTTTAAGATTGTTTTAATACCTGGAAGTTACTAAAGCACGTTGAAAAATGCAGTCGTGAGGGGTGCCGATGAAATTCACCATATAAAGTGCCTGCAACCACTGGAAATTAATTTCCGGTTGGTCTGGAAGGATGAAATGTATACGTCCGCGAACCTCTGCTTCTGTTATTGCCACATATAAAATCCAGTTTGAAACACTCTAAGTTAACCCTCGAGCCAAGTAACCAGGTCAAGTATACCTAATATTATCTTTCAATTATGTTTTATAGAAGCTTTAAAAAGATTTCCTCAATTTACACTATTTACACCTTAATAAGGTTGTTTACTCTTGTAAATACCGACTTGAGTAGGCACTCTTAAGAGCACGATTGGACTTAATGGTGCTCCTTAAGAATATACGTTTCTCCTTTTATTTGAATATCCTTCTCACCCCCCAAAATTCGTGGATTTCCCTACGAACTTCTTATGCAATCTCTAGATATCAAACAATTTCTCGAAAGAACTTAATTTAAAGATTTCTCAGTGTAACAAATAAAAATAAGATTTTTATTCCCAAGGCGAACACAAGTTAGCTACTTATGCACATATACATCTTCATTTCATTACAACGATTCCCCTTTTGTTCTCGGCGATTTTAGTAGTCCCTCTAGGATAAAGGACTATTATTATTGCAAGTTACGTTCCACGAGCATTTAGGTGCATTTGCATAGATTAGAGCTTAATCCAGAGATTAACCAAAGGATTGGCCAAGGTGTGACCTCCATTGAACCAGTTAAAGATCAGATTTGGCAAGAATGTAGCCCAGGCAAACATGGTATGATTATCATATTACGCCATTCTAGGCTGTTAATCTAAATTCAGGTGTCACGCGCGTTAGTTTAATCAATTTAATTTCGCGACAAAGAAATACATTTAAAAGTAACATTTGTTTTAATTACAAATTAAATATAAATTAAAGTTTTAATTAAATCGATATCAAAATGGTCTCATATCTCAGAAACGAGAAGAGATTATGCAACAGGCTGGTGCACATTTAAGTATTATTTAAAGCTTTTGCGGTGAGATATCTATGCTCAAAGTTGTGAAATTGTCTAAAGCTAGATAACGTGCCTTCAAAATTAGACATTTTTCAGAAAAATTTCGAAATTTGTGCAGTGCCGTTTTTCGGTGTAGCCATGCATCAGTTGTACACTATATTAAACTTGGTTATCTTAATCGTGATCCTGGAACCTGGGGAATCCAGTCCACCTTCAATTTACGGAACTTTAAAAAATGAAAAAGTAGGTCGTATCTCAAAAACTAAAAGAAATATTATGGGTAAAATAATAGAGTTCGTGGAGGCAATTAATTTGAGGTATTCAAGTGTGCTCGAAGTTTAAAAAGTACGTAAAAGTGATTACCCATTTTGAAAGCCCTGTTTGAAAATTTTCAGGAATTATTGAAAATGTTTAAGTAGTGAAAATAAGTCGGGTTAATTTAGATTGCTGCAAAAATCATATCGAAAATAAGCCTTGCTATTAACAACTTAGAAGTAGTGCACGATGTGCACACAAAGTATTTGCCGGTGTTCACTAAAATTGAAGCCAATTCCTGGACGGAAGGCCGCCATGTATTAATGTCTCTGTGAAGTCGTTTTATCGTCAAAGATGCAACATGCGTCGGCGCAATCGATGCATATACCTCGTAAGAGTAATGATGACGTCAGTTCCTCTGTTTCATCACCATGGATTAAGGTCTTATTTGTCAAAAAAGCACCAAAATTATAAAAAGTAATGTTGCTTGTCGGTATTGATTTATTCAAAATAGAGGCAGTTTATTGGGTTTCTATCCCCAGCTTCTTCCATGGTAACAACCCTTACATTATTATTATTGGTATTTGGGTATTGATATATGGAGCATTGCTAGTTCCTCCTGGGTTTTAAATCAATACTCTCTCCAGAGTAATTTAGATGCATTTTTAATAAAATGTGCATCATATCTTCATCGGTTGTGACATAATTCCATTGCAGAATGTTCGTCACTAATTTAAGTTTCAGGCCATAAAACCGTGTGCAATATAGGTCACTATAACTCAAAATAAGTGCTTTATAGTTTAAAGATTTACGCAGCTAGATTGCCTCTTTGTGAAATTGTAATGAACGTACTATCGTGTAATTTAGCTTTGGAGTTTAAAGTATTTTGCTGGACTAAGTAGCTTTTAATGCATCGACGTCATTAAGTGGGGCAAATTACAGCAAAACCACCTGGGGGTAGTTTGTTTGGAGTAAGGCATACGTTGTTTTAAATTAATGATTCACGGCTGGAATAAAAAAAAAGCAGATAGTAACTTTAGTCCTAAGCTAAACCCATTAACCTATTACGAGCATAACTCGGCGTCTGCTATTTATTAAGTAATATTGTGCTGAGTGTCAGATGCAGTGCAGAACCAAGCTTATAAACTGCCCTTGGGGGCCTTAAAACTGCTTTGGCAAATCTGTACTCTTTTTTAAATCGTAAAAGTAATTCTCGAGAGATGTTATTTCGTGATATTTTTTTGAGAAAATCCAAGGAAAATATCTGGCAATATTCCTTAATGAACAAAACCTTTCAAACATAATGCCTCAATTTACACTTAGTGACTACGCCGGGGAAATATTTAGATTTTAAGGCCCAAACTTTACTAATTTTGTTTTCTGGGTTCAGAAAGTCGTTATAAATCTCCCGCTTAGGATGCAAATTGCCTAAGTCCACTTTTGACAAAATCCGGGATAATGTGTCACTTCATAAAACAAAATCTGCTTTTAATTTGCAAATTGCTTTTGCGAGATTTAAGAAGTAACTGACAAGAAAAATTATTAAAGACTTAACATTGCGAAAAACGATTGTTATTACCTTTTTGTTTGTTATCGAGCGGGAAAAAGAGCGTCGTTTAAAATATCGTGAAGAAAATGGCTCATTCGCCGCAGAATGTTGGATTCATTTAACCCAAACAAACAAAATTCAAGCGTTAGCTATTAATTGATGCATTTATAGCATAATTAATTCGCAAATCCCAATATAACCGCACATTAATACTCTCTCTATCGGTTAAGCATTCTCACAGACAGTTTAACGTTCCATCTGAATCATCATTGCAACTTTATGTCTGAAAATGCCATAAATTTGCCAATGAAATTAAGACTATTAAACTCCGCAAAAGATGCAAAATTAATAACGTTCAGCGTTCAAAATAATTCGCTCAATATCTCATTTCAAGTTGTAGATGCTAAGTCCGAGTAGACGCTATTTCAATCAGTCTAATCAAAATTATGTTTGAAATTTGGTGAGTGAGGGTTGCTGGAATTTTGATATAATAAACCGAAAACCAACATAACAACTCCTTTATTCGTTTTATTAAGCGATACTGCTGTTAATTTATTTCTAACCATCCAATTTATACGTAATGCTTTTGATGAGAAAACTAGAAAATGTAGTAAATACACCAATTTTTCAAAGGCCTTTGACACACTTGGTAGTGTGATTTTGTTAACACAATCAGTGAAGGTTGGACTTTCGATTAACGTAATTACCTTTTTTCTTAAAGTTAGATCAGTGAAATAAGCTTCTTTTTACAGATGTTTTTACGTAGAATTCAATGGTGTCAAGTAAATTTTCAGAATGACCTTAATTTTCCAGATATGACGTGATTTACGTATTTTTTAATGGTAATCATATTTGGCTATGGACGCATTAAATAGCTTTTTTTCCTGATTTCATTGATATACTTCATTGTATTATTAACTTTTTGCATGCATTCAAATTTATCAAAATCAGCTAAATTTAATATTTCTTACAAGATTTTTTTTTGGTTTCATTATCGTTTTCGTGTCGTCATTTTAATTTTTGTTAGCCACTTATGGTAAATAAAATTTGTTTAAAATGTTTAAATATTTTATTTAAATTATTTGTTAAAAAACCAAAATCCTTCAAACACATTTGGTTGATATTTTATCTTATTGTTAGTTTTTTGTTGTAGTATAACTTAAATTATTTTGTTTTCCATGGCTATCTTGCTAAAAATATTAAATTTGTCTTATTTTGATGATTTTGAATGCATGCAAAAAGATAATGATACAATGAAGTATATCAATGAAATCAGGAAAAAAGCTATGCGACCATAATTAATTATAATTACCATTAAAAAAAAAAACAGTTTACGCCACATAGGGAAAATCAAGGTCATTCTAAAAATTTGCTTAACACCATTGAATTCTATGCAAAAACATTTGCAAAAAGAAAGTTATTTCATTGATTTAACTTTATTAGATTTTGAGATATTTGAGTTTAAATATTTAGGCAATTTTAAATTTGTTTCTAATATTTTAGAAATATGATGTAATATGTCATATTTAGAACCGGTATCGCATTACATATGAAATTTTGTCCGATCTTGCCCATTTAACTGATATTCTATTTCTTCAAATGAAAAAGTTATCCACACTGAGAGATAGATGATGGCCACCCTGTATAGTCCGTTTTGAAGCGTCATCCGTGAGCTATCAAACCACTTAATTTGATTAATCTAACCGCGAAGAACATTACCAAATAAAATGTCGTCTGACAAGCAGCACTTGAGGCACTGTCTCCTTTTTATTTTTCAAGTTAAAAAAAATGCCGCAGGAGCGCAAGAAATGATTTGTTCAGCCTTAGGAGAGAATGCTGTATCTTATAGTACGTGTAAAAAATGATTTCAAAAGTTTCGGAATGGAAATTTTGATCTCGAAGATGAAATATGCCCTGGCCAACCAAAAAAGGCTAACGGTGAAAAGTTAGAGAACTTACTCAATGAAAGTCCCTGCCAAACACAAAAATAGCTTGCTGATGCACTCGGAATGACTCAACCAGCTATTTCGCTACGTTTGAAAAAGTTAGGAAGAATACAAAAGGAATGTCACTGCTCCATGATCTTAGCTCAGAAAACAAAAATTTGGGGCTGTGAAATTGCTATGTGTCTACTGACACGATTAAGAAAAAATACTTGTTAAGTAAAATTGTTACTGGAGATGAAAAATGGATATTGTATAACAATCCTAAAAGACAAAAGTCGTGGGTTCATCCGGGAGAGCCATCAGCAAATATTGCAAAACCAAACATCCACGGACAAAAATTGTTATTGAATGTTAGGTGAGATTCCAAAGGTGTAATTTAATATGAGACAGTTAAACCAAGTGAAACTATTAATGTTAAGCGTTATGAAGACCAACTAGTAAAATTGAGTGATGCTATTGAGGAAAAAAGATTTAATGGTAGTGGAACGCGGCAAGTAATTTTGTTGTACGACAACGCGCGATCACATACAGCAAAAGACACTCTTGACATTATCTTCGCATAGGACTGGGAAGTCCTTCTCCACGCGGAGTATTCACCAGACCTTGCGCCTTCTGATTATTACCTTTTTCGAGCATTAAAACATCACCTAGTCGATATACACTTTCAATCTCTCGAAGAAGTTCACCAAATAATGGAAGATTTTATCCAATTAAAATCCCTATCTTTCTTCCGAGATGAGATCCGAAAATTGTCTGATAGATGGCAAGAATGCGTTGAAAGTGAGGACAATTATTTTGATGATTAAATTGTTTTTTTTCTGTATAAATGTTGAATCCGTTAGTCAGATCGCTTTAGCCCTTCGGTATATATGTAAATATTGTAACTTCCCTTTTTCCAACAAGGTCCAGGCACGATCGAAAAATAGCTAAGCTGTACATAATGATAGCGTTAGTATTGTTAGTTAAAGGTTTAAAGGAAATACTGTTAAGTTAACTCTGTTAGCTTGTTAGTTCTAAGATGGAAAGAGATCTGAGGGGGTTGCTGTCTCGATATAGGACGCTCAAGTGTCTCAACCTAGTTAGCAGTATTCTCGTTAATTAAGAAGGTGGTGCGATCGTTATCTTGGTGTAATATTTATATTGGGTGATTGACGTCTAGCCACTCTTTGTCGGCATGGGTGAGAAAATGCAGCCGCTCTTTGTTGGTATTCGTGAAAAAGTAGCGACCAAGTAATATCAGTACGCTGTAATGCCGCAGGTGGTATTATAAGTCATTAATTGCTCTCTAGCCAGGGCACGACACTGTTTTATTACCCTTAGATTTAGTATTTAAGATCGTCCCGAACCTGAGGGGTTCTCTTTCTTTCGAGTGGCTCATCCGTACCTATTATCCGTGGAACAGAGATTAAAATAATGTATCCATCATTGGAATAAAACTAGACAACGATAATAAAAACCTACATAAATAAAAGTCTAAATTGTTAAAAGAAGGTCGTGAATTAATTTACACACCTGATAATACATTTCAGGATTGCTACTCGTGTTTAAGGTGCCTCTTGCCTATTCTGTTAAGTGAGTTGTCCTTTATGATTATCAATTGCATAACTAGGGGCGGATTCATAGCACGTCATTCAGGGACCTTGGTGTTCTCTGTGATTATAAATTGTCATTTCACCGCACATGGAGGAATTAATTAGGTCAGCTATATGAGAATGTAGGGATTTGTCATTTGAAATACTCCGGGCTTTCATAATGGCGAGAGTGTAAAATTATTGTTTTACTTTGGTAAGGTTGTTGTTAGCGAATGTGTTTATTTACAATATGGTTTTAAAGCTATTAGATGCTATCGCGAAGTATCCAGTGGCATTTTTTTAAATACCTGAATTTTACTTGAACAACCTGGGGTTTCCCATAAGGAGCTGTTAAACAGGCATTCCATGCAAGTTTTCGTGCCTTAAATGTATGAGCTCGCATGCAATTCACTACCGCTTTGCAGATTTTTGGGAAGTTTCTTTGGAAAAATATATTCAAAAAAATATTCAATACCTAAAATTCTAATTCGATCCGTAGTTGAATGGTTCTACCAATTTGCCCTTAGACTTGCCGATAAAACTTTTAGAAGTCTTTCTAGCATAAAAAATCGGATTTTTTTACTTATACATCCCCCGTGAACAAATAATTTCTCTTAGTAATGTTTTTCGGAGTTGTAAACATCCTAAATATCAAATGTTTGTGAGGAAACAATTGGAAATATCAATATAACAACATGCGTATGTACAGGGTGGCCACCGAGAGGTGACCCTGTACCTTATCTCAAAAACTGTAAGAGTTACAAAAAAACTTTAAATATAAAAGTTTCATAGTTTTGTTAATAGTTTTAAAGTACTTTATGTTTATGTATACAGCATGTCTCATTTTCGCGGAATGGAAACCAACTTTCTTATTTTGAATTAGACAGTATACGTTTTATTTTTTTATTTGATTCTACATAAAAATCTAAGCCTTTTTTGTATTTAGTCATATATACTTATCTCTCATAGTTTTTGAAATAATGAAGCTTTCATTTTTGTTTTCAAAAAATCAACTAGCAAAGAAATGGTAATATTTACTTCAATATGCAAATCAAAACGATAATTTTTAAATAGCAAATGAATGATGGTCTACTAACACTTAATATCTGGTCACTTTGCATTATTAATATACAGAGTGCCGAAAAATTTTGATAAAAAAATTGAATTTTTGACGGGCAAAAAGTCAAATATTTTAAATGGGACATCCTATATATTAACTTATATTTTAAATGACTTGTATTTTCTCTATATTTTTTCATATATATGTCCTATACAAAAAGTTAACTTGTTTTTGATTTATAGGTAATTATTTGTAGTAGTGAATATTTCTTACTTCGACCTTACGTTAGAAAGGGCAGAACACTAACCAGTAAAACATAAAAGACATAATGTTATAACTCAATTATATTTTCAACATATCCTCAGCGGTTAGCTATACAAGTAGTGTATACTAATTCTAATCTATTAATAGAATTGCGGATAAAATCTGTTTGATTTAAATGAATTATTTCAGCGCTAATTCTCTGCTTTAGAGTTTCGACATCGCTTACTTTATTTTTATAAACTACACCTTTTAGATGTCCCAACAAAAAAAATCTAAAGGGGTAAAGTCGGGACTTCTGGCGGGCCAGTAAAAAAAATCATGTCTCCCTATCCACTTTTCAAAATTGAGTTGCAAATAACGTGTTACTTGCCTCGTCGTATGATATGGGGCGTTACCTTATTGAAACACAAGATTGTTTTTAATGTCTTGGGGCAATGCCGCTATGAGTTGAACAATTTTATTATTTAAAAAATTCAAATATCGTTAGCCGTTTAAGATGTGTCATGGCCTACTTATTATTCTCTGTAGATCTGCGTGTATGTAAAATAAATGTTCTGCTCTTTTTAACGTAAGTTCGAAGTAAGAAATATTCACTACTACAAATAATTACCTATAAATCAAAAACAAGTTAACTTTTTGTATAGGACATATATATGAAAAAATATAGAGAAAATACAAGTCATTTAAAATATAAGTTAATATATAGGGTGTCCCATTTAAAATATTTGACTTTTTGCCCGTCAAAAATTCAATTTTTTTATCAAAATTTTTCGGCACCCTGTATATTAATAATGCAAAGTGACCAGATATCAAGTGTTAGTAGACCATCATTCACTTGCTATTTAAAAATTATCGTTTTGATTTGCATATTGAAGTAAATATTACCATTTCCTTGCTAGTTGATTTTTTGAAAAAAAAATGAAAGTTTCATTATTTCAAAAACTATGAGAGGTAAGTATATATGACTAAATACAAAAAAGGCTTAGATTTTTATGTAGAATCAAATAAAAAAATAAAACGTATACTGTCTAATTCAAAATAAGAAAGTTGGTTTCCATTCCGCGAAAATGAGACATGCTGTACACATAAACATAAAGTACTTTAAAACTATTAACAAAACTATGAAACTTTTATATTTAAAGTTTTTTTGTAACTCTTACAGTTTTTGAGATAAGGTACAGGGTCACCTCTCGGTGGCCACCCTGTACATATCTCGACGTTTACTCTTCCCTTCAAAGGTTTTTAAATGCCAAGTGCCAAGGATGGTGATTTGAGGGAAAATGTTGCTTTTATCTTTCCCTTTTAGTTTTTCGACATGGGATGTGTAGGCCGTAATTAAAAAGATGCCCTTCACCAGGATGTTTTGGCAAATATTTACGTTGTGTCCATCTAGCTAAAGGCTTAATTGAAAAGTTATCCACTGATTGATTGGCGGTATAAAATCAATGATGTTTCTCTACATGTGTGGGAGATATTCCATCAGCTTGTAAACTAGCATTAACGGTATTAATTTATGTGCCTCGAAAGCTTATCTGCTAAAAATGACTTGTACGCATTGCGGTGGAAACCCGCCTTAATCGTACAGCTCTGTTTTAAGGTGCATGGCCATGGAATAACAATACGTATCATTGCTCAAAATGTCAAAGTTAAGCCTCGCACTAATCCATATTTCTAAAAAAATGATGGCAAGCCGAGCGAAGCTGAGGGGTAACAAAGCATATGAATAAATATGGTAAGAATACATCAAATCTATCACCTATTGTTTTACGTCATGTTTTAGTCCAATTAATTCTAGCAGAATTGACATTAACTAGCCAAAATACTGGGTCCAGCAAGCAGGATTGAACTATTTTATAAAGCTTGCTGTGAGAACTAAGTGTAGCGATTCAATCAACCGTCACCGAAGCATGATCGTTATTGTTGGTGATTTCTTAATGTTGCCAAATTATGTCTTTAAGATGTTTGCCATGCTCATTGAACTCATATTTTCAATCTTTTCCTAAAATTTTCGGACACGTTCTAAAGCAAATCTTGGTCAATTCCGTTGACCGCTTCCCTAATCCGATCTTTTAAGTCTTGTATTGTCTGAGGACGACCAGTGTGCACTTTTGCCTTTAAATAACCCCAAAGAAAATGATCTGATGCTGTCAGATCCAGAGATCTTGAGGGTCTTGGAATGTCACCGAAACGTGAAATGAGGCGCCGTGGGAACATTTGCCGTAAAACAGTTAGACTTCGCCTAGTAGTGTGAGCTGTGGCACCGTCTTGTTGTAATCATATATTATTTTGCCCTCTTTTTTGAAATTCTAAATTTACATATGTGTCCAAAATCATAACATATCGTTTAGAATAGCCGGTAACGGTATGGCTGTTTTCCCTAAAAAAGCATGGTCCAATCATGCCAAAAAGCGGATGCTCCACATTACACTGGCACTTTTTGGCCGTGAAGAGGTTGTTCACGCAGCTCCCTTGTATTGTCATATGTTCAATAACCAAAATTCGGTTTGTTAGCGTATCCATGAATGATGAGCTTCGTCCGATATGATAAGCCCATTGAGAACATTTCGATCGTTATTTCACACTTCTAATATTTGTCTACAGAAATGTAAACGGGCTTCTTAATTGAGGTCATTTAATTTATGAACAATCCGTATTTAAAATAGGTGAAAGTATTCATGCAAAATTCGTCTTAAACTTCGATCCGAGATATTTAACACTACTGCGTGCCTGGCGGCAGAACGCAATGGATTTCGCTGAACTGTTGCCTGGATTCAATAATTTCTGGAGTTGTACGAGCACTACCAAGAAACTTTGACACGACGCTACCTGTTTCTTCAAAGCACCTTACTTATCTTAAAATCGCCATTCTTGTCGAAATGTGTCTGCGACGTGGCACATGAAATTTATTGCGGAAGCACTTTTGTGTCTGTACTACATATCGCATAGTAATAAAACTCTTTACAGAAAAAACACGTTGGTTTGTTTTCCATTTAGCCATACTTGTCAAATTAGCACTTGTCAAATTGACAGAGCCAAAAAGTCCCACTTTGACAAGTATGACTTCATTTGTTTTTCCACGGCAAGTTTCTCAAAACCGTTCAATCTTGTTGCAGGATCCGGTATTAACAATTAATAAAATGTTTTAAACCTCACATTACCTACGTATAATTAAGAAGAAATCTTGAACGTTCAATCATAATAATATAAATTTAAGATACCCTTAAGTGGGCTGTAAATGAATTTGAGGGTACGAGCTTAAACAACTACATTATTGTACTATCCACTTAGAGCAATATTGAGCTCTAACTGACTCGTGATTTCAACAGCTCTTGCAATTTCATCTAATCATTAAAAACAATTTGCAGTTGTAAGCCCTTGTAATTATGAAACGATTTGGGAATTAAACAGTAGCAACCTCGAACACTTGAAGAACAATCCATCTTGGCAAATAATCCCACATGGTATTAAAGTTGATGGTTTATTATGTTGATTTGTCGAAGATTCACGTTTTCGTCGCCATGGCAATTTCCATGCGAATATTTTGGCAAATTATTACTTTTCTACAATACTTCAATAAATGAAAATTATTAATCCAGGAAGTAGATTGGATTTGGCTTGATTTATGGGATTTATATCCGAATTGAATATCATAGAAAATTTTTAAAGGCCATAAGAAAATTTCCAAAGGCCTTCGAAATTGCTCACACATGCACAAATGATATGGAGCTTTAAAAAATCCTTTGAGGTTCCAGAAAATGCTATAAGATATTTTGCAGAAACATACCTAAAATTCCAAAAAATTTTAGGAAGTCAACAAAGTTAACTAAAACTTCTTTGATAGCTGGAAAATATTCTCAGAGACTTACAAATTCCTTCGAGGTACCAAGAAATTCCTGAGATATTAAACTCTTGCCTCTGGATAGGATCAATAGCTAGGCAAAATAATGAAGTTTAGAAACTACTCTATTTTTTGCTGTTCTTGTGTTGCTGTACGCTTGATTATACACTTATAATACTTTTTGTCGATCGATGTTACTGATAAATTCGGCAACTGGCAAGTTTAATTATGTTAAAATCAGCCAGAACAAAAGTATTGCGCTTGAAATTTCGTTTGACCTAGTTTAAACAAATTTAGAGAACTTCAGTTTAAAGGCCCTTTTGAAGATAATTGGATTGGCTTATTATTGAATACAGTCATGTAACCGAAAGGAATTTTCAGGTAAAAATGTTTTTGTTCGTTCCGTGAAAATGTTATTATAATGGTCGGAAAAGAAATTTACAGAAACTCAGTGAACTCAAAATAGAACTGAACTAAAGTTTTATCTAGAAACTGACTGACGAGCCATTATAAATATTATTATTATATTTGCTTCAAGGTGGTCTCTAAAAAGTTCTTGCGTCAAACAGAGGTTGTTTTAAAAAAGTTTTGACATATGCTTTTTGCTGATGTATAAATCCAGGTTAAAAGTTATTTTTTAAGCTTCAAGGGGGCCTTACTTGTATAATAGTTTAGCAAGTTATGCAAGTTTTTCCTGATGGGAATGAAACGCTGACAAACTTTGCCCTGTTGCATATACCGGGAGGATAGTTGAAACTTTCTCGCCAACATGGAATGTGTTGCGGATTGATGCCTTTAGGGACAACTGAATGAAAAGTGGAAACTCCCCACCGGATTTGAAATGTGTTTCAGAACATGAATTATGAGTGCTTTTGCTTGTGATTTACGTGTTTAAATTAATGGAATGGTACGGGATATTTACAGTATGCTAACAGGTTTTCTTAACGATAATAATGATAATAATTGTTATTTATCTCGAGGGCCCTGTATTCTGCAACGATGAACCTCTGTATCTATAGAGGAAAATATTTTAAACGATGCTCAATAAAAAAAGTTTTCTTTGTTCAAATACTTTTAATTCCAACCAAAAAACTAGTTAAAAATAAGTGAAACATAAAGATTTATAAGGGTGGTATTTCCTAATATATATACAGGGTGTTTCTTAATTGATGGTAAAAAATGAAATGAGTGAATCATGAGCTTATTTCAAGTTAAAAATTTCATATAAAGACATGTTCTAAATTGCTTCCAGTTTTATTTACAGGGTGTTGAAGTTTCATTTTTTTTTCAATTTTCATTAATTTTTCTGTTAGTTGTGAAGATAATAAACTAAAAATTGGTAATAACCATTTTAGCATTACGAACAAACAGAAATAACAATTATTTAAAATACTCCACAGGACGTAAATAAAGTTAATGAATTAAATCTAAAAAAGTCTTAAAAAAATTCTGATATAAAATATTGAGAGCGACCACGAGAAAAGTAACGCCTCGTGGAATATTTTAAATAATTGTTATTTCAGTTTGTTCGTAATGCTAAAGTGATTATTACCAATTTTTAGTTTATTATCTTTATAACTAACAGAAAAATTAATGAAAATCGAAAAAAAAATTAAACTTCAATACCCTGTAAAAAAATGGAAGCATTTTAGAACATACCTTTATATGAAGTTTTTATCTTAAAATAAGCTCATGATTCACCTATTTTATTTTTTACCATCAATTAAGAAACACCCTGTATAATCCCCTAAAATACAGGATGTCTCAGAAACATTGTTACAAATTGGTAAAGGGTGAAACAGCGTTGAAAAATAATGCGGTTAAGCTGAACATGCCTTATACAAAACTTGCTCCTTTTCGATCTACAGGATGTTAAAATAAATATTTTTTTTTGTAATTTATTGATAAATCATACATTTTGCAAGTTTTTGCGATTAAATCTTGCAAAGGGGGGTTTTTGGGTACGGTAAATCTATCTAAGATGTCTATTTTTAACTAACGTATAGGTGGCTCCACCTACATCATATACGTATTTGGAAACCTAACATAACTTCTTAAGTAAACCTCGTAGATTAATTTTTTGTATAAATTTGGAAAAGTTAATCTCTTTTCTAAAAAAAAAGGTATACTTAAGTAAATTGCGTATCTGTAATTATTCTCGAGATATTTTTAACTACATTTCTCACTGCATATGCTATGGTTTCCTATTAGTAAAAAAAAAACAAAACTAAATCCACCAGACTTCTTTTTTTGGGGACATCTAAAATCTTTAATATACAAGAGCGTACTTAACAGCAGACAAGAACTGTGAAATAACATTCACGACGGAGTAAATGAGATTAGAAATAAAAACGGAACTCTTTTCAGTGTGAGGCAAAATTTTAGCTTAAAACTTAGAAAATGCATTAATGTGAGTGGCCAACGTTTTGAAAATTAACTTTAGTGTGATTGTATTATTCTTTTTATATCAGTTCAGCTATCAGCGAACTCATGGCATATGCGCTAGAATGTAAACTTGCAAATATGTATCTCGAGAACCGTTACATATACACACTTTACTTACGTATACCTTTTCTTTGAAAAAGAGACTAACCTTACCAAATTTATACAAAAAATTAACCTACGAGGTTTACTTAAAAAGTTATATTGGTTTTCCAAATACGTGTACGACGTAGGTGGCGCCACCTATACGTTAATTAAAAATATACATTTTAGATAGATTTATCGTACCCAAAAACCCCCCTGTGCAAGATTTATTCGCAAAAACTTGCAAAATGTAAGATTTATCGACAAACTACAAAAAAAATATTTGTTTTAACATCCTGTAGATCGAAAAGGGGCAACTTTTGTATAAGGCATGTTCAGCTGAACCGCATTATTTTTCAACGCTGTTTCACCCTCTACCAATTTGTACCAATGTATTTGGGACACCGCACTGTATAACCGGTACGTAGCATCGTAAAAAATCCATATTACAGCCATTGTAATGCCTCAAACTGAAAAAACACATTTTTTGTCCACTTTTTTGAACTTAAAAATAAGGGGCGTTTCATAGTGCTATGTTACTATTCAAGAGGGTAAATTTATACATGTCATTTCCGCAAGCATTTGATGTAGCTAATGTTGTAGGCTATAATAGATAATCTCTCCAAAGTTGAGCAAAAGATCTGACAAAAAAAGAGGGCAATAAGGCGAAACAAAAGTGCCGTTCGTAATGAATGGGAGAATCTTTGCCAAAATATAAATATCTTTAATGTAGGAAGAATACTGCTTAATTTAACTCTTGATCTACATGGTATATCTTAATAGAAAACAAAAACAATAAAATTTGAAATGAAACCGGCAGTGTCATATCTAATGATATGTGCATTAATTCCTATGATATATTTTGACCCGAAGTACAATAATGAATAACTCAACAATTTTATTCGAAAGTTATTGAGAAATGCAATTTTACGTTATTTTGTAGCAGTCAAAACTCTAGACCCACACTTCTTTGCGAGAGAATATATACGCTGTTTATAGAGTTAAATGTCTTTGAATTTGTTTTTTTAAGTTATAGCCATTATTATACCTTGTCTGTGTCTTAGAGCTATTAATTTTTCAACCGCCGTTGTTACTGCACAAAATGGGAAAAATTCAAAAAATCCTGTCTTTTTTCTATCTGAAATTTCCCAACCATATTTAAATAAAACATCTCGAGTTATCCCTACGAGTTTGGTAAAAGTTTCCTTGAGTAATTTATAAGTATATTATAGTAATTCACTCTTCAAAGTGTTATTATATACATGTAATATTTATATCGGTGATAAATACGACTTCCGGAACTAATTTGAATAAAATGTGTTTGATCAAAGAATTCCATTGAGAATTTCATAAAAGAGGATTTAGAAGGCATATAGTCATTAACAAAACCAGCTTTTAAGAACTTTTAAAAATAAATTACGTACAAAATTTTAATTTCTACCATATTTGAATAAATTTTTCTGGGAAATTTTCCGTCTTTTATTTTAAATCTGTATTTATTCTTTAGTCGCCATTGCTGATTCAACACCATCCTCCATAAATAATATATGAATTTTCTCTGGCATTTCCCATTATAATTATTCCAACCATAGTAAAATCAGAGAATTTGAATGACTAATCACATGTGTCGTAAATTTTGTAAGTGCAAGAGAAAATCCGGCTTACAGAAGAAAAACAAATACTAATTTCCATCACGCTGCATTTGGTTTTTTGGGGTTTTTATACCATATATCTTGAACATTAGGGGCTATGGCTCTCGATTTTCCTAAAAATCTCACTAATAATTCTAAATAATTGTTCAATTTGAGCCTTTTTTCTAATTCCAAGCCCCTTCAAAGATAGTATTGTTTGGTTAGATTTTCATCGAAAGACATCGATTTTTTTATCAACATTATATTTGTTGGATTATCAACATCTTTGGTGATACACAACAGCAATAACGCATTCCTGATATCATTATGATGACTCAGTACATATTATCGGGAACGCTGCCAGGGCCAGGCTTTGAAAAAGAGCTGTAGTAGTTTTTTAAAGTTCATAGGCTTAGGACCGTTGGTTTAGTCTCTCTTTTACTTATTTAATTCGTGTCCCCGTTTTTATATGTCGAAATTATAACCACCCTTAAATATCTGTGTGGTGTTATTCCTGAAACTTTGAATCATCTAACAATATTTAGTAGACTCGTCATTGAAATGTTAACAAGAGTATTCGTACGAGGCATAGACTCAGTATCTAACAATCTTGTTCGTGCACATGGATTTGTTAAAGAAAATATTCAATTTTTGATGTCAAAAGATGATTTATTTTACTGTTTTTTTAAAAATTATAAACACGAAATACGTTTGAAATATACGTACTTATGTACAAAAATTCATCTTTTTCAGTCAGATGGTATGCATAGGTTATGGAGAAGAGCTAATGAAGATAGTAATCCTCGTAATACACTTCCGACTGTAAAACATGGAGGTGAATTCCTAAAGATTTGGGGCTGCGTGTCTTCAAATGGAGTTGGAAATATCCATTTTATAGATAGTACATGGATAAACATGGTTATAATGATATACTAAAAAAAAACATAAAACAAAGTGAGTGAAAATTAGGTATGTCAAGTGTTTATAGATTTCAACAGAACAACGATCCTAAGTACACTGCTTTAATTAACAAAGAATGGCTAATTTGGAATTTTTCAAAATTGTTAAAAACGTTTCCACAATCAGCAGACTTAGACCCAATTGAACATTTGTGAGAAATAAAAAAAATATCTAAGAAAACATCAAATTTCATCAAAAACAGAATGAAAAAACATTGTGTCACAAGAATGGGAAAAATCACGAAATCAACAAAAAATATACAAAAAATTAGTTTATTCTACGAATAGGAAATGTCAAGCAGTCATCATAGCATAGGACTAATCGATAAAGGATTCATCAATTATTGTTTAATCGAAAATCTTGTTTAGTTTTATATTTAAATTTAAGTGGACGAACATAAATGTTGTATGAAGATGAGGTATTTTTGTAAAATTTATTGATTAGTTTTGTTATTTATTCTTTGAAGGCTTTGTACATAAGTGCCTTATATTTAAAATACATTTCTTGTTGATAATAAAAAAAAACAGTAAAAATTTTTGATAGCGAAAATCGAGTATTTTCTTTAACAAACCCATGGATACGAACAAAATTGTTAGATACTGTAGATGCTATTTCCAATTAGTTCAGATTGAGAATAACGTGCGATTCCAGCGTTATAATAACCCTACTTGCACATCAAGCGTCATTCCCAAAAAAATCAAAAAAAGAACGAACAATCCGTCTAAAATGTGTAGGACATATCTGTCCCTATCTCGGAGACGCTCTGTAGTAAGACGTGAGATATTCGTGAAATATATTTTTTCTGGAACGAGTCCGCATCGCCCAAACAAAACTGCAGAAGAATACTTCTGAAAATCACTGTTAATCCGTAGATCTGGACAAAAATCGAGAGTAATAAAGTTCGAGACGAAACAATGAGAATCATATCTAGTGGTATTGTGACGAGCACTAATTACTATGATCTATTTTGGTTCATAGCACGCTAATAAATAACCGCAATTTCGTAGTAAATATCCCGCCACTATATTCGATCTAAACGCAGCCAGCAGCGCGGCCTGGCTGAGCTGCGTGCGTGCCTTTTTAGCACCTTCCTGGATATTTCCACTGAGATAGACGAGAACAAAGAGAGCGCAGTCACGTCGTTGTCATCATGAGAGTGAAACGCGCTGGCGGGCCATGTGAAGCGGAGTATTTGGAGGTTGGTGCTTAGCACAGAAGTGAAGGGAGGGAAGTACGGGCCGTAGTTCAATTACATCCGTATCGCAGTGGAGCTGTCCCGACTCGCTATCGCTATGGCTTTAGTTCACGTCTGTGTGCACTTATAGTACATAATAAATAACCTAAAACACCTCTCGGCACTTTACATTCCGGTACTTCGCGTGTATGACCGCTCGGCGCCCCGTACACGTGGTACACCAAATAAATAATTTTTTCTAATGCCTTGTGTTAAACGAAAAGTTATTTCTAAAATGAGACTCAAAACAAAATTAACTTAAAAATACACCTTCAAGGGTTATTCAGGTTTTGCGCTGGCTCCAAGATTTCTTCTGCTCCTCAACTCTTCACCAGTATGCAGCGTTGTTACTTCTACTGTCGACCCAGAGCCCTGACGCTGGTAGTTTGTCTGCAAATCTGCCTTTTTCTACCACACGGTATAGTACACTATTTTTTTACACCCTAGTCACAGCATCTCTTTCCGTAGCTAGAAGACAAATTTCAATCGTAACACGTAGGGTTATGTCATGGAACTATCGAGCAGTGCGCTTTACTCCTCACTTGTTAGACTATTTGTTATAAGAGCATACCAATTTAGTGCCGTTTCATTCGAATGGGTTACTACCTACCTCGTTTTGCTTTGCGACGGCAACTGGGACAATTGATCCAGAAAAAGAACTGTTTTAGAAGGGCAGTATTACTTTAGCGCTTAGGCTTGAAAGTGATTGCGAAAGTTCATCGTGCAAGATATTCTAGTTAAAAAATTGGCTCTGGAAATTAGAAATCTTGCTTTGTGGCCTTTACGAGAATCAGAACTGGAAGAAATTAGGGGTTTAAATTTAATTGAAAACGCGAATAGAACTCGATATATTTTATCTGAACTGAAAGTTATGTAGGTGTTACCCCACTGAATGCTGTAATTTTTATTACTATTAAGACCTCCACAAACTCCTCAAAATGCAATTGCAACATCACTTCTAAACTAATTGCGAAATCCCACTCCTAAATCTCCAGTTCCAGGTTCTTGAATTTATCGTTTAGCTTTGGAAATTCAATTTTCTGTGCTGTGAAGAAAATCTATTCGTTTTAAGTATTGCCGGTACTCAAATGAAAGTAAATATTATTCAAAAGCTTTTTCATCTGAATTATTCTATGACAACTATTAATATTTCTAAATACCCAGTAATTAACAGGTAACCATTACAAATAAATCTCAGTGAATCGTAAACGTATGGGTTTAATAATAATTCTTTATCATTTTGTAGACTTTTGTGACTGTTATGACCATCAACTTATTCTGTTTTGCCAAATATTTAATTAGAATTCTAAATAATTATGTCTTTTGGCCTGTGTTCATTTGTATTCCGCATGGTATGTGTTATTTCAAATTTTCAATGAATCATCGAAAACTGTTATTAGTGATATTTCCCCGGAAATTTGCTGTTTTGTGTCATAAATCTAATGATTCTTCATTTACCATTGTTTACAACCAGTGCTGGAATGAGGGAAAACGTTATTCGTTAACGAAATCTCTCGTCTCGTGTTATTGTATATTGTATTATACGTGTCATAACTCAACAGCGTTTAAATAAAGGAAAGTAATAAAAGTTTTCCTTGGGCATTTGTGAGGTTTTTGCAAAAGTTCACAAATGAAAGTGTAATTATGTGACTTAACATATCTATGATAAAAACCACTATCAACGAACTGAAATAGAAACTTTATGAGATATTTGTCCTTCCAATTTCTCAAAACCCACTTTTCTAAATCCACCACCTCCAAAGCTGTGTACAAAATCTCAATTTCAGAAACTTCAATGCAGAACACCCAAGTTAGTTATTTCTTTAGGCAATATGCAGCTTTATGTATCAAATTTATTAATTATCCATGGACAATTATTTATAAACAGTTCTGGAATTAAAGAAAATATTATTAGAAAACCCTCGTCTCTTTTCTATATCAATTATTTTAACTCCATTTAAATAAAATATCTTGAGTTTTCCTTGAGAATTCGATAAAGTTTTTTTTGGTAAATTTAATAGATTTTTGCAACAATCTACACTAAAAAGGGTATCAACGTGTAAAATGTCAATTATAAATAAGACCAACGAGTCCAAACGAGACGTGCTTAATCAATGATTTTAAACCAAATTTCAATACAATTTTATAAGAAGTTAAACATTAAAGTCCTACCTTAACATGCATTATATCAATAAATTAAAACGACCTTCTAAAATTTCATAAAAACATTGTACTACAACTTTAAAATTACATAGGTACATAATCCCGTTTCAAATTTTCTGGAAGTTCGTATTTCTGTCTTTTAAATATATCGATTTTTTATTCACGATTGTTGATAAACATTCGTGGAATTAGGAAAAACATTATTCTAAAACTACCGTCCCTTTTCCATCTCACTTGTTTCAATCACATTTAAATAAAATATGTCAAGTTTTCATGAAGAATTTTATAATTTTTTCTCCGGATAACTTCTGAGAAATTTTCTTTAGACGGGAAACTGTAATTAAGCATATACATAATAAGTCTATGATAAAAATAATCCTTTATCAACATCATTGCTCCAAATGAGAATTTAATAAGATTTCTCTAATCAATGGAACATAAATTACCTTTTTTTACGATTTTAATTGAATTCTCTTATCCATGGAAACGCGAAACTCCGGGGGATGCAAAAGTATAAAGTTCTGTACTTATTTAGCTTTGATGATAATTTTATGATTATTAATGGATACAAGATGGGAATTTTAAAATGTGAATTTGGTTTAAAAACTCTGAAATGATTTTCAGAATCCCAGACGCAATATGCAGGTTATTTGTTTTTAACATGAATTTTTGCAACACCTTTGAACTTTTAACATGGGTTTAGTGCAACGTATTTCACTGTTTTTTTTTAATGAGTCATATTTCAAATTACTTAACATGTACAGTCATTATTTATGAAGATGGTTTAAGTATTTTGCAGCTGATGTTGCCTATGGGGTTATGACAAGAAGGTTTAATAAAAATGCAGACTTTACCCGAAAAGGAATTCATGTTTTCTTTTGTATTCTTTAGAATCGAGTAGCTGGGAATTTTTTAATATGGTTTTAATGGAATTTTTATTAAAAGTTTCTGACACTAACCAATAGGCAATGCCAGTTGAAAAACATCACTTCGACCACCTTCATAAGTAATGACCTATTAAACTTGAAATTTTTAACGTTAATGCAGAAATACTAAAATTAATATGAAGTAAGTAATAGAATTAGAAAATCGTACTTTGGAAGCATTTTCCTCAAATTGAGCATAAATTGTCATACAGTGCAGAAGATAATAGGAAAATTTAAAAAAATTATTACAGTCATTCCATTGCTTGTAATAAAAGGTAGGATTGAAAGAGTTTAAGGAGACAAATAGAAATAACTACTTCGAGGGCTAATACACCTAACGATATTGAACTACACTCTCTGTTTCAATGAGCAAATAATTTACATAAATTACCTATCAAGCGCTGTATCTAGAGTTCGATAGAATGGAAGATTTTTAATTAATCTTCTATTCAATTCTACTAAAAAAATCTCTAAAGTAGGCGGCCAATTTAAACGTTTAGTTAGAGTAAATTAGTGGCACATCTCAAAGGTTTATGCTAAAATGGTCATGGTGAATGAACAGTATTATCCTGTACATTTTCCCCAATGGTTGTAAATTTCATAATGTCCTTACGTAACTTTCAGTATATTCCTCGTTTTTACTTGTTAAAAATAAGTTTTTTTGTAGTGTGAAGACATTGATATTATTCGAAAACTCTTATCCTCAATCGTTCTGAATTATATCACACACAGTATTAAACAAAATTACAATTTGGATTGAATGTTTTAAATGAAATAGTACTTCTGCAGCTATTTTCCTATTTAATGAGTAAATGTTTGCTAATGCGGTTTCAGCAAATGTTGAAAGGACTATTGCACTTATGTCCCCATTCAGCCAAGTTCCACGCTTGTTAATAATGCCATAAGAACAAATTGCTGTAAGGATTTAACCATTTGCATTGAGTGGAATAATCGAGCCAGTGCTAATGTAATAGTATTCAAAATAGAAACAAACGTTCGCAAGTGACTGAATTCGGTATCAAAGTCGTAATGCACACGCTAAGGCTAACTCCATTAAACAACTAACACGAATTGTAAGTTGTACATCGATTACCAGCATGTCCTTTGTCAAGTGATAACGTTAGTTCTGGATCCTGAGCAATTAATGTGGACTTCTCGAATAAGCCAAACACGTATTTAGGTTTCCGGATCCGGCTACAATTATCTCTGGAAAAGCGAGAATTTCCTAGCTGGCGCTTGAGCAGAGAAAAAGCTGGTTTTCTTTAAATTGAAATTTTAATTGGGTGAAAGTAGCAAGGCCAAAGTCAAAATTTCAAATTCAATACAATTCAAGAAAGGTATGGGTAGAGATATAAGTGCTTCTATTTAAAGTTTACCACGTCACAAGTTGAGTCATGTAGTTTGAGTTTATGGTGTCATAAAATATACCAACGAGAGGCCATAACACCCGGCCTTCCGATATAAGGCGATCTATGTTCATAAATTTTTAACTTCAATTTGTTGGTCTGAGTAAGCAGTATTTTTGCTTCTTTTCAAGAGTCACTTTCCCCAATAGACAGAATTCTGAATGCCTCACTTTACTAAGCTTCACACAAAGTGTCCAATATTTTAACCGCGAATGTTTTGTAATAATACTTCTTTCATAGTAAAGTTTTATGAAACCATAAAATAAAGCCACGTTTCGCCTAACATTTTAATATAGCGTATGCAATAAGGAGGTATTTGTTTTAGACTAAGCTAACAAGGGTTTAGAAGAGAGAAACTTTAATAATACATTTTGTAGACCACGCATTTTAAGCGCCACAACCCCTAATGAACATTGTTTACGATTCTGGGTCAAGTGCGCAAAGAATGAGTTTGAATCATGGGCTTGAATCAAAGTCTATATTTGTGTGCAGATCAAGAATGCCCTAAGAAGAACTTCGGATTTTCCAACAATCGCTCGAAAATTAATTTACCATTGCGTTCCAAAGTAAGCAGCTTACTGGCCGGTTTCCAGCTGTGAAGAGCGCCACAGCATACAAATTTAACCTAAAGTTTCAATCTTTTATAAACCTCATGCGTCAAATTTGGCCATTGGAAATTAATTTTTCAAGCACTATTTGGACAAACTCCAAATAGGATTAGTTTCCTAAAAAATCCATACCTATGCCCCGAAATTCTAGGAATGTTAGTAATAGGCCTCTGTTGACACCTCGAGTATCCATCATCATCTTACCTTCCACTCAGCTATAGAATCACATCCCTGTCCATTAAAGCATCGCCAACAAGTTTAATTGGGTAAGCAGATTTAATAAATTAACAATGAGGCGGCGCATCAATGTCAAGTGCTTGCCTGTCATAATAACACTTTAATAAATTACCTACTGAACTAGATTTCAACAAGTACCTGTAATAGATCGTCATTAAAAAAGGATAGCGAGATGCGTAGGAAAACACAAACCTATTACTGTACACACTTGTTATGGCTCTTTCAAGTACACCCTTGCAACACTGAGCCTCCAACCCTAATTACGAAGCTTTTAAACCCTTGAATACTTAATTTGTGGTTGGTTTGGGATTGCTAACTTTGGTTGGTCATAAGCTAATTTGTGTACCGTGGTATTGTCAGTTTTACTGTCCTTGAAATTACTAAGTTTACTTAGGAGGCAATAACGTGTTTTTATTAATGTGCTTTCCTTTACACTGAAGTTTTCCAGTTTTTACTCCTTCGTCAAATCAATCTTAGGTCAGCTGCCTTCATAGTGTTTCTTCATATTAAAAGGGCGATTTAGTTAGGCGATAGGTTGCAGTGAGGATTAATAATAATTTAGTTCTTCTCTAGTCTGGATTTTCAGTACGCTATGTCTTCTGCTTTTATTCAATTGGTTTTGTTCTATGTTCCTAACCTTGATCGTTCTTCCGCAATTTTATACGAAAATTATTTTTCTATTTTTATTTTCCAAATCTCGAGGTTAAAAAATTACGCCTTACGGTTAACTTAACAAGAATTCAGGCCACGTCTAAAGGTTAGAAATGAACTTCAAATTCAAGTCACACAAGCCTTCTGGAAATATTTTTTTCCGGGAAATACAATCAATCTATATAAAACGATCTAGGCGAGTTTCCTACCCTACTATACATTCGAAAATCTCGAAATAAAATGAAGGTATTAGTATATAAATCTCACTAAATACTCTATTATTTTCGAGAACTGTCTGCCTGATTTAAATGAAAAAGTTGATTTCGAGCTTATTGGAAAAGAAATTCGAATTTCGATACCATGTCAGGGTTACTTCAGATTACTTAGAAGAAGATAAAACTTAGAATTCAGGCCACTAGAAGTAAAATCCAATTAAAAATCTAATCAATGCACAGAGTTTCTGAGAACAAAATCAGTCTGGATTCAAAACTTTAACTGGCATTATCCGAGTTAATTCTATTTCCAGGAAATAAATCAGGTTGCTTTAGGTTTTTGGAAATAAAATCACAATAAGATTTTGCATCACAGGTCTTAGATTCCACTTCAGTGACAAATTCAGATTACTCCAAATTACGTGAACAGGGCCAGAAAGAAAATTCTGGTCAGTAGAGATAAAAATATTCAGATTATCTCACATTACAAATTGTACAAATTTGAGTTTCTGGGAACAAAATGTTTCTGAAAACAAGACCTGAATTAAGATTCTGATTATTATCGATCATAGAATTTTTAGATTTTTGGAAATAAAATCGAACGTATAATTCAGTTAATGGGTTAAAAAAAAGTTAAAAATTCAAGATTCTTCAAGTCAGTTCAGGTTAATTTAGGTTAGTTTAAGGAAAATTTAAAACTCAGATCAAATTAGGTTTCTGGGGATAAAACCTTCCTTATTTGGCCTTCTTTAATCCGGTTCCTCGATCCTGCTTTGTCCTGTATTCTTATTTTAATTCCATTGAAGCAGGTGTTAATGTGGTCTTTTGGGGTCTGACGGTGAAATATGCAGGGACATGTGTCGTTATGGTTTTTGACGCTTTATGCCAACTAGTAAGGTGATGAGGGTTTGTTTAGGAGTGTAATAATAACCCTTAAAAGGATATATTTCCCCATTATTTTGCCTTTTTAGGTTTTTGGCTGTAATTAAAACAGTCAAATGGGTACGTTGAAAAAATAGAAAAAGTTCTTATCTTATCTCAATATTTTATCCGTATAATTATCTTCTATTGTTGCCTAGCTACAGAGCTTCAAAATGTCCTTTCCACCCAAGAATTTGGTAAAAAGTCGTTTTGGCATCTTTACTAGTCTGTCGCCAAAAATTCGACTTTCCTGAATATTTTTGTACTTTTTATAACTACAAGTCCATAGATGATGTTTTATCAAAAAATTCACTAACAAACAAGAAAGTTTGGGAAAATATAATAATGCCCTTTTCACCAAGTCCACAATATAAGCTTGTCAAATCTGGCCAGTTCTTAAGTAAACACTCCGTATGGTCCAGCCTTGAACGATCCGATATGCAATACTGCTTCGTAGAGTCCAAGCAAAACGAAGTAGTGGTTTGGATTTCGAAAGCAACAAAAATCATTAAAATACCGTCCACAATAGGTGAAAAAGCGCACGCATTCAAAAGTCGGGCTTTCATATAGTTTCATTTTACCGTAAATGTTGTTGAATTTCTCTTTCGTGGCCAAACTCGCCAATAAGTCGAAATTGAAATGTTTTTTGTAAAGTTTATCGGTAAAGCAAACATAATCCAAAAGAGCAAGACATCGCAGCTGGTTGTTCCGAATGCTCCATAAAACCGAAGTAAAAAATGATGTTATTTTAAAAGTCCCTTAAATATTCAGTAAGACCCTATTTAAATGTGAGGCCAAACAAAGTCGGTTTAAAGGTAAAAATAACACGTATTCTCCACAGTACCTTATCTGGTCGACTTTTGGGTTTGACGTCATTTTACGCAAAATTACCTTGGTGGTTTCAACATGCAACTGCACAGTGATTTTAATTCAGGGAAGACAATTTTTTTAATTATTCTACGTGGGCAGCGGTCCACAAATATTGTTTGCTGCTCATACAATGCTTCATATCTGCATAATTCATCTCGTTTTCATGTCGAAGGCACGCCTTTTTTGACCATATCGATCGCGGAACTGGTCCTTAAATGAAATTATTTAACCGTCTTCTTGGAAAGGCTTTCAAATGAATCAGGACAACTACCTCGTAAATTTCGTGATCCTAAAAAATACGAGAGGACGTTTAAACTGAAGTAAGAGGAATGACAATAAATGAATAGCATTCCTTATCTAAACGGAACTAGAAAAGACTTCGGTTGATATATAGCATTAATTTGGCTAAATCTAATAACAGAATAACAGCTAGCAACACGACGTTTATTGAAAAGAGCTTTCCGAGCTTTCGCAATTTATTCTTTCAGTGAAATGAATTGCCAGCAAATCAATATTTAGTTGTCCCTAAATGGAATTTTATTTCATTTTTAAACTAGATGGCCTCTTCCCTCGGCACAAAGGTGCCGTAGAGCGAAGGCAAAGAGGCCAAATTTAAGGGGATTGAAGACAAATATGATTCCCAAGTAATAAGGCTATATTACAGCTGGCAGACACAAACCCAAAAATTATGCAAAGCACAAAAATATGCAGGAACGCCGCAGAGGAAAACGTTGGCCTAAAAGAAGATTATTAGGTTTCTTTGCTCGTCTGGAGTTTATTGGGAAGTCTAAAACACTCGCCAAGATAAGCTTCTGTTTAGGCCAATGAGCTGTCAAGAAAACATACTTTTATACATTTAACTTTACCTCAAAAATTCCCAGCCTATCTATCTATCTATCAGTCTAGGCAAGTTCTGTTTTCAGAAATGTTAATTTTTTTATCGAGGCCTTTCATCAAGGTGTCCTAGCAATTCAGGTGCAAACCAGGTTTGAGCCTTTCCTATTTAATGCTAATCTATTTGGGAAGCAATAAACTAGGGCTTTATTTGGAAAACAACGTATCATTTACTAGGAGTTATGGGGATAGCTAACAAATTAATCGCAGGAATTATCTATCTACCAATCCTGCATTAACGAAGGACCTCCGTTATATATTTGTGGCGGGGTAGGTCAGAGGGCATAAGCCTTCATTTTTGTTAGCTTTTCGATTTCATTTTCCTGGTCAAAAATATATTTCAAACCTTTATGTTGGCTTAAAACCCATTTGATAGTCTAAATTTGAAATAAATTTCTAAAGTTTTAAGTTCCTCCAAGCTCTCACATAAAATACCATATTCTTCTATAGAGTAAAACTAAGAGCTGTGTAGAGGGCGAAGTATGAATATAAATCAATAATGTGTCAACTTAGCCGCGAATTTATTTCTTCGGCTTTGAGAGAACCTTTTTCTTTTGATAAATTAAATTTGTTTCTTCTTCTTGGAGGGTACCAACGTCTTAGCTCTCTCTGGAAAATTTACAGACAGAAATCCTTTTGTGAAGTAATTTTTCCTAAAGAGTAATAGAATGCGGTTCATTAGTCGTGTTTCTGTAAATGAAGTAAATGAAATGAAGTAATTAAACTCTAGTGTTTCTGTTGTCTTATTAATTATAACGAGTAATACTTTTCACGTTCTACTGCTTCCCATTTTCTTAAGTTCTATTGATTTACTGCGTAACTATCAATGTTTGAATGGATGCGTGTTTGATAATGATATTGTTGCATGGGAAATGCAAATAATGAGAGTTTAAAATTTTATTATTAAATTCTTTTTGTAATTAATTTTAATATTAAAATTAAGATTTTTTTGTATTGATCTATTTTGTGTCCCATGTAAGAGGTGCCAGTATGTGGAGCACATCTATCTGATGAAGTTAACAAGTAGAAACACGTATCATCAGGTTAGCCAACATCCTCTTTCCATTTCTACTTGAACGCTTTATTTCTTTTGTGAACTTGCCACTAACTCTTCCTAGATTAAAAATTAAAATTTAATAACCAACCAGACAATGACTATGTGTTTTACACCAGATAACAGCCCACAAATAATAAATGGAGAGAACATTATGTAATTGCAATGAAATAAACATGTTGATGAATTTTAAAATATCACAGTTATATTCGTAGTAAATTTTGAGGAATACAGGCTGGTAAAAATTATTTCTGAGTTAAGCACCAAAAACACTTATTGAACTCTAAGTCGCAGTACATGGTTGAATTCAGAATAAAGATAGTTTCTCAAGCATTCTTTAAAATATACAGGGTGGGTCAGAATTAAACCGCCATATGTAAATCATACATAGGGAATTTGATTTTAAGCAAGACAACTCTAATAAACATGTGTCCGTAAATGTTTGCTAAGAGCGCTACAGCCCTTCCAAGATGGCCGGCTGAAATTGATTTTTGCTTTGTGTTTATAAAACTATATAAGATAAATGTATGAATTTGTGTACAAAAATGAAACTAAATCAAGTAGTTGTTTCAAAGTTAAACTTTTTCAAAATTATTGATCAGAGGCGTACGTTCGGGGGTTTTGTAGAGTTCAATAACACTTTTACTTTAATTTTCAAAATATATTGGTAATTTTTTTATTCTTCGCGAAAAAAAAGATTTCTTTTGGTCAAAGATAATCGGGCACAGTCTCGATTACAAGGTGTTTTGAGGAAACACATTAGAAATAAAAAAAACCTTTGACTACAACTTTATTAGCAAAATTAGGAAAAAACATAAGAAAATGCGTCGCGAAACAGCTAATTTTAATTTTGAAACAACCACTTGATTCAGTTTAATTTTTACACACAAATTCATATATTTATCTTAAATGGTTTTAGAAACTCAAAGCAAAAATCAATTTCCGGCGGCCATCTTTGAAGGGCTGTAACACTCTTAGCAAGCGTTTGCTGATAAATTTTTATTAGAACTTTTTTGCTTAAAATCAAATTCCCTATGTATGATTTACGTATGGCGGTTTAACTTTGATTCACCCTGTATATTGAATACTTAGGTAGTTTGTCGTTATAAAAACGGGCGTTATTTTAGAAGTGAAATTGATGGTGTTTGTTCGAAAACGAAATGTCGAATACAAAATTTGCAACGTGAGTAGGAAAATTAAGTATCTAACAACTTCACTAAGCTATCAATATGCGACACTATCACTATGAAAATTGTCAGTTCGTTTTAGATTGCATACAGTTTATCTTTAAGAGTGGTACTTACCACGAATTTGAACTAAATATCTTATAAACTCTAGAAAAAGTTGAGAACCACTTTCAAACCTTAACACTCTGTATTTCTGTAATCTGTAATAAATTAAATAGTTCCAATAAACCTGGGCCGCATATCATTAGGATTTTAAAAATATTTTCGTCTCACGAATTTGCTTTTGCGTTATGTTTACTTTTGAATCACTCTGTATATTTAATACAATGTGCAGCTATCTATATCGTTTTCCTTCCGACAGTGCGATAATACCTTTTTTTGGTTCACAAATAAATTCTAAAAAGTTCATACCAATTAAAATTTAAAATTAATTCGTGCTTTCCATGAAATAATAAAATAAATGCATTGTTGGGCTTTCGGGGTTCGACAGATTTCAGTACGCTTGCTTTTAAATTTTTCAATTAATTTTTTTTAACCGTGTTTCAATTACTATTAATATTGAATACTTTGTTCGTACAATTCATATTTTCGAATGGTTTTTAGAGTATAAATTGAAATTGATTTTGTCCGTAAAATCGTGAAGAGGTGCGTACGTATGCCTTAGAAGTTATCCCACAGGCACAGTTACATATTGCCAAAAACCAATATTCGTAAAATAATCATAGTTTATTTTAAAATGGCAAAAATATATATACCTCCAACGATGCTGAAGATAACTATTCTATATTTAGAAAATATAATTTCAGTGGCAGTCGAGCTTCTTTATCTCCTCGGGTTAACGAGATTCATAAACATCGTCTTCAATTTGGCCATCTTGTACCCACATGGTGATGATTTTGTTAACGAAAAAATGTCTCAAAGGGAGCCCTAAAAATGAAATTTCGACCTTGCTAACCCCATACGAGTGACTCTTATAAGAAAACCTCCACAATGTTGTTAAAAACTACTTGGTAGATATATGTCGTAGAGAAAAATAGGGAATGAAAGAATGGTAATTAATCAACTCGGCGATAATAGGATGTATATGAAATATATGGAATTTCATCTAGCTATAAATCAAAGTTCCAGTGGAGCAAGGGTAAAAGATAATAATCAATCAAGTTGCAAGTCCAACCGAAACTAGTCCTAATTAACGGGGATGCTCCGTACATCTTATTCAAAATTTTCGTGAATGAAAGTATCATGGGCTGGACTCAAAAGAGTTACATTAGACATTAATAACTCACAGAGTGATCGGATTACCATGAGTTCATCTAATTATCCCCTACCACATCGAGGGCTGCATGGCGGCTTATCTATAAACCTTTAACATGGGCTATCTAGGTGTTGGAATGCATTACAAAAATAGCACCTTACAGCAAAGTGGCGAGGTACGATGTAAGTATGTAAATTTTATTTCAATCGCGGCAACAACACGCCTCGAAACTGCTGCCTCCCACAGTGTAAATCCAATTATAATAGCGACTTCAAGGCAGACAAGAGCCTCGTATCTGCTTTCAGTTTTCCAAATTTCGATTATCTGCAGCGCGAAGGCACCGGCTTGTATCTTCCTATTTTATATGTATGCTGTTTTTGGTGAAATAAACTGATGGGATATCTAGACAAGGTAGTTATGCTAAATATCTACCGAAACTGATACCACTATGTTAAGCTATAAGGTGCTGGAAAGTAGTTTAAAGGAACGGACCACTGAAATTTGGAAGTAGAAGTAAATAGGGTGGCATACATTTTACGTACCTACAAGTGAGTCAAAATTAAGGCCGTCAATGTGACTAACTTTTCACAATATTAAATTGCTCTAAATCGATTGAAATTTGAATGCAAAGAGAGGGAGAGAGAGAGGGAGAGGGGTGGAGAAGGGGGAAAGGGGGAGTGAGAAAGTGTAGAGAGGGGGGAGGGGGAGAAAGTAAAAGTTTTGTAAATACATTGGGTGGGATTAAAAAACTGCTGCTCATCAAAAATTAATCATTTTTGGCACACCTGGTAGCTCGCGATTTTCCATTATTGTGTCATTGCAATGCGTACTGCTCAGTATAGACTTATAGGGTACCAAGTTTGACAAAAATGCCGTAAGGCGTTTCAAAACATTTTGATATACTTATAGGTCAATTCATTTCAATTGGCTTATTTTTACCTGAGAATTTTGAGATATACTTTTATTCACGTTTCCCTGGAACCAATATTTGCAATATTAAGGTCCAATAATTCGAATATTTATTAGTTTTCATAATTTCCCATCAATAATTAGTGGCTTTTATGAATATGGTCATAATTCGATTGAACATATTTCATTTTACAGTGTGCAACATTTAACCTGGAATAGCAAAATATCTCGAATACTCGGCATCCTATAAAGAAATGTTTAGTATCAAACTTTAATCACTCTCAGGGAGAAATGTATTGGGGTGCTAAAGTTAACTCTCCTCCACCTCCCGTGTGGGCGGGGTGGGGGTTAACTTTTTAATTTGAAATGGCTCTCCCATTTTTTTTTGCCGGCTAACGGCTAAAAATTTTTTAAAAATGTTCGAAACATTTTTTTCGATTCGTGTTAGAAAACACTGTAATTAACGAAATTGAATTCATATCTGAAATAACAACCTCCACTCTTAAAAAAAATTCTATGGGAAATTAAAAATTCTATCGTAATAAAATTGGATAAATAAAGAATAACATAAACAAATAAAATATTTACTTTTAAGCGTTCGGTTGTTAGTACTTCTTTACGATGGAGTATTGATCGTAAAAGAGAAAATCGAAATGGTTTCGGTGCATGGAGAACCTGGTAGGCATTTAGATAGTGCTGTCAATCTCTACGCTAAGCGACTTCCTGAAAGATCATGATGCTGGACTTCTTACTGTGGTGTGATTAAAAAAATTATTAATAAAGAAACTGCAAATTAGAAGAAAAGAAGTCGCTCAGCTACAGTGTGTAGAAGAAACAATCAAATTGCAGTCCTAAATGCTGTGACTTTAAATCTCCAAATGAGCACAAAAGAAATATTAGAGTTGTCAGGAATTTCTCATATGAGTGTGTGAAGAATACTGATGATGCACAAGTTTCATCCTTATCACATTTCTTTACACTAAGAGCTCCATGAGGCAAATTTTCAAAATTATTTAGACTTTTGTAAATGGGTACCTAGACAGATAGAACAAAATCCCAATTTTTTCCTTTGTGTACTAATCTCTGATGATTCATCGTTTACCAATCATGGTATAGTTAATAGGCATAACATGCATTACTGGAGTGTTGAAAATCCGCATTGGCTTCGACAAATTGATCACCACCGACTGTCAATGTATGGTGTGTAATTATTGGCAGTGAACTTATCGGACCCCATATAATTGAAGGCAGTTTGAATGGTGAAATATACCAGAATATTTTGGAAAATGAACTACCCATATTACTCTAGGACTTAAACTTAAAAGTGCGTCAGAACATATGGTTTCAACATGATGGTTGTCCGGCTCATTATTCTGCGGTTGTACGAGAAGTTCATAATTGTAATTTTAACGGTCAATCGGTCGGATCGGCAGATTTGGTCTGGTGAATTGGCCTGCTAGATTTCCAGATTTTACTCCACCGGATTTTTTTTTGTAGGGTTATCTTAAAGATAGAGTTTATAAAAAAATACCACCGGCACATGAGGATATGGTTCTGCGAATTATAAACGCTTGTGCCAATATTTCAGAAGACACACTTCGTAGATGTGGAGTCCTTTAAAACACGGATAAATAAGCACATTGAAGTTCGGAAACATCAGTTTGAATATTTACTTCAAATAAAAACTATACAAAAATTCACGTTTTCATTAATTCTAAGGCAGATATTATCAAACCTTTCGGTAAATCATAGGTGAAAGGGAAATTGAATTTCGTTAATTACAGTATTTTCTAACATGAATCGAAAAAGATGTTTCGGAAAAATGTGTCTTATTTTTAGCCGTATTATCCGAATCTGTAAAAAAATGGCGGTTGCCATTTGGAATTAAAATGTTGATCCCCACCCTGCGTACACGGGAGTGGAGGGGAATCAATTTTAGCACAATTACATTTCCCTCTCAGAGTAATTAAAGTTTGATACTAAACATTTCTTTATAGGATGCCTAGTATTTGAGATATTTCGATATTCCAGGTTAAATGTTACACCCTGTATATGCATAGAATACATTTATTTAAATTAATGCAAATCACAAATTATTTGGAATTCAAATTTAACTATCATGAATTTTTATATGTATGTATAAATAACGAATTAACCAGTTGTCGATTTTCGAAAAAAAAACCAAAAATTTCTGTGTTTACATTTTTCTATTAACAAAATCATCATTATGATCAGGGTTGGCAAATTTAGGGTGCATAGGAAATTAATAGCAAATTCTCGATGTCTTTTTTCAAGACAAGTTTAATAGTGTATGGGTTCTTCCAAATTTTTGCAAAAAAATTCTAAAGGGCTTTGATTCTCGATATCTGAGGAATACGTAGGAGAGTTCACTTAAAAAATCCTTCAAATTAGGCATCAATAAGCGAGGGTTCCTTCGAAATATTTCCCTGCTTGCCTAGAAATCGTTACTCGGAATCACATATTTCATGAGAGAGTTATGAATAAACTACCAGTTTTGCATTTCTCTCATTCGTTTGTTTGAGAAGCCACTTTCCTAAGGTTTAGTTGAAATGTAATTACGGCCACGTATTCAGAGTAAACAAACAGAAAATCAGCTTAAACTTTCCTGCGTTTGTGAATAATTTTAAAGTGAGTCTGGCAAAAATTAAGCAATGAGGTTCATTTGAAGTAACAAATGGACAAATGGTTTGCTACAGATGAGAATAAGTTGTGATTTTAATAATACACTACATGGCAAATGAGTGAAGCAAATATTGTTTTTTCGAATCTGTTATAGATCTAATCTTGACTAACTTCTTATGAAGCTTAAAGGCTTTTGAATGAAACCAAAAATTCTATATCAACGTTATAGTAGATATTGGTTCAGGTCATCTTAGTGACAATAATAGCGAATCTACTGCAGCTTTTAGAAGCGCCATTTATGAATGGAAGAACGAAGATGAACTGCCTCCAATAAATTTTATAGAAAGAATGTGGAATGAGAATACATCTGTTCTAATAAACCTCAAGCTTTTTCTCATAATGTCAGTCTCAATGTCCCGAATGAAGCCCCCTGATATCTTTCTCTGCTTGTTTACGCCGGAACTCATTGACGTATTGGTATTCCAGACGAACTTTATGCGACACAGCGACATAACAATCGATTTCTTTCAACCAATGCCTAGAAAATGAGATGTTTCCTTGGTGTGAACCTAATGATGGGTCTGTCAAAGAAACTCAATATTAGTCCCAATATCTAGCATAGAAACCCAGTATAGATATCTGTTCACATGAGGGACTTTTTTGCTTTTTCAAGCATATCTCGTAAGTATTGTGACTGGCTTTCATGCAACATTCATTTGACTGACCACTTGGTCTAACCGAAAAATTAAGCAGAATTTGACAAATGGTACAAACTAAGACCATCGATAAATAAGATTTTGGGTATTTTCTTGAAGTGTCCAAGCCTAAAGAAAACCAAAGCGTTGATGAATCAGTGGTAAAATTCAAGGGTTGAATAGGGTTTCGATAATACATGCCTCTAAAACCGCGAAAAAGGGGGTTTAAATTTGGATACGTACAGACCAGACTGGATTTGTCTCACAATTTCATGTTTATACCGGAAAATCTCATAAAATAGAAGAGAGCTTAGGGTCGAAAGTTGTAAAAGACTTGACGCGTCCACTCGTAGGAAAATATCATAAAGTCTACTTTGACAAAATTTTTACGACAATTCCTCTTTTACGTGATGTGTTAAAGGAAAACACATATTCATGTGGAACGATTGGAAAAAGACGGAAGCAAAAATCCATAGATATAGCCGAGAATATAGATATGCCTAGAGGATTAAATGTGTACCAGCTAACCACCGAAAGACTATTTTACTTGAAATGAATGGATGATAAACATATTTTGTTCTAATATGATCAAAGAGCTGTATAAACTTACAAAAATAGGTTTCCAATGTTTCTTTTAATTTGTAATATTTGCGATTTTCAAAATGCCCCAAAATGAAGCTGTCCCAAACTGCCAACGCCCACACCTCCAGAAGGTATTTAGATTAGATATAAGGCGATTGGGCCAAAAAAAATAATACCTCAAAAGTCACTTGGAGTCCGATCCAGTATAGAGCTTCAGCAATTTCTTTTCTTCTATGAGTGAAGATGAACCGAATTGATGAGGGTTAACAGATTCCAATCCGATCTTCGTATGGCTTCACTCGGACACGGAGACATTTCGTGTTCGACGACACGTTTCCAAGTGCCTTTAACAGCCATGACGGTTAAGTATTTTTCTGGGTCTTCCACGAAACTTTCGGTGCCTGTAAAAGTTTGCCGTATTACTTAAAAAGTATCTCACTTCTGGAAAATTCTTAAAATTAACTTACATTTCATGCTTAACCCAGAATGGGACTTGAGCATTCCTGCTTGTTTGTGCTTTTCTGTCGAATAGATCGAGGCCAAAGCGAGTAAAATAGAGCGTGTCGAATACAAACGAAACTCTTAAAATAGACTGAAAATTCCATAAATGACAGGTTTAAAAAGTCAAATCAATGATAAAACATCGAACTACCCCTAGGGTGCAGTTGTTAATTGTTTGTTTGCAGGTTTCGAGGGTTCAGGAGAAGAGCTGTGATTGTTTATCGATTGCGTGAAACCCGAATTAAAAATGGATATTGAGAAGAAAAATCCCGATTGTTCCGTGGAGGCTCATCTGCTTTAAAAATGCATAGTGCAGGTGGATTTTTGCAATATCAGGTTATGGATGATTTTACTCCGTAAATGTATAAAGCCTCACGATATTAAGCTAAAGTATCTTCTGGAATTGTTCCCTAAAGTATCATGTAATAAAGCTCGTTGCAGAGAGAGGTCAAACTTATTTTGAACATCAATTGGCTTTTATTGTGCTCACTGCAGATCAAGAAAATCGAAATTTGATAATCAAGGCTCACTAAACGACATCAAATGGTTTAACATCTCAGTTCGGGTTGAAGTGGCGTAAGATAGTGTGTAAGATATGTAATACGAAATATTTCAAACCCATCGAATGCAAATTTGGTAACAGGCACTCGAATTTCTAATATCCCTTTTAAGGTCGGATAAGGCTTAGCTGGTAAACGTGACAAGACTGTAAATTTGTAGCTGTGATGGTATACAATTAGGAAATTAGAGTCTTACGTTTTAAAACAGATTACACATCCTAGAGATAAATTGACGTTTTGTTGCAATGAATTCAAATTCCCTAGAGTCTCGGGTAGTAACAGTAACACATAAAATTTTAATACAGACTCTTCTATGAATTTCTGAAAGAAACTATTGCTTGATGTTGCTAAAATTAGTTTGGCAGTGTGCCCTCATCCCTCCGAAAGATAAGATTTTGAGGGGATCTAGCAGCAAACAAGATTCAGGTTTAATGCGGAGTTCTTGGCAGCTGCAGCATGCACAACTTGTGTTCAGTCAATCAGAAACAAGCTGTTACCACACCCGAATTTTCTTTATTTTCATCTTTTTTGGGAAAAATAATTTTCAATATATGGAGAAACAATCCAAGAGCCGGGTGAATAAAACCAACATTCGACCTGGGACAAGCAAGTCGGAAGTAAGCAGAGGGAATTAAATCAATGTTTTCTAAATTGAATCTCGAAAATCGGCTCTGAAGGGAGCACTTTAAGTTGGGGAGTCAAAGAGAGGTCGAAAATTAGAAATACTCGAGACTGCTGAGAAGTTCAGAGATCTGCCTTAACTTATACCTGTTTACAGTTTCCTGAAACTTATAATTATAACACAGCCAGAATATGCGGGGAACATACAATTTGCCTAGAAAACCGAACGTATAAATTAATTAGTCTTCATTTTAATTACATTAGTGACCATAACCAATTAAATGCGCTGCCAAAGAACATAGCAGGAATTTGATAGTTAAATAGCGAATCGATGTAACCCACCTGTGTTCAAATTGTACGAAGATTAATTTTGAATTTATTATGTAACGCGTAACGTATGCAATTGGATGATAATGAAATTTAATTTTAAAATTTTCGTAAACATATTTAAGTAAAAACAATCCAAACCTCACTGATTCACCGCAAGTAGCTCAGGTTAATATATCAATAATCAGATTAATAAATCAGTCGATATAAGTGAACTATATTTTCAAGGAATATCCCCTACTTTCAGAAAATATCAAGAAAATCTTCAAATACATTTTCAACGCCAGAAAATATGCCATTTTATCATTAATTGGTATGTAAAAGTGAATTATAATTTATTAGCGTAAAGTGTTGACTTCAAACCTTATTCGCGCCACATTTCACAGCTGTAATTTTCATAAAACAGAGCCTATCACTAGATTAAAAATTTAATACGTAAAAACCCACATAAAATCATAGAAAATCCGAATTTTTTTCACTTTTCGTGAACCGGCTGTTTGGTGATCCTAGATTTTGATTTGAAAGAAGGCAGTCCAAATATATGTATGTCTTTTCGATAGTATTTGGATCTATTGCAATAATGTGACAACTTCTTTTTCATCTCTCTTTCGACCATTACGATCCTTAAAAGGTCGTTGTGGTAATAACTTATTGAGGTGCGAAAAGAGCTTTAAATATTTGGTATTATGAAATTTTAGAGGGTGGAATATTTTCTCAAAACAAATCTTAGATTTTGTATGAATTGTTGAACGCTGACCAGCAGCATAGTCAATTTTTTTAAGACATAGGCTTACAATTATTGGATTTACATGATTTCTGGCACCGTCCTCAAAATCATATTGAATTTTACTAACTACAACGTTTTCTCGAGATTCTTGAATTTTGAACTTTCCTTAAATATATCTCCTTAGTAGAGATAGAACTTTTTCAAACAGACATCCTGAATTTTTTTTAATTAACAAAACATTTTCTAAAGAAGTGCGACAAGCATTTTCTCCTAGAAGTGATGGAAAGTTTTCCTCCGGTCCAAAGTTTTTGGGATAACCGTTAATACTTGAATAATCCTTAAAATCACGTTTTCTTGCTTTTCACCTTTTCAGTTTCCCAATGCATTTTCCCTTAGAATTTATGGAAAATTAGCTATAATTTCTGGTTCTAGTATATTAACTGACCTTTTTTTCAACTTCAACCTTAACTTTTTTTTTGAGTTTGCAAATAATAGATGAAAAATCGCCGAATGCGAATGTTAATTATCTACCTAAACAGTTTACTGTATACACATTTATCAAGCACTTTAAACGTTTCCCATTGATTGGAATCGTTAACAGAATTAAAAATTCATTGTTAAAACAATTATTTGCCTTCAAAAATAAAAGCAAATCTACCGAAATTAAAATTCACAGATACAAGCGGTATTAATTAAATCACATCCTTACGAACCGTAGGTACGTTTCATGGAAACGTCCCTAAAATCTTGTGAATTGGGCTCAAATCCCATAGCCAACTTTTGGCTTATTGTTGTGCAGCTACCCAAACATTGAATAATTCAGCTTGTGTGTGTGAATTTTACTTTTTGTGAACACGGCAGTGTAGACAATCACAAACAGGAGAGCGAATATTTGAATGTTTAAATTTGATTTACATATTATCCCGAAAACCTTAATCCCTTGGCGCCTAAATTCATAAGTTTGCTGCGATATAAATCAACTGCGAGGATAAATCGAGAGACAACAGATTAGATAACCTTGGGTATTAACACAAATGTGAGGCACAACAAACCTCATGAACTTCATAATCGATACACAAACAAACTTTCAATTCTGTTTGGAAAGTTTAGCGTAAATCTACCTTCAACACGTGTCCATAGCTAATTTGCTAAAGCTCGTGGCAGACTTTCCTTCCGATGTGAACCAACTGAAACAAAGAATCGCCCAAATGAAATTTTCATTATTTGATCGAGCGAAGAGGCTCTACTTCTGTTAGGGAAAATTAGACCATTTGAAACTTAGTAGCTGATTTAATTTGCTTTAGATACAGCGTCGGCGTTGAAGCGCCAACACAAAATTACAAGATCTATTTCCTTAATCTGTCAAAGCAGCTCCACGTTTTTCCGCTTTCCATCATTTTTTCTCACGAATAAAGGGAAATATAAATTGAAACAATTTACTCCACTTTCTCTCTAAACTGCCATATAACGATGCATTTGCGGTCTGAGGTAAAAAGTTCTGGGGCAAATCTCGTTATAGTTACACGAGTTTAATGTTTGCTTCGGGTTGATTTATTTATCACAACAAGGGTCCAGGGGTTAAGCCATAAAACTTATTAATCATCAATTAATTTTCATTATTTCTGATCGAGAAACATGTCAGCTAAATCTAATATGTCTATAAAGAATAGAATGTAAATTGTCATTTCCTGGGAACTTTCCATGTGCGGTTAATATATTTCATACAAATGTTTATTTGATAACCGAAATTCGAAACCAATTCCTAAAGTTTGAAATTCCGCATAAAATATAAAATTGCTTTTATTGAGTGCAACTAGGAAGAGCGGGGATGAAGTGGGGAAATAAATCAATAAGATGTCAACAAGAGTTGGAATGTAGTTCTTTGTTTTAGAACTGCTTGAAAAGAACATTTCCTCATCGGTGTTCAGATAAGAAGTAATTCAATTGTTTGCATTTAAGCTTTGGGAAAAACATCCAGTTTCATAACAGAAAGAAAGACGATATTTTCTCAAAACTATTTTTCCAAAACGGCAATTTATTTTTAATGCAATAAATTGGGTTAATGGGCTAATATAATTAAGCCTCAACATCTAAGAATTTATGCAATAGTTTTTATCCTCATGTCGCTTTAGAAAATTTGTCTAACATCGATTTTCTCCAAATTAATGAAGCATCGGTCGCGAAACTTAAAAATACCACGTAGTAAGAGAATACAATTGTTATATATGAATGACCAGGGCACAAAGGGACGATGAGGAAAAGATATCAAATTCTTTTAGGTCTTTTATTACTCCTATCAAAGACTTCAAAGGCATTTATTCAATCAAACAATACCGGAATTTTTTTCCATCCAATTTCTGTCCTCAGGTGTAACCGGCTAATGACTCTGGTCCTGAAAGTTCGATATCTGTATACGTTTCAATTTGGCCTTCAAGTTTACTGGGAAATGCATTATAGCATAGTGCAGGTTAGTTCAGGTCAGTTAAGCCCAGTCCAGGTTAACCTGTCTGCTGCATGATTTCTCAATTAATCTTTCTACATTATGTTGCCCAAATTTATCTCTTGAAATAAATTTAGAATGTAAAAATGGTAATTGCAAATTGTCCTCGATTTCCATTGTTGTCGCTCTTTTTTCTAGTTATTTGCTTGCTCGGACGTTCCATACGTATTCTTCTAACCTAACTAGTGAAAACTGTGAAGTGTGAAACCAGTGAAAAACTAGTGTATATAATGGTTTCTAATCCGTATGTGTGAAAAGCGCTATGAGCATCAAAAAAGAAAATCAAAGAGAGAAGCAAACACAGTCAGCCCAAGTGTGAAGTTGAGTAATCATAGAGTATAAAATCAGAAGTGTTCTTATGAACTCTATGCTACCAATGCGCTGCTTGAGCGGTGCTCACTACATAATTAAAAAAGAACTCATTAACAAATTAGAAGAAAAACTAAAGAAATAGTTGATGAAACGGTTGAGAGCCGGCCAGGAAGAAAAGTTCAACAGTTGTCAGAAAAGGAGGTATCAGGCGATCAAAAGTCCTAAAATTTTTTACTCCGGCCACAGTCATTATCAAGAACTATGGCACTGGAGCCGATACTACGAAATTTGTGTATATATCTTTTACCCCCAACCTCCGATCTATATCTAGTGGTGTATGTATTTACGCAACATAACCAACTTCTGAGTTAGAGTGTTACTGTCGATTTGCCAGATCCAATTTTCTCAGCTATGCAACCTGGACGAATATCAATCACTGAAGCATCAGCTGCCTGGCCTCTATTAACTAAGAGGGGGAGAAACGGTGAATTAACCATTCATCAATTAACCCTTCGGATAATGGATTTGAAAATTGAACTCTGTGGTATAAAATAAGGTGTGCAATAATTGCGAAGGTTTACAGTGCGATAAATGGACAGAAAATCGGAAACAGAAGAAGCTTTCGCTGTAAGCGTTCTAAGTTTGGGTAAAGGTCTTCATCGTGAGATCTCATACCGGTACCACCAATGATTCTAGAAGGTGTGTTTATCCCGTATGGTTGTAAACGAGATGATATTAATTGTTCAATTAATTCACAATGTTTTTTTTTATATATATATATAATATATAAATTATATTATATAATATATATATAATATATATATAATAAAAAATATATATTTATATATATAAACACTATTTATTAATTAATAACAATAAATCTAAAATACGATATGTTCGAATAACTATAATGTAATGTATCTAGAGCATTAGTGAGTGTAAATTAAGGTGTTGTGAGTGACCGATCGCGATGTGTACCGTCCGAATGTTCGTGGAGAAGAGGCCGAGACTTGTCTCATCTTTTTTAACCCCGTCGATGAGAAGTTCGGAAGGGAGGTTTATTGGACTCGACATTGGAAATTTCGGTTGTAAATCAAATAAGGCGAACATCTTGTAATTAGACGCATATCTGTCCTCAGTCCATCTTCGCAACAATCGTGTGAATAAGACAACAATAGGTGCCTTCAAAAACTGTATGACGGCATGAAACTGGACGTGCTATTCATGGTCTTGAACATTCTACGATATCGTGGGAATCTCAATCGCTATCAATAAAACCTTGCCGAAACAGAGCTCACTGGATCGTAAACTAATTTAAAGCATATAACAAGGTGTGTGTGCCGTATTCTCATTAACAGCGGCTACTGATGCTCAATTAAATCAATCTCTCTATTAAGGATTTATACTCAAACGTTAGGTAGTTTTCAATTTCCTGGACGTCATGTAAAATCAAACTACGAATTAATTGCCGCCAACGGTACATTCCTGATAGCAGAGATTTCCAAGTCTACTTTAGGAGCTGATTTTCTGGCACATTATGGTCTGCTTCCAGGTTTGCAAAATGAGAGAATTCTGGACGTCATAATTCAATTTAATTTTCAGGAAAAAGTAATTGAGTGTGCAATACCTAGTGTTAAGATAATAACCGGAATATCGCCGAAATTCACTTCAGCTCACAAGCTGTTTCAGACTTATGCGGGAATTACTCAGCTTGAACGGGGCTGGAAAGCTTCTGCCATTGTGTTAGGAATAAATATGAACAAAAAACGGTAAGCTGAAGACAGCGAAGAAGAATTTTGAAAATCGGTACTTATGTGTTTCAGCATTTTTTTCCTAAATTGAGTGTTGTAAGATAGCTATCCATTATTAAGTTACTGTTTGTTAATTTTCTGTCATTATAATAATTATCATGCAATATTCACCACTTTCGTTTTTAGTGTATTCAATTACGGGCCGTATTAATCCAGCCAGTGGAACGTTTATCTATAATTTGCTGTATTGTTGCACGATTATAATTGCAAAAAAGGGTGCAGAAACTGCAAGCTTTAAATATTTTGGTAGATTTACTTCTGCATATATAAAACTTGTACATCTATCATGGCCCTCAAAAAGTATGGGGCAATACATTATAACGTTGTAAATAAAAATAGCGTTGAAAAGTTTTTTCAGAAGCAGCAGTGGACGGCAGAATAAGTTGAAAATATGTCGTATATCCGGCTGTAACTTTCCGGCCGTTTTACGCTTCATCCATTTTTCTTTCTGTTATTTAAGTGTCATTTCGTCAATTTTAAACATCGTTTGATATATTGTTTGCTATATTTTGGATAGTGAGTGGAATCCTAACCAGGGGATATATCTGTATTTGCAATGACATAAAGTTAAAATGGAATATCAAAAACATACGTCGAAAGGAGAAGTTAGAATGCAATATAAAGTTTTCATCCATCATTTTAGCAGGGGAGTTTAAGCGACGCATCATTTACAGCAGGAGCTTAAAAGGAAAGTCATTGTGAGCTTTTATGAACTGGTGGCAGTATAAATAGCACAGGGAACTTTATTATATGTTAGAGCGCGATATTATCCCTCTAAGAAATCACAGATAAAGGGAAGACAATCCGTAATTTTCTTAAGACCTTAAAGTCGATTTTCCTGCCTCCAGTCACAATTTATCTCCGTTGTAAAGATGCGAATGGTTCTCGTAAATTTTATTCCCTGTGTCTGGGAAGATACAGAGCTAGACTGCGCATCAGTAAAGTAAACATTACGTTTTTAGTACTACGTACCGGAAATCGATCGAATATAAAATTTTCAGCCGTCCCTTTAAACCCTTCAGCAACACTGATAGCTGATTTTACATGAAATAACCTGAGCTCGTTTTACATTTTATTTATCCAGGGCTCCCTTTAGTGCCCCAAATTTCGATGTAATATATAGCGGTAGGGAGCCATTGCAATATTTTAAAATGATTAAAATATTAAGGGGTAATACTTTCATAAAAAGGGTAACGGTGTACTTTGAATGGACCTTTCGGCTTCAACTCGTTTAATTGGGTCGGATATGGGATACGAGTTTTCAAATATTTATCACTTCATCATAGGGGCGAACAAGGTAATACCTACTTATGACACATTTTTCTCGCCAACGCAAAAACCCCGATTTATCCCAGCTATTTGATTCAATGCAGCTGAACTCACGTGCCACATTTGTTCGAAGAAATTCAGTAACAATTCAGTTTCCCGAAGTTCAAATCGTACGAAAAATAAAATCGAACATACTTCATTTAATCTGACGAACCCGAATAGCAGGAATTTATATTTCAAAATGTCGGCACTTCGAATGCCGAAAGACCGTTTTCTCGAGATCCCTCATGATTATGGTAGTCCAGATTAAAACTTCCGAGACTTTGTTTTCTTAACTTTTAACCTACCTTGGTTATGAGCCTTTTGTTCTTTGGTAATTGGCAATTCAAATTTGCATAACAAAATCAATTAGGTCCTGAAAAAGCTTCGGAAAATTGGAATTATCGCGCGGGAAGGTGTATGAGGTATAATTACACGCACGTGATGGAGTGCTAATTCCATAATGACGACCATCCACATTAAAGTTGTATTTTGCCCCGTTTGCAACTGGCGGTTAGACTATTGTTTTTACAGGGTAAACACCATGAAAATAATGACTGGGGAAAGTGGAACTCATTACAATGCTCGAAGCATTCGCTCATGCGCGATGAATATTCAGGAACGCAGAACTGGGCTTGTAACACTACTAGCAGCCATGCTTAATAACTTTTACTGTTATACATCGCGATAACATAACGGCGCAATTTAATGAAATTTTTATCTTTCTTAATTAAGAAGTTCAGGCAGAATTTTGCGGCTCTTAGCATATCATAATTCTTCCTCGAACGCGGCTTTCCAAATTTAAGGGAAGGTAGGTGTTAGAATTACCTTTTTTAAGACAGGTAATTGGGCATTGTACTGTGAAAGATTAATGCATGTTTAGTCACAATGCTCCTCAGAATTGATTCCTTTTTCTGCTCCGGCAGTTAAAGGTGCTGACAAAGAGACACAGGTCATGAGAGACATTTGTAGTAACCTCATGGCCATTAGTTTTTCACCGCCCTTCCCCGACATCTTTCTTAATAAACAGATTTCGAATTGGGCCATTGACGGTAATAAGTCGCCTTTAAAAAGAATTTTCGGAGATTTATTAAATTGCAGTGCTTGGGTCGATCGCGTCACAAGAGAGAAAAAAAGAATATTTTTTATTGATGATAGAATCCCGACAGTTATACCAGCAGCTGCCGAGGTTTTGTAAGTGGTTTAAGTCACCACTTCCATTTCCGCTAGACTTTCTTTCATAAATAAACATTACGGCATCAATAAATCAATTTGAATAATAAAAGATTCCATCAATAGCATCCGGGCAGTCGAGGTTTTTGAGGGACTTCAAAGAATCATACGAGGCAAACTGTAATAATTCATATGTTGAGTTGAAATTTGAAAGGTGCCTATTGATATGTTAAATCTTAACAGTTTTGTGGTTAAATTTTGATTATAATTCAGTTTCTTTGTTCTCTTTCACTTCGCTTTTTTAACTACGTGCATTCTTTATTCTGCCGCCTCTCTTGTCTGCTATATGTTTAGTTTCTTTTTTCCAGTTAATAACATTCACTGTTTGCTAGGGCTGAATGAAAGAAAAAAAATTAGTTTTTGCAGATTTGTGCTCCCTTGACATTTCCTTTTGTGCGACTTTGCTTACTTTTTAATTTACGTGGAAATTTCAGTTAGAGAAAATGTTAAGATTATTCATCCACGAATGAAATACTGAGATGTTATTGTAAGTTCTAATCTTTCTCTACAACCGCTAGTAGTTTTAAGCTGTTTAATTGAAACTTTCAGGCGATTACAACTCGTTAAAGAATTTTTCAACATAACACTTATAAATACTTCGGAAAGGTCAACAAACACACTGATAGTTTGTATTATTAAATAAATACTCGAGCAGGAAGAAAAATGGGATTATTTCACAAACGTATTGAACTCATTGTAAATAGTACGACTTCCTGAATTCACAGATTCACTTGGAAGTTATTTACTTTGGTATATTTTAAGTTCAATATAGTTTCCGATTCAGCCGAAACGGCTTCTCGAAAATCGAAATCTCAAATATATCGAAAAGAAATTTGGAAATTTTAGCATTTACGTAGAAATAGGTTCAATGAATTTGAAGCAGGTATGTAATAAAATGACATAATGGAAATTTATAGTACGATACTTCGTATTCACTGTAGCTACTTGTGCGTAAATGCTAAAATTTCCAAAGTTACACTCAAATATGTTGTAGTATGTCGTTTGCCGATTGAGCATTAGATGTGATGAAACGTATAAAACGTTTTGAGCTCCGAATTTCTTGGTAAAAAGGTATTTGAACGAATATGGAAAATTGAATTATTTTTTAAGTTGTCTCACTCAATTCTTCGTAATGCAAGAGATAGGAAATGAGTGCTTAAATCGAGTTTGCAATCTTAAACTTTCGTCTCTAATTTCGGAAACAAAAACTTTTAATAAATTATATCCGTATCAAAAGAAACTTTTAAAAACTGTATAACGGAAAATTTTTGTTTTGATTAAATACATTCAATCCATTCGAAACTGTTTCGGGCCATTTTTCAGGCGGAACAAACTTTTAAGCTTCGGCAGCATTTGCTGCCTTAGTTTAAAATCTGATTATCCAGCCAAAACTTCCACCATTCATCACGGAAATTGTTCTATTAAATAATTAACATCAATTTCATTCTTTAGGCTTCCTACGAAAGATATTAATTATCCGTAACACCAAATTCAGTCAGTAGATTTTTACGTCAAATCACCTTAACCGAATTGTATAATAAACGCGATCCTGATTGCTACTTACTGTAATTTCCCGATAAATAAATCGAAACTGTACATATTACTTTTCTGACACAAAGCGGAGTAAACGGTGCGCAAGTAATCCAATTAGCTTATACGCTCAACTTTACTCTGTCGTATAAATTTCAGCAACTCCATCGACAAACGTAAAGGAAAATAAACAGAAACAATATAAATAGTAATTCATTAATTTCAATACTACAGGAGCTATACTTCTAAGCTGAATGCTTATTAAACTGTCTCCATTTTGCTCTGAATTAGGAATTCTTCTAGTGTCTCAAGTCAACATAAAGCCTGCGGCTGCTAATCAGAAACTATTGTTATCTATTCAAATTAAGGATTCTGCCTCTAAAGCCGAGAATTCTCAGATGACATCTTACTGCCTCGGTTATTTCGAAACTTCAAACGAATTAGTTTCCTAAATTATCGCTGTGGTATCGTCAAAAACCGATCTGCCAACAATACCAAAACTACTTTCAGTTGTTCCCAATTGTTAAAACTAATACTTAACAATGAAAAAGTAAAGCAAACTGAAATTAAAATGGCATAGACAAAAGAGTTAAAAATTTAGACTGCAAGAATGAAGAGTCCCTTTTTTCCAGATGAAAAGCTTTGTCAACTCGGTATTCAAATGAAACATTGTTAGGAGCGCAAACGACCCCAACGCTTGTAATTTTTATCAGTTGTGAGAATATCTTGGAGCCAGGGCTTCCTGAAAATTTGATTTGCACTGCTCGGAGAATTTTTCCCGTAAAGTTAAGTTTGGCTTCAAACGTATATTTACGTCCTAAGTGCCACATTCGGCAGATTTGAAGAAGATAATTACATTGAAATTACGAGATACTTGTGAAACTCAATACTAATAATGCCTCCATATCGAAAACTCCAAGTGTACTTAATTAAAAGTTCAGAGCCGATCAGCAATATTGGTTTGCTCTCTGATATTAATTGCAGCATTGTATCATCAGCATCCAGTGATTGTTAGTTTCGACATCAGATTTTTCCAATTTAATTGGGACGCGGTGAAATACAATTATTTCTTAAAGTTAGTTACCATTTTCCATCTGGAGTGTACCTCTGAAACAGAAACTTTCAGATAAAGTTCAAGGTCAACTCGTATTGATTAAATCCAGTTTTAATTATTCCGGTGGGTTACTTCTTAAAACTATTCTTTATTGTTAATATTAATCGGAGGAATGCTTCCAATCTGGGATTTATCGATTAATTCAGTTAAATGCACGTTCACGTTTAATTCGAATATCTTGCTATCAATTCAAAATAACGCAAGCTAATCAAATGCAAACAGAGGATTGTTTGAATTCTATAGGAGACCATGAATATTAAACCATCAAGGCGTTCTCAATAAGGTGCAACAGACCAATCTGAAACAGTTATCTGAAATAACATAATTAATTACTCATTTCAATCTCAAATCAGAGAATGAAATATCTTACATCTATTCGTACAATCCATCAAACACCCGAGAAGTATTAATTTAATTTTGAAAATTTTGGGGATGTGTGAACGCTACCCTTAAAACGTACTTAAGATGGAAAATAAATTTCTTTAATGTAATTTGAGCGCACAATATGGTCCAACGTAAAACAAACATAACATCGTGCCTTGTGTTCAAAGCTCGAATAAGAACATAGATTACCTGGTAAATTAGATAAAAATGTTAATCTTCGAATTAAGCTTTTCTGAGATGGAAGGGAAAAAAGTTGAGTACGAAAATATGAAATAAAACATTACACAAAGATAGGGAATAATGTGGAATGAGGAAAGACAATGGATTTGTCCAAGAAGAAAAAATTTAACACATGCTTTTACTCCAATAAAAATAAAAACCCCCGTAGTTGGCGCATGGGAGCGCGACACGTAGTATACTAATGAAGTATATTCGTTAATATACTCAATTCTCATCTGCAACAGACTGAAACTTCAACGGAACAAATAGGGAAAATTATGTTGAGAAACTAAAATTATAAAGGCGCCTCTAATTTCAGGTATTTCTGAAATAAACCGTATAGAATCTTAAACAAAAGAAAGCAAATACTGCTCGGCAAAAAAATTAAGCTAATGAACAAATCAAGGAAAAAGTAATTGAGATGCAGAATGTGAGACTTCAGGATTATTTTTATAAGACATAAGAATGGATTCATATGACAATCACTTCTTCTTAGGATTAAAAGTAAATGTAAGTTATAATTAAAAGGGCCAAATCTAATGCTGCTTTCTTCAGTATTCTATATCTTCAAAGAGAAATATTGAGAATGGAACAAATAGGGGAAGAACTAAAGATTCATTTAACGAAATCAGAAAACTCTAAAACACCTTACTTTAGGGGTAATATAAAGAAATATCCAGATAACGTGAAATTCAAAAGAAAAACAAAATTTTCTGATAAAGATTTTAGTTTGCTTTTTCTATTTCTTCCAAAGGGCATAGCAATATCTCATCTGGGTCACGTACAGGAAAAAGAATCGGATAACAGGTGCTATACTCACAAGTGCCTTAATCCATTTGCTGACTTTATTCACAAACATCTTGCTGGGAAGGAAATAATTTTTTGGACAAAATTGACCTCTTGCTGTTTTGTAAGGGAAACCTAAAACTGGCTTAGACCACACAATATTCGTTATATCGCACGATTCATTGCACATTTTTGAGTACTATCGATTCGAAAGGTGCATAATGGAGAATGGACAGCCCAAAATGGGAGTCAACGGCCCCTTAGGATTTTTAGGAATATCCGGGAAATTGATGTTGAGGATCCTCAGAGACTTATGCGAGCTGTCCGAACAAAATTTCGACTCGTAAGAGATTACCAGTTCATTAAATGACAAAAACAAATTCGGGGCTTTCATAGTTTTCCTAATGTGCAAAAATGTTTTTGCTTGTTAAATGTTTTAAAAATATTTGATTATTTATTTTTTGGTTAAATTTATAGGACATGTTATTAGTCCTGGATGTAGTTGTTTCTGTTTTTTTTTCGTCTTAATGAACTCTTGCGAGAGCCTAGGAGATCCTGTAGATTTAGTGGTAATCTAAGAGTATACTTACTTCTAAGGGCATTTTAAATGACACAAAGTTCCATTTAAAATAAGGAAGTTGGTTTCTTTTGTGCCTCATCCTGTACACTTACAAAGATTATTTGAGCCTCACAAGATACGTTCGTTTCATGCGTTAAATTTTTATAACAAATCTCTGGAATATAATAAACGTTCAACCTTCATAAACTTTTTTTGACCGAGTTTGTTGACGCCAACTCCAAAACCATTTCTGCATTTCATTGGGGAAAACCTAATGATAATTTTCAATATGGGAACATTATAGCTGCTCTCGTCGATTATTTCGAAAATAATATTCAAAAATTCTCATAATTAAATCACTCAAAACAAGTTAAATAATATTCAGAATGGATAATAAACTGTGCCAATATGCAGTTAATACTTCAGAACAATTCAGGCTATGCTTGAATCCCGGAATGGGGAGCTAATTCGATTTTTTCAGCCAGACCCATAAATTGTAATTTATTTTCCATGATACAATTTTGATTTTGATACCTCTCGCCTTTCATGTTCTTATTGTTTCCCGAGGCGTTTTTACGCCATTCGTCGGTGGATAAAAAGGGGTGAAAAAGATTCACACGCCTTTTTAATTGAAAATGTGTGTTTTGGTATTTTGCCTGGCTTTGAAGGCGGATGTAGGTGCATATTAGAAATTTTATTATGCTTTCAGTTGGGGAGAAGCTCCTTGATTAATTAAAGCAAAAATTCCTCTGCCTAGGTATTTATTCCTCCCGATAGCCAAAAGCTTCCCCCGATATAAGATGACTAGAGCATTTTATCACTCGGTCTTTTATTCACATTCACGAACCCTGCGTAATATTCCATTAAAGCGTAATCCTTAAATGTATTCAAAGCCTGCTTCTAATGCAAGTGTTCGGAACATTCTCAGTTACCCTTAAAAACGAGTGCATGTTCCAGAAGTATGTCAATATTATGTATTAGGTCAGCATTTATATTGAATTTATGGGTTTCAGAATTCTGAGAAAACTATATCTCTCAGCTTTATCCTAAAGAGACTTGTTAGACTGAATGCTGCTAACGTAATTGCTTTATGCAGGGAGAGATCTAATTCGATGGAAAATTATACTGTCCAGAGGTGCATGTTATTTATACGATGCATGTTTGCGTTTGATTTATTTCACTCCTCCCTCGACCTAAATTTGTTCGGCATTTTAATTGAACCATTCACAATGGCTTCATCGAACTAGCCCAATGTTATGGCAAAATGGAATTAGGGCAACAAGGGTAGGAAAGGGTTAGATTACGGTTTGACAATTTCAAAACGTTTTAAATCTAAAACCTACACGAATCTACCTGCCTCGACAATTGTCGAAAACTCCGCGAATGCGGACCTGCTTTAATTGTGTCTCCATTATCAGCGCTGTGCTGTAACAGGCGAAAAAGGTGCTTTTATGTTCATCATAACAGTCCACAAACCAGGGAGATTATAATTCTTTTCAAACGGAAAATTACTTTTAAAATATGAATATTTTGGATAAAATCGATTTTCGATGTGGCTGAGAGAAAATGATCTCTTTATATTTAGTTCAACAATAGAAAGCCTTTTTTTATTCTTTGACAGACATTTTTAGGCATATGAGTAATTTCCAAGGTATTAAGATGTTCATTTGAACCAGCACATTCAAAGAATTTATTACTAGAACTTTTACTTTCTCGTCGGCTAATCGAACAAGTTAAATGGGACGGAAATCAAATTCGAGATAAAATACTTAGTTCATTTTAGCAATGCCAGCAAGCAAAAGGTCAAACGAAAAACTTCTAAAAGTAAAAAGTAATTGTGTCATAGATTCCCAGGAAAGTTTTTCAATTTAGATTAAAAACTTTTACGAATTGTCTCGGTTGACTCTTTCAAAAAGCCCGTGAAATCTGCTGTATACAGAATGGATAGGTAACTAATTTAGGCGACATATTTTCAGACTAACACCCTTTAATATGCAGAAAACGTTACTCGTTCGCCTCGTTCTAATAATAAATTGCTGTTTGTTAAAAAGTAATTAATATTTCCGTAACGGCTATTGTTCTCTTATGCAGACCCGGTTCCCAAAAGTTAATTGCCTTCTTACTTTTGAAAGTTATAATTTGGTAACCGTAATTTAGATATCGCTCTCAGTCTGTAAGCCTCAAAATTTTAATTAACCAACAAGGTTTCCATAATGGTCCGATCCCCAACCGCAAGGGATGGTTAGTTTTTAAACGAATTACAACACTGATCTGGCTAAAGATTTAATAAACCGCAAGGCTAATTTATTAATTCACATTCCTTAAGTTAATACTTTATCAATAAGAATAAAATCGTGCCAGGTTTGATAGGCAAATTTCACGGATAAATGCGGCTATGAGAAATTCTTGGATATATGTTTTAAATTCTCAGGTTTAAAATTAAAGGAAATTTTTCACAAGAAATTTGAAATAACAGAGAAGTTTTCGTCATTTATTTAAAACAAAGTTCAAGGTTATCCCTTCCATTTATTCGACTAGTTAGAGGAAAAAGTCGAATACGAAAGTTGCTCGCAGTGAACCAAGGCCTCCATATGTCTTTTATTATACTGAATGACAAAGAAAGGTAAACACCCAGTATTTGTATTTTTATTTCAATAATATTTTGCATACTAATGTGTTTTGGGTCCAACAATAATTGATAACATTTTGAGACAAATCGGTTGACCTCCATATGAAACTATTCAATAGTGTGTCGAAGACCCTCTGTTTGTTATACACTTATTCAGATGCCTAGGCATTGTTCTTTTAAGATGGCCTATAGCATCTTGCGGTATCTTATTTCAGGCTACCTCTACCTCATGTCTAAGTGCTCCCAATGTCTGAGAGGGATGCTCTAAATTCAATAATCTGCGACATACCTTGTCCCACACGTGTTCGATAGGAGATAAGTCAAGTGATCTTGATGGCCATGGTAAAATGGTAACATAGTGTTGGTTCATGAAGCCTCGCGTTATTTTAGCCATATGTGGTGTGGCAGTGTCTTGTTGGAAAATACCGTTTTGAATGGTCGCAACATATGGTAAGACATATGGTTCCACTAATTTCTGAATGTAACGAAAGGCTGTCATGTTACCTCTAATGAAGATTAGAGGTGACATACTTTCATATGCAATGGCACCCCATACCATTACCCCCCACGGTATGATGAGCATGCCTCTCTACGTTGAACTGTGGATCAAGCCTTTCGCCACGTCGCCTTTTAACCCTTGCACAACCATCATACATCCACAAGCAGAAATGGGATTCATCACTAAAAGCAACACTGTTTCATTCCTAATCCCATTATTGTCTTTCTTTGTACTACTGCAGGCGGGTATGTCGATGCTCGGAGTGAGAGGTAACACCCAATGGGGGTAAAAAGAAAACAGCCTTCCGTGTTCTTCGAACCATCTATGGTACTAAAACAGTCTCTAAGAGCCAAAAGTTCAAGGCGGCGGTCTTGATGCTCGGTTGTTCCCTTACGACGTCTGGTGCCTCTAACTCTGTGTTGACGACCCTCTTCCGTCCATGTCTGATAATATCTCAAAATGGTACGTACGGATCCGTTGGTTCTTTTGGCAATTTTTCTAACGGAAAAACATACTTCTCATAACCTTACAATTCGTTGTCTCTCAAAGTCACTAAGCTGAGGAATGTATCTAAGTCTACATACTCGAGGCACAGCAGTCGCCTTTAAAGAACACTTAGCAATAAAATTTTCAACAATCAAGGGCCAAGCTACAAATGTAGAGACAAATTTTTTACAACACGGAATAGTACAAAAAAAACTTAAGGGCAGATTACTGTGCAGATAAGGCTGAAAATGTTATCATTTGTTGTTGGACCCAAAACACATTAGTATGCAAAATATTGTTGAAATAAAAATACAAACACTGGGTGTTTACTTTTCTTTGTCATTCAGTATATTATAAGCGCGGTAGTGGTGAGCTGTAAATTGTAGTATTAAAAAACAATATTTCTAATTTTTCCATGACAAAAAGAATTAAAATTAATTAATTTTTTTTTGAAAATACGTCTAAAAAAGTTTGGAACCAACATATCAGCATTGAAACTGCCCTCATGCCCTAAGTTTTTCGTATCGAATTTTCTTTATAAAGCCTTCCAGGTTGTTGTAACGTACTGTACAGTCCTCCCGAATAAGTTTCCCACCTTTTTGAATGGAGATAAAAGCAAATTTTAGCTACTTTGAACTTTTGACATTTTGCTCATATAAAATTTAATGGAACACAGATGTTTTTCGTATTTTCTTTTTAGAGGTTTCCACCTATAACAATATGTGAAAACACATTCGCGCGTGGTATTACCGTGGTTTTAGGGCTCTAAAATACGACATAATAAAAACATCTTAGAAAAACCACTAAACTATATATCGAATTGGAAATAACAATAAATTTTTATATCGCGAGTTTTAAAGATACATTGGATACAAGAATGAAATTACCGACTTTAATCGAACACATCAATCCTACCGTTATTGAAGCAGAACATAATTATCGCAAAACTTGATCATTTTTTTTTTTTTTTGGTGTTTATTGATATTGTTGTGAGGTTGGAACGTTACTACATTTCATGCAAATCATTGAATGAACTGTTCACAGCTTTGTTTATATTATCGGTCGCCTCCAGACTATAGAATCTACATGGGAAAATCGTAAGTTTTTAAAGTAATTGAACTCAGACTAATGTACGTTCATTAACCAACTGATAAATTAAAGTGGAGCAAAGCTCGACGTGCAGGATGAAAGCTTCCGAAAATAGAACCAGAAAATATATTATACACTTCTCTCTTCACACCACTGAAACCCTGTTAACCGGTTCATGTTCAATTATTTGAAAGGCTATTTCGCAATCGATAACCTGTTTCCCAGATGTCATTAACCTTAACAGCAATGTTTGACGTAAATGGCAAAATATTTTATATAGTTGAGGGATTTTCGGCTGTAATCTGTGTTCAGCAGCTTTTCAATGTCGAGCCCACAATAACGAGCAATTTAATAAATCTTTGGCCGGCTTTCGTTTGCAGATTCAAACAGTGAATGCTTACGCCATTTTCAAACGCAGTTCAGGTTATTAGACTTTTCAGATGCCAATAACAGCAATTTTTTTTGTAACTAGGAGATATTTTCCTGTTTTCAGTTGCAGCTGAATGTCAGTTCAGGCTAAATTTAGATCTTTTCATGGAAACCTTTAGAAAATTTCATCTTCCGCTTGAGAACAGATTAAATCCACGGGAAACCTTTTAAGTATCCTTATGTACTGAATTCGTTTTAACATTGTTATATTATTGCTACAGGAAAAGAGAAAACATTAGTTACTGAAATTGCTGCTTTAAAGACGAAACCTGTTCTATAGTTCATTAATTTGCTTTTTCAGCTCGCAGTTGAAATTTAGAAATCTCAAGTACGGTGGATTTAATTTTTAATCATATTTGCTAATATTTTCCTCTAAAGCATCTAAAATATCATTCAAAATCTTTTTTCGTTAAATTATCTTTTTTTCTTAATTATGTATTTCTTTCACATGAGTGTTATACGCCACGACGATTTTGCTAAATCATGACTTTTCTTGGGGAATTTATATGTTTTGTTTCTTAACATGCGATTTTTGCTTTTGATGAATCTGATAAAATACGTTAGTTTAAATTTATTATTTACAAAGAAATGTATAACAAATGTATAAAAGTATATAGTATACAGGGTGATTTGTATGTTTGTGGACAATTTTTGGCTGCACGTTCTACATCGAAAGATAATGCTAGATTCCCATATAAACTATATTCTAAAAATGCTGTGTTAAGAAAACGCTTCAGTTCTATGCGATGAGAAAGTAACCTTCTAAAACATCGCACAAAAAAACCTATTAGGAGCACCTTCTTACCCGAAAACTGTGCATCATGCAACAAATACTGAAGAGAAATTTTCGTTCAGAAATCAACAGGGAATCCATAAATAAATTTTATTTGCCCAAAAAAACTGAATATTAACGTCGATGATTTCTGAAAGCAATCGCTATTAGATTCAAGCACACTTCGGTTTCATAGAACGCAATGATTTTTAACAATTTGCAGCGAGATGACTAATGTGTAAAGTTCAGGTTAGTTCAGGCAATTACCGAACTCAGAATAAACAAAAAAAGTAGGGTCTAATCAATGCTCTACGTTTTCCGCCTTCTTTGGGGTTTTTTCAATAGTCGCCCTTTACTTAGAACAAAATTTTCAGAAAATGTTAAACACATGTACAAAATAGGAAAATATTCTTTAACAATCCCAAAAAAATCTTTCCAAAATTCATGGTAGTTAAAAATACCAAGGCGAAATACCTGTCCTGCTAACAACCCTCCGGAAATCCCAATAAGTATGAAAATTTCTTATAAATTCTAAATGTATGTCGGAGATTTATTAGTTTTTAAGATGTGTAAAAGTAACATTAGGATAGACAATAAGATGAAGAGCAGGCTGACAGGGCCATCTGAAGACAAAGCACTGTCGAACGAGGTCACTATTGCCACGGCGCGCTTAAGTGGCCATGTGTGCTAATTATTTGGGTGACACTAAACTATTGGTTCCTTTGTAATAGGGACTAGCAGGTACTTTTCCCACGGTTCTGAAGGACTCACCAGAACTGGGAAAGTTAAGACAAGAGGGACAAAGAACGGGAAGTTAATAGATTGATGGGAAGAAGAGCGGTCGTGGAATAGTGAACTGGTTTGTCTGTCTCTTCTATCTTTCTTTTTCCATTAATAAAAAAAAGCAATATACAAAATACAAAAAAATGGAGAATACTTCTCAAGTTATTCCGACATATATTTGTTCTTAAGGCAAAAACATGCCCCATAATCTGGTATAAGTGGAAAGTAAATATAAAAATCCGCAAGTCCGGATGCATCGATTTTTGAGCCGAAACTAAACATTTCAACATGTAGTTTGTTTCTTTGTTTAAATGTTTTTATCAATAGACACATTTTTCATTCAAAATAAACTTTACTTGTCAGTCCCAGATAATATTCATACACATCATAAATGAAATCGGGAAATGACGAACGAAAAATCAAATGCTAGCTACTTTTATATAACTGATAAATGACATTGTTCTAGATTCGAATATTGCTTGTAATAGCAAATATTATAAAATTAAACTTACTTTGACCGTTACAGCAGCAATGTTCCTCAAAGTTTCAATAGGTTTGGGAACATTGGGAGGGTCATCGTTGTCTAGCTCAGTTTTCGTCGACATGTAAGTGGTTTTATTACTATAGGTATAACTCACTCTTGCAAAATTTTCGCAATTATGGGTTGGCTGATTTGTTTAGCTCCATTATTCTGGAAACAATGCCATTGTTTCAACACTAAGGACTATGCTCTAGTTCACGAAATTTGAATTGCAAAGCTAAAAAAGTGCTCATAAAATGTAAATGGTTAGTTATGGCCCTTGTGAAAAGAATATAATCCAACGAATTTCCTCGGCTAAATCAGAGACTTCATTTTTAATCAGCACATTTTAATAAAGATCTATTACCTATCCAATTAACTGCTTCCCGGCTTGAATTATTTTGGGGTTGGGAAAATATTTTCCAGGCGAGTCTAACCATAATGCTTGGACGAATATTTGTTAGAAATTTGCTTAAAAAAACAATTCCTCGGTAACTTGCAACAATTGATGCTTGAAAAGTACCGATAACAAATATTATTGCTTTGTAAATCAACAGTAAAATATATAGGTGATTTTGAAGCCACTGCTTTTACGACCAATAAATTGAATAACTGGGCATAAAACGATGTGTAACATCGATGGAATAAAATGTTTGCTCCATTACACTTTTATTAGCTTCTATCGATTACAGGATTTAAAAGTAAGTGGCCAGTTCTTAATTAAAAAAATTATGAATCATAAACAATCTCTGAGGAGCATTAAATGCCACCTGTGGTGTTATAAAGTTATAGTATATATTTTCTCCCCGAAATTACGAAACCATATTTTCGATATTTCAAAAACCTTTTCCAGATTAATTCTTTTATAATAATTCTATTTAATTCTTGAAATAAATTCTCGGTGGAATGACATAAAAGTGTAATCTTCCAGCCTATTACCGAATTACTTTTCGGAGATTTTGTGTTTGCTCTAATAAATCCATATTTTCGTGTTGGTTGGGAGATCTACAAGAAACCAGGTTATTGCCAATTTCCTTTGTACCCGATAGAGTGTTCTTACTGCTTTATCCCTCTTCTCTTTTCAACATGACACATAAGCTTGTCAAGACGTTTATTATAGCCTGCTGATTGATTAAGTTAGAGCAATGTTTCTAAATGGTATTTCTCTGTAATTTTAAGTGGAATTTCTTTCGCGAGTAGGAGGCTTGTAATTGATCGATGTATTGAATATATTAATCTCAACTTCAATTTGTTGCTTAAGTGCGCATACATTTTATTTTCCTATTTTAAGCGTATTTATTTTTATAATGCACATGTTCAAATAAGTACCCAGCTTGATATCGGATCAAAATCGGACAATTTCCACAAAAAGGACTATTTAAGGATTTCGAAATAATCTGAACTAACTTGCCCGAACGGAGTCGTAATATTTCATTTAGCTTCGGAGATTGGGAATCACTTTGATACCTATTCTCGTACATTTAAATATGCTCTAAAACGTTCCAAGAGCCTGAGTTGATCAAAGGTAAATATATAGAGTCCAAATCAGTCGATATAAGCCCGCATAAATGGAGTTGGAATATTTTCTTTAATTTCGGAAATACGACGCAAAAAGTTGTTTCAAAATTTTCAGAGAGGTTAAATAAACCCTAAAGGATTTGATCCAGGATTGACAATTCCACAGTATACTCAAGGAGGTTAAAATCCAGGTTCGTAAAGACGTGGAACAGTAATATTTCTCAGTAGGTTCCATTAATCTTCGAAAAGGTAAAATGAAAACTTACCAATTCATAAATTTCAGTCATTCTTTCATTCCACTTTTAAAAATATCACTTTTTTGATATTTTACTGAGGAAATTATCTTCTTAACACAGAAACATCTCCCATACAAAAATCCTCTTGGTTTTCAACTAATCGTCGAAGTTTTCAAGGGTACGCTAATGGATAGAAACCAAGATTGGGCGTCTCATTAACAAGAAAGGAGGAAAATTTAGAGGTTTCTAAGACATGCAACCTCCAATAAATATGTCTTTAAAAACGTTATTAATTTTTCACTGATTCTCTTCAAAATGAAAAACATTTTTTAATACATTTGTTGACACTAGATTTAGTGCTTATTGAGAATTCGGGTGCTTCATGACAAATAATAGGTTCCAACCCCTCCACTAATGCAATATTAATAATCGCAAACAAATTGTAAATATTTCCAACAGGAACCCGGCAGTAATTATAATTAAACCACCAAGAGGTATATGATTTAATAAAACCTTTTATTGGCAATTAGCGTAATTGCCCTCCCGCATTGTGTAAATATGTAGTAATAATTCTGTATTATCAAACTAGAGTATCTGTTTTGTGTGTCGACATATTGTGATTCGAGTTAGGACATTTCTAGGGAAAAACGTGGCGCTGCAAAACAGAAATAATTGTTCGAAAGCGACACTGACAAAGAGAATTGGTTTTTGATAATTAACCACATTCGGGGATTTACATGTTGCAATGCACAGAGCTTCAGGATTAACGTATTCTCTATTTGGTGTTGTTAAATTGAGTGGAATTGTTCAAAGGCGGGTATATGGACCATAATAATTTTTAATTGGAGAACTCATTATTTATACTGGAAATACTTTTCAATAATTTTGGAAAATGCTGATTTTTTTAAAGACCTCTTTGCTTGGGCGAGCTTAATTTTTCTCTAGAGACTTCAAATAATGGGGACCTGCCTAATGTTGAATCTATATGCATAGGTCTGGAAAAGAGAAACCTTTAGAGCTTTCCTTTTCAGATCTTTGTTTAGATATTGTTTGACAAAAACCGCTACATTCAGCATTGAAATGCATTGTTCCGTGGCATGGCAAACAATGATAAGTGTATTTAGTGTCACCTAGGGCCTGAAATTTCTGATCTATGACTATTTCACACGTCAATGTATGCAGCCGAATCAAATATCATATCACGAGTCATAAATAACGGGTTTTTGTATAGAACAGCGGTGATTAATTTTACTTATTTTGTCCTGTAGTTTTGCAGGATTATAACAAATAGTACACCAGATAGAACTAAAATCGATGATTTGCTGGGTGCGTTTTCGATCAAGTATAATGTTATACGATGCTAAAGGACGTGAAACTTGAAGCTTGAAATAGTCGGGTGCCATTCAACGGACGTTACTGTGCGTGTTAAATGACATTTTGCGTTACGGTTTAGAGAACCGGCTATGATTAGATTTATGGCGAGATGATCATTCAGCTATACTTTTTCGTTTAAGCGATTAGCTGCTCATTTGACCCTTATTTTTAAATTTGTTTCGAATGCCATTCACGCTACTCATGCATCGATCTAATCTTTTAATTAAATATTTGAGCCAATATAGATTGGCTTCAAATCGCTGGTGCATAAAGCCATTTTAGAAAGCCGGGAACAAAAGGGTGTATCATTTAAACGAAGCTCCCTGAAAACAATAAAAAATAATGACTGAAGGGATTTCATGATTATTTGAAAATTCATGCCAAGTTCACTCATACCAGTGCTGCAACCAAAATGAAATATTTTGTATTAGCCCCGTTGAGTACTGTGTGTCCAAAATAAGAATGTTTTGCATTCAATATTTCACAAACGTGTTTGGAATGCAATATCTTTTTTAGTTTCTAAAATATGGTGATCACCTTGATTCTCATTGTTGCAATTATGACAGCACCTAAAAATTGGTAAAGTTGTGTTCAAATTGAAAGTCTTTTATATTACATTTTCAAGTGCCTCAAAAGAGGTATCCACAATCCATATACGATCCAAACCAATTAATTTAAATGGAAAACATTCAAGCTATTTAAGTTTATTAAGTAAATACCATAAAAAATTTGCCAGACCCCTGAAAGTTCTTATCATAAAATTTTGGCAGGATTTTATGATAATTATTATTCACACATAGTGCAAAAAATAAAATCTCTTAAAATTGCTAAAAATTAATTTAGAGCGGTATTCAAAAAATAGTTGATAACAGTTGTAAAAAACATGTATAAAGTTAAAGGCGATACAATGTGCTAGAAAACCGCTCATGTGGGTAAAAGAGAAAATGTAAGTTTGAGAATTCCAGCTTAGAAAAAAACTTTTGGGTGGATTGAAAATTTAAAAATTTTGAAATAATTTACAACATTTCTCTATATTATGCAATTTTTCTATATTTAACCACATTTGACCATTTATGTAATCCACATGCTCAACTCTCTTTTCTTGCACAGACCATACATTATCACCTACATATGTGTAGCATCGGGTTTGATACTACTGTAGTTATAGGATGGTGTTTATAACTTTTAAATGAATTCACAGGTCAGAAGAAGAATTATAAATGTGTGTTTATTAATACAAAGGGAACAAAGTGGAGGACAATGTAACTTAGGAATTTGCGAGCGCAGACACGACTCCTGAGTTACCAGCGACCTACCGAATCTATCAGGTTGTTCGGAAAGTAATTTCGTTTTTTTATGTGAAAATGAATGACAGTTTTCGTATAATAAACAAATGCTTTATTAAATTATATATTGGCCGTTCTGGTCCAACACCTTTTGCCATCTTTCTGGTAGTAGCATAATTCCACGCTCATAAAATTTTTTGTCTTTGCTGGCAAAAAACTGATCGAGGTGGTTTTTGACCTCATCATTTGAGATGAAAGTTTTACCGTCTAAAAAATTTTGGAGTGACCGGAACAAATAATAATCCGATGGTGCCAGGTCTGGAGAATATGGTGGGTGTGGCATTGTGTCCCATTCAAGCTGTAAAAGCTTTTGGCGAGTGACCAAACTTGTGTGAGGTCTCGCGTTGTCTTGGTGAAACACTACACCTTTTCTGTTGATTAGTTCGGGTCTTTTCTGTTGAAGTGCATCCTTCAGTTTGTCCAGCTGCTGGCAGTAGACTTCCGAATTAATCGTTGTGTTATCCGGTAAAAGCTCAAAAAAAACGATTCCTTTAAAATCCCACCAAACAGACAGCATCACCTTTTTTTGGTGAATATCGGCTTTGGAAATGGTTTGAGTCGATTCATCTTTTTTGCTCCATGACCTCTTGCGTTTGACGTTGTTGTATACAACCCATTTTTCGTCCCCAGTAATGATGCGCTTCAAAAACGGATCATTTTTGTCACGTTTGAGAAGCGAATCGCAGACGTCAATGCGGCGACACAGATTTCTCTCTGTGAGAACATGGGGAACCCATATATCGAGCTTCGAGGATAATCCCAGGCCTTTCAAGTGGTCATAAACTGTTGAATTCGATAAATTTAACTTCAATCCGATCTCACGTGTTGTTATTCGACGGTTCGCATCAACTAATGCCTTTATGGCGTCTTTATCAGCTTCAACCGGCCTTCCCGAACGTGGTGCATCTTCGACATCAAAATTGCCAGATCGAAATTTAGAGAACCAGTTCTGACACTGGCGTACTGTCAACACACCTTCTCCATACACATCGGTCAATTTCTTTCTGGCTTGAACAGCATTTTTACCCTTTCTGTAGTAAAACAGTAGGATATGTCGAAAATGCTGCTTATCGCTCTCCATATTTAAAAGGGCACCAACCAAAAACTACTGCGTAGAATTAATTGAAATGTTTCACACACAAGCCTTGTTATATGAGCTCTCAAAGCATATAAAAATTATATGGCTTAAGTGTGAGGTTAAGTGCAAAAAAATACCATTAAATCCTCTGTCGGGAAAAAACGAAATTACTTTCCGAACAACCTAATAGAAGAAAAGAAAGCTTGTACATGTCTTGTAAATCCTTAAATACTAAAACCCATGATAATAAACCATGGGCATACACTGGTTAGGGCGTCATTTGCACTACCCGCCGCATTAAACCGTGGAGTTTTAGCTGGGAATTGGAACTGCAACTATAGGGTCAATGAAGCCTATTGCGGGCAATTCCAATGCCAACAAAGTCTATTACAGGCAGTTCCAATGCTAACCAAGTTTATTGTGAGGATTTCCAATGTTGACCCGGCATAGTATGGGAAATTCTCATGTTCCAACTAATGCCTACCAGGGTCGTACCTCAGGGATGTATCAATCTTAAAAATAATACCTACTACCTAATATCTATCAAAATTAAAAGTAACACCTATCTACAAGAATGCACCAACAGTCAATTGTGATCCTATACAGGGTGTTTTTTTTTGGTGTGCCTACCATTGCTATCTCCGAAACGGTGAGAGTTACAACTTCGATGAAATTAGACTAAATTGGCTCCTTATGGAGCTGATTAAGGAAGCCGCTGCAAAGTTGCCACATTTTCAGTAGTTTCCTAGATATTTAAAAAAGTATGAAAATGGTCCAAAACTTCAATCCCTCGCATTTCGTATACTATTTGTGACAGAAAAGAAGTTTAAATTACAAAGTTTCACAACTTTTTACTCTCTACAAAACGACATATCGAACGTCATTGTACAACTTTTAGTAACTAAGTAATCGGTATCAACTTCATTATTTTAAATACGGACCTGGAATTTTTATTTCATATTTCGAAAGTGCTTTTTATTCCATGGCTATGGATGTATAGGGTGATTCATTCAGAATGGGATATGGTGAAACCCGAGATAGGGGACACCAAAATATGACAATTCGACCCAATATTCCTTATATAAATGTTGCGCGTTTCGGAATTATAGGGTGTTAAAGGTTGACATTTTATTTTAAAATTCCTTAATAAATTTTGTGTTTTTGTAGTATCAACACAAAAATTGGTATACTAAAGTTTTGTAAGATGTCAAGTAAGAATTTTGATCTAATTTTTATGTAGCTCCTAAATGGTGCTAATTACGACTAACTGCTTCAGTATATTTGATCATATTTTTGTATGAATGCAACTGAAATCAAATTCTATTCTACATAATGAAAGAATGTCTGTTTTTACTCAAAAAAGGTATTCTTGTTTAATCCAGATATCTCTTTTCGTTTCCGAGATTTTTACCTATGTCGTGTCGTACCATTTCAAATCTTCAAAAACGATGGTGGCTGTAAGTGCGTCAATATTTCAACAATATTTTTCCACATCGATGGATTGATCGTAGAAATGAGTTTCCATGGCTCGCGACAATTCCAGACCTAAAAATCAAATACCATACCTTTATTTAAAAAGAAATAAAACATTTATTAACTTGATTTTACTGATTTTCAAATAAATCTTTTGCCGCATTAAAAACAAATGAAAAATAATTCTTATTTAAGCAGTTGTTCAAAATGACCTTCCACCTCAATACATTTTACTATTCTCTTCCTCAAAGACTTTAATACTTTTTTATTTGAAATGGTGCGACATGAACTAACTTATGGATAAAAATCTCATAAACGAAGAGAGAAATCGGGATTAAATAAGAATACATTTTTTGAGTAAAAATAGACGTTCTTTCACTATGTAGAATAGAATTTGATTTCAGTTGCATTCATACAAAAATATGACCAAATATAGTGAAGCAGTGAGTCGTAATTAGCGCCATTTAGGAGCTACATAAAAATTAGATCAAAATTCTTACTTGACATCTTACAAAACTTTAGTATACCAATTTTTGTGTTGATACTACAAAAACATCAAAACATTAAGGAATTTTAAAATAAAATTTCAACCTTTAACACCCTATAATTCTGAAACGCGCAACATTTATATAAGGAATATTGGATTCAATCGTCATATTTTGGTATCTCTTATCTCAGGTTTCACCATGTCCCATTCTCAGTGAATCACCCTATATACATATATTGCCGTAAATATGCTGTAATAATACGTTAAAATCTCACATTTACCAGTTTTCATTCCCTTGTATAAATCATTTATCTTCTGAACTAAAATTTCAAGTCTATCCTATAATCAAATCGAACAAGAGTTATCAAGGATTTCATTATTTACATATACATATTTACGCTATGAGCGATAATATTAAATTTATATTATTATATATATTATATGTTTTATATTATAACTAACCGATGTAATTTTTTCAGCCTACTGAGATATTCTTTATGTACAGCTTTGCATTACTCGCGCAATGCTTTATGCAGTTTTTTCAACGTAACACACCCCTGAGCTGAAGGTACACCTAATTCAAAAGTGATTGTGTGTAGCTGGCTCACAAAATATAGTGGCAGGACCGGTAATCGAGTTTCAATACACCTAAAAAGACCTAAAAACTTTTGTTCAACTTCCCAGAAGTTTTCTCATATTTTATTCTTGCCCTTTAGCGCGGTAGGTCTCGATAGCCGTTTTCTTGCCCTGCAACCTTACTAGGATGCGCTTATTTTTAAGGTTGCTTTCAAAATTTTATGCGATATTGCACTTTTCAGTCATTATTCTCTCGACAATAGTGTTGAGTCTTATCGATCCACAGCTATTGAAAGAACTTTTCAAGTTTTATGACTAAATGATAATATTGTGCCAAAAATGTCCAAAGTGTTACGAAGAGCCATCATATTGAACTGTCGAATGGGCTGATATTTAATTCACACTTGCGTGGGCGTGTTTCAGCATGAGAGAGAGCAAAGACTCTTATATTATTTAACATTGCAATTGCAAGGGCAACTCGCACATCCTGAAAGATTCAGATATTGAATTCGGAATGATTATTGTTAATAATTTAAGAAAAGCATTTGAACTTTTATACCTATAAAAACAGAAGTGTAAGTATTTAAACCCTTTGAAAATGTTTAACATTAACTAAATCAGCTTTAAACATTATCAATAAGATTTACATCTTCTCTTAGAGTTGGCCTTCACTAGTAGAAAATTTGAAATATTAATATATTAATACAAAATGATTTTTAGCTCACCGACAAAGTAAAATAGATGAAAGATGAAGTCATTTTAATAAAAAGCTTTATATAAACATATGACCGATTTCAGTCATTTAAGGATTTAGAGGACCTCAAAATTTTCTGCATATTATCTATTTATTACCAAAAATCATAATACTGGTTCATTTTCACGGCCACCGCGATCTCCCGACATAAATCCTTTGGATTTTTATTTATGGGGTCATATGAAACAAATTGTGTCCCAAGAGACAATTAACACAAGAGAACAGTTGTTAGATGGAATACAGATGACTGTTGCTGATATAAGAAATCGTCTAGATAAGTTGATTTGGGTGAAAAACCCATTACTTAATCGTTGTAAAGCACGCATTCTTGTAGGACATTTTGAGCTATTACTATGATATTTTTCCTTTTAACTGACTAATTTGTGTAATTTTTAGTAACAAATGAGTAATATGCAGACAATTTTGAAGTTCTCCAAATCCTTAAATATTTGAAATCGGATATATGTCTATGTGAAGTTTTTTCTTAAAATGATCTTACCTTTCATCTGCCTCACTTTATTGGTGAGCTAAAAAATCACCTTGCATAAAATATTTTAGAGGGTACTTGTTAGATCAATTCCGATTACCCTTTTTAAGAAATATTAATTTGTTACCAAACTATGAAGTGTAACATTTGTAAATTACAGGACAAAAAATCTCTTTCTTAGGAAATTCAGTTGCATATACTACATACATATACATGGGGTAATAAAAAACTTGCGTATTACCCCATATTTGCGTAGGGACATCAAAGCAAACTATATAAAAATTATCCTCAAGTTTTCTATTGATTTTTTCCTGAATTAATTCTTAAATAAGTTAGAAATTGCTTAGAAATCAGCAAAAAGGGAAAATTTATTTGAAATGGGGTGTTTATACTTATATTGTTGGCGACATTGTGTTTTGACATTGACTCTGACCAATCATGACCCCGAAAGGTTACGCGGGTTATTTAAATTTTTAAGTTTTGGAGACGTTGAGTCAAAACGGCTCTAATTAGAAGATTGAAAAAAAACACTGAAAGATAGCCGATTTTGCGTACTATGACCTCCATATAAATCCGCACATGCGCAAAAAAATAAAAACCAATTTCCCCATGTTAATCTCCTATGTCCAAAGTTCGCCTGGACTCCCGGTATATATATCTATATATTGAAAATGTTGATTTTTCTAAGGAAAAGCAGGTTCATTTCGTAAAAATATTGTTGTTTTAGCAAATATGAGTTTATTTAGTTGCGGTTTGATATTAGTTTTTATGTTATGAATGCCGTAAACTCTGCAATTTGCAGCAAATACCAATTAAATGGTGTAGCTAATAAAATATTACGAATTATTGTGAATCAAATAAATTTGCTGACGACCAAAATATTATTAATATTGGGTGTGATTCATTTTACGGATTAATTTTCGCCACCCGAAATGGTATTTTCTAATTATTAATATGCGTCATAAGAATACAATATTCTCTATGTAAATATGTTTAGCATGTTATTCTGTTGCTAGTTATTCGGTGTATGATGAGTTGGGAGGTAAAACTCTAAACAGATAAATTTAGCTGCATGAAACAAGACTTAAGATAAAGAGCATTTATCCCCAGGACTAATCAAACTTTTTCAGTACATTACATCGTATCAGACTGCGCCGGAACTCTACTCAACAATATACTCTCGTTTGGAGCTCGGCAGAATTTAACCGGGTATAAATAAAAGTTTTATTCCGGCAACCGCCGAAACTATTCCAATTGCGGATTCCATTAAAGTATCACGAAACGGGAAGTCAAGATTCTTGGAAACACTCCCGTTATTCGATCAGCATCTTTGGGGATATAAGAGGATTAATCTATGTATTAAATATATAGTTACTACCTTTAATAGGATTTGACGGGAAAGAGTCGTCTATGTTTATTTTGAAGTTTGAACAACTGCAGATGAAAATTATTGAACACCCTGCATGTTATTAAATCGATAAATGTTGATTTCAAAGAACCATTTGACTTACTTTTTTATAATAACAGAAGAATCCTTTTCATTTACAGTGGCGGCAAAAAGTATTTGCACACCGCGATTTTCGCGATTTCTAAGTTTATTGTTGTCAATAAAAAAAAACACTTTACATATAAAGAGTATATTAAATAATTATATGGTCTCTGTCAACCAAAAGTTTATACAAATTGAATATTAGTGGGAAAAAAAAGAAATGATTAAAACCGCTTGGAATAAAGTATTTGCACACTGCAACTGGCTTGAATTTTTAAGGCTTACAAAGCTTTAATATTTAGTAAAAAGTCCATTTGTATCAATTATCGCTTGTAAGCGTCTTGGCATAGAATGGACCAATATTTGTATGTAGTTGCAATCAATTCTTTCCCATTCTTCAGCTAATATGTCTTTAATTTGATCGCGTCCTGAAATTGTATGTTTCCTGATTCTTTGATCTAAATGGTGCCATAAGTTTTCAATTATATTAATGTCAGGAGATTGTGGTGGTGTATGAAATTGTCTGCCAACATTATATAATAGCCATTCCTTGGTTTTTTTGGCAGTATGTTTCGGATCATTGTCCTGTTGGAATATAGATTTATTTTCAATGCCCATTTTGACAGCACTTTGCCTTAAGTTATTTCGGAGTATGTTGATGTAACTTGTCGCATTTAAATTCCCTTCTATTGGAACAAGCATACCCACCCCATGGTAGGAAACACAGCCCCACATCATAATTTGTCCACCACCATGTTTCACTGAAACTCAAACATTTTGTTTCTTTAATTCTTCATTGCGTTTTCGCCAGATTGTTTTCCTACCATCTGAACCAAAGAAGTTGAACTTGTTCTCGTCTGAAAAGATGACATTTTCCCAAAAAGTTATCGACTTGCTGATATATTCCTTTGCAAAGGCCAGGCGCTTTTTCCGGTTTGCTTCACTGATGTATGGTTTTCTCCGAGGAACTCTATCATAGAGGCCTTCCGAATTCAAAGAATTTCTTATGGTTCTTTCACTAACCTGGACTCCAGTACTAGTTGGGACCATATTTGCTAAGATTGATGCGCTTATGCTAGGATTTTTGAGAGCTTCATTTTTTATTTTCCTCTGTGTTCTCAAACTAAGCTTCCGTGGACGTCCTTTGCGAATCTTATTTTCGGTTGTACCTCGCTCCTCATATCTTTTGATAATGTATCGGACAGTGGAAAAGTTTAACTGAAGGTAGTCAGCAATTTTCCGATAAGAATTTCCCTGATTTCTAAGTAAAATCACGTTTGCTCTTGTACCAGCACTTAGTTTTCTTGTTTTCACCATGTTTGCGAACTGAATTATTTTTAAAACTACCTATAAGTTATTTGAAACATCGAGAAATATTTTAGTGATATCGATGGAAAAAAAGAAATTTTTAATACACCAATAAACAGATAAAGAAATCCGAGCAGTTGCAGTGTGCAAATACTTTATTCCAGGCGGTTTTAATCATTTCTTTTTTTTCCCACTAATATTCAATTTGTATAAACTTTTGGTTGACAGAGACCATATAATTATTTAATATACTCTTTATATGTAAAGTGTTTTTTTTTATTGACAACAATAAACTTAGAAATCGCGAAAATCGCGGTGTGCAAATACTTTTTGCCGCCACTGTATTTATCGGTTGACTTCCAACGAATTCAACGGATTTGACATTAAAACATACTATAATAGAGGTTATGGTATGTTTTATATGGTCAATATCAATATGGTTCAAATGACGTAACTTTTTATTTACGCCACAAAATGTAACGATTGAGAGTCGCCTTACGTACAGTGACAAGTCATATAAATTTAATATGCTAAAAAAAAATAAACATATATTTGAATGTGTAAACATAACCCTATTTTTTTGCACGGTTACCGCTTAATTTGTTGATGTTTCGGTTTAAATTGTTGTTTAAAACCGTTGTGTTTTTTGCTCATCAACTTTAGAGGTAAAAATTTGTTCTTTTGAGAACTAAAATAGTGTTCCTGGGTATTTATTATCGGTGTTGTTATTATTGTTGTAGGTATAATGCTCAAATTCTTAAACAGTCGTTGTAAGTAGCTTGTAATGTTCCTTATCAACCATTTTGAAGGAGGATTGAAAAATAATGAGCCCTTGTTACCATTGAATTCAGTTAGATAAATAAATTGAATTTGTTCATTGGTATAATAGTTATTTGCTCTGAATCTAACAATACTGTTAAATACTTCTAAATGCTGATAACATACGCGTTAATTTTGAAAAAATGTGGCACCACTGCTGATATGAAGCCTGTGACGTGCATAAAGTTACGAGATTTAATAGTAAGATTTTTATGTATTTTTAAATTTAGAATAACTTTTCCATGTCTTTTGGATCAATTTTCTTTGCGCACTCAAAGAATATCCAGAACTTCCCATACTTCTTGATTCTATAGTTACGTGCAGTCGGAAACAATATTTTTAATCTCACAAAAGATGACCAAAGAATAAATATTTAATTTTAAAGGTCAAAATTGAAAATCGCATTTTTTGTCCAGTTTTCAGTTTTTTGCCACTAATTCTCACTGCTCAATTTCACTTAAACTTCATAACTTTAATTAATTATTCTTGCATGCATTTTCAATGTTTTACGCAATAAATCCAAGGAACTCAATGAAATTAAACGTTAATACCTTAAGTTCGGATTGGTCAATTTATCACACATATCAGATGTCTATTTCCATAAAATTCCCACATTTCTCTATTAAATTAATATTTCTGAAGAAAAATTTCACATAAAAACTGAAGTATACAGCACGTCCGTTACCGAAGTTCAGTAACCGTAAAAGATACGAGGTTGGTTAAATTGAGGCTAAGTTACCTAATTTGGAATTCAACGTTTTTATAAAACTAGTTTTTTTGAATGCGTCGAAAAGGATACTTTATATTTTAAAACGGCATACTTTTGAACTCCAAATTACGTAGCTTTGTCCCAGTTTAAACGACCTCGTATGCTTTATGGTCATCAATATCCTCGTAGCTGAGCTCCAAAAACGGACACCCTGCATAGAGGTATTTAAAGAAAGTTTTAAGATATTCGTAGTATTAAATAAATCTTTCCTAAACAAGTTTCGGTCGGCTATAATTCTTGGCAAATTTGTCGCTTGATGGTTTTCTGTCAATGACTATTCGAACTAAGTTTCCTCTCAGCAAGTTTAATGCAATTGACTTAATCTTCGAGTAATAGGTTGTTAGGTTTATCGGGTTATCAAACCTGGTAATCTAACGTTGATGCATGGCGACACAATTTAGTGTTAAAGGTTTGAGTGTAATGAATGTTTTCTTCTGTTTCAGAATCTTGGGCTGGCTATTACGAAAAAAAGCTTCTGCATAAACTACTTGATACTTACAACGTGCTAGAACGCCCAGTTGCTAACGAGTCAGATCCGCTCCAACTAAGTTTCGGAATAACGCTAATGCAAATAATAGATGTGGTAAGTTTTCACTTTTTATCCTACCCCACCGGAATATTAGAGCCAGTTGGGGCATTATGGGCAAATAAAGTTCTGACCCAACTAATTATGATAAAAGATTAAAGTTCCGAAAATTATTAAGTTTTATTAAAATACGCGGTTAGTCTTTGTCGAAAGTTCCAGTTGAGTTTTCGGTTATTATCTCCATCCCTCCCTGTTTTACTAGATAATAAGTCTTTTTGCCCATTACCTAGATAGAGTATATCATGTTCTTTATAGGGAAACTTATATCTTTAATAAATTTCCCTAAGGATTCAAATATGCTTTTATATCAGGTATGATAACGACGAGGAATATGGAATTCTATTCTCTTATAAATTATCTTCACCTTATCTTCAACTTCAAATTGAAATATTTGTTCTTAAAAGATAAAAAGCTTCATTACTGTGTGAAATGGACGGAAAAAAGACACAATGTATTTCCCACTACATAATAAAGTTTTAACTAATCCTTTGTTCTATGGTAGCATCGCGAGCAAACACTATTTTGCTACTTTAATGAAAACTTGTGCGAAACAGTAAGCCCTGAGGCTTTACGAAAATATATCCTTTTTTAATAAAATAACCTTCTAAACTTCTCCCCGAATTTAACTCAACTACTGGCTAGCTCAGCGATATAAAATTAGGGAGGATAGGCGAATTAAAACCTGAAAAAGCCTCTAGAGAAATTACTTTTGGACCAAGCCTTTTTACTCAGTTCATGAACTCTTAACTTTCATCACATCGTTATTTTAATATTCGAGGAGCTAAAACAGAATTATTCAAAATATTACATATATTGTGGTGGTTCAGTATATTTAACGTTTTGATTTAGTTTTTACAGGGATTCTAAAAAGAAAGGGTTAGACTTGTTTAGAATTTTCAGTTGATTCCTAAAAATCCAATATCAAGCAAAAAAGACTCAGGATTACTGTGAAATTACCTTGCAATATTTCAAAATTTTAAAAGAAAAGAACTGCACACCACCAAAATCATCATTGCGCGATGGTTTACCTAAAATCCACAAAAGTGGATGTCTAATCAGATTAGATTGTATGTGGATTCTGCTTGCCATAAATTTTCTTCTTGGCTCGATGATATTCTAAGGGGTTTGAGATATTGTGTCGGCAAATTCTCCATAACAATCTCCATTTTGTTTGCAAAGGGCCTTACATAAACAAAAATCTTCAGCTGAGAGTTTTATATTTTCTATGAATGTAAAGAACTTGTTTCCCAATATTCTATGGGCGGATGCGTTGACCTGAGAAGATTCTTGTTGAAGAGTACGAGTGCCTGTCCGTTAAAAGTAGGCACTAAATACTTTTTACTATAGTATTAATCTGGGAGTTTTTTCAATTCAATAGGAAATAGTGAAGTAGAAATTTTGCTAAATCATGGGTACAGGAGTTTCCTCATAGTTTTTTTAATTTTATGCATGTTCTTATCATGCATTTATTATATGCATGAATCGCTTAGATCAAAACACAACGAAGAGAAGTTTAAACAAAATTGAAAGTTTTACAATAGGTATATTGATGACTTTTTAATTCTCTAGGAAGGTGATCCGAACAGTCTACACTCACGTGAATAATTTATCATTATAAGCGAGACATGAAAAATTCTCTTCTTGGAGTTATTCTTGGTAACAGCTGGTCCCGTGAACAACTTTGAGATCTCTAGGAAACCCTTATCTATTGTCTAACTCAGTATAGATTCTAACTCTCCCCCTCACAAATTTTCACCATTAAATTCCTTCTTTTACGAACTATTCAACCTCCCACTGTCAAGATCCGCTCTCAATCAGGAGTGGAAGGCAGTTAAATACATTGCGTCTCTTAATGGCTTTCCTAGACAAATGGTTATAAACTTTACTATGAATTCTTGAGTAAATACAAAGTTCAAAAATCTTAGAACATCATTCAAAACAAATGCGGGACTAATCCAAAGTTTTAAGCTAGCTTATTGATCTCATAAATTTTACTATCTTTCAAGACTGTTATGAATTTTTATTAAACGTAATTTTAGAATCATCACAAACTTTTGGAATAGTATTGCATTCTTTTTTAATAAATTCTAAAGTGAGCATTATTTTTGGTAGTCTACCACAATACCTCCATAAAATTAATTCAATTAATAAATACTTTTTCCCTAATTCTTTACTAAGGTGGACGATCTACACAAGATGTCCGAGAAGTACATGTATGTCATAATTTTTTTAGGTTTTTCAGTAAAAATTATGACTAATTTTGATAAAGTTTATACAAATTTTTACACATCCGGAAGAAGAGGGATATTTCGTAGGGTCATATTAGTATGGACTAATGTATTAACACAGCTACCAACAATGCATTAACCCGCTACCAGGTGTTTCAAAACTAATTTAACATTTTAGCATATGAGTGAAGCGCTTTCAATTGTCCTATTTTTATGTGAGAAATTTGTGGTACATTACTCGATGCTTTTTCTGGCGCACCCCGTATAATATCCGTATTTGATAGAGAAATTTAATATATGTCTATACAATATATTCGCTTACAACGTTACGAAAAACAAAAATTATAAGTTCCTCTCTTGAAAATGCAAACTTTACTTACGTAACAAGAAAGTTTATATCTGAAGAGCAAATACAATAAACGTTTAACGTTTTATAGTCCTAGTTTAATTTATGGAGAAACGCAAAGCTGTAGTTATTCAAGTTCGGGGGTTAAAACTTAAGTAGACACAATATGAAAATCTCATGCAGCATGCATATTAAACAGTGGACGAATTTAATGGGGTAACATATTTCATATCCCTGGAGTTGGCCTAAACTATAACTAAGTTTCGTAATGTATGCCTAAATATATTTGCCAAAGGTAAGTGGGTTGATTTTAGTTTGGTGTTTATTCCCTAGATCAAATTTTATTGCCGGAATTTTGGAAATTTGACTTACGGCTAGCACATACTTACGAAATTTGAAATGTAATCCCAAATTTAAAACACAAAAAAAATAAAAATAACGCCCTTCCGAGTACTGAATTAAAATTTATTTTTGGAATGATTTAGTTTAGAGGGAAATGAAATAAAATTTTCGAATGAATGAATGGTCTTTGAAGCGAGTCGCAAACCTACCATAATAAATTTTATTTTGTTTCAGGATGAGAAAAACCAACTACTAATTACAAACATTTGGCTAAAGTTGGTAAGTGTGGTACATCAATTTATTTAATGTTAAAAGAAGCAGCCTACTGACAGTTAAATTAAATAATCCGTCAAACGGCAGCTTTTATAGTCATGTTCCGGAAGTTCGTCTGCATTGTGAGGCTTAATTACAAAGAACATCGATCAACCTTTCGAAAGCCGAAACGAGGAGATACAAGATTATCCTCTCATGACTTTAGATAATCAAATTTCAATTTCTCCCTTTAACATAAAGAAAATCCTTTAGAAAAAGCAACTTCATAGCAATATCTTACATTAGTTTTGAAGCAAACGGGAATAAAAAGCCGAATTCGCTCCGAAATACGCGTGCCAGAATCCGGAGCAGTAATATGAGCACAGTTTTATATGGAACGAAGTTTCTGGGACTGCGAGAAAATCAATATCTATTTATATATTTTTTACGTATATGCAATAACTTCCCAGCAGGTTTGCAGTTTAAAACTTCCTCTCACATAGTACGTGCCAAGAGGGAAATTTAAAATGCAATATTTGATCCAATTTCCTCTTGTTACTTATAAAACACGATAAGCCATTTATGAGTTCAGAGCATGCTCGGAACGAAACTTATTTGCATGAAATACGATGTATGAGGACCATGTGAAGATATCTTTTTTTATCTGGGGCATGTCCCCATCAAAGACACTAGATAAGAAAATTATGTATGGACATACAGAGATAATACAATTTACTTGTTTTTAGCGATTTTTAAATCTTCCGGTCAAATTAAACAGATAGTTCGAAAACGAGATTACGTAGAAAGTTTTCGTATTCGGCATCGGCCAGAAGAATTTAGTAATAGAAAGTCTATGGTTGGGTAAAGTAATGTTTGAATTTCTTGAATTTGAAGCATTTACTAAAGACTTGCTTTTAGCTTTCAATAGAAGCAGACACTCAAATAAATAACAACCATGTTGGAGTAAAGATTTTCTAATTTTGAATTTGATTCTGTACCTTTCTTTAAAACAAATTTTATAGATAATTTGAATACCTCGTATAAGTGGTAGAAGAGGTTCTAGTTCTAAGTTTGCATTTGAGCTTCTATGATTCAACATTTGGCACTAGACTCAAAATTTGCATAGTATACAGTTAACAAAATTTTCTCTTTTAGATATTAAATATAATATGAGGCATCTTGGTGTAAACCAAGAAACCTTTACTGCAATTCCTAAAAATAACAACTTTCTGGCGTGTTTTAGGGTCGTAAAAATCGTTGTTCTAGATAGATCCAGGTTTTGCTCATATATGCAGTCGAGAATGTCCGTTACTCTACAACCAGGCCAAATAACAGGCTGACAAAATATTCCCGTACGGCTCCTATCGTAGATATTATGTTTACAACATAAAAATTTGAAATTAGTCTTAAATTGCAGAAAAATAGCATGTGCCTCTCCTAGGAAAATCATATTCTCGTCCTCTGATGTTTCCTTAAATTGCAATCAATTTACATCGTCGGCTGAAACTATATTACTTTTCCTACTATATACACAATATACTATTATTGGTTCATCTAGATGTAGTGTTCTGGTTATCAAACTTTTCATTTTTTGATCGATTTCCGAGAAATATTTCCCGTAGTTTCAGAAAAAAAGGAAAATGCTGCCAAACGAGTTTTCTCTCCATCGTAAAGAGCGTGAAATTTAATATGAAATAAAAGTACGGAGAGAAAAATCGATATGCTGGAAAATCCTTGTTTTCTCGTGTGGAAGTCGACCAAGAGGTCCCGTCACGAAATTTTATTGGAAGCTCTTTTTTGAGGCTCTGAATTTACAAAACGAATCTTTATACCATCAGAAAGAGCGTAAAATTTTCTTTCAAAGAAGATCACTCTGGAGAAAATTGGTCCTTATGGAAATCGACTTAGAGATCAGGACTCTAAATATGAAGTATTTTTTGAATCCAGGGAATAGGAGAACTCCTTATCATAAAATAATTCCTTTTTTGAAAACAGTGTGAAATTCTAATTCAATGTAATTTCGAATTTTCAGAAACCTCAAAATCTCTCTAGGAATTACATAACTGCTTACGAGACAAAACGAATATCTTAAAAAAGTGGACGTTAAGTAACGAACATGCATAAAACTTTCGCGGATCAAATTAAACCTTATGGGAGGTTATTCTAACCATTAAAAAAACCATACAAAATATCTGGAAGTCTGCGAGTTTTATTAATTTAAGAACTCACGCACGAGAAAACATATTCGATTAAGGTTATTTCAAATTGCAACTATTAATCTACCAATGCCCCCAACTATCTTAAATATTGAGACTTTAAACTCTTATTAAGTTTCCAATAAACTAATATTTTGCTTTTTGAGGTGTTCTGGTCCGAGATATGAAGATTTTGTAAAATTTCCAAACATAGAAAGATGCTGACAAAAGAGTTTCTCGCCGCCCTAAAATGAGAATACTCTGAGAAAAATGTGAGGAAAACAGTGCTTTTTCTTGGTTTGTCAATCGACTAAAAACAAAAATTGTTTCAAACAAAAAAAACTTTTAGACGAATAGGTTAAGCTTCAAAAGCGGATGGCATTAAACAACTAATTGATAATATTTTTTAACATATCCACCGAAGCAAATATATTAAATTATATACTGACTTTTGCATTACTTTTCCTGTATATTTTTTATATAAGCCATCTCAATTTCAAAGAAAAATTTTGAATTTTTGTACAAAAAATTATTTATTAATTCATATGTTAATTGTTTAATCATAGTCCTATAACAGGGATTCGATGCTGCAGATTATTATAATATTAATTAGCTTTTGTTTAAATTTAATTACTAGTATGCTCGTCAAAATTTTGAGCGTCAAATTTTATAATGAGTTTTCGATACCTATAAAAACCCAATCAATTACCTACAAATTCTGATAATTAAGCTACGTTTAATCACGCGGCAAATGTATCCTAGTAATTAATAGAGTTCTATGTATGTTTGCCCCAATTACTCCTCCTTGTGTAGACTATATCAATATTACTTGCACCATGCTATTGAATATGTACATAATATTAACCGCAGTCGGTGAACTTTACTGGTAATAAATGGTCCCTTTTTATCTGACACCTCCAGACATATTCTGATGTAAAACAATATGTACCCAGACTTGTCTTACAAAAGAAGATGGGGCCCGTACAAACAAGACTGCCCCACTTATCCTGAGCTTCTAATGTTGTTAACTGTTCGGGAAGGGAATATTACATTACGAACACAATTCAACAACATTAAGACGTTTCCACAGATAAGCTACACGAAATTATGGTGTGTGAACATTAATTCAACTCTACGTTCTCTTTCACGATCATTGTTTCAGTAAACGTCAATCTAATGCACCCTTTTCTTATCATATAAGGCGAATTCGACAACCTATCAATGGGTGTATTGATTTTTAGACTCAGCTCAGAGCATAAAACAGAGCGAAATATAGTAAACAATGAATGATATTTACCCTTGCCAGACATAATAAATGTGTGTTAACGATAAAATTTTTAATGGGATATAAATTAGCTCAAAATTGTTCACGTTAGCAATGCTAAGATAAATTTAGTAACCTCTTAGATGATATGCTCACATGAACTGGAGAATTTCTTTTACATCCTTTTACAGCAGCTTACATTTCTCCAACTGAGCTTAGAAACGGTGCTATTTTAACTCAGAGTTACAAAATTATGATCTCTGGGGACACACATTTAAATAAAATTTTTAAATTGCATAATAAATTCGAGATGTAATATCCTGAAATCTAGATGTAAACGGTCCAAAAAGCATATAAACTTAGCCTGGTCTTTACTCCTTTTCCAGGAATGGAACGATGTAAATCTAAGGTGGAATTCCTCCGAATTCGGCGGTGTCAAAGACCTACGAATACCGCCTCATCGTCTGTGGAAACCAGATGTGCTCATGTACAACAGGTAAGTAAGTCGTAAATTAAATCACTCCGCTGTCACATTTGCTACCACGCCCGTATACAGGATGGGAGGCATAAAATGAGAGATAAGGGAAAAGACCGGAAATAACGCGAATTCTTTTTTGGGGTTTGCATTTATTTGAAATTGTGGAAACATTGGGGATATTTAAAGAATGTGCCTACATGATAATTTAAGGATTCTATATACATTTAACCCTGTTTTTTTTTTGTGCGAGAAGATTTTTACTACCGTTTATATCGAAATCGCTTTTAGGTAAATGCCAATTTTTATATTTCAAATAAAAACACACTTCCTCCCCTGAAACCTTCATAATAATGTCATTGACTCTCTATAATTTTAATTTGACGTTCAATAGCGGGAATCGATTTTATTAAACTTATTTTGGTATGATCTGACCTCTGACTGAATTATGAGGGGGAAAATTGCCGAAAGTAGGTTCATAGGTTATCTGTTGAATAATTTATGTTAATTATGTTAGCACAAACCTATTAATTTGGCTACATATTATGAGCACTGTTATATTGTCTCTATATGATAGTGCAGTAAGCAGGTGGTAGAAATTGAAACTTTGTGAGCACTGATCTACAGAAATGTGCCCCGAGTCACTACTGAAGTAAAAAATTTTCCATTTCTTGTCATCACATCAACCTCTCATATCGAAATTGTCTAGTTTTAGTCATCCCCGAAGTAGAAAATTTAGTTTTACTACTCATCCGTAAAGTCAATACTTTCCACTTGTGGTCATTGAAGAGGTCGACATTTTTATGGTGTAGCCAATCAGGGGTTGAGAATTGACCCTATGAAACCATTCTTTAAGTCGAAATCTCCCAATTTCAATCTCCTTGATGTCGATATTTTCTATTCGACACTTTTCATGTCTTGTCATCCTTGAAGATTACTACTCAAAATCGAAATTTTTCACTTGCAATTACATATAAAAGCCGCTTCACTAATTTTCAATGTGAATTTATTTTACATAGCAGTTAAGACTTAAAACTTTGAAATAATTTTTTATGATTTTAATTTCGTAATTAAATATATAATTAGAGGCTTAAACATTTTTTACTCATTCACTAGCCAATTCAACCAAATAAATCATCAAAAAGGGCGATCATTAAAGAAAAACTCAAGTAGGTGTTGAAATATCAGAGGCATCTTGGATAAATTAATTTGTTAATTTGTTAACAGTCAGATGCTTTGTGGAAAATAACAAATGGCTTAATCAGGGCCTTGCGTTCACGGCTCACTCCCTAACGTTTTTTTTTAAATGATCACCTGTTATAGTCACTTTTATTGGGGAATAATTCGCGATACAATGTTACACCAATTTAATCGACTAGTTTCTTGTTAAACACCTGATTGAAGGCTTACCTGTTAACGTTTCTCGCACACTTTACTAGTAGAAAAAGCAACGGATATAGGGCGTTTTTTTGGAGCATCTCGGAACATTGGTTCATTTTATAGAGGGATCTGGGCGGAGAGTTTTCAAATACATTTATCCTTAACGCTATTTTTTAAAATCCTCAATATAGCATACAAAAATATATGTTTTAATCAGCTGTATTAAGCTAAAGTAATTTATTACATATTACATTTCTTATGAATAACTCACTTAAAATAGTAAATAATTTCTGCTTAAATAATAACGATTTGTGTTTAAACCCTTTTTCTACTGACCACCCTGTATGTGGACAAACATACAACACAATAGCCGCTATACAGTCCCAAATGTAACAGGCATTAGTCTTAATTTATTTCTCTATGGGCTATAAATCCCGAAATATTGTTTCAGTGCTGACGAGGGTTTCGACGGGACTTACCCCACCAACGTCGTAGTCCGCAATAACGGCAGTTGTTTCTATTTGCCTCCGGGAATATTTAAAAGCACATGTAAAATCGATATCACCTGGTTTCCTTTCGACGATCAAAAATGCGAAATGAAATTTGGAAGTTGGACTTATGATGGCTTACAAGTAAGTAGAATTTAGTTTAGTTTGTTTTTCCACCGGAGCTGAAGTGCAAAGTTAACGAAATTAAATTTACATAGATTATTTAGCTGTCATTTGCTGAAACTAGAAAGCGAGTTTCAGTTTGCTACCTTTAAGTTGGCAAAATTTCTTTTAAGTTAAGCTTAGCTTAGAGAGTTATAGCTGTTGAGTTTGAACGTGCTAATGAAAGGATGAAGAAAGAAGCTGGAAGACACGTCGACGAAGAACGAACTGTCTGAAAGAGATTTAAGCGATATTAAAAGGTTACAAGTTGAACCCATATTGAAATTTTTACAACCCAGTAACTTCTGAATAACTTTTGGGAATTTATTGGAGTCATTTCCCCTTTATTTAAAAAAGAGTATCGCTTGTGTAGCCTTGAGTTCAAAGTATCTATTTGTAACGTTATAATATCAAAGTCTTAAGAAGATTTTGCTGACCTTTATTGAGTCGATCGGAACTATTGAGAACTTCAAAGGTTTTTCAGTTATATTTTCATTAAGGTAAAAAGACGATTATTTAGGACCGTTTTAATTACATTCGTGTTTCTGTCAATTTAATTTTCTTAGCATTCAAACGCTTAAGTACATTACAGCTCAAACTAATTTAAGAGATTCGATGTTTACTAATTTTGAATCTTATTGCAGTTAGATCTTCAGCTACAAGACGACAACGGAGGAGATATTAGCAATTTCATTACTAATGGCGAATGGGATTTAATAGGTAAACGCACTTCGTTTGACAAGAACTATTGTGTTTGAACATATAAAGAATCATGGCATATGTAATATATAATTCAGAACTCCAATTTCATAAAGTGCACTTTTTAACAATAATTCAATTTATTTAGATGTGAAAATAATGGTCATGGTCCCAGTTCAATTATTATAAAATGCATTTTTAGCCTCGTTCTTTTTAATAAACCCGCCGCATCCGGTTTAAATAAATAGGTCCTCCCTGGTGATTGATTGCTATAGGAGGGAGGTAATTTTTGTCTAAAAAGCATAGGTCGTTCCACGAAAAAGAAACAATGGAGCTTTTTAAATAATTAAAAGAGGTTTCTTTAGTGCTATCGCAGAAGGCTTTTCTCTTCCTTTTTTTTACCCACTTAACAGGTGTCGTTTAGAAAGTTGAGTAGTTCTCATCAATTCCAATCAAGCGCCCGAAATATTCAATATAATATTTACAATAAAAATCATCTTGTAGGTCTTATTTGGTTAGAGTTACCGCATTTTATAAAGCGAAAATAAGTGAGAGTTTTCAAACATTTTTATTATCTTATACATTTTTTTGTTAGCCATTCTACACATCTGATTAAAGACTCAAACCAAACGTTTCTTAGGCACTTTTCAAGTAGACAGTACCTAAATGGAAATCACCACGAAGTATATCGTATTACACAGATCTTATTCCCTACTGTTGATTTAATTTATAGATCAATCAAGATCAAGTATCTTCAAATAATTTGGTTATCCCACACAGTTTCTTGATAAATTAAGGACTGTGCGTGAGAGGTGTAGGGTAATTAATAGGTGATTTGCTACTCAAACCCGAACTAACCTGAACCAATACAACTACCCAATTGCGATTTTACAAAGTGTTAATATAAGTACTAATTGTATGCTCAAAATACCTTATACTACTTTTGTGAATTTTGAAGTAGGCCAAATCAACAAAAGTTTCAAAGGTAAGAGCCTACACCTGTAAACATATCTTTAATATCTAGTTTTTAATGAACATTTTGATTTCATTAGTTAATAGCTAGGTTTCAGATACAACTATTCGTTTAAGCGTGGTTATTTAGTGATATTAAACATCTGAATAATTTTTAAATATTTTTCTAGCAGTTGAGGCGATAGAAATTAGTATCTAAAAGGCCCATTTAGTCAAAGTATAGTTTGAAACGTTCACAAAATATTCTTGCACATAACGCTGTTGATGACGTAGAAAGAATTTCAGAATTTTGAATAATTTTATAAAGCAATGTGGGATTTATCTTTTATTCGGTTGTCTAGGGTTTATGTATAATTGGGATAGGGTACAATACGAAGCTTAAATGGTAACTTAATTAGTAAAAACTCGCGTCACTTAGTTCGTCGTTCACTCCGGATATCAAAGAGAGCGATTCTCCTTGTCACAAATCTTAAATATTAAACCTGGGGGTAATAAACCAGTGTCGTACCTCGAGTAGAGGCCAGCGACCGTTACAACATCTGGCTGCTGCGAGCCAGCACCACGAACCATCCTTTGTTTGAGCCCTTAGCAACCATCCTCCGGCCCTTCTTCCTTGGTTCAAACAAAGAGATGTTCGCTTTTTGGGTTTTTTCCGTGACACAGATTCTAGGAGGTTACTGGGAGAACCCAGCAACAGCCGAGAATCACTCGAACTCAGGTACGATACGCATGGGCGTAACATCGAGGTACCTCACTTTTTAATCCCCCTCGGTTCCTCAACCCTAATTTAACTAATACTATCTAACAAATATTCGGACTTTCCCGTTGGTGTCTCGATTTGGTCAGACAGTAATAATTACATTTAGAAGAGTTAGAGCGATCTGACGAGCGGATCCTACAGCAATGTAGTCTGTAAGATTTCAATAAATTTATCTATTTTATATTGTTCTTTATTATGGACGTAATTCGAAGTTTAAAAGCAGCGTTTTAAAGAGTTTTTCTATCACATAGAAATAAATAAAATTACTATGAAAATTGTCGTTTTAGTTATAAATTATTCTGGTATGTTGATTTATGTTGTATAGCAATGGAGAGGTGGAGTTTGCAAACAGGTTTGCAATGCCATATAGATTTTTAGTAAATATATTATGATTAAAGGCATGGTACAACTTAACGAATAGGTGATACATAATCACAACTCCCTAATTGGGATTTATAATTATGGGAACACTATTAAGCCAATAATTCCATTTTCAAAATACCTGACAATTAAAATTTTGCGGTTTGAACTTTCTAAAATTTAGGTAATTAGTATTGTGTAACATTAATTAAATCTATCTTTTCCTTGCGGAGTTTACATTTAATGTGTTTAAGCATGTTGAATTATTGGACGAGCTAAAAGCCAATATTTGTAAAGACCTTTTTGCGGATTCAAAATATTTCAGTTGCCACACGTGAAGTATATTTACGGCTTTTCGTTCTGAAAAATACCCTCAAGAAATGTAACGATTTATTTCTTTATTAAATTTTCATGAGGCCCTTGAAATAACACGGCTAATAAATTAATTTCTGTTTTTACAGGCGTCCCAGGGAAAAGAAACGAACTTTATTACAACTGCTGCCCGGAGCCTTACATCGATATTACGTTCGTCATAATAATCCGGAGGCGAACCTTATATTACTTTTTCAACCTCATCGTGCCATGCGTATTGATAGCTTCGATGGCCGTTTTGGGGTTCACCCTTCCACCAGATTCTGGAGAAAAACTCTCCCTGGGGGTCACCATTCTACTGTCTCTGACGGTGTTTTTGAATATGGTGGCCGAGACTATGCCGGCCACCTCTGAGGCTGTACCACTATTAGGAACATATTTCAATTGCATCATGTTCATGGTCGCTTCGTCGGTAGTATCCACAATTCTCATTTTAAATTACCACCATCGAAACGCCGATACTCACATCATGTCACCCTGGGTAAGTACTTTGCCTAACAGTTCCTTTCTTGTGTATTTCTCTGAGATTCTTAACAAAAAAATATACGAATTTACTTAAAAGAAGTCTACTCAACTTGGACGGAAACAATTTAGATTTAGCAAGAAACCCTGAAAGGGCGGAAATAAAAACGATGTTCTCATTCTTTCAGCAAGGTCCTCAGATACTTGAAATTATATCCGATTCTTGGGCTTATTACCCAAAAGAAGGCCTAAAAGCCGATCGAAGTTAATCTGGGGGAACAAACGAAAATATTTATTTCATGTAGGTATGCGACTATAAAGAAGCAGTGTACCAAGAAGCAAAACTCCTCGGGTTTAAACTTAACTTTTGAGTAGAGTTTACTTGACGTCAACTAGACCTTAATTTCACTCCAAAATTTCAAGCAAGCAGGAACTTCAAGAAAGTTTATGACACGACCAAGGAAAATAAAATATTACGTGCTGAAACTAATTTGCAATGTAATTGATCTAAAATTGACAGACCCTAAAGTTCTAAGTTTATATATGTACACAAACTCCACGGCACGCGTTAGTTCAAGTTACCAAAGCCTTAAATCTGCTTTTAGATCAAATTTTGATGGCTTTGATCCGTTATTATAGGGGTTGTGTTGTACCAATAAAGAAGGATTTCAGTTTAACAGTTTAACTCTCCGGAATAAGGCTCCCCAACATTATATTTGGTTGTTTCTCAATGGTGGCTTTGAAGAGATTGGACATTTTGAGGCGCCTTTTGAACTCGAAATCGGACCTTACACGGAGTGTTGATTTCCCAACATCCCTTGCATGAAATAAAAACCTACGAGTTTTAATATTTAGTTACGAATTTTCGTATTGAGGCCAAACCTTCAGGAACGAGCTGACGTCCTGGTCTCCATTCCCAAAAGTTCAAGGTGATACACCTGGTCCATTTATTCAGTTATATGTACAGTTGAAAGCGGAACCAGAAAGTTCGTGAGGCTAGATGAACTCCAACTTCTTCCCAACAATTCCAAGTAACCCACGTGGTTCTTTTGGTGGTTAAAAATCTTTGTGTTATTTTTTATTCAAAACCACCAGTGGATTTATGAATTTTTAGTAAAGTCCTGCTCAATTTTTTCAAGAGTTCCAGTTAACCTACTTGATAGATGTTCCATTTGTATAGTAAAAAATTACTGTTATACTCTAAAATTTTTATTTTATAACATTACAATACTATTTTTCTAGTACGAGCTTACAATACCCATGAAACTGAAAAAAAGTTAGGGTGCAAAAACGCGCAAAACACAGAATTCACTGAACTAACAATGAAATAATGTAAATGGGCCCTTACTTTTGCGAAATTTCCAGCCAATTTGTGCATTATCCACTGATTTTTTTAATAGAGAATAAAAAGACTTAAAAAAAATCACAAGCTTATCCTTACAATTTAAAAATTGAGAGGTTGTAACTGTCACCCAAAGAAGGTTCGAAACAGGGCTAATATTTTTATATCGCAGGATGTCGTTTTGAAATCTCCAATTGACGTGTTTCGGGATTCTTTAGAAATGTGTACATCAATTCAATTGAATTTATTCCACTTGACAAGACCACACTATATAACTGCGTTTACATCGTGCAAACTATCCCGAAGATTACCACGTGTATATGGAGAACGCAACTTGGTTATTAATCCCCATGGTAACTGAAATATTTGATATCTATCGATACGGATTAAAATCATCTATTTGCAGCCACCCCATTTATGACTCAGTCAGCATAAATTCAAATTCTAGGTATTGGTGGATTAAAATTGATAAAGGCCGGGAAATCCTTCAGCGAAATGGGGGATGATATTGAGGGTTGATGCGTTTTTCTCGTCGCACTGTCAATAGTAATTTATGTTCGAGTGAAATAAGTTGCGAACTAATTTCAGTATAGGTATGTGTTTATTTTTCCGAAAAAAATTTGTTGTCCATTTAGTCAAAAATGAATTACTGCCGTTAATTTAGCAAACTCTCACTGGAGCGGGCACACTTTTAGCATTTGGGTTTTTAACTTCTCCAAATTATTGATAAATCATTAATGCAACAGCGATTAACATCAATTTATGCTTTTTATGGGAACATTATTTCAGTTTATCAGCAACCATTTTTCCTAATTTTAGTTCATCGAATATTAATACATTTTAATTAAACGCGATAAAGCCCTTGTAACCTGGGAGTTTTCGGGCGAAATTAAATAATTAGATTTTTCCTAACAAAAGCTTACGGACCTTTAAAAATGGGCGACCCTAATTTTTTGAATGCGTTTCTCGTTTCGTATAATTAAAATGTATACAGAGCGCGCAGCTTAAGAACTATTAATTTTTTCCATTTCAAGAATAATATTTCACAGCTCTAAACCCTTCTGGAACACTGAGAAGCACAACGTTCAGCTGAGCCGGCTCAATTTAATCCTCCGTAATTAAAGGAAATTGATTATAAGACAATGCCAATATAAAATCAGTTAACTAAAAAATTAGACCAACTTTTAAGCAATCCCATTCCACACTTAATCCCTTTTGAAGTCGCTTTCCTCACGAACTGATTTATGCTAACTGAATCGTTTAGAGGGCGATTATTTGAATTGCAAAAAGGCTCAGAAAAAAATTCAAGGAAGTGAATGCATTTATTGATCTTTCTTCAATGTTCTTGACTAAAAATGTGTGTGTTGTTTTCAGGTAAGGTTGATATTCCTCACGTGGCTTCCAAAAATCCTGATGATGCACAGGCCTGGACAAGAGGAGGGTAGTTCAACATATTCGCCCCCACCAAGACCGTCTTCGGTCCAAGCAGATAGAAAGACAATAAATTTCCCTGATGTTGAACTGAAAGAAAGGTCATCGAAAAGTCTGTTAGCCAACGTTTTGGACATAGACGATGACTTTCGACATAATTATCGTACTGCGGGTACACCTACGCCCTTACCCGCTACGTTTTATAGGACAGTTTTCAGGTAAGAAATTATGTTGATTAGGTGAAATATACGAAAGCACCTAAAAGCTTACAAAAATTTGCAGTTAAAAACAAATTCAGCCTTGAAATATTCAGATTCAGATATTTCAACTTTATTTAATGCTATGGTTCTGGGTTTGTATATATTTAATGAAAAGGTATTTTGCTCCTACGTTTTGTGTTGCGAACTTGAGTCGACAAGAGGACTGAACAAGTGTTTGTTTTAATTGAATAGAAAGTGAATTCTGGTTTTGATTCAATTTAAATCCCACTTCACAATGTTTCGACATTCACCTACATATAGAAATTATACTGAACTTTTGCCCTTTCATTTTATTTAAATTTCATTACAGGAGTATTTCAACAACCACAATTATTATTAAATTTCATTATGTAACACAAAAATAATTATAGCCAATATACTCGCATATAGACTTCTAAAAGGTCTTTTTCCATGATTAAACATTTTTAAATTGAACTATATCATGAACTGAAATAAACCATGAAATGAAGACTAATAATTTCATAAGAATGGATGAAAGTTAATACCTCGAATGCAGATAATTTCCATAAAACTTAATTACAATATCTAAAATTGCTCCGTGGAGACTCAATTTTAGCATTTAGTATAATGAAATGTAGGAATATGAACAATAGAATGACCTAAATATCGCCGAAACACAGGAACACCGAAAGGATTTGCAATGTGTCCGCGCCTCATCTGATGAAATTTTTAAGCAAATATCTTTGGGAATTTTGAATTGTCTTCGTGTTAGTAAGAATCCGCCCGGGAATATCCTTTCATGAATAAAATCGTTTAATTTAGATATCGATCGCAAACCACCTTAAAGCCAATTTAACACACGGATGGGTACCAATTAATCTAGCGTACCGATAGAGTATTGACTGAATATTGTAGAAAGGCCTTGTTCATTGGTTTATCAGAATCTACTCTTCCAGGCTTGGCTTTAATACAGCTCATTTCAGTAATTCACCTACTAAATTTCTTTGAAACGACTTCTCATTTATGAGATTCTATAATTATAAAGAAGTCAAGTGGAAATGCTGTTATATGTAATCGGAACTTCTGTATTCAGGAATATTCCTATTTTTCAACTTGTGAGACAGTATTTTTGTTAAAATTTCAGTCAGTTTTTAATCCTTAAATTGTGAAATTTTCGGGTTGAATTAATCTTTTAACCAACTAGAAATAACTTCCCTTTTCAGATCCTATAACTTGATGTAGTGGAAATGCTGCCATGTGGAATTGCAGCTTTTGCATTCAGAACCACTCTCACTTTTCAGCTCGTAAGGCAGCATTTTTTCTGGGCCTCAGAGATAAATTTTTCCGGCTGAATTGCTTTCACCATTAAAACTCTTAACTAACTTTACCCACCTCACTTTTCAGTATCGTGTAATTATAACTCAATCAAATAGAGATCTTGATATACATTGCGATTGCTACATTCAGAATTACCTTCCGTTTTCAACTAATAAAGCAGTGATTTTTTAATGAGAATATTTATCATCTTTTAAACTATAAATTACTAAATTTCTCGTCTGACTTTTTTTTAATATCGGCATTCAGTTTCGACAAATTGACACTCTTCGAAGCCGGTTATCATCTTTTACTTTACTTTTCAAATAAAATTTCAACATCTGTTATCCAAATTGCTCTGTTTCTCCATTTTCAGAAATTATTTTTCCACTTTAACTATTTAGTGTTTGGTGTATCTAATCTCTGGTGCTTAAGCTTTGTTACCTCACTTGCAACTCCTTTCCCAGTAAAATTGGAACATTTTTCTCTACAATATAAGAAATAATTTTTTTCCTGCATGAATTAACAACATTTCACTTATTGTCAATCAATTATTCTCAGCACATTACCTTCATTTTCAACTATTAAAACTGTACATTCTTAGTCTTTATATTAAGCCTGCCATGGTTCCCTTAAATGAGAACTGTTACTGATCGAGTCACACTCACATTTCAACTCACATTGCACCTCATGAAAAGTAAATTACCTTTATTTCATCACACTTAAAATCTTCGCTTTTGTCACATAATTATCGTTATGGCTCAACGTCACCTTTGCGAAACTATGCACTTGACTTACTCATTTTTCTGAAGCAATTACCCTCGCTATGAACAAGTATCAAACTTCTGCTTTTTTTTAATTCTCAAATTGCTCGCCTGGCAACTTTTCATTATTTCCAGGCAAATGTCGTTGTACAAGTCTATTGTTCTGAACTGAACATGTAGCTGAACACTTAAAGTCAAAATTCGAGACCGAAGGCAGAGATAGTAATTTTCAGTTATGATAAGCCTAATCCATTCAGAATGTCCCACGAAGGACCTTTATTATGTGGTCCCTGGCAGCAAGCTGATGTCCATTTCGTGCAATTTGTTAACCGAGATGAAGATATTTTGATGACATTTATGTGACGACAGAGCAAACAAACCTCAAATATTTTAAAATTGTTCTTTTAAAATATAAATCAGCCGAGAATTTTAATAGAACTAAGTACTTTTAATAAAAAAGCATTTTTCTTTTGTGTCAGGTATTTTTATGAAGACATTTCTTAGGATTGAATTTAATTTTGTTTTTCCGAGGCCCTTTTCCTATAGTTCGAAAATAGTTTTCCCTCATTTGCATTATCAGAGTTGACATTCCCGGAATTTCATTTAGAAAGGCTTTATGTAATTCCCATTTCTCTATAATCAAAAAGCTGTTCACGGCAAATTGCTTCCATAAAACTGGTATTCATTTGTCGCCGTTTTTACACAATTAAATCGTGCGTATTTAGACGAAAACAGAAAAAGTGTTCACAAGTCCTTTGTAACTTCCATAGAGAATCGTCAAGATTTTCTTAGCCATTTGTATATTATATCCGAGAAAGGATCAAAAGATATTTCGAAAACCAGCGAAATACTTTTATTCAATTTGCTTTGCAGTCACATTCTTCACCGTTTTAACGATACTTTATAGCCAAAGGTATTTTTCCGCTTTATGGTCTCGAGTTGAGCTTTAGGACACCTCAGCCAAAGCTTTTCGTTTCAAGGACACGTCAAATTAATATTTGTTCCTCGGGGTGCAAAATTATACTTCCTTGAAATAACGAGTGCCCTGGGGAGAATGTATAGAGTTCAATCCCCTCTTTACATCGGAGAGGTTTAATAATTCTGCGGCAACTAAAGACCTAGGTAACAAAGCTCCTGTGTAACGCAATATTGATTCTTGCTCAAATATAATTGAAATTGATTCGAGCGAATTTCATTTTGGGCACGTTTTCCCAAATAACATGTTTTGTGATATATTGAATAAGCTTGTTTAGTACAACGTGCCTCAAACAGCTGGTATCTTCTGTCCCGTTTTTGGTAATTGAATATGACCTAAATACAAAACGTGTCTACGAAGTTACAATACAGACAAAATACTTTGAAAGTAGGACTTTCCCGCATTGGTATATGAAATACTAAATCCGCCCTCGTATCTACATTGAGTTATAAAACTGGACAAAATCGAGCTGGAGGTAAAAAACAAAAAGTTCGGATGATAAATGGCATTTTGGTAAAATCGAAAGAATTTATTGGATCGGAGGAGACAGTTCATTAATAACTATTTGCATATCAGCACATTTAGAAAGAAGGATAGATGAACTGATTCCTTAAATCCTCACTTTTTAGAGGGCTGCGACGGAAAAATATGTCAAACGGTGATGTACGACGTTCTTCGAAAGCTCTAGAATTCAAATTTCAATTTAATATTTACTTTCCGTTAGAAGGTTGTAATTCATCATGGCATATTGACGGGGTATGCTTACATTTTACATCTCATTACAGAAAGGTGAAGGTGTAAAACCGAGAGGACTCACACTTTGCCTAAACGCTTGAAAGTTTAACGCGTGCTAAATAACGGGTGGTCATTCAAAACGTTCAATAGATAGTGATTTGAAATTTTTTTTTAATAATCACTTTTTATGTTGGGTTTTATTTAATAATTAAATAATTTTAGAAGAGTTTATATATTTTAAGGGAGTCGGATGATTCATAGAATAATGGGCAATGTGACGGACAATCACAACGTATACTCGGTTGGTCGATTTCGACGGTGTGATAATTTGTATACAATAAAATCTTCTACAAGGGAACACCCATAAGGAATTGTAAAATTGTCTGATACATAGAGGTGTGCATTATTTAAAGAGTCGTCGGAAGGTCATCGGAAGGAGGTCGATGGAAATCATTGCATTATTAAAAAAAAAAATTTATGAGATACCTCATATTTTTTACGAGTTAGACTTACGAGCGGTTGCCTCGAACCACAAGGGAGGTAGGTAGCATTTCAAGTGGTCATACAGAAACTACATGTATACTTTTTAACTAATAGATAGGTTTTTCGAACTTTGATGATTAATTTGTTGAAAGTGGTATCAAGCTGTTTTATACGTACATATAGGAGTAAAAGTCCTGTATAAATTCGTTACCAATTGAAAGAAATATTTTTCCTTAAAATGTCAGAACACGTCAAATATTGTTTTCAGTTCTGCATTTTTTTAAGTATCAGACATCTATACAGGGTTACCCATGTAGTAGATAAATGTACTTTTTAATTGTTATCTTATGAAACTCCGTGTATAGTATGACCTTTTTGAGTTTTTTGAAAAATTCTGAATATATTTAATGTAACATACCCATGTTTAAATTCAATAGTTTCCGAAAAAAAATAGACCTAACGATAGAACTATTAATACTTAAAAACTAACAATATAAACTACTATAATCTAATGTATTAAATGTGCGAACTATGCCTCGTTAACATCCTGACAGTGGACACGCCGCAATTCAAATTCTTCAAGAAATTTTCTTATCATTTGAGGAGGTATTTGTTGATCTTCTTTACTAATTTTATTTTTTAACTCTTCTGCAGTATGTCCACAGATAGAGGACCCAAGAAGACAAATGGATAAAAAATGTAATTTTTCGAGAAAAAGTCATTCTTGATAAAAGTCTCTGCTTCTTGAAAAAATATGATATATGAAGATAACTTTGAACTTAATTATACAGGGTGCCCAAAAACTACGAACACATGAAATACTATCAAGAGTAAACTAATTTTATTTCTCATTTTGGAACAAAATGGTAAATAAAAAACAGATTTCAAATCGTACCCAAAGTTTACATACAACATTTTAACTGAGTATTCCAAGTTTTATTTTTCTTTTAAAATTCAAACAATTTCTAATTTTATCTTTTTCACCTCATTTCACGTATTCACAACAAGCATGACAACAAATGTCACAATATTAAATTTGAGAAATGCGTGGAATACGGGGGAGGTGTGTTTGAATAAGTAATATGTACCAACTTCTATTTTGAATTATTTATGAACTATTTTGGAATAGCGGAATTTTGTATGTAAACTTTGAATAGGATTGGAAATCTGTTTTTTATTTACTATTTTGCTCCAAAATGAGAAATAAAGTTAGTTTACTTTTGATAGTATTTCATGTGTTCGTAGTTTTTGGGCACCCTGTATAAAAAAAAAAGTTAAGTTATCTTATTATATTTATTTAAGTTAAGTAAGTAGTATATTTTTAAGGTAAGTAAGTTATATTTTTTTCGAGAAGCTGAGACTTTTATCAAGAATTACTTTTTGTCGAAAAATGACATTTTTTGTCCATTTGTCCTCTTGAGCCCTCTATCTGTGGATATACTGTATATTATTGGGCTTATTTAAATACACCCTATGTTTCAGATAACCCCACAAAAAAATTCCTTAGGGTTGTGGTTAGGCGATCTAGAAGGCCACACCAATTGTCCCTTTCATCTAATCCATGGAGAAAAAACTATAAAAATATTTATACATAAAGTATGTTCAGAATTTCTAAAAGAACTCAAAAACGTCATAATATACATGGGATTTCATAAGAAAACAATTAAAAAGAACATTTATCTACTACATGGGCAACCCTGTATAACTGTCTGACACTTCAAAAAATGCAGAACTGAAAACAATATTTGACGTGTTCCAGCTTTTTCATGAAAAATATTTCGTTCAATTTTTTACAAATTTGTGGGGAACTTTTCGTCCTCTATTTGTTTATCTACATGTATTTGTATATTATTTGTTTTTAATTTCTGTGTCACCTCGTTGTAATGGAAAATACCATTCAGATGTCTTATAGACAGCGTTTTGTGACGTTACTTGATGGTGTAATGGACCACTTTGCTGGCAGCCAGAAACATCAGAAATTATCTTGCAAAATTCCTCCAGGGGTGACAGATATGACGAAAGCGGGTGGTGTGAGTCGCAGATGTGCGAAATATTTTCACTTCCATCTCAAGCCTTCATGTATAATTCATGTGGCAAGAGAATAGCGTAACAAGACGACATATATTTCATTTTCCTATGAAATTCATCGTTCGGTATCAGTTTAATCGAGACATAATTGGATATAAATTGGGTTATTTCCATAACATGGGTCTGTGGAAAATTGTGACTGAAAAAAGGGGTTTCGTTACCCTAAACCCCGGATATATGCCTTGGTCCTGCGACCTCAGGGATTTTCAAAACTCAATAAAATCGGATTATAAAAATGGTAACCCTACGTCGGAATGAAAGGGACAGAGAATTATCTGATTCCTATTATGTAAGATATTTGTGACCCTTTTAGTCGCCTTTCTATAGCACACATACTGAGAAACGCATTCGTATATACAATTTTATTAAGAGGATTATCATAGGACAACAGAATAAAAATATGTGAAAGAAGTCTTTAAGCAAACACTTAGCGAGTTGGAGCATTGATTTTAAAAGGATGCTCATCTGAAATTTAAATCGTCCCTCCCGGTCTGGAAAGCTTAATATTTAAGCAACATTTCCACTTTAAATTGTTTTAAAACTCAGCCTACATAAAAAGAATCATTGTACGGTGGAACTTTTAATTTTAGCACCAAATGTACGTTGTGCATTTCTTAAGAATCAAGAAGAAGAGGTCATTGTAATGAAAAAGTTTTTGCTAAATTTTCATTAAGTTCCGCCCTTTATTCCCCTCGCCCCACGTTCCAGCGCACTACTAATTTTTCATGCATTGGCCTACTCGGCCTAATAAGTTGTGAATTTTAATTGCAACTTTAGGGAAATTGCATTTCATGCATTTCCCATACCTAAACCATATAAAGACGTATCTCCATTTAGGTTAAACGCAAATGTTCCCCATAAATTTAAATCTTTCTACTGGCCATGAATATTAGAATTCCTTCGAATTGCCGCATCATATTTTATTCCGGAGGCTCGTTCAATATCTTTGCAAATTTTAACAGTTTTCCTGGTTTAGGCCGCTAAATATATTGAAATAATATCTCAGGATTTACCAGGCCTGTCACTTCCAGCTGTTTATTGTAAGAACTAACTGAAAATCTTCCGCTGAAATGGCATTTCCCCTGGTATGCAAATAATTTATAAGATTAGAGGCTTCAGCAGCAGGAGGTTTCTGGGGCAACAAATGCAGGGCAACTATGATCGGATTTCAGTTTTCCTGTCCGTAATCTGTAACGATGGACGTACATATATAAAACAGTTATCTATTCCCAACACTTTTTCGCTAATTCCACACGAGAATCTCACTTTTGTGATAAAAGCTAAATAATATTTCATCCACGTCCAGCGAGTAAGCTATTTCTTTCAACGTTCTGGCCAATAAATAAACCTAAGTCTTTATCTACCAAAATATAAATCGCCGCTTTAGGGAATAAACCGTTTGAGCTAAATTCGAACAGTCCGTTCTGGATTTCTTTTCAACGCCGAGTTCCAGAACTGGTAGCTTTAAATAAATTTTCTATATCTACTTAATGGACCGTCACTGATATTAGAGGTATTGAAATTAAAACACATGCATAACTTGTGTTCTAGTATGTGAGGGTTTCAAAAAAGACACACCTTTTAGGTAAGACGAAAGCTGCTGGCAAAAATTCTACATAAAAGGAATAAGTCGAATTTGAAATATTAAATTTATAATTCAAGATTTATTGTCATATCATACATATCTTTGTAATAGCAAAAAAATTATGTTGGATTATAATATTTCTTTGACTTCCTGAAATATGGAAGATCGCTTTGATTTCTATTTTTGCAATTTTGAGTCATGGCAGTTGATTATACCGAAAAAACAGTATCAAAAATTTAGAGTATTAGAGATTTCACTTCTTAGGGAGAAAGGAAAACTTATGGTTGATGGCAGAGGCTGGGGGATGCAGGTCAAGACCGATTCAAAGCGACAAACAGAGAAATTCATGATTAGTTCAATCAATGATGAATTAGTTTAACTCCCAAAATTGCTACTCTCCGCTACTGATTTTTGCCCAGGATAATTGCCCCAACCTTTTACTGAAAATAGAATAAAAATGAGACTCCGAGGACTAAAACCAGAGATGTGCTGAACAAAACCGATTCAAAGCTACACACAGCGAAAGTCCGGTCCTGGATTAAACTAACTCCCAAAATTGCCACTCTAGGCTATTGATTTTTGCATATAATTACAATCGCTGTAGGTGCACTTCGATAAAACCACAATAAATCACACATTTTCAGATTGGTGCTCCAAGATCTTGGTCCACAAAAATTATATACATATTTAAGTTGAGTGGAGAAGCCATTTAGAGTTTCTGGAAAATAATTATTGTCAACAACTACACGTTTTTAGATAAAGCGGGAATATGGATCGACATTTTTTCTGTTGGAAGGAAAAGCAGTAAATTCCTGAGCAATTACTTACACATTGAACGTGTTTTCGCTTCCAGCTTTAATGTGTGTACGTATCGCTGGGTTTTGCTTAAAGCAGCCCTGGTGTATTAATGCACAACTTGAAATTAACGAGCTTTGAAGAGAATTTAGTTGAAAGGCTCATGTAACTTGGTTGGCAGCAACAACTGGCAAAGTCCAAAAATCTAGGAAAGCGTAAACTGAACAAGGATTTCCAGATAAAGGCCAAGGCCCAACTTCGTCAACTTTACTCACTTTGGGTCTGATGTACACGATTTCAGGAAGTTGGTTTCCCTTGCCCAGTTTTAGTGATAAATTACGAATTGTGTAACAACGACGTTATAAATTGCCTCAATTACACCATTCCTGCAGTGCATGTTCCTAAATTTACACTCGAACATGGAAACATTTGTTACAAGTTTGGTTTAGGCAGCACATTTTTCCTAAAGATGAGTTCGTATTGACCGGTTATTCCTCGAAATAGTTACTCCGGCATTTCTACTACATATACAGCTTTTGATGCCAGCTAACCGTATTTGAGAGATGCTCTAGAAAGTTATATAGTGGTGATATCCCAATTCGTGATATTTTGAATAAAGCTCGATACGTCAAGATGGATTTTATATTCTCTATTCTCTTGAAGTGTGCCAAATTCATTTCAGCTATCAAAATAAAAAAGATTAATACTCCTTTGAATTTATGTTTCTGTTACTTACTTCAGGTCCATAGATCATTTTAAATGGTCCAGAAGAATCCCTTTATGAAACCAACCGCTATCATAACACACACGAATGTCAAAATCTCCTATTTTAAACATTTAAATATACCTTTGAGTATGTTTATTAAAGTATGATAGATTTTGTAAGCTAAATTCTGCGAAGAGCATAATTAATTTCCTTCTAAAATCGGATTTTTCTCAGAACTTTAAAGCCAAATCGACACGTTTGCGTAAAACTTGGTGTGTAGTTGGGTTGTGATAAATTTCGGCTATATAGACACGTACGTGACGGTTCGTTACTCTGAACGTTCTCAATGGCGCAAAAATTCCCATTACCCCCTTATCACAGCCACGTTTTATATGAAAAAAAGTTAATTAACGAATAAACGAGAAACAGATTATCATTTAAATTGAAAATAGATGTGTTGGGTTGTTCCAATAACAGATGGAGTTTAGATAACTATTTTTGAATATTATATTGGCTCAAAGGTGCTTTTAGATTAGAATCAACATTTCCAGCATTTAAAGCAGGCAACTTAATTTACGTGGTCATAGATCATGAGGCTGAAAAAGCTGTTCACAGCAAAAATTTAATATTTACAAAACAAATAGCCCATTAATCAATTTACACATGCGCTCGTTCATTTATTCTTCCAATTGAATCAATCACTGGCAAATTTATTAACACAGTGACATAGAACGTACAACAAAGAATGATTTTAATGTTTAGAATCGGGGGATGTCAATCACGCCTCGTATCCAAATACAAATGAGTCCTGTAAACGATGCTAAAAGTTATCGATGTTTAATTGTGTCGACAATTCTTTGTGCTCAAATTTCCAGAGAATTAACGGAATATCTGGATTTGCACCGATCACAAATTATTTAAACCTCTCCTTCAAATTCATAGCACCAATGTGTGCAATGGCACTAAGCAGATGAAGAGCATTAGTTCAGTATATACAATAGGATTGTTTTGAAACTCTACGATTTGACTTCATCATGTTAAGTTCAATAGAGGTTTTGAGTTGTTCTAGACATTTGAAGTAAACTGGTTAACAAAAAGTTCCCCAAGTACAATTTCAGGAAGTTGCACTATTCAAAGCGTCATTTGTTCTGAATTACACCAGTTTGGAATTAATTTCTGGAGCAGAAGATAATTATATGCAAAATTAGTATAGAAAAATGGTTATTGCGTTAGCCCTGCATCAAAGGAGACTAATCGAGATAATGACCATAAAGGGTCTGATTCCTTGTTTCTGTTTTCAATCTGAAACCCAATTCGTTATGCCAGGATATTCACCCTTTAGGTATGCGCAGCTCGTTAGACTCCAAGTTTATCTCTGCTGCTTTGGTGCATTAAGGAAATGAGTAATTTAGCATCCTAGCTATACATAATGATATATAAAGCGCCATTGAATCAAATAACTCAATTTACCGGAATTCTATCGAAATTTCCTTGCTTAAATCCGGTGAAAAGTTAAAAATTAAAATAGCAGCCTTTGCCATTAAGTTTCAAGGAAAAGCGAATCGAAACGTTTATTTAACTTTCTAATTACTTTACTTGAAAAGTTATTATTGGAGATTCGTTATTGCCAGCCTATTTTTTTTTGAGGTGAAGGTCGATTAAAACAATTCCCCTGCATTCGAAAAACTTATTTGAAAGGTATCTCAAAATTGAACTATAAGGTTTTCAATGGAAACTTTTTAAAGCAGTTGCAAAACAATTTTAATAATAACTGGTGTGCACAATAGGACTGCGCTTAATAATGTCCTCACACATACGAAAATTCGCTCGTTGCAGAAGTTGAGAGGGCAATTTACAGATGTGTAAAAAGTTATGACAAATCCAAAATTTCAATGTAAGTTAAGTTTCTGAGAAAAGCAACCTTCAGATAATTTTTATTGCAAACGTTGTTTTCATTTTTGAATAAGTTTGAATAATTAATTGTATTCTCTCTATACATACGCGAAAATTGAATTGCTACAAAAGTTTCGAATACTAAATTCTCTGTAACGCTTCGTGACTGTCAATTTATTGGTCTGG